>NW_026534341.1:8113955-8761843 GCF_026225885.1 Hylaeus anthracinus | reverse complement strand
ACTCTGCACTACCGACAGAGCAATCTGTATTATCGGCAGAGCACTCTGCATTACCGACTAATCACTCTACATTACCGACAGAGTAATCTGCATTATCGGCTGAGTACCCTACATTACCGACAGTGTAACCTGCATTATCGACCGAGCACGCTACATTACCGACCAAGCAATCTCGACATTATCGACCTTTACCGACATAATTTTTGTGAAACAATCCGCCTGATGATTTGTTTGGTCTGAGTTAGGTCTAACAGGTTATCGGCCGATAATGCAGTTTGCTCTGTCGGTAATGTAGATCACTCTGTCGATAATGTTTAGTGCTCGGGCGATAATGCAGATTCATATACATTAACTAGAAATTATTTCATGTTTTTCACTGCATCTTCCCATACTTTTAAACAATTATATCTAGAGCTAGTGCGTATTCATATAAATTAACTAGAAATTATTTCATACTTTTCACTGTACCTTTTTTGAAGTCGGTTAAATTTTTTTTCTAAAAAATTATTATATTTCTCTATGGTGAGAATGTGTCGATACATTTTTTTAAAGTATCATCGAAAATGTTTGGAATTGGAGGGTGTTCAGGGGGAAGTTAGTGCTGAAATACGTGGACTCGAGGTAGAACGCGACCATCGTGGCTCTGTGTAAGTAGGTCAATCGAAGAAGCGATACATTCGAGCGAAATTTCCATTCTCGCAAGGTTGGCTTCGATTACGCTCGCCGCTGCAATTAGCTGCGATCCACGCCTGCACAAATCCGATACATCGTCGCCAAGTTCGCCATTGCGACGGAAGGATGGGCGAAATCTTTATCGGTGGTCCTTGATCAAGTGTTATGCGAGACACTAGGAAGAAAACAGGTTCCTTTCTGGAGAATACCAGAGGCACCTTTAACCTATTCATTTTGGGTTGAGAAGTCATACAAATTTAGAAGAGTATGCTTAAAAATTTGTTATCCCTCAAATTTTGCTCGTCTTTCTTGAATACGAACAAAAATGCAAAGAAGTTAATTCTTCCCAAAAATTCACAGCTCATAAAGAAATATGAGTACTCTTTATCCTTGAAAACGAAATATCTACGAAACTATATATAGAAGTATTAAATCAGACTTCGTGTATACAACCCATCAATGGGGACACTTGTTGCCCTCAATCATCTGCTCGTCAAACGTCCCGGGATGAATCTATGATAAAAAAACGAAATGGACACCCGAGTCGAAAGTGATGGGTTCCGACATTTACTGCGCCACATTTTGGTCAATCAGTTTCACTTTCGTGATCGTGAAAGCAAATTGAAGGAGAAACGGTGACGAATGCAGGGGATTGGGATATATGGTAATGGTGCGTGATAGTCAAAAGCCACGCAATGGAAACGAGCCAGAATCGAAAGTGACCGATCATCTGTGAAATTTCATCTGTTTGACCCCATTTCCATATTTCTCTTGGTATATTCTGGCGAGCAACGTGGGCAACTATGGAACAACCCCGGGGGTGTAAACGAACCCGAATCGAAAGTGATCCTTGATTAGCAATCCCTTTGCCAAGTTTCGGCTATTCAACTCCATGACGGCGAATACATGCTAAGCTTAGATTGACTTTGAAGATTTCTAATTTAAGATTTGAATATCTGGTCACCTTTACCTCATCGACAATCATTTTATTGACACTTCGAGTTTCAAAAGAATCAAAGCTAAACAAACATTGTTAAAAGAGATTAATACTCCATTTTAACTGACTCAATTCTACTCGACCAAACCCTACTTTTACAAAGACTCGATTCTCCTCACAATTATTATCACCCAAGTCAACGCTGACGAGCAACGCAGCCAAGGAACAAACATCCCCCGAGGGTGAAAACGAGCCCAAATCGAAAGTGGTCGTTCGTCAGCAGTTCCTCCGCCAAGTTTCGCCTGTTCGCGCCCGTTTCCGCGGCAGTGGCTGCACGTCGAAGGAGAAGGGTAGTTTCGGAAGGTGGTGTTGGTCGAGGTAGGGGTTGGAGCAAAGGTGGTGGAAGCGTGAGAGACTCAGCTTATTTCTATCGATCTGTGATAGCTCGCGGGGTGCCTGCTCGGCAGCGCGGCGCGGCGCGGCGCATGGCGACACGGTGGCCACCTATGCGGCCTTTAATCCGTCGCGACGCCCCCGACGTCGGGACGTGTTCTAGACGTAGTCACCTTTCGTGCACCTCGCAGGATCTTCTTGCGAACGCATCGGGTCGAGACGCCACGTTTCCTCGCGTGTTCCCTCGCTGTCGTGGTTCCTTGGCAGAGTTTAGATTCTTCTTCGCCTGTGCGAAACCAACTCGACATCAAGGCACCCAGGAACCACTGTGTGTTACGTCACTGGTGGCGAACAGGTGCCACGCACTCGCACGCATCAGCGTGTGACAGATATGGACGAAATGTTGTTTTGGACCATGGAATAAACGCACTGTGCGGTGATTTATTTTCATTTGACGGTGTGTCGGTTGGGAAGCAGCCTCTGGATGTTGTGTAATTTGTTCTTGTGTACAATATGTGGAGGAACGTTTAATAGTATAGATCGGGTTCTATTCTTTGAACATGGATTATAATTCATTATCGAAGGAGTAGTAGATAGAACATCGTGTAGAAGATTGTTTTCCCTCATCTCTGGTAAGTGGAATTTTGCGAACCTTATTGATCTGGATCAATGGCTAGTGATTGTTTTGGAACGTGATCCAGACGAGCATGGACTGTTTCCCGATCTTTATATCAGCTTCCTGGTGGACCTCGAGGTTTCGGTGTAAATATTCATGTACCTCGATGAAAGCTCCTGGACTTAATTACCTTGCTGTGGACCAGTGACAGATGCTAATTGGTGTATTTACATTGCACCTTTAGTGACGTTCGAAGTCTCGCGTCTCCATCCCGGGGATCTCGTTGTTGAAATTCAAAACTGTAACTTCAACTTCTCTCCAAGAAGAAAATTCAAGAGACGCAGGAGCGATCGATCGAGTTCGAGGTAAAATCTGGTCGTGTTGCACTGTCAAGTTGAAAGCTGCGCGATTCCCTTGACCCAGTAACGGTCTCTGGGCCGAGTCCAGCCGCGCCAACGAATGATTAATGGAAATTGGTCTCTTCGCGTGATTAACGGGGCTGCGAGATAGTCCACTCTACGGAAAAATTGTCACGACTCCGTGGAAGGGATCACGGAACCGGGAGAAAGCAGCGCATGCATCCGAAGATTTATCGCCTAACCGCTATGAGATCAACTTGTGTTCGTGGCATCGACCGAATTCGTCGAGCTGTTCTCGCTCGGTGTCGACTGGCGGTCGTTAGAGATCCGGAAGGCAGCTGCTGAACTTATTTGGTAAACTCTGCCTCTAGATGCTCCATATTGGGTTGGGATCACGGAAATTTGGGCGCAGAAGTAACTGTAGAACATTTGAAGATTTTTTTTATGAACTGCTCATGAGATGTGAAACAATACTGTCTCGAACAAACATGCTTATGCTTAACAAACACGTTCAAACACACGGAACTTTTTTAATGAACTATTCTTGATATAAAGTCAGTCTCATGATGAAACGAAAGGCTCGTCTTTTTACAGCTGGAATCGAGTCCATATGTAGCAAATCCCCGCGTATTACGTCACTGCGGTACAGCGACGAACAGGTGTGTGAAACGTGCACGCATCGACGCCGAAGTTACGGTCCGCAGTGCGCAGGTGGAATTGAATCAGCTGAAATTCGCGCGCAAACCCCCACCACTGACATTTTCATCTGCCTGCATCTCATTTTCAGAAATGTCTTAGAACTCAGAGATAAAGTAACTTTCTACATAATTTAATATATAATTTAAAAATTAAAAAATTACAAGGTATGTGCTATGAAACAGTTGTAAGAAATGTTGAAAGTAACCATGTATATTTATGTTCTATAGAGAAATCATGTCTCTACCCATGAAACTTAGACATAGACTTAAAATCAATGCCATTTTCTCATTTTTTAATATTTTGTAAACATTCCAAGAGCCATTTTCATTCGGATATCCACTTCCTTTCAACATTGCTGCATTAAACAACACCACCCTCGATAATTACACACATATTCCTCTGAAATACTTCTTGCCTATTCTGAAACCAAAGTGCTCGCGCAAATAACGCTGGCAGGGTTGAAAATTACCACCTCTGGTGGTTTCTTCGATGGCGTTCGTCTCATTGAATATGCTTTTTCAGCATTTTGTTGCTACGAGTCTTTTCACTGCATCGAGGCCAGAACCACTTCCGTTGTGGCGACTACCTTTTTCAGAGACAGCCGGTATATTCTTGAAAGCGTACTCTAGAAGTTGGAAAGTGCTCTTAACCCTTTCGAGACGGGTGGTTCCGTCATGCAGCGCCACTCGTAACGTGTGTACCGGGTACACTCGGTTCAAACGATTCAGTCCATTCTACCGCAGACACATGGAAGCTGCGAGAGGCTTCCAATTTGTAAAATGAGATCGGTGCATTCTACCCAACGAGAGACGAAACGCCCTTTGCCCTTATGTGCATTCATCGTCCGCGGTAGTGTAAACAGGATCCTTTGAATCGATGAACACACTTGCAGTGGCGATCGCATGAATGGAGGGAAATATCGACATCAGAATTTATGGTCGACTTATTGTCTTCGATATTGAGTTTGGTGGAGCTATTGGAGCAAATATTATGAAAACTGAATACACTCAGTCCCATAAATATTCATAACCTCTGTGTTTATTGAAGGAATTTGTTTAAACTAAATGATAGGTTTGATGTTTCCAAATAATTTGTTCTCATCTGGGGTAAAGTTTGTCTATGTACATATTTACAATGAAACATTTATTATGACTGTATTTATTTGAGTACTATTAAATCATTCCAATTTCGGGATCTCATGAATGTTTAAAATCAAATACAGGAATGAATGATGAATACCATAAGAATGTATGAGAGAAGTGGACACACGAGGCCATTGGGTGCAGTTTAGTTCCTATTTCACGTGTTTTATTGGGTTGCCTTTTATTGCAACATTGAATACGGTTTCGTTTCTATTTCAGAGGTTTTATCGCCGAGCCTTACGTTGCAACATTTTGTGGTGCACAACGCAAAGTATTGACATTTCGTGCTTTGCGGTAGTACTGGCTAAATATAGTTGCTCTATTCAGTAACGAGTGGCAACGGGGCTTACAGCCTGTTTCTTTTTACTTCTATTTTTTAATTGATCGCCTTTCCATCCTGTCAAACGCTACCTATCGATATGAAAAAACTTTGCACATTGATTGAACTGCTTACTTTATGTTTTGAGGCTCCTGGAAAAGCTACAGGGGGTTGGCAACAAAAGGCTGGTAAAAGTCAGAAAAATAATAAATTTCAATAATAAAATTCAAGTGTCACGTTTTTATGTTCAGAACATACATAAATTCTTCTTCAAGTACCGCAATAAAATGTTGACTAAGGTACCGTGAGTAATCGAGGGGTCAAATACGAGGAACAGTGGACGACCATCGAATACGTTTGAGGAAGCTTGGTCTCGTGAGGAAGTTGTAGACCTAAAACGCTCGACGAGCGGTCGCGAGCTTCTAAATTTACCGTAAATTTCACCAACCCTGGAAACAGACCACCAACCCTAGGTTTATCAGTCGTGTGCATTGCGACGTGACCTCAATGGAGCCCTGGAAACGCAGCTGCACCGTCCGACCACTAATTTGAGGCCTTTGTTAACGCAAGCGAGAGGCCCGTGCGTTGAGTGGCTCTCCTGGAACGGAATGAAAATCGACCTTTCAGGACCGGGGAATTCTCCCCGTGGAAGGAAGGAGGTCGAATCTAGGTTTCGGACGGTTCAACTGGTCGTGGAAGCGGTCGAGCAAACGCTCATGGGCGATGAGCCGACCTGAATGGGCTCAGAATTTTCGCGAGAATCTTAATTAGACGCCCAACTTTTTCCACCCTCTCCTCCAGTGCTCGCCTGCCGTATCTCGCCCTCCGTGTTTTGCGAAAAACTCGCGGCTCGTTGAAATTTTCGTGACGCAGTTTAATTAACGACGAATCGTGTCAATGGTTTTTTCGTGCATCTGCCGTTTTTGAAAATTTTGCTACCTCAACTGTGACGCGGAAAGTTGCCAAAGCGTCCCCAGATATTGCTGAAGCATAGTCTGATTCAAGCTCGCGAGCACTCCCAACCCGTGGCCTGGGAATAAAAAGAAATAAATTGAGAAACATTTTTGAATTAATCGGAGTTTATTTTTGAAGACACTATCAGTCAGCATATTCTTCAGCTGACACATTTATCATTTAATTTAGACAAACTTCTTAAATGAACATAGAAGGTACGAATACTTGTGGGACTGACTGTACATCTTTATTTTTGTACTCCCAGCTTACAAACAAATACTGCTTTAAAGTTCATAATCATCCTGTACCAAACAACAAACATAAGTGATCCACTTACCTGTGGCAGGACGCTCCCAACGCAAACACCAAATCCCATCGAATGGAATAATTCATAATCGTTCCGAAACAACACCGAGGCATTTCGTTCCGCATTCTGGAGTTATTAGAATGCCGCGAGAGCCTCGAGAGGCCGTTAGGCGATATTCATTTCCGCGTAACTCGCAGCCAAAGCAGGTTGTCGCGCACCGGAGGCTTCGAAGACGACACGCGTACCCTCGTGTGGCTCTTGGGAACCACGAGTCGGATTTACACGGCGGATGATATCCGCCTCGGGTACCCGTAGGCAATCTCAAGTGGTCGAATTTGAATGGGGACCTTAATTAACGCGGTAATTCCACAGCGCCAGCGACGCCGGGACGCGGAACACGTGGAGGAGTATTTGCGGAAATACCGTACACTCTAGGAGAAAGCTCGATGGCGCAATTTCTGCAAGCGTTAGATGATTGACGTGGCGTCGACGTCGACCGTCGAGACGTCGTCGTTGGATGGCTCGTGAAATACGCAAATTAATCGATCCGCGAGCTCTCGTCGTTCCTGGTGATTGGTAAATTAGATCTGAAAGTGTTTCTTGCGATTTTTAACTGGAATGACGGATGTCCTTGGGAAACTGAGACGTGATACACTTCTCTGGTGTGTTTAGAGATGGGTATTATTTTATTTTATGATGAAGGTTTAAGATGGGATTGCTTTCTTTTAACATTGTTTGTTTGTAGGAAGCATTTATTCGGACATTTTATTTCATTTTTAAAACGACTATTTAATTAATGTTTTCTTTGTATTCGTTTGCCTCTGAGTTCAAATAACGGAGACTATATGAGCCGTTCATTTCACAAATCGATTAATTCTATAAAACAAAATGTCGAATAATGGGATAAAATAATTGCTTTTTAAATTGCTTTTTAAATTTCCCTTTATAATATAAATTCAAATAAATATTGAACAAAGTTCTTTCCTTTTCAGGAAAGTTAACATAAATATAAAAATTTGTGACTGTACCGAGTGCTTTGGCACATAAATTCATGATTTTTCAAAAAGTGGAGTTAATCTGCAGAAGAATGTTTGCAATATATGTTACTTGGTCTGAAACGAGTCAGCTATAAATACAGTAATATTGCTTAAAAGGAAAGGCGGAGCCCTCGTTCCCTGGAGGGTTATCCAACAGCGGCATCACGTACGTTGGCGTGCTAAAGTTTCCGGACAGTTGCTAGATAGCTTTCTAGCTTTGCTTCCGAGGAGAGCCAAGACGAATCTCGGATAATATAGAATAAAAGTGCAACACGAGGGAAGGACAAGAGTAGAATCAAGAAATTTCCATGCTTTATAATTTCCCAAACCTTTGGCGTCGGTCAAATTTGTCAAATTATGAAACTTCATATGGACGAATGCCCGGCCAATCTCATCAAATTGTCGATATCGGGGCACGCAACGTCGACGAACGCGTTCCAGCGTCAGAGCCGTTAAAATCACGGGTTTCGTGCGTACAATGCATCGGGCAGGTAGGAAAACGAGATTCCGTTCACAAATTGTTTCGTGTTCCCCCATCGACGCGAGAATTGTATCTCGTGACAGGGTAATGCCCACGGGAACTCGATTCTGCTATTTCGTGATTAACTGCCACACAGCCAACGAAGTTGCGCCCAGGAAGGAATTCCGTGTTTCCACGTTTCCCGTACGATACGCTTTTCTCTGGATCGAGTGCGCTCGTAACGGGAACGAACGGTTAAGCAAACGATCGCTGGCATAGAGTAAACCGTGTCCACGACTTGCTTGTCTTTCGATGAAACCTGATAACCTCGACTAGGCTCTCCACTTGTTTCCCTTGTTCTTAGAAAAACTAGCGACAAACTGAGAAAAATCCCAAATAGAAACTAGCCGAACGATTCTTCTTTAAAAGTTAATTAAATAATTGATTAAGAAATTTTGTTCAATCTGATTTTATACGTATTCAAAATTATGGATGACTTATTTACGTAATAATAACGAATTTTATTGGAAAATTGAAGGTCGAGTTTAATGGATTGTATCAGAAATTATGGATAGTTTATTTTCTTCGATATTCAGGTTGGCGCAGACATTCGAGCAAATGTTACCCTAGAAAACGAAGCTCGGTATTTATTTATGCATTGTGTATTAATTTATACGCACATGCTGATATTCCAATATCATTCTAATATTTATATTCAATAAGTAATTAATTGCAGTTCGTTAAACCTTGCAAATAAATTCCTTCCAGATTCTCTGATCGCAAAACGAAATCATGTACAGCTGTATACAATTGCATATTTTTTTTTTTTTTTTATAATACGACAAAGGTTCGCCAATATTGAATCAATGTGCTTTGAATTGATTAGAAATATTTAATTACTACTGGCTCCGTTGTCCCTCTTTAAAGTTATTTTAGCGCACCTCGTCTTCGCCAGTGACTTTAATTAAAGTACCATGAGAAGTGGAGCAATTAATGACCGGCGACATAGTTCGAGAACTCGATACTACGTCAGACCGTAATGAAAAAACTTTGGCCCCTTGGGAAGACGGAGGAGGAACAACGAGCGGCTGGAATCACTTTGCGTCTTTCGTCCGCGATTAAGAAGAATCTTGTTACTCTAATTGCGATTATGAGTCGCTTGGAAACTACCGACTATTATGCGGTGGAACTATTTACTCCATCCGGTACCTATTACCCTCGATTGTTCGTCTGAAAACAGAATTAATAATTCTGAGCATCGATATTGAAAATCACGTATTTATTTGGGAATATTGTACGAGAGAACTCTTCTGAATTAGAGCAAGCTCTCTGGGCAATTTTCTAATTAAATTTTCGATTGAAAAACGTCACTCCTATTTACGTGCACTTAAGTGTATTGTAAATTTGGTTAATTAAGTAACGCAGCTCTTTAGAATGCCAGACAGTTGATTAAATTTCCATTAAGTTTGAAGGGCGAGTTTCTCATCCCTTATCTTGATACATCTCAAATTAACCCGGCAACTTAACATAACAAATTAATTGAATTAAAACTGCCTTCTAAAATATCCACAGAAGCAAGCCAGTTTATATACCTGATGTTTTAATTTAAGCTCCTTGGAATGAACCCAAATTAAAACATAAATTAATAAAATTGTCCAGTTTAAAGTAATTAATTTCCAGTGCGGTATTTTATGAATGTTTTAATTAAGAAGTGCTTTGTCTTGATGTTGCAGAGAGGTACGCACGGTCGTACTTAACAAAGGCTCCTCCGGACTGGGTTTCAACATCGTCGGTGGCGAAGATGGCGAGGGAATTTTCATTTCCTTCATCCTAGCCGGAGGCCCGGCCGACCTCAGCGGTGAACTGCGTCGTGGCGATCAAATACTCAGTGTCAATGGCATTAATCTTCGGACAGCCACTCATGAAGAGGCCGCCGCAGCCCTCAAGGTACTTTAAAATGACCACTTTGTCAGTTGCAGAGTTTTTCTATCGCTCGAGCCTTTCTTTCTCAAATTGTTTCCAATTCAAATGTGATGCAACGTGGATAGGCGACTAAAGTATTCGCAAGTCCTTTGCTTCCATCTAAAGACACAAAAAAAAGTTGAATCTGGAATTTTCGTTCTCCACTTTTATACTGGAGAATTCAAGAGACTAGCCTTGGATGGTACTCAAATTAAATGATAAGATGTCTTCTATGATTGCTCAGGATTTCGTAACATATAAACTAGTATCTAATAGTAATGGTATCGTGAAAATGCAATTTATGTACTGAAAGACGTTTTTTTCATCGTGAGCATCATTCACGGTCATTCTTTGCAGCTTCCGGCAATAGAAGCGTATAATTACGTCACCACACATCACGCGTTTGGTGTAAACAGGTTACTAATAAAAGGAAATAAATTCTACGACTGCAAACGCATGTCAGCTGACAGTTTTGATATTCGTGTCCAGGGTACTGGCCAGACAGTGACGATCGTGGTACAGTACAAGCCCGAAGACTACAACAGATTCGAGGCCAAGATCCATGATCTTAAACAACAGATCTCCCAGCAGAATATGATGACAGGCACCCTCATGAGGACCTCGCAGAAGAAATCACTTTACGTCAGGTACGCGTAGCTGTGAAAATACATATTGCTTGCACTGTTCCTTTCGTGAGTCAGGCATGTCAAACAGAAATAAGTTGAAAATATTTTAAAGACCATTTTTTCATTCGATTTTGTGTATTTTAAAATTAGTGGTATCTTACCAAGCCAGGCGAAGATTTCCCTCGTAAGGGTACTAGGTCAGCCACCATGATCTGACACTAGTCGTCCTCATTCTACTTATGCGCAGAAGGACATTCCCTTTAACGAACCTACCTCTCTCCACACATATCCAAGACTAAATTTATTTTTTGTAAAAGTCATTTAATTAATAACATACGAACGACATAGCTGAACATGATGAAAGAAATGAAAGAAAAATAGATTAGTCGAACAGACCGCCTGCTTGGGATACTTGGAGCGCAGCATAGCGAAGGTCCAGCAATTTTTTATCAGTCGCTAGAGATTGGTTTACGTTTTGCTTCGCAGAGCGTTGTTCGACTACGATCCTAACAAGGACGACGGGCTGCCGAGCCGTGGTTTGGCATTCCGTTACGGTGAAATCCTACACGTGACGAACGCCAGCGACGATGAATGGTGGCAGGCCAGAAGAGTGAATCCTCAAGGGGAGGAGGAGGGCCTTGGGATAATACCGTCGCGCAGGCGATGGGAACGGAAGCAACGCGCCAGGGATCGTTCCGTCAAGTTCCAAGGCCACATGCCCGTCATCCTCGACAAGGTAAGCCTCGCCAGCTGTCAATTGTATCTGAATATCTCTCGATAACTCTCTACGCGGACTCGGAAAATATTCTACAAAGATTACAAATCCGTACCAAACCGATTCCCCTTTTGTAGAATATTTTCATCCAGTGCGCGACCAGAGTCTGCAAAACGTGCAACGCTTCTTCTTCTTTCGCTAGACTAAGCACCAACACTCTCTACTCACTAAACTCTGTACATTTCTATTTTCTACGCTAGGCTTCTCCTGTTCTCTACTGTTTCTCATATAACAATTGTTTACCTAACAGACGGTTGACCAATTACAGCAATCGACCCTGGACAGGAAAAAGAAGAATTTCTCGTTCAGCAGGAAGTTCCCGTTCATGAAGAGCAAGGACGACAAATCCGAGGATGGTTCGGACCAGGAACGTGAGTATCTCGAAACCTCGCCGCTCGTATCCTGCACGTTCTGTGCATGTTCAGACCCATATATATCTATTGTGGTTTTCTACATGGTCTTCTTTTTTTTTCCTTTTTTTTTATTCTCGTATTTCTCAGTCACTATACGTATATATTTATATCTAGACCCGTGTGTTTGGATTTACAGTTAGAATTCTCACGTGTGTTCTCTGCAACCCCTTCTTTTTTTAATGATCTCTGCTATCGTGAAAATACCATAACTTGTACGAGCGTCGAGTCAACGACCTTATTTAATGTCATTGGAATCTCGTAACCTTTAGCCGTCTGAATTATTTTCTTCTTTGATGTTACCCGTTTGTGCCTTTACCTCCCGATTATCGATCAGTGTTAACGTAGAGACTTTGCCGATCACGTCCGAAGCGGGCCCCTGGGTAAGAGAGTACTATGGTACTGGTAGCACCACGTTTCGCCATTGAATCGAACGAAGTTAGAGTAAGGAAATGGACGTGTTAATTTTTGATACATTTGCCAGTCGTGATCGTTTAGATATTCGTGACAGATGCGACGTTACGCCCAACTTCCGATTGAGCTTTTGTGTTTATACCATGTGAAAACGTGACATGTGTTTTGTTTTTGCCTGCTTGTGTAGGGTCGCCCACGACACCCGAGAATGAAAACGATCCTACACGTAAGTATACCAAGTTGGTCAACAAAAGAGACATGATACACACGGAAACACACACACACACACAAACACCAGAGACACATATACACGCGAGCGCGCACACATAGTGTTCTGTCATCGTCAATTATTAAATCAATAACAAACGAATCGTAAATGGAAATAAAACGAGACGGAAACGATATTAGCGTCCCTGTGAGGCGTCACGCATCTCGAGACATTTTTTTTTTCTTTGGTATATTCTGTGCTTGAGCACGCTGCAGTTTCATCCTTGCACCGAGAACTCGCATCATGCATTTGCCTGCATTCTAACCAGCAAAGTCATTGAATTATCACACGTTCCAGTCGCTTCAGATTTGATTGTGGAGGTATCTTTAACCGACTAACTTTTTCGAGATGTATACAGAATGTATACACTTATATAAAATTGAATGTTATTATTATTGTGATGGTTTTTAACCCTTTCAGACATGAATTATTTTTTCATTACTAAAACTAAAATTAGTATGGGAAAAATTAAAAAAGAATTCATATTGTAGTTTCCGCGCCTCCCATACCCAACAATAAGGAGTCAAATAAGAACACGAAACGTAGGGTACGGGATTGGTCGCGTAGGTAAAGCGGTCGACTGTGGATCCGAGGATCGTGGGTTCGAATCCCCGTGCCTTATTTTTCGGTTAGACTCCTACAATATAGTGTAGTTTTCAAGGAAAACTGGTCTTTCTTTTCATGTACACAAATAAAGAACGGATTAAACTATATTGTGCGTAGGAGTGTTTTGTGTATATTAGCAAAAAATCGGCTTGGCAGAACGATTTTCTCAATTCTAGAGTGACTGGACCACTTATTCGACACGCTTTCTAACTGGCTAATACCTTTTTGTAGATCGTGGTAGATGCACAGCTTCCCTCGAACAGCTTGTAGCGATCCTGCACGTGTACATAGTCGCAATGGACGAAAGTTTTCGGTGTTGCCCGTTTACGTTACTCGCAGTGGTAGTTAGACAGATTCGCGTCCCGACGAAAGTTGCGACCGATTATCGTTCACATTGCTGATTGGACATTTTCGTTGCGATTCGTACTCGAAAGTTTCTTCTTTACTTAACGCTGTATTAACGAGTCTTAAGTCAAGCTGCGCTCGACCCCCCCCCCCCCAATTGTAAGTCCATTTGCGTGGGAAGACAAAATGCCGAAGCTGCTCTCGGGCTCCCTCGTTACCCTAATGCGCCATCTTTCTTCGATTGTGGATCGTTGAAAGATGGTAGCTGTTAACGCGTTGATTGTCGAGCATTTTGAGTCCAAATTTTTAGAGACTCTGGTATCAATGTATTTCAGAAGGTTTTTTTTTGTGATATGTGTTACTTTTAAAAATCGATTGTTTTCAATGAAAAATTAATCATGAAACCGTCACCACTGATTATCAGCGACCTCCGCAATAGTCAACGCGTTAGTGTCGCATAAACTACGAGACTCATTATTATACAACGGTAATAGTCAACAGTGTGATAATTACGTTCAGAGCAAAAGTATTAACAGATAAGAATAACTATTGTGCTTTCCAAGGCAACTATGTTTGTCTCGCGATAAAATGTATTCGCACGCGAGTTCTATTTATTTACATTAAGTTTGTATTCTTGTATCCGCCAGAATATAAACTGCAACTAAATAAAGCTTTAATTGGGATAAAATAGCATACTCTAAATTTGATACTACTCAACGAAACCAACAGAACTGAATCAACGATCATCACGCGAGACAAAAAAAAATACAATTGCTCTGGAACGTCCAATATTTATTGTTTTCTTTTTAACAAATTCGTTGATTGATACCTAACAACACAGAAAAATAGATTTTTTATTGCAATAATGTACGAACCAGTAACTCGTGCACACGTCGCAAACAGATAGGCGAGCCTGCGCGCTATCGTCACGGACCATCGAGTCGGGTTCGAATAATCGAGTTAGCCTCGACGGTAGGAGATATTCATGCTTAAAGCTTTAATTAATCCTAGCAATTATTAACGGCCGCTTGTTAGTACGCAACGTATACTGAAATATTGAACTTGTTATGTTTTAGCATTCATGCTGTGCTACACCCAGGACGACACTAACACCGAAGGTAATCACGTCTCTCTCTCTCTCTTCTCTCTCTTCACATTTTCACTGTTTTTCTCTCCCACGACCTCTCTATTTGTACCTTTCCCTCTGTCTGCAATTCGTTCCAGACTCCATTATGCGTCTCCCTCCCAAGTCGTTTCATCTCCGTCGCATCAATTAACAAACCACACGTTCATCGCCGTGATATAACAATCCTTTTAGAGGACAAATCCATTGTTAAAGTCTTTTGTCGACCGTTGTCAGTTCTTAAGGGGGCAATCTGGTACTTTGAGCTGAAAATTGCTGGTAGAATGAACTCTGCAACAAAAGTTTTTCTTTTTTATGAAGACAAAATATAAAGTACACGAAATGTTTTGAATTATTTGTATTAATGCGTAAGTCACTAGAAAAATGCTTATCTATTTATTGATATGGAAAGTTCTGTAACATCGTCAATCTTTGACCCATTCGCTGCCAACTACGAGATTGAAATTATTCAAGGGATAAGTTTATAGTCTTTTGAGTCACGAATTATTGCAAAGAAGGTCGTACATTTTTGTTCTAAAACAACAAATTTAATATCACTTATTATTATCAAAATAATAACCTAAATTACACATCTCTATTGAATCTTGGCGCCCAAAGAAAACGCTTTAAATTTGCCTGGCGGTGAATGGGTTAACGAAATGTTTGAACCTTTAATCTTTAAAGAAACTGCCAGATTGGCCCTTAACACTTGCTTTCGTCGCTTAAAAAACTATAGCAACTTGAGGGAGAACGTTTTCAACGATCCATCGAGTCGATTCATCATCAATGTTCAGCGTGTCAATTTTCTTCATAGTCTAATTTCCATTTAACAAAGGTCAGACGATATTGCGACGATAGACACGTGCAAACCAAGACCCGTGAACTATTTCTGTACGCTGTCCGATAAAAAATGTTCGGTCTGCACAGGGAATCGAACGCCTCGGTTTGATTGATTTTTCCATCAAACGGCAAATCAAATATTGGCGCTTTTGACATTCGATGCCGTTTTTTTTCCTTTCATTTCCTCGAATTGAACGATCGGGTATTGTGCTTTTTTTCCAAAATAAACATCGCAAATTTCATTCGTCGATGTGATGAAACCTAAGCGCAAAAAATGGCCGTGCATATTGAAGTAAAGCAGGGAGGAGCTTATTGAAAAATTTAACGACTGTAATGGGGTTTATATAAAAATTATGGGAGAACGAGCGAAAGTCAATAAAACTTCGCCCGTGCTGATCATGTGGCCGGCGTTTCACGAGTGAAATAAAAATCCATCAGCTTTCATTAAAATAATAATCAACTGTATCAAGGATTTAAAAGGGTCCGATCTTTGTTTCAAGCTTCATTATTTTAGTTAAAATAATACGAAGGGTATTATTGTCCACATAAAGTATAAAATGTGTAAAAAGGTCGTTATTAAAGATGAGCAATTAGAATTTGAAATAAAAAATTACGATGATACGAATACTTATTATAGCTGATTTTATATTCTAATGCAAGCCTGACTTTCCTACCAAAATACATAAGTATCTACGTAATGGAGATAAAATAACATACCTAGTCCGTGAGTATGCGAACATATTCCTATGTTATATAGAAAATCAATTTGAATGTATAAAGAAAGAAGCAGAAAAAAGGAAAATCAAAAAAGAATTGCATTAAAATAATAATGGAATCGACAGAGGAACTTTTTTAAATCCTGGATCGAATCATTTATCTTGAGCTAAACGAAGCAAATCCATCAAAGACTTAAAAATAGCAGCTATCAGTGATCACGGAACTACTTCATCTACTGCGGCATTTAGCGCCTTCATTCTCGTCTCCCTCTTTCATTCACGTCGCGCTTCTTCCATCCGTTCTCCACTCAAGTGATCTGTCTTGCGTCGCAGGGAGTAGAGAAATTTTGTATCGTGTTGAACTGCCTTATATGGAGGAACTGACGTTAGTTTATCTGGAGAAGGAGGATGATGAGAATGATGAAGAGCTTAGTAAGTGTAAACGAAAAAAAGACAAACAAAAAAAACAGGAGTCAGTGTGTGAAACCGGAGTGAGCAACAGATATTACACCAACTAGGATCCGACTAACTCAATCGAACGTGATTTCGATGATCGATACCCTCCTCTAATCGTCGTTTTCAGTTTTTTTTTTAATTCTCCCTTTTTTTGTTACGTTCTTCATCTCCCGTCCCTGATCTGAACCGAGCATTAACAAAACGTCGTTAACGCTTCGCGCAGTTGAGACAGTCGCGACACGTGCTTTTGTCTGTTTGTTTGTCGTTTTCGTTTCCCTTTACGCTAATCATCCTACGCGTAGAGTTCCTAAAAGGGTTCCTAATTTGTGTAGATTGTCACAGCAAACGTGTTGCTTCTTGTTGCGTGAGAGAAGATTTATTTTGATTGTAAATACGAAGTACTTAACTATTTGTGGTGTATTAAAGGCATCGATAAAACTGCGATGATGATTTTATTCGAAGTGAAAAATGAGGTGAAAATTTAAGTTAAGTACAAACTTAGAGAATTAAACAATGCATTAATTGCTGAAGGTAACAAGAATCGACGTCAAACCGTACCAAAGTCGTTTCGCTGCGTAGAGGCGTTGAGTATCGATTACAAAAGCCAACCCTTCCGGCTCTGAGTATTAGCATAGTCGCCACATACTAATGCCACATCGACCTTGATACTCTTCGATCGCCTTAGTTTTAGATTCTAGGGAGCTGGGCCCTTTTCCTATCCCCGCTTTGATCTCCTAAGTGCTAAAGCATGGATCATGGCTCGATCGAAACGAACAGCTGAGGTGGACAAAATTCTCATCTAAATACAAATTTCGATGATTAAAGGTTGGAATTTTAATTACGCGATACAATGTTTCGTTCGTTGTCTGTTATTCGAATAAAATTCTGCCCACCTCGGATAATACGTAACCGTCTGTTCGCGTTTATTGCGCAGGCTCTTAACCAAAATACCACTGTTTTTTTTTTTCGAATCGAGTACCGTTTTGAGATTTACCACTGCTCGACTCATACTCTGTCGACGATTATACGATCGTGGCTCAGTCGAAAGGGGCACTCAGTGGCGTGACATTAAGTGGAAGGATTGGAGGATCTATGACATTGCTGCTCAAAGATATGCTCTGGTCTTCCACCAGTTTATCAAAATAGTTTCTATTATGAATGACCAGTGCTATCATATTTATTCTACTTTGAGAAGCATGTCACTAAACGTAAATAAAAAAAAGCAAAGCTTTGACGTCACAACAGCCACCAAGTGTCCCAGTTCGAAGGAAACCCATAGAGTCCTCCGTAACGTCGAGAGAAGCGTTTGTTCCCGTGTTTGAAAGAGTGTAAACGTTCTAACCGTGGATATATAATACCTATATGGGTCGTCGCGACGCCCACCCGCGGAATTTGGAGTGTTCTCACACAGAAAATTGCAGGCAGCGAAGAAAATGTGTTGTCGTACGAGGCAGTCCAGCAGCTCACCATACAGTACACTCGACCTGTCATTATCCTCGGACCCCTCAAGGATCGCATCAACGACGACCTCATCTCGGAGTTCCCCGACAAATTCGGTAGCTGTGTGCCACGTAAGTGAAACCATTTAATCCCGACGTTAACGACCTGTCGTCTGACGCATTACGGACGAATCGCGAGATTGCCTGGGATTTTACGAACTTGCCACGACGTTTTAGAGTCACATTCCATATTAACGGTTTTAGTTCGAGTTAGAATTAAGAGCCGGAAACGTTTCAGAGAGCGAGAATGTTCTTTCATGTTTTCTGAGAGCATTGGACGTCTACGATGCGTCTGGATAGTTAAAATATTTGTAAAATTGAGGAAAGTTGGAACAATTTGTGAGTTGCTCGTCCGAAAATTCTTCCACATATTGTATTATGGAATTCGAGTAAACAATTTGTCGCACTCGATATTCCCAATATTTTTGAACCATTTACAGATCGATTTTCAGACTCCGCACGTACGTAATCGGTCCAGATTTCAAACGCCGTTTTCACGATATGAACTATATCAAACGACACGTTTGCTTTCACGGATATTACTCGATTCCAGATAAATACCACGGGCATTAAATTGGTTCAGTTTATTGGACTCGATTTTACCGCTAATCATGAAAGGTAAAATATTCTGTAAACGAGTAGCTGTTGGGTAACCAATTTTATCTGGAAATTGAAAACCATCCGATTCCAGGCAGAATTGCTCGTCCGCAATGCGTTAATTGAGAAGTTAAGAGAGTACACTGTAACGAAATATTAGAAAAATGAAGAAAAAAAATTGTTTAATAATTCCGTACATTGTAATCGAAAGTATGGTTCTTGGCGCAGATACAACGAGGAGTAGAAGAGAATACGAAGTGGATGGACGTGATTATCACTTCGTGGCGTCGAGGGAACAGATGGAGAGGGATATTCAGAACCACTTATTCATCGAAGCTGGACAGTACAATGACAATCTTTATGGAACCTCCGTGGCGTCTGTTCGAGAAGTCGCCGAAAAGGTACGAACAAAATTCATAATATACACAGGATGTCCCACAGTAAATGCTCTCTTCTTGGGTTTGGAACGTTGTAGAGTAATTTATAATCTGAGTGAAAAAGATTATACATATTTCCTTATTCAATCGCACCTTCCATTAAAAGACACTTCGTATATCATACTAGTGCTAGAATATTGGATATCAACAACAGTACTCTTGCAATTTCAGGGAAAACACTGTATCCTTGACGTGAGCGGAAACGCCATAAAGAGGTTACAAGTGGCGCAGCTGTATCCCATCGCCATCTTCATCAAACCGAAATCCGTTGAATCGGTCATGTAAGTAGAACCTCTCTGTCTCCGTATTTCAAGTACACACCTATGTTTGCCTAACGAGCCGCTGTTCTCAATCGCAGGGAAATGAACAAGAGAATGACAGAGGAACAAGCGAAAAAGACGTACGAACGAGCATTGAAGATGGAGCAGGAGTTTGGAGAATACTTCACCGGTAGCGTTTTTTCTATAATATTATTTCTGAACGTTGAGAGATCTGGAAAACTACGACTTTTTATGAAATGAGAGATACTCTTGCAGGATATATTCGAAGCTTAGGAGAATTTTGAAAATGGCACGTTTTGATCTTCACTATAGCACTAAATTCTTCAGTTGTAGCCGTTCATTTAGCTAGTTTAGGGAATCAGAAATATTCCAAAGTATCAAAGAAAATTCTATTGGGTTGTCCAGAAATTTCGTGCAAATTTTTAAAGGTGAAACAACCCAATACAGTCTAAAAACCTAGAAAGACACATGTACCTAAGAGGTTCAGCCCCCCTCTGCCATACTAAAACTGCACCCTAAAATTCACCAAACGAGCATGCTCTTTCTTTTGTTTCAGCCGTGGTGCAAGGCGACACGCCCGAGGAGATCTACGTGAAAGTAAAGGAAGTGATCGCCGAGCAGTCTGGCCCGAACATTTGGGTACCATGCAGGGACCAGCAACTGTGACGTCCTGCCCCCCACGCTCAGCCTGGCCCGAACGCTTGGACTCTACCTCCGAGGCGTCAAGCTTAATTACTCTTAATAAAATAATCAAGTAACCACTCTCAATGCCTTCCCCGTTCCCATCCCGATGCCGTTCTCACCCACACGCCCTCCCGTCCCAATTCGAGTAACACAATGTCCCAGTTAAAGGCGTTAACCGAGCGATACGAAGCTCGCCGAGAATGGCTTCGTCCAACGAAGCCTCGAGATTCACCGATGTTAGTCTCGCGAGAGAGTAAAGGGGTTAACGAACAGAGATTATAAAGAGTATGCGATATGTTCCTCAGCGTGTTCAGTCTCCTACGTGACTCATAACTTGTGAAGTCGAGAGCTCGATCGTTTGAGACACGAAGCAATCGACTTGTACGTCCGAAGACAACGTTGGACTGACTCGTTTCGAAATCAAGCGTGACCCGTGTCGATTATCGTCACAGAATATTTAATCCTTTCGTTGGGAGCCAGTTCAATGCGCGATGATCTCTGGACGGCGACTATGGTCGTATTAGAAGGGTTCCAGGCGATGATCCCCTTCGAACGCGACAGCATAGTTGGGACGCGCGTTATAGTGTTAATACCAGAAGGTGTTTTGTTGTACCAAGATGTTTTTCATGCATACAACGGGTTTGTTGAGAACAAGGAGACACCGCCTGTCGCGTACTCGTCTTCATGTTGATTTTATTACACGGTAGAAGCGTCGACGCGAATACACGCGGCGGTCGGACCGAAGCCCCTCGCCCCGCAACGAACAAACTCAACGAACGTTAATCGTGCTTCGTATTTTATAACGAACGCCCTCTACCCTCTACCCCCGACCAGAGATGGGCATAATTTTTATCTAGAAAGAATAAAATTACAAACTGAATAATACAATCATACTGAAATAATAGGAAAGCTTATCTGAACGAAGGATAATAATTTTCAAGGCTCCTATAAGCTAGTATTTAATTTGTTGTTTGAAGCTCTTGAGTTTTGTTCTACGAGAACACTGATCCTATCAGGTATCAACTTTAAGTATTCTTTTATGCTATTTAATTAAATTTATGTTGTATAAAGTATACAAGTTCACTTACAGGTCCCAAGAATTAAAAATTCCAAAACCACCCCTTCGAAACGTATAATTAATAGCTTTTTCGAGACCAATTGTCACCAATTTAACCTGCATGAATAGATTTTTTTTATTCCAGCAAGATTCTGCCCATCTCTGCCTCCGGCGTCTTCGTCGTCCTCCCAATGAAGAAGACGAGGGAACGCCGTCGTGTATTCGCCTCGATATCGATTTTAACGCGTATATCGACGACTCGACTCCGTGGTCGAGGAGCCGTGTTTTACGGGACAAAGACTCGCGCCACGGTTGTTCCGCGATCAGATCAACCGTGATGCGTTCTACACGTTGTGTATGTATAGCTGCGATCCACTGGTGAACGCGACACCAGGTTAGGCGAACGGAGCGTGTCATACAAGGATCGCAAACACGATTTCTCGCCGCGATCCAATCGCAACGATGCGCACACAGCACCGCTAGACGCTTGAAACCATGATTCTCCACGCGCAAATCGCGGCGGGATTTCTATCAAATTATGAAGAAGAGAAAGAGAAAGTAAGACAAAGAGAAACGCAACAGGATTGAACGGATGCGCGGTAAATAAAATTGATAATGAAAATTAAAAAAAATAACTTGGCTTCGTCGATCACTATATATAGCTTGTCCGGTTAATTCTGAGCGAAGTAGCGCGGTATTTTTTAATGTACTTAATCGCAATAAGAGGCGGCGGAGATGAAAATCGGAGGAGTATTCGCTCGAATCGTCGAACGACGTCGTTGTCGATGCGTAAACGTTAACTATGATATAGAAAAAGAGGAGGAGGTGAAAGAAAAAAAAAAATAAAAGTGAACGATACGTCGATACTCGACGAGTGTATCCCCGCGTCGTTCCATTGTTGTACGCCGAGTATACATACGTGTTTCGCGATAAATAATGGGTGAGCAAACATACGAGACGTAATGTCGAGAACCTCACGATTCATCAAACCACACAGGACAAATCTCTAGATGCTAGAATAGCGATATATAATGTTTTGTACAGCTAGATTACTAAGCCAGTACTGGGTTATGTGCAACATTATATATATATATATACATATATATACATAAAAAAATATATATATATACATATACATATGTATACATATATGTATATATATATATGTATATGTATATGTATATGTATATATACATAAAAATATATATAGGAAGAGAGAGGGTGAGACAGAAGAGAGAAGGCGACGAGCTGCGTTGGGAGAAAGAATGAACTCTATTGTAATTTAAATACCACTACTAAATTATTATTACGATAGTAGGTATGTATTATTGTAAATACCTGTACCCGGGTAATCGAGATGGAATGCTGGTAACGCGAGCGTGAACCTAAACGGGCAGCGGAGCTTCTCGTGGGGTGGGAATGTTATACACCACCCGTGGTTTATATTTTTCGAATTTCGAGCGAAGCGTTCATTTTCGACATTCGTTTTCTACGATTGGCACCGGCCAATCCATAGAAAGCTGAGATATGCGCGCGTTTCGAGGACGAACTGTGGGAAACAACGAGTTTAGCTCGACAAGTTCAACCCCTTATTGCATGAATTCCAATTCATCTTATAGAAAACATTCATCGATTCGAAAACATTCATCGCTAGATACTCCTAAATGAGAGTCTCATGGAATTTCCTGAATGAATCGAACAAGGGTTGTTTTCGTTGGGTGCATGCAATAGAGGGTCTACTCTCTATAACCCAAATTCTGGTTTCTGGAAACTATTGTACACTGATAATCATTGACAATAGAGGAATACTAGGAAGGTGAATTTAAGTAATCGTAATCTTCCAACTGTATCTATATTTGTGTGGTCAATTGTACCTAATAGTTGTGAGTAGTAGAGTGGTGGAGTGTCTGAAGGCTGGAACTATATAAACCGAAGACGAAAGAGTGCATCAGAAACTACCCTTTTGATCTGACGTCTTTGATGTTAGCTGAAGCATTTCTAAGTCAATTTCTTTTTTAATTAAAAACTGAGTATAGTTACATCCTCCTGACATTAAACCATCGATCGTTTGTTGCCCATTCTATTACCTTTAGAGCCACAATTGCACACATTGATAAAAGAATGAAATCAGACTTTGAAAGTATAGATATACACGTAACCTCAGAGTCACAGAAGGTTATAGAGGGTCAAAGCCTTGGGGTAGCGACAGAGATGAGACTAGGCGATTAGACTATCACCTAGACAGCGATTAGACTATAGCCTAGCTAACAAGTGTCATCCGTTACTGTTTAAAACGAGGTAGACTATGAAAGGATGACAAGGACAGCACTCGAACCGAGCTCAGGGATCTTATTTGACTTGTCGAGCTATACTTCCCTCGACTCACACCAACGAAACGCCTCGTAACTATTTCACCCTGGATACTTGCTCAGCGAAAAGACCAGAGCGCAAAACAATCAGTGAGTTCATTGCGAACAGTACTCACAAGCTAGCGGAAAAAGCAGTATACTTGGTGGAATAAATATAGCAATCTTGTAAAAACTGCAGGATATAGTTTGCCAGCAACTCAGGGCCACCTTGGAAGAATTTTTTCGTGGATGTTAGAACTTTAACCCTCTACTGTGTAATGTGCCCAACTGGAAATCTAATAAAAGCAATTCCTGTGAATTTTAAAAGATTCGAGTGTGGTACTATCTCGAGAGGCCTTGTAGAAATCAGGCAATTTTTATTTAGAGGTTTTCTGCTGAACATTTTAATTAAAAATATACTCGAACTATAGTTTAATATAAGATAGTACAAGATTTGTATATTTATTATTGTAGGATAATTTATATATTTTACTCTATCGTTTTAATTATGATTTTTTATCGACACACGAGTATTTGTACAAATAATTTCTTTTTAGAAGAATAGAATTAAACTCACGCGATGGAGGGTTGAAAGACCTTTCGTAATTTACTTAGAAACAGGTCGCCGTATTTGTTTCACCAACTGTACCGTTTCACGTGCGATTATCGAGAAGAAAGCACCGATAGAGATCTTTGTGGAGAGAAATTTTGCCGAGCGTCGAATAAACGATGGTTTAATCGTAGGGGAAGCGTATACAACGTCGTAATATCCGCAAGCGTAACCGTTTCGTTTGCAATCGCGTGATCCACTGTGACGGCGATCCAAAGATGAGCAAAAAATTTATTCGAATGATTGAAACATGATTCAGCTATTACTCGTTAAATAAATATAAAAATTTGTATCATATAATACAATACAGTGACCAGTTATTACGATCGCTTATTTAAAAATTTACGAATAATTTGTAAGTTTTAATACTTTTTCTAGAATTAATTTTTATTCTTACACCAAGATTTATTTATAAGTAATGTAGAATTCTTTCATAGAATTTAATCATCGACTGTATTTCACAATGGAAAACCAAAAATTTAGCACTGTTCGGGAATAAATAGCTGTACGCTACTTTTATTCGTACGCGATTCGAATAAAATTTTGCCGATCTCTGCTTCGATCCGATCGAACCCTGCGATTGCTTCTCCCTTAGTTAGACGAGCGGAAGTGTCGATTTTGCGTTTCTGTTCGTTACGTAGGATGTCCCGTGAGCGAATGAGCGCCGATTAATCGGGTATAATTAGCATGGGTACGCTTTCTACGAGCTATTTTTCCTACGACAATGAATCCTGTGTTTAAAATCGTTAACGCAACAGCCGTCGCACCGTTATTATACGATGAAACGAAACCATGTGTAAGTTTTCAGAGGCCGAGAAATGGCGAGCAGCGTCGCCACGATTCGCACATGTCGTGCCTGAATACAGAGAGAAAATGTAAGAGAGACGACGAGAGGGCTAGGCTTCGCCCAGGTTAAAGAGTAACGAAAATTTAATGGATGAAAAATCGTGAAAAAGAAAATAACAGAACAAGATACGATTGCAGAGAAAGACGTCTGTCTCGATGTAAAGGAAACGTATAAAGAGAATAATTACTACAGACACTTATTACACACCTCTATAGTCTATTTAATAATATTACTTATTGAATTGTCAATCTCATGTTCACCTTGTTTCATCGTTTTTAAATAGTTAATAAACGTTTTACCAATTTTAATCGCGACCTACACGGTTTCCCTGCATCCCCTCTTTCTGTTTTCGAATTCGTACTCCCATAATAGTCGATTTCAATTTCCCACGGTAATTGTGAGTTATCTTTCGATCGTTTAGTTTTTTGATTTTTCGAGAATTCCGACGAAACTTGGTCGACATTCGATGGATCAATTATTTATAGTGAAGGCTGAGCACTTCCATTGTTTCAGCTGTGATTTATAGTTTCTTTTGTATCTCATCAATTAATTTTCATACAGAAACTTCGATTACTATCACTTACAGAATGTTACGCAGTGGTCCACTCGTTTATTCACCAGTAAGGTAAGAGAAACTGTTTACATTTAATAAAAGTTCCAAGCGCACAAACAAATCCTACTTACCCAGTACTTGTCCAAGCCTCGGGGTGGACAGGTGGGTGTCAAGAATCAAACGAACAGCGTTTTCGGTAAAAATACTTGTTTTTATTACATCGATAGGATAACTCGTTACTGTTATTAGCGAAAAGAAAAAATCACGAGTCGAGTTCGTTACGAAAAAATCGAGTTTGTCGATCCATTGTGACTTGTTCGATACACCTTTACGGTACAGAGCAATGATAAACGGTGACGATGACAATTAATAATACTAAACAATTAATAATCCATAACTTCTCATTGTTTTTGTTTTTCTTAATATTTTTTCACTCTAATCTTCTTTCCTTAGTTCCATTTCATTAGACGAATCACAGAGAGAGAGAATTTAATTTGTAATCTTCCTCGCGTTAACATTATATATTCATTAAACTAAACTTCTGAAATAAAATATATATATGTACGTATATATACACATATATATATACATATACATGTACATATATATATATATATAATATATTTGTTCTTTTTCTTCACATATAATCCTTCATTTCTCGTAAAGCAGCAGCAGTTTAACACATTTAGAAGTATCTCGAATATATATAAATTACAAGGGCGCCGGGTAGGTTGGAGAGAGGGGATGAGAGACGTTACAGCTAAGAAAATGTACATTCATAGTTCGCTATTATGTATATATCGTACAATAAAAAAAGCGAATAATTCGTGACAGTTGTTGGTAATGGTGGTAGAAAGGTTTAGGGAAGTAAGGTGGCGATAGTAATAGTAAATGTAGCGGTAGGTTGGTAGTAGTCGCGCATGTAACCGTTTACGGTAGTGGTAAATAGTAATAATAATAATAATAATAATAATAATTAATTTTTTAGCTGGTAGTAATTGCGATAGCCCCTATATTGCGAGTACTATGTACAAAAAAAACACGCTAGCAGCGTATCTTTTTTTCCCCCGTTCGGTTCGCTGAAATTATAATTAATCCTTCGAGTCCTTCTATAATAAACGCCATGCACAGAAAATCGTGTACGCACGTGTGTTGTTTAACACTAATATGAACATGTGTCGCCGTGTGTTCTCTGCCTGCTACTTACACATCATCGTTATTTTTTTTTACTTTACTCGTACGTTATGGTAGGTCTACTTTACACTCGAAAAAAGGTACAATTACGCACAGTACGTACAATTCGCTCTTTTCTTTTCGTTTGTTTCTCCGCCTGTTCGATCACCGACGATCTCTTCTCGCACATCAGAGTTCTCTTTGCCGACGCGCACCGTCCAATTGCGAAAGAGAAACCGTGGGTGGAGCGTAGACACACACGTTCGAAAATCGTTTTATTCGAAAATAGGTAGTATGTACATCGTGTAAACTGCACTGTCCTCGTGAATTATATTCCTTTAAATCGTCAGCTAAATAAAAATTAAGGGACAGAGACTGACCAGCTAACGCGCATCCTCGTCGATCATGATCGATACTGGGACATACATAATAGTCCTTCGTTTACTGTACAACCTGGTGCATCGAGAGAATATAATCAGGATGAACAAAATTTTAATTTAATATTAATGTGTTCATTCGTTCGTAATTTGTTTATTCGACTGAACGGTTGAAGCTTTATTTGTTCAGCGTGAAATATTTTGTTTTGAAGAATTTTAGTGATTATTTAGTAGATAAGGACTCGTTTATCGTTTGTTTGTTGGTTGAAATTTTGCCCATGGTAAATCAGGTTCATCGCACGATGAAGGTTTTCGTTTGAATGATCGACGACGAAGGAACGGCTGTTTGGTCTTGCCTCTGTCCAAATTCATACAACGCACGGAACATAGAGAATACGCATAGAGATAGTTCCCTGAGACTGATTAGAACGATCGAAATCTGTATACGGAGTCAAACGAAACGCGCGAGTCTGGTTTTTGCTAAACAACTGGGTAGAAGTTTGTGACGCTGAAGCTCTCTTTCTCTATTCCAGTGTTTCTTCACCGATGTAAAAGTAAATGGTAATTGATTAAAAGTAGCACTGTTTGGAACAGTTCTTAACCCTACGAATGAGTAACTAAAAAATCATTGGAATAGGCTTGTCAAGATCAACTAATAGTTTTTAAAGCTAAAACTGTTTTGAATAGCAACAATTTTAAAAACTACATATTATTAAACTAAAACTCAGAAATCTTCCGATAAACTTCCATAACTGCTTTTGAATATTTAAATAGTTAAGTAATGGAACTACTCTTTATTGACTGAGTACAGAAGAAAATTCGATAGGGAAGTGGTTGACAGTAACCATTAACATCGCATTGACAACACTAGAATTAACAACAATATTATGAAAGAATAAATTTAATTAACAGTAACGTTAACAAGTTACTTCAGATATACATATGCCAATATGATGTTAATAATTGTAATTGACTAATAAACAAAGCGCATTGAATTTTTATTTTGCATAGATTTAAAAATGTCCAATGTTCACATTCATTAAGACCTGTTCTTCTTTAAACCATACCCATGTGCCTAGAAGAATTAAGAATCTTCTAAAATTCCTGCGAACTTACAAAGGTGAAGAACCACTGTTTTATTTCATCCAAACGCTCACGCACCGAAAAACAAGCACACGTATCGCAGAGGTCTAAGTACGTGGATATCGGATCCATCGATGCTTCGCGGAGGAACGTCATTTTCTCGTCGGTTGAAAATTCGCTAAACAGTTCCTCCTACTGTATCGATAATCGAACGCGTTCACTGCTAAACGTGCTTACCTTCTGCACCCTACAGATCACACGGAAGTCTGCAACGACGTAAAGTCACCTGGCCAGTGAGTAACCGACTGTTGATCATTTTCTCAAAATTGCTATCGGGATAAAACCCAATGATATTGATTAAATCAAAAGTCTTTGTATTTAGCTCTTAATGGGCAATCTAATCAATGAAGGAAATGATTGTTTAATTGTATAAGGTACGAAATTGCATGAAATATTTGAAAGGGAGCTATGCATTTTTGCCCATTTCTGAAACTAGGGATTACAATCCCAAAAAATCCTTCTTCGTTTAAACAAATCTGGCAGTAAAATAAAAAACGATATATTAAATCGAAAACTGGCCAGACAACCCGCGTTACCGCGATTCCAACAACCGTCCCAATTAGAAACCGATACTGCAAACAATCATCGCGATAACAAAATTTGCTAAAGTCGGTAAAACAACCCTCCGAGAGAAAAGAGAGTCTGACGACTATCCATAGACGGAAAACTTCGAAGTAGCCGGGACTGGGCAACAGTGAACGCGTCAGTCGCTTCTTCCAAGTTTCGATGCGCAAACGATTACGACTCGATCCTCCCCATCGATCGAGGGTTTCGAGAATCAATCCGCGGCCATTTATTGCACGGTGCTCGCACTCTTTCTCTCGATCACTGACGTGTTCTTCGTCCTCGAAATTGCACACCCCAAACAAGAAACAAAACAGAAAACATAAATGCGCCTCTCTTTCGACGACTAATCAACGCTTAGCTTAAAATCTACAACGGTAAAAGGTTTCGTGGATCGTCGACTGGACTCGCTGTCTGGTCGACTTGACTCGCTGCTGGCTAGTACAAAAAAGGGGAGCGGGGTGGAGGTGGGGATAGAACGGAAGATTGGGGAAAGGAAAATAAAACTAACAAGTGGTAACGTGAAAGCCGACGATTGGTTCTCGTTCTCGCGGTGTGGCCTGACCGAACGATCACGATCGATGTGGATCGGCTCGAGCACACGGTCTCTAGCTCCCTCGGGCGTCGATCGTCCCCACCGAGTCGAGCTTGCGATAAAAAATATTTCTAGCCCCCGAGAACCCCCGCGAGGAGCCTGGGCAACTCATTTCGATCCAGGGTTTAACGTTTAAATATGCTTCGGAAGTATCGGTTACGATTCTTCGGACAGGAACGATTAATGATCGTGCTGCTTCTATCGCCACGGCGGCGAGTCTTCATCTAGAAGCGTTTTATAATTAACAGGGCCCGATAAACCCCTCTGCGGGATATTAATAAAATATCACTGTTCTGCGAGTAGACACGAATGGGAATCATCCCCCAATAAATACTGCTAATATAATCGCGTCACAGTCGCGGTTGTCATCGATTCATCGTCCCCCTGGGTCGCATGGTGGACTCTACCCTAAAATCACTGTACCTTTGCACTGAACGTGGGTCTCTGCGAAACTGTCGGGTCTCTCTGCGTCGTAAAAAGAAACACAGAGACGACGGGGACTAAACATTCGAGCTCCGTGACATCGTCCGCGTCGACGTTCAATCCACGCCAGTCTTGTTACCCTGTCGCGTTCTGGGTTGTCTCTCGCGCTTCGGCGAGACGTTTTTCTCCTTCTTCGGCGAGTCGACGGTCTTCTCCTTCGTTGAGTCGATAGTCTTCTCCTTTGTAGCTGAAGTTGACGGTCTGGCCTGGGGTGACGAGTGCCCCAGCGACGCCTCCTGTCACCTGAGACTGATCAACACCTTCTCCACGCTCAACAAAGACCTCACTTTGTCGTTGTACTTGATCAGGGTCACCTTCGAGCCTCGGACGTTGATCCTCTCCCCGCCACTGAGCAAGTGACAGCAACGGGACTGCTCCAAAAAATCGTGGAGCTTCAGCTCTCGCATCACGTCGCGATGAGCGATCGCTGGCGGACCCGCCTGCGCTTTAGGGTTCACCTGACGTAGCAACGCGTCCCTGCTCTTCACCCTAAGGGCCGCCATAAGGTCCTGGAGGAGCACCCACTTGTCAGGGTCGTTGTTTAGCGAGAACAGCACGGGCAGGTTCACGTCGCTCAACTCTATCTCAACTTCGTCTAAATCTGGCTCGGGATTGTCCATCGGGGGGTCGTCTAAGGGGTTGTGACCCGTCTCTTCTAGGTCTGGAAGGGAAGTCGAGGGGTGTGTCAGGCTTTGAAGCTGGTTTCATTTATTTTTAGTATGTATTGTGTAATGCAGTGTTTTTTCTTCAATCTTAATTGCAGTACACTTTTGTAGACTACTCAAAAATACTTACCGAAAATTGAAGAGGGGCCACCAAAGGACCACGGCGTGCTGGTCCTGCCCTGAATGTCATCCAGATGTTGCTCAAGGATCGAGTAGGCATCAGTGTCAGCGGCCAGCATCAGTGGGGTCTGTCCAGAATACGTAGCCAACAGGGGGTCAGCGCCGTAGGAAAGTAGTAGACGCACGAGTTCTGTAGCACCGTTCTCCGCCGCCTCGTGAAGTGGCCTAAGAACAAGATAGTCCGTTCTTTAATATTTTTAACCGTACTTCCTACGTTTCAGATAATTAACTCTGGACTGGCGGACTCAATTACCGTATTCCACCGTTAGCGCTCTCACTGGCATTCGCCCCGTAAGCGAGCAGCAGTTTCGCTATTTCAAGATGGCCCTTGGAACATGCTTCGTGAAGCGGCGTGTATCCTGCGTTGTCCTTTGGACTAGGTGCGTTGTTCAGCTTCTCCAAGCAGTACGCCGTAACATCCTGTAAAAAGAATACAGAAGCTCGGTTTTGATTTTGCTTTCACCTCTGTTGTAATTGATCAGGTCTGAGTAGAAAACAAGTCTTAACAACACACAATCAAGAAGCAAACGTCTCACCGTGTAACCAAGTCTGGCAGCGCGATGCAGCATCGTCTCCCCCACGCCTTTCTTGATCACCCAAGTCCTGATTTCCGACTGAATGTCTGCAACGCATTCCGGGCTGGGCCTCGACAACACTTGCTAAAATGTAAACACTCCGTGACAATTTGTATATGTCTCAACACAACATCAACCACACCGAACAATTAGAACTTACCCTCTTCCTCTCCTTAGGCAACGACTCGTCCTTCTTCAACGGTTTCTTCTTCTTCCGAATGTAGTCGAATCCCGAGCGAAACTTTCTCCGACTGGTGCGAAGCTTAAGCTTCTTTTTGTTAGGAACTTCCGACTCGTTGGTCTCGTCGTCGAGCTCGTTGTTCTCCGCCTCTTGAGCGTCGTTCGTTTCCTCCTGGACGACCTCGTCCTCCACCTCCGTCTTCAAGCGCTGGAGCTTCTTCTCGGCCAAAGACTTGAGCAAATCTTTCCGTCTCTTCGCGATCAGCAGGTGACGTTTGGAGTTAAGGATTGCTTTGTGGCTCCTGAGGATCCCTGCGTTCTTCAAACGCGACACCACCTTCTGCTTCAACGACCTCGCCTTGCCCAAGGTGTTCTGGGGCGTCTCGTTCTGCGAATCGTCGTCTTGAGAAGTGTCGTCGTGATTCTGCATAGGCGGAGCTGAGGCTGGTCTGTCCTCGCCGAAGACCTCTCTGATTGTCGCTTGTTTCTTCAGAACTCGCGTCTCCGTTCTGGTTCTGCTCTTCAGGACCAGCGTGGAGAATTCATTGGGCAACGCGTGGTTGTTCTTGAACGTGTCTCTGAAGTTGTTCACGGTCTCTTTGCGGAAGTAACCGAGAAGGAACGAGTCCGTTACTTTGATGGGCTTTATAGTCTTGTTGTCCTTCACCGGAGACTTGCCCTTGGGCAGCTTCGTGGTTTCCAGCAGGGGCGTCAAGCTTGGCGTGGGGAGCAGCTCCGGTTCGTTGCTGCCTTTTGGAAGCACCTTTCCTCCTTTGTCCGCCTTCTCCTTCTGCTTCTTCTTCTGCTCCTTCTTGCTAGTCCCGACTCTCTGCGCCAGGACGTCCACGATGGAACTGCTCTCCGACTTAACGTACTTGAGGGGTTTCGGTGGACACGAGATCGTTGTGGAAGAGGTGGCCTCCTCGTCGTCGATCTTGCTCCCAGGCAGACTGTAGTTGGACTCCGCGTCGCTGTCCACGAGCTTCTTTCTGCTCAAGCAGACGTCAGAGCTGTCCATCGACACGGACAGAGCTGGAGAGCCTGGGTCCAAGTCTGGCAACGAGGTAGACAGCCTATGAAACCTCGAGGGTTTCGACACAGTGATCAGTCTAGGTGGCATTCTCAGAGATTTCTTATACACGTATACTTCCTCCTCCCAGCCAGGCCTGAAGTCGCTACCATCCCCAAAAAGGGGCTTGGGTTTGCCTTTCTGGGATGAGGCAGTCTTCGAAGTGGAACCCTTGGTCTCCTTCTCTGGCTTGGGTTTGTGCGGCGTGGTGTCTCTCGATCGCAGCTTCATCCCTTCAGCCTCTGTGCCGTTATTATTCGTACGCTTCCTGGCTCGTAGCCTGTCAGCCACGGAGGAACCATGACCAAACTCTGCACTGCCTTCGCTCTCCTCGCTGGACGACTCGCTACCACTGGACGACTGCAGTTTAATTCTGCTTCCTCGACGGACCCTCCTCTTCCTGCATATGATCTCTTCCTCGCAATCGCTGTCCTCCTTCTTTATCTTCTTCTGCGCCCGCCTAATCAGCGGGACCTCATCGGAATCGTCGCTCGAGATCTTGTCGTCCTCGTCCTTCGTAACCTCTGGCTCCGCTTCCGGCTCTGCTTTAACCTCGACTTTGATCTCCTTCTCCTCGCCACTGTCCTCATCTTCCTCCTCTTCCTCCTCCTCTTTACTCGTTTCAGGTAACTCTTCTTTAACGTCCAGTGGCGATCCAACGTCCTCCAGCTCCTTCTTGATGTCCTCAGGCTTGATCTGCGACGTGTTGGCGTCCGACTCCTTGCTGCTATCGTTGCCATCGTCCTCCAGCTTCGACGTCACCGTGCAGCTGCTCTTCTTCTTGCGACCCCGCTTCCTCATCGCGTCTCCAGTACGCAACTGCTCCATAAACCTGTCGCACGTCGTAGACCAGAACGTGTCCACCTCGGTGATCTTGTCGTTTTCCTGAAGACAATCGACAGAACGATATTTTTTCACTTGCTACACAGGCAGTCGAACTCTAACCGTGTGTCTACTAAGATGTGTAAGATGTCTACTTGGCTCCTGTGTGTCTAGCGATATCTACTCTCTCCATTCGTCTCTTAGAAAAATTTACATCCACCCGACGCCTAGCGTAATCTGCGGCTACGTCTACAGTTCGTGAGCTTAGGCGTGCTTACCTTTAGTTCTATTTTCACGAGGTCCGACGAGGAGGTCATACCCATGCACATTGCATCGTTCAGTGGCACAGGTGGTTGCACTTTGGACAGCTGTTTTCTGTCCCTCCTCATCTCTTCGAGTGTCTGCCGCTCTAAAACCGGCATCTCGCCCTCGGAGTCGCTTTCTCTGAAGTCGAACACCGACGTCTCCGAGGAGCTGCGGAATCCGCTGGCACGCGCTGGCACTGTGGACGCGATCGCGGGCGCAGGTGCCGGCACGGGGACGGTCGCAGCCACCGGCATGTTCTCTTCTTCCGTCCTCGAGAATAACCGTCTTCGGGGCGGCAGGCAGGCGACCTTCTCGCGCGTTAACTTTGGCGGACTGCCCGCCGACGAGCCCGACTGCGGCGTGGACGTCGAAGCGCTGTCTAGCTCTACGAAAGGAAATTAGGTGGGCGATTAAAATGGGTCATTCGCAAAAGTGGAAGTCGCAAAGGTTAATTTGATTAAAGTGGTTTTGTTGTATCGGTCCTTAATTTTATTTAGGCTCTTTTGAGTTGAGAAATTTCAAACTCGTTTAAGTGGATTTGAAACGAAATATTTTGTGTATGTTGGATGTAAAAATATCTTGAAATCTGCATAGAAAATTAACTTGAAAAATACATCCTTCCACAATGCACCTTATAAACCAATAAATATTAAGAGAGCTGCCTCTGAATATTAGTATATATCTCAACCAGTTACAGAACCACAATTTATGGATGCGTAAATGATCTACCTTTAGGTGTCGATGTCGCATCCAGAGAGGAAAGAGTGGTCGATTTCATCGTGAACTGGCCGGTGCCCACCTAAGATAAACACAGAAAGCCACGTATTAAATTCTTGTTTCCAAGTATCGAGCCACGGGCGACGTCTCCGCCGTTCACCTGTTTCAGTTCCGCCTTGGTTCTGATTTTTGCGGCTAATATGGCGGCGAGGCCGTCGTCTTTGTCACGGTGAATCTGATTCTCGGCTCCTCGGGGTCCCAGGAGTGCTTCCTTGCCAGGTAGCGTGGCGGATGAATTTACTCTCGAGCCGTACAAGCTACGGGGGGCCTCGTGAGTGATCGAGTCAACTGCTCGCGGCACATGGAACTTGTAATGGGGTGGCGTGTTGCTATTCCGTTCCAGCAGGCTCGCCGCCGTGAATGGTGACAGGTTGTGTCTTCCGATATTTGTTTTCGGCTCGACCGGCGCAACAACCTTAGGGAATAGAGAACGGAGAGACGTTAGTCTGAGAAATTGACTATTCCAGCCGCTGAGCCAGCGAAACGCTTCCGATCGCTATTCTGAACCCCTTGACGAGGGCATGGACCTTTCATACTTAATGTTGTAATCGTTCGTTGTGTAAAGCAGCCTAAGTATTTTAACCATTTAGAAATAGGATCTAATGAAAACTGTAGGGACTACATTGTGTGCTGAAATAAGAAAGTAAAAGGAGGAAGGACGCAAACACGTATCTACTGCGATACATGTTCGAAAAAAATATTTGTGCGCATAGGCGACTGTTTGATGAAATATCACATTATAGAAAATTTTAAAATATAAAATTGAAATTATCAATACAATGTTGCAAACGAATCTTCATGCGTATTTTACTTTCCCACGAAATGCTCTTAACACTTCCCGTTCAAGGAGACATTCATGCGTCAGTGTATCCCATCTGCAGAGTGTTAACAATGCGTGTGTAAGATCCGAAAAATATGGAAACATACCTTATTCTGGAAACTCTGTTGGCTGTGATTGGCGAGGATGGGCTGTTGGCTATTCATCTGCTCCTCCCTCTGCTGTTTGCTCTCCAGGCTATTCCTCAGCAAACTGAGGACCCGTTTATCGGCTCCGGTGTTGCTCGGTGGTTCCGTGGGCTGACTCGCCGAGGTGGGACCAGATACTGCCTTCTGACTCTGGCGATAATTCGCGTAAGCGGACTGACTGGTGCTGAGCTGTTGCGGCAACGAGTGGACGTTGGTCGGCTTGGCGATCATCGGATGACCGTAGGGCGAAGAGCTGTGGGTAACCTTTGGCTCCGCGTAGCTTCTCTTATCACAGTAGGCTTGTTGATACCTCGACGACTCGGACGAGGAGTAGCCGCTGTCGGATCTCTGCTCGTAGGTGTTGGGCGCAACCAGGGTGCCGTTGGGCAGGGGAGCGGGAAGATTCATCTCTTGCCTCTTCTGCTGCTCGTAGTGTGCCTTGGCGGTGGAGAGCCTCTGTTGGATCCAGGTGTCGAGTCTGGGTTGTTTGTGCGGCACTCCCGCTCCGTAAATGGCGTCCCCAGGCCTCTTGGACAACGCTCGATCCCTCTGGGGCGGCGGCTGACCGAACTTGCTTCTACTGTCCATGTAATACTTCGACTCGGACGGGTAGTCTTGGAGTGGCAGACCGCTGGGACCTATCCTGGTCGGGTCGACCATCTGCGGGGGATACCTGGACGTCCTGGACGCTGCGATATCGCTAGCCGTTTGGTAAGAGGAGGACGGGGCAGGCGGAGGCGGTGCCGGCGCGGTAACGGCGTCGTACACCTGCGTCGTGGGCAGTGAAGTCTTTTTAAACGTGGACATGTGGGGCAGTGGTACGGTATTATTAGGATGCTGAGAGGAAAGGGACTGCGGGGGCGGGGCGTACAGATGCTGCGTCGAGCTCCTCCGTTGCAGAGTATTCTCGGGCGGTTGGCTGTGATGGTGACGCAGCGGCGCGGACTTGAAATCCGGCAAAAAGTCGACCTTCGGGGCGCAAACGGTTTGAGGGGTTGACGCGCGGATACCGGAGGTCTGGTGTGACCTGACGTTGGTGTTACTCGACAATCTATTGTCGAAGCCAGGATACGTTTGCGGTGGAGGTTGCACGGGAGGTAGCATCGTTCTGGAGCCATTGCTTCTCGAGGACATCACGGTGGAACTGCTGACGTGCTTTTCGGTCATGATCATCTCGATGTCGTCCTGCGCGGTCGAGTCGGCGGAGGTCTTCACCGTCTTCACGGACAGGTCCAAGGGGGACTCTCTTTTCCGAATCCCGTTGGTCTGAGGAGGTGGGGTCGTCATCGCGGAAGCCACCGTGGATTGCACGAACGAGTTTTGATGAGGATACTCCTTGTAACCGTAATCGTCGCTGGCCCTAACAGGTTGATGATGGTAGGAGGATCCTCCCGTGCGACTTGCATCCCAAGACTGATAGGCGTGCATCGTGGTGGGTGGAACGGAAGATCTCGCGGTGACACCGATGGAGGTCACCGTGGTACTGCTGGACGAGTTGCTCCCTTGATGACTGGGTGCCATTGTCGTCGCGTAGGTCGGATAGCTTGGTTGGCCAGCGTATCTGCTGTACGAGGAACTGGTGACCGTGGTCGTCCTTCCGTTCACCGGCATGGTATGATTCGCGGCGGACGGTGTCGCTGGGTACTCGCCGACCCTTTGTGGGGTCGCCATCGAGGACACGGGTGGCGTTCCCACGGGTACTTTGCTCGCCGCCGAGTAGGCGCGTTGTCGATGCATCGGTTGCGCTTTACTCGCGGGTTCTCGCCTGTTGGAATGATAGGACGAGAGCGCGGCGATGGGCGGAAGGTTGTGCGTGTTGGTGTTTCGCTGAACGGACGTCAGCTGGGATCGATAGGAGCTGTACGGTACCTCCATCGAGGTTCTCTTCGAATCGACGCCGTTGTACGTCACCGGTTTGCTCTGCTGATAGCCAGGACCGTTGGTGCTTCCCGTTCCGGAGCAAATCGACTGAGGTGGGCCCGGCATCTGGATCTGCTGCGCGTAGGACTGGCTTTGAGATCGAGCACTCTGCGAGTAATAGTTTGCTTGCGTGTGCGGCGGTGGCGGTGGCGGCGGCGGTTGAGGATTCTTTTGGAAGGAATGATACGAAGACTGTGGCGGCAGCGCGTACGGATTGGTGGCGTAGGTGGTTGGTTGATAGTGCTGCGACGTTATGGGAAGGCTGAACGAGTGTGAGGTGGAGGTGGCCGGGGGTGGAGGCGGATAAGTCGGCGAGTGCGGCTGGAAGCTGGCGTGCGGAGAGGGAGCGTGATGGGGAGACGCGTGAGGATTGTGCAGGGTGGACACGTGAGGAGATTGTCTGTGCGGTGACGGAGCGGCGTGATGAGGAGGATCGTGGGGCGAGGCGACGGGATGATAGTTGGTCAACGCCGGAGGCGGTGGCATCTGATTAGAGGACGAGGAGGAGGACGCCGCTGGTGTCCCGTGAACGACCATCCGACCACTGTACGAGTTAGCCCCGATCGAATGGGGTGACGCGTTTATTCGACTAGAAAGCTGCTGCTGATGCTGCATCTGAGCGGATTGCTGCTGTTGCGAGCGGCCGACGGTACCTGCGGACGGCAGGTGCGACGAGGGAATGTGCGCAGGAAGATTCTGCGACGACGACGACGACGTCGACGACGACGACGACGACGACGACGACGACGACGACGACGAAGGAATGTGACTCAGGCTACCCACGTGCCGCGGGCTGCACGGGTTCATCGACGAACAGGACGGTGACGAGGAGACGCGCGACGAGTGCGAGCGTTCCGCGTGCGACCTGTCCGAGGTATTGCTTGACGAGCTGGGTCGACCCTGCGACGGATGCTGAAGCGCGCGATAGCTCTGAGGCGAGGGTGATCCGTAAATCGACGAGTTCGTCGGCGGGGGCGCGCTCGCACCGTAGGAACTCGGTACCCTCTGCTCCTGGACGTGTCCTTGGCTGGAGACAGCGCTTACGTTGGGCTGTTCCGCGGGCGTTGCTCTCGTCGCGGGTTGAACGCTTCCCGACGACGTCGCGCTTACGTTGGCTGACTGATAGACCGAGTTCTGGGCGAACGGGGCCGAGGCGCTCTTCGTGATGTCGGGATGATGGTAACGGGGGTAGTATTGATTCCTCTGTGCTACGACCGACGGGTTCGATTGCGATTGTCGATCGGTGGCAGTTTGATAGGTCGTTTGGTGCGACGAGGCGAGTATTTCCGCGGTGGAGAAGGACGTTCTGGAGACGGTGTTCAGCTGCTGGTAAACCGGACCCGGGGACACCGGCTGCTGGAGCGGTTGCATCTGGTGCAAGTGAGAGCTCCCCTCAGCAACCGTCGTCGTCGGTTGCGAGTGGTGCTGGTGATCGTTGGACGACTGCTTCTGGGAATAGTTGGACGCGACGGACGATCGACCGCTCGATGGCTGCATCTCCGTTAACGTGATGGTATTGGACGACGACGAGCTCGCCTCCATGGTGGAGGCTTCATCTGGCCTCGTGTCGGGAACTTCGACTCTGGTCGGTTGAGGAGGATAGGGTTCGACGGATGGGCTCCAGTAGGTGTTGGAACTGGCCCCGCTGTTGTCCACCGACGACGACCTGGCATCGCCGGGATAACGAGCCGTTTCCTGATCGTTTCCGTTGCTGCTCGAAGTCGATTGCGACGGTAGCGATAGTGGCGGTGGTGCTGGCGGTGCTGGCGGTGCTGGTGACGAAGGAGCCACGGATGAGGCGATGCCATGATCGTGAGAGCCCGATGTGGACGAGGTGGAACTCGTTGACGTCGCGAGATTGTGATCCGCTGACACGGTCGCGCCACCTGTACTCGGCACGGGCAGACCCTGGAAGTACTGGCGAGCCCCCTCTAATAAGTTCGTGAAGCTCACATCCATGTCACGCCGACTGGTGATCTGAAATCAGAAGGAAACTACGGATATCAACACTGAACATTTCGCCCCTAACAATCAAAATCATTCCAGCGCACTTCAATTGACAACAAATCGCCCAATCATGCTAGAAACCCCTAAACTCCAGAAACCGATTTGTTGATCATTTACAGAGGCGTAAGGCTCCTCGAATCGCGATCAACTCGGCGGGAAACAGCTTGCACGAGAGATCGACTAGCCGGAGCAAACCGTGGATCCAATGTCGGAAATTTATACGAATCTCGGGAAGCCAACGACTCGCGCAGTCATCGTGATTCACCTTTTCTCGATCCCTCCCGCCCCCCACGACTCGACGACGAGGCGGGGAATCCCATCAAGTATCGCGCGACTCGATCGAGCCGCTTCCTCGATATCGAAGAGCGCCGGGAGATCTTTATCCTGACGGAACAGCCACTCCAGGTGCGATCGTTATCGATTATCAGGGATAAGGAGAGACAGCGACGGCTCGATCGTGTCGTGGCTCATTGAGACGTGCAACGAGCCCACCGTCTGCGTGAACGGGAGAAGCGTCGCATGGGAGACAACCGCCCCCGCACCACCGCCATTGAACCACCGTCACAGGGTACAGGTAGGTGGCAGAACGTCGGTGGAAGCGGTAGGCGAGAATCAATATCGCGCACCCTTGCAGACCGTGCAACCTGAGGGGTTGGTTTGGTCCCCTCGCCAGTCAAAGGCCCTTCTCGAACCGACAACCACCGCACTATTCCTCCCCGTCCTTCGTCCGACTTCCTTGCCTCTTCGTTCCGTTCCGTTTCGTTCTGTTCCATTTTACCAGGTTTCTATGTACAGGGTCGGTACTAAACCTGGGGAATCCAGGGTCAAGGGTTCACGTTGAGAAGAGAGCTAACTGATTCGAGGTTTTCATCATTTGAGAATCTTATTATAATAAAAATGAATTTCGGAAAATGAAATTTAAGAAATAGATTTTTTTATTTTGGTCTCAGTAGACCCCCTTCCATGTTGTATCCACCACTATCAGAGTAGTGGTCAATAGAAGATGTGAATGTAATAGGAAAAGAGGAATTTTTGGAAAGATTATAGACTCCCAAAAATAAACTCTTAACCCTCCACAACCTAACCCACAAAATTATTTAACTCTTTTGAATATACTTGGAATAATTGAGACACCATTACAGTCACAAGAACGTAAACATCCTATACTAAATCTTGAATCAATTCCACTTAAAAATCTGCAGACTTAGTTCTGTTAATTCTGAGGTTTCGTTAGGTTACACCCTGTATGCACGAACGTGCGTCGGTGAGGTTAACTGGAATTCTCACGATTTTGGGTATGGCAGGCCATTCGATAACGCTCCACGGCCAGGCAATAAATATCCCAGCCAAAGCAGTGGCCGATGTGTTTCGCCGGGGTTTCGGGGGGCTCAAGTTGGACGGAATCGCGAATAAGGACGCTTTACTGGCCGAATCCAGCTGAAACGCGAGGAGATAACGCGATAAGATTTGTGATAAATACCGATGTTTTATTGGGGCCGATTGGCACGCAGAATTTGATTTGTTTGCTCGAACTTCTTTAGGATCGCACGATAAAAAAAGGGGCTTATCCTGGGAGCGAATTGGCCTGTGAAAAGGAACACTCGTTTTCCATATTTAATAAGAAATAATTCTTCGATAAATTACAAATTTAAGCATTTGCCGTTTGAGTTATAAATATCCTTCTACGGAGTAAATATCAGGGTTCTTTATTATTTGGATTTATACCTGCAGCTCTTAACCTTCGCGAAGCTACATCTTACGTTACTTCACAACACAGACTTCCTCGATTATAATACACGTTTACAGCGCTCCGTCAGCGGCCTTATTCCAGCGACAATAAGCTAGCTCATTTCCGCTGTCCAAAGAAGACAACTCATTTCCGCTTTCATTAACCCTCCATCGCATAATGTGGCCGACCGGGAACTCAAGAAAAACGATTTCTATAAATTTCGCGGAGAGTATTTTACAGGATTTGCGTATGACATTTCCTTATGGACATTTCTGACAGCTCCGCAGTCTTATAAATAATATCACCCTTTACGGATAAAATACGGCAGAGGATTAAATCATCGATTGGCGAGTTCTTGGTTTGTAGTAAGAAATATTACTTATTATATAGCGAGAAAATCCTTTAAATAAATAGAAGTACAGTATGTTTGTGTTCTTCAACCCTCGGTCGTCCATCACGCTTGATAGAGCGATATACTACTTATTATTATAATGAACAGCACGTTTGTCGAATAATTCCAGCGATAGCAGTCGATTTATCAGATATATATATTCCCTAATCTCCAACCAGAAAATATCGTGCTTTAATTGGATAAGCACACGGATGGCAGAGGGAAGCGGATACTCAAAAGGGAGGCAGCAAACCCCTCTCGATTCTTGGACGTTCGGTCAATCTGATTCCCCCATCGCTCAGACGGTCTCCGGAGAAATCAGACCTTCCGGGAATTCTCGCTTGTTGAATTCGATAAAGGGTCTCTGGAAATCCATCACCCCTGCAATATACCTATTCATTCATCGACCCGCACCATCGAAAGAGAGTCCCCGTGATTCCAGGATAATCTCTTCCCACAACCGTTCCGATCTAACTGGGTCATCTAGTTTCTGTTCACGCTCTTGCCATCATCCTACCTTACAGAACCAACGACAAGCAACCTAGATCATTTTGGTCGTCGAATTTCAACTACATGAACCGCTCACTGCACGAATCGATTAACTCCACCAGTCGCATAAACATTGTGACATTACTGACGATTATTATTTGGCTATTCTTTCTGCAACGAACGAATTTCTACCTTTTCTGACTGCTGCGATCTACATCTCGATAAGAAACAGTATTAGCATACATCCTTTATACATATTTTTATATACGTATTTCCAAGAGTTTCGATTCATTTACAACCTCCAAAAGACTTTCCAAGGAAGAATTTCCTGTTCAATTTCTCGTCGCAAACTCGGAACGGGCGAATATGATATTTGATCGTCGGGGTTTCCCGACGGAAGGTTTCGAATTTTTCCAGAGACTCCCGCGACTTTTCACGTTCGTCGGATTCCTGGGTCTTCTTCCACTTGGAAGGTTCCGACCACTCGAGGTTACCGCGATGCTTGCCGGAAGATTTAGAGAGTAGGAAGATCGCCTGCTTAACTTCCCGCTGTGAACTTGGAGCGTTTCAACGTACCATTTGCTTTTCGTAACTTCCCAGTTCCAAAGATTTTGAACTCCACGCGAGTTTCGGTGCTCGCGATATCCTTGAAATTCTCGCAACTTCGAGAATTCGAACCCTCTGAGATTTCCAAAGATATTGTTACAAGTCTGGACGCTGGCACGAGACTTGAGATTTCATTTCGACCCTGTTACAAATTTGCAATTTCCTTCGTGTACAGAAAAATTCATTGGCAATTTCCTTTGCAATCGGAAATTTATGTAACGGTTTGGCGAGTTGGCAAAGGGTTTGGGACTTTAAGAAATCGCGTTTCTTAGAAATGTTCAAAAGATGAGAATTATTACAGTGAAAATAGGGAAAAATATATGCAAATCGTACATGCAATCATTTAATTTGCTACTTTTGATACTGAAAAGATCAAGAATCTCACGTGACATATCCAGTTCTTGATATCAATGAAAACATAATTAAATGTACACCAACCCAATGATAATTCTTCTACAGCTTCTAATATGTTTGTAATATCTATGTCCATAAAAATCGATTTCTGCAAACAAAACGCTGATCTTGACGAGTGCAAGACGTCTCTATCGAGAGGTTCTCCAGGTATCGAACGATGAAATACAAACGACGGTAGCCAGAATTTGGAGGCAGAGCCGAAGATTGCCGGTCGGGATAATCCTGCGGCGCTCGATTAAAAGCCGCGGCGCATCGGTCCGGCAACGGAACGTGGCGGAAGTACGCGAGGGAGCCGAGCAACGCTTTAAGCCGGGTTAAGCCGAGGCTTAAATGGCCGCCACGCGGCGAGAACTGGTTCGCTCGGGGCCGCTAGACGCCGAGGAACATACGTCTTCGCCAACTTTTTGCCCGAGTACATGCTCCGAATCCGATGAACAGGGAAGTCGAACCGAAATACGTTTCCTTTGCTTCGCGATTCTCTCCTCACCCGGTCTCCAGCTGCGTCACCGCGGCGAGGTTCCATCGCCCAGCGGTGACGCATCGAATAAAGTTGCATATTCTCAACTGGCAATTTCTTAAGCGATTCTTGCAACCTCATGAATTTACTGGAGGTCTCTGTAGATGACTTCCTTAAATTCAAGATTGATATTGTTGGTATGAAGTTTTGTACTCGAGGTGAAGAGGGGGCTCTCGTGGCTGGATCAATTTGTATTGATGAAAGGCTAAGTTTACTTTTAACGTGAGTTGCGTATAGTCTCTACTATTTCTGGTTGATTGAGACGAGACTTTGGTTGACCTTCGTGTTCTGATGGAAAGTGCATACTACTTGATTCGCGGATATATTGGCTGTAATTATTATTAATCCTTCTAAAGCGCCCTTCTAAAAGACGATTCTGTGGATGAGTCGACAAAGCTGAATCGCATAATAGCACCCTCCGAGAAACAAGATACTCCGAGTCCCTCGTTATCCGACACTTAACCGCGAAAGAGCTCGAAGAAATGCTGGTTGGCGTCCGTTTATCGGAGCTCTTGCGATAAGAATCCCCATCGGATCCTAATTTCATCCGACCCGTGGCTACCGTCCCTCGCGAAATACGCCCAACGGAGTTTACGTCGAGTAGACAAATCCGGTTGGTACACATGGAATTCCCTATACAGGATCAGCATTAGCTCGATCGAGCCCGTTTGGCAGTCCACCAATCAAAGCACTTTCCCAGCCAAACTCGCCCCCGTGGTGTCCGATGCGGCACCGTCAAAGGGACTGGGAGTCGCGGCCAGGCGTGCGGCAACGTTCCAAAGAAGCCCCCGAATCTTTGATCATCCTTAACAACGCTTTTTCAGACTATTCGTAGTTCGAACCCTCGTTCGGTCACGAGCAATAAAACTAATGCGGGCGCGCGAGAGACTTGTGTGCACAGGCTCGTGTGTGGGTGGCGGCGCAGACAGGGCTGAAACCTGGACGAGGAGGAAGCGGATAGACGGATAGACGAAGAGGAACTGGAAAGGCGGAGGGACAGGGCTCGACTGACCCACTCCATCCTCGTCGTGGCATCCACTCTCATCCGTTCTCGCAACAAACGCATCCGTTCCTCAAACAAACCCCTACCACGGCAGCCCGACACCCTCTGCCACTTCACGGTCGTTCGCACCGCACCACCGTCTCTCACACCTACAACCGACTGCCAACACCCCCGCACACCGTTTCCCTGTGTCCTAGCCTATCCTACGCTCTCGTGGAACCGCCGACAACCCTCGTCGGCGAAATGTTAATCCTCCGACTGTCTTCGGGACCAAGAGCACCGAGTGCACATGGCTTCCATTTTCCCAGCGATGAGAAAAGAGGTTGGTTCGTTAGGAGATCGATCTGATGGCGTGTTGTAAGAGTGGTGCAAACACCGGAGGGGTGAGTCTTATTTTTCTGCATTCCTGTCGTAAAGCTAGTCCGAGTGACGGGAATAGAGACAAGAATTATTAGAGAATTTATCACTTCAACTCTGAAAGTATAGTCATGTCTTTCATCAATCAGAACACCAAAAGTAAAGAGTTATCGCAATTCATTGGAGGTTTCCTCCAGGCTGGTACACCCGTCGATAAGAGTGACATAGAAAACCTTGAAGCCCGGTCTCAGAAGCCTGGAATTGAGATTCCATAGTCCAATGCCGGATTCTACTGTTTCCAGAGTCCAAGTCCCTCGTTAAAGTGTTAAACACTTACCATGGCCCACAAGTGAAAACTTTGTGACGGGAATAAAGTTATATAACCAAACAAATCGATCCTAATAGTTCCAGACTTTGTCCTCTTCGAAACGCCCCCGACCAAGAAAAATGACGGATCGTGAATCTGATCACAGGTTACTTCGATATGCATTGGAATTCGATTTCACCCTCTTTCTTCCCCATATGCGATTCTAATCCCAGTTCGTACAATTCCTCAACAGCGAGGGTGAAACTCTCTTCGTGGGCAATAAATTTCGGGAGTAACCGTTGGCGAAGGATCCGACGAAAATACGTGAAGAATTACGATCGAGGATCGTATCTCTGGGAAATATAATCTCAGGGAAACGGATGCAATCGATGGTGATGCAATTGCGTAAGATGGATAGACACGAATCCTGCAAATTCGCAGCTTTCCAATGGTAGTTCATTCAACCAGCTCTTCTCCCGGACTGTCGTAACCTTTCCGACGTCGATTTGTCAATTTAAACGCTCGAGGGAGAAAGGAGAGTAAACGATGCTCGATTTTTGGAAACCTTTCGGAGCATCGTTTCGTCGAGCCGCTTTAGGTTTGCCGTCCTATGGCTCTGACGAGCGAACTTTCCGATCGATCCTCGGCCACTCGTTCTTTGTTACCGCCACGTGTACCTTGCAAGGTAACCAATTATTAACCTGTTACTTTGAAACTTTCGCGATGATACTCTAAATGTGAAAGAAAATTGCAGTTGCGTTCGTTTTATTTATAATCTTTTCGATCACCCAGCGGGTAGTTAACTCGACGTACTCGCTGCGGGATTAGTTTACAATAGGAAGTATAAGAAGGACAATAACTCGTTAAAGAATGATACTGGATTGATTCGAACCTACACCACTATTAAACTAAAATGTACACATACAAACTTTTGGGATATTTCTTTTAGATTCCCAATTTTTTCGCTTAATGTTTGCACGCACAGGTATAACTCTTAAAAAATAAAGCGTGAGGTTAATTCGATGCGGAGCTATTATACTCTGCTGTTAAAAAATAAATTATGAAATTAGTTCCCTGCAGAGTGCCTTCTGGGGCCACTGATTAATTTAGAGACGAGAGGGATCGGCATCAAGACTATCGATAAATTCTCTTATCCAACTTTAAAATCGTAAGCTGATCTATGAGAGATGGCTCGTCTTCGGCGATTAACTGCGGTGTAAATCGTCGGTTGAAACGCGAACTGGGCAAGCTCGGTGTTCGCAATCATTATTCAAGATCACCCGTTGTCCATTAAACCCGGACCGAGGGTGTTTCGTAATGGGGCTTTCGTAACGACTTTCCTAGATACGACAACGGTAATATTTCATAATACGCCCAGTTGCGAACAATTTCCCCGGGGGCTGTAAAAATATGGTGCAAGCGAGTAGATAGATGGATAGATATCGCTGGGACTGTTCAACCGGCAAGCCGGAATAAGGTCAAGGAAGCCAAACGCGAGAAAAAAGCCGATGATCAAAGCGAACCAACCACTGGGAACGCTGCAATCTGGCGAAGGAACGAACAGAAGAATCTCGGTAAATGAAGTTTAACGAACATCGACGTCGCGTAAGCGTGAAAAGGTCTCCTCGAGTGTTAACAGGGAAACAGTCCCCCCCCCCCCCCCCCCCCCACTGACAATCGACCTTTTCTTCCGAAACCTTTGTACTAAATAGTTCTTACAGTAATATTACACGAGCACGCTCTTTTATCGACGGACGTTCGCATCGTAGGGGTGCCAGGAGCTTATTAAATCGCGGATGAAAGACTGTCGAGGATAGAAAGAACAAAGCTTGTTGAAAAAATAAATGCATTTTTATATATTCCATTCTTAACAAGGATTTACCTTGAGAAAGCTTCGCATAAAAACAAACCTAAAAATAAACTTCGCTACGCGTTATAACAAAGCCAGCAAGGTGTTTTATGAACCTGACTAAAGCCCCTCGGAGGAGGTCATCGTAAACTACCTTCTGCAATAATTATCGGCGTAGCTGGCGAACGTTGAATGTCGACTCGTTTTCTAAACCATTCGATCGTGACTAATCGAGCACCGACTAATTTACGCGTAGGAAGCCTCTATCGGTCGCCGGTATCATGGGAATCGATGCGTAGGCAGCACGCTGGAAACAGGAATCTGTTAAATGGATTATGTACTTTGTTAGACCTGGAACGACGGGTATCGTGAGATACGGTGGCGCGCGGATAAACGATACGCGTATTCGACGAGACGCTACCCAAGACAAACACAACAATGGAAAATTCAGTTTTGCTCCAGACATTGTGTGGGTGGTTTCACGACGGTTTCGGCGGTCGTGTTATCGTTTCGCGCAAATATTGCGGGGCGACCGAGACACGCGCAGGACGAACTGGCTCGTATCGGAGATAGGCGAAATTATACGGGCGAAATAGTCTGGTTTGGATATGAATTTTCCAGGGGGAATGAAAGGTAAACAACTGGTTCATAAAATTGGAATTTTCGAGAAAATTGTTGGGGATACCGTGGAAGGAAAACCTCTCTGTTTTGAGGATGTCAACATGGAACGAAATATGTGGCTGTAATATTTTAAATTAGCAGCAGTATGTGTTAAATAGTTATTCAATGATACGTCTTCATAAATACATGGATGTTTATTAGATTCACACGTGTGTCCAAGTATGTAATTAATATTAAGTCAACATTTCATGCATACGTGTATTTCTGTAAGTCTCTTCAGCAGTATTAAGAAATTTGATTCTGCAACATGATGTACATAAATTCTAAAAATGCAAGAATACCAAGATTTACGATATAATAAACATAAAACAGAAAAATATTTGAGTTTTTAAATTCCAGGTCTACGGATAGAGATGAACATGTGGAAGTCTGATCGAATAAATAGTTAATACGTTCCGGTTAGTATTGATCGAGGACTGATTCGACGCAGATAAGCGAACGATCTTTCACTGTAAGGTTCGATAGCGTTAGAGCAACGGAGCGGAGCGTTGATTAATATTCGACGCGACGCCTCGCCACGTCGTACACCTGCCTCGAATGCTAATTGACTTCTTGTTTGAGACTTTGCGTGATACTGCTTGGTCGGCGGAGAAAAGAGGTACGTGGAAATTCTAGTCAGAGTAAGGGGAATTTTAACTCTACCTTTCTTTAGTTTGTTTAATTGCTAATATATGTATAGTCGCATTATAGCTTCTCGTTTGACACCTATGGCGTAATGACGTATCACTTGTTCTATTACCCGTCCTAGTTTGCACGCCGATCGAAACAGCGAATCGGAAACTGCAGGAAGGAACGTGTTGGGCTCGTATCAGTTCCTGCGTGGAAACGTGCCAAAACGTTTATCGGGACAAACGGGAGAAAATCGAGAGTTCGCTGCAAGTTCTCTGATATTTCGCTAATGAAAATATACCGAAACGTGCAACATTGTAATCGAAATTCGAAGAATAATCCAAAAGCAGAGAGAATATAGAGAAACGTATTAAAAAGTCCTACAAATGTAGAAAATGAAGACCAGTGTTGCGTTGCCTTAGAAACAAACTTTAATTTATTTAGATTTGACCTCAGACGTACATTAAAAATTCAAAATAGAACGACAACGTTTAATTTTTAAACTTTCCAGCGACTCCACGTTTTCCCTAAAATTGTCCGAGACACCTTCTCTACCCGAGTACTTGCGAAAGAGCCGAGAGATACTCTGACGCGAAGAATTTCACAAATCTGTCCGAAGGAGACGAGGAAAGTTTCCTTAACGGGATTACCACCCCCGCGTTGGCCACGCAGACTGGCTCGGAGAGGCTCGTAGACAGGAAGTCGTCGAAGGGTGTCGCAATCAGGATGGTCGAGCGCGTAAGTCGACGTTAGGACAGCCTCGAGGAACCCTGTGATTCATCGAGGCGTGAATTCGCACGCCTTGGCGTACGCGTCAGGACACGGTGCGGCGAGCTACGTCTGCTGACGTAACAATCGAAAGAGCCAAGCGCTGGGAACGGTTCCGATTGATCGACTGCTTGGAAACGGATGCCCAAAGACCATGCTGCGAGATATCTCGAGTTTATCATCGAGTCGTGACGCTCGACTTTCCCCTTAGAGGATGAAAAAGTTTGTTGGCGATGCTTGTTTTCGAACAGGGGGTGCATGATCGATAACCTGAATTATTGATGTTGTTAGTTTGATCGTAATGTCCATGTCATTGCAACGTTCTCTATTTTTGTTTAGTTTCTCATTATCGGACATTATTATTCGAACTCGTTTAATAATGCATCTAAGGTTGAGTTTCAAAACAGGATTATTAATTGGATATTCCGTGTTAGCGTATATGCATGTAATTCCCCCATGTGAATATTTAATTCAGCTTTCCACTACTCGTTAAATAAAAATACAAAATTTGAAACGTTAGATCCAACAAATAAATGAATGACTGTATGCAATTCGTCGCCTGTTACTCCAATCAATTTCACCTTCTCCTCCAAGAAATACAAAGTGGCCCCACTGGGTGCCAAGGTGGCTCCCGCGGAGGATCCTTGGTCTTTGAGCGATAAAAACGTAACTCGAGCTGGCAAACCAAAAGGAAACGACGAGTCGCCAGTAAAACATCGCGACGGCACCCGACAGCGACGAAATTCTCGTCTCCATCGCCGGCGCAATTGGGCTGGAAGGGTTTACATGCAATTTACTGACACGGAAGCACCTGCAGAAAGTGCTTTAAACGGCGAACAAATGCGCGCGGTTCGCATAAAACTCCCTTTTATGGAGGTCACGCTTCTCATCGTGCACACTCACACGCTGGAAACCGTATAAGGAGCTTTTTCGAGGGCTTTTTGAGTGCCACGGAATCAAACAGCAACGCGCTCGAAGCTTTTCTGATGCTTTCGCGGGGACTTTTAATTACGTACGAACTTCCAGAGCTTTCGTTCGCCCCGTTCTCTTTTTTTCCCTCCCTCTCTCTACCGCGGACCCGACCACTTTTTTGTTTCGTTGACTCTGTTCCCTGTCTTTCTCCGTGGCTATTTCGCTTGGAAAGGAATAAAAGTCGAGCTCTCTCACCCGAGGCTTGACGGAGCATTTTTGGGAAGCTTTTTTGGGATATGACGAAACGCTGTTTTTTTGCGAGGACCTGGCTTGTTTAATACTTGAACGTACTCGATGTGTGTACTCAAACGCACGTGTAGATATTAATGGCATTTAAAATTATTGTAACACCAACGCCTTGTTAAGTCTCATCAAAGGTATCGCAAACAGTGGTCTAAGACTCCGAAGAATGTGTTAATTAATCCATAGAATATTAATTCATTGCCGACCGGTTCGAGTAAACTCATGTTTACACTTGCATTATCTATTTCAATTTATGAAACCCACAGCGATATAGATTATTACAAAAGCTTTGTTCATTGTGTTATGTGTGTAAAATATTTCATTTGAATTCATTATGTTGGTAAAATACAAATAAAGTTTACTGGATTTTATTTAGATTGTTTTAATTTCATATTCAATTGCGAAATAAATATCCAACAATATCCAACTAGTGTGAGTTTTAGAAATAAACTAATTTAGCTCCTGGTAACCTACCAATAAGGGTCACGTTGTTGACACTGATTCGATAACATTTCAAGAGCACCAAGAATATTAACGCGATGCCAGATACTCGTCAAGCCATTCCACGACGAAACAAGATCCCCCGTTTCCCAAACCGAGTAAAACTCGCACGGTTTCGGCGGAACGTACTCGGCAACCTTGACCCGATTCGAAACCGGAGGATTCCCTGGATCGAAGGACAAAGCGAAGAAGCAGCGTTCCGGTAGCGCTGGAACTCTTTTATCTTGGAAATCTGCAATCCGCTTAGCTGTTTTCCAGCGATTTCGAAGATCGAGATGTAGGCCAAGCCTCGAGCGCGCATCCACGTTAATAAATCCTTCGCGTCGAGTCAAGCCAGCCAGCTATCGCGATATTCATATCACGGCGAAAGCGATGTCGTAAACGTTATTCTTATCTTCGTGGAAATAGATTCCGCGGCGTTTTACCGATGATCAAATCCAGGATGCAATTTTATCGTAGGAGTTCTGTACACCAGGAGAGGAAGAGGGACGAGTACAATGCAAAAAGGGAAGTCTGCTTCGATGTACTGGGACTTTTCAACCTGGCGCTGATAAATCATCGCTGCTTCGGATAACGTGGACAGGGAATTTAATTTTGTGAAATTTGCAGTTGGAATACAAGATGTGGACCGTGAATATATCTACGTTAATAACGGAATGTCAACGGATACGCGAAACGACGGGTAGAAGAGTGAAGAGGAATGGGATGATGTCAGGCTTAACAAGCGCGCAGGAATGTTTGATTTAGTGATTAAAGACGTAGATAGTCATTGGGTATAAAAGATTAATAGGTTTGCATTTTTACAATGTATTTCTTTTTTTAATTTGATATTTGTACAGGCAGTTTTTGTTGAAGAATTTTTCTATGTTTGAATATACCCAGGAATAATTTCGACGATTATTCCCGAGGAATATTAAACAAGAATCAAGCGGTACATCATAAACCATCCACTGAATATTTCCTGGAGGTATACGCCACAAATTTACCGCGTCCGTGACCTACAATCGACGGATAACGATCGCAATAAATTCGAAATTATTCGACCGACGACCGGCGCATTTCCCAGCGAGCTTCAAACATTTTCCTTTAAATCGAGAATCATCCTTCGCACAGAGAGACAACCTTGTGAAAGGCGGAACAAAGTAACAAAGAACGATAGAAAAGACACGGTTTAACTTTAAATCCCGATGAAAGAGGCTTTTAAGAAAATCCAATCCATCTTGGGCTACGAAGCACCGGGACAGAACTTTCGCGGCGACCTCAATATTCATCCCTGTAATTGCCCTTATTGCGGCCATTAATAATGCCGTTATTGTCGGCGCTTTTTATTCGACGATACGGACCGCCGAACAGCGAGAGAGACGAGACTTGGAGCTTTTGTCAAATTTTTCTGTATCCGAATATTTTGATACTTCAAATTCTCAAGTATTTAAAGGACATAATTCCGATACTGCTGGAATGAATTTTACTTGTTGTACTCCATCATTTGGCATGAATTGGAATGATTATTTGCTACTGTCTTGTAACGAATGTCTAAGAATTTACAGTCAGTCCCCTAAACATTCGTACCCTCTATGTCTATTGAAGGAATTTGTCTAAATTAAATGATAGGTTTGATATCGATTTCCAGAACCGCATGGTGCTTACCGCATCAATGGGACCGCCCGAGGCTGAACCGAGTTTTTTCCGTGAAAATGAGCAAACTTTGAAACGTTATAGCTTGAAAACTAATAAAAATCGGGTAAATATATTAAAGCTTAATGAATTCGTCTTGGAAAGTACTATCGCATGGTGTAAACAAAAATATATAGTTCCATTTGAAAAACGAAACTTGACCATCATATCTCGTTAAATAACAAAGTTAATAAAAATTCCTTCTCGCTGAAACATGAGCCCCATTTTACTATGCAATTTTCATATTTGAAATTTTGCATTCAGTCGATAGTTTTGGAGTTAGAGCTCTGTATTACTTAGGCTGGGACACCCAGTATGTAATTCAACAGTCTCCTTAAATGCACAAGTTTCTCTACGATAAATGGACAGTAACATGATCCGGGATCGGATATCTCGATGAGACAATGCTAATGCAACGATCAAACTTTTTTTATTATTACCATTTTTGTTGTAAAACTGTTACCATCATATTCCTGACATTTTTCTGATTAAAATGAGCCCAAACACGACGTAATTCGCAATATATTTACTACATATTGTCTCGGCGAAATAATCCCGGTGCTGGTCGCCATTTTCGCATGTCGCTCCGTCCTCTTCTTCGTTCGCTGTCCTTCTCTACACTCGAAGTTCGTTGGCAAAACATTAGAAGATACAGTATCGACTGAAGGAGGCATGCAAAATCGGAGACCCAAAACATTGCACTCGAGGTTTTTATGTGTTTACACTTGACTCGAGTCGAGCTTCGAACGTAGAAAAGGACAGATAGCGAAAGAGAAAGAAATCCGAGCAAAAAAAAACATTCGACAGAAGCGTATCAATCGGTGAGGATCATATTACACCGGTGGTCGGGGCTACTCGGGCTAAACTACGGGCAAAAGAAATGTGAATGGGCTAGCAGCAGGGCGGTGGGTATCTGAGAGACATACAAGGTGTCCCAGCCTAAGTAATACAGAGCTCTAACTCCAAAACTATTGACTGAATGCAAAATTTCAAATATGAAAATTGCATAGTAAAATGGGGCTCATGTTTCAGCGAGAAGGAATTTTTGTTAACTTTGTTATTTAACGAGATACGATGGTCAAGTTTCGTTTTTCAAATGGAACTATATATTTTTGTTTAGTACTTTTAGCGATAGTACTTTTCAAGACGAATTCATTAAGCTTTAATGTATTTATCCGATTTTTATTAGTTTTCAAGCTGTAACGCTTGAAAGTTTGCTAATTTTCAAGAAAAAATTCTTGAAATCGATAAGGAGGGCCTCGTTTGGGATTCTAGGCCCAACGAAGGAAAATGGGAAGAAGTCCAATATTCTGGGCTATCCATTACATATTTATAATGAAACATTTATTTGAAAACATCAAACTTATTATTTAATTTAGATAACATTCTTTAACAGACGTAGGGGGTACGAATATTTATGAGACTGACTGTATAATGACATGCAGGTTTGTTTTGTGAGTAACCGATTGTGTGTTCATTCGATGCAAGTACCCAATTCTTTAGCATGAATTGGCATGATTATGGCTGTCTTGTAACGATTTTCAAGCACTTTCTAATGACATGCACATTCGCTACGTTTGATTAGCGAGTAATCCATCGTGATCTCATTTGATGCCAAGCATATGACACCCCTAGGACTTCAAAAAAAGTAAAAAAAAAAAAACAAAATTGAAGATCAGCACTCTCAACCAATTCTTAAATCCCAGTTTTCAAGTACTCATAAATCCTTGTAAAATCGAGTTATTCGAACAGCCCCTATCCTAGCCAAAGTCCTCAGGCTTCCCCCTAACGATACACCAGCGTCAACGAGTTCTGAGGATCCTCCAGGCTCTCTTTCGTCCTCCTTCCTGTCGTCCTTGTTCCCTGGCGACTGTTCATCGATCCCTAAGGGGCCCACGACGAAAAGCATCGCTAGGCGCGACCCAGTCATCGGGCCCGTGGACAGATTTAATTATTCATCTGTGTCGCTCGTTGCTTACGAGCCCCGCTTGCTGGTCTTTCCGACAAGATTAATTGGCTCGTTTCGCGTTGCTCGCGGCGGAGATTAACGACGCTGGTAATGAGAGCCGCGGGATTATTTCGAAGCTTGTCACGTCACTGACCTTCGTCGAATGCGCTTGTTCGCGAGCCCCGACCCGGCAACTCGAGCAACTTCGAGACGTCGTTCGCCAGAAGAACGTCTTCCATCGCAACGAAGAAGGTACGGACTTTTTTAGCTGAGGTTTCTAATTCAGGATAACGCTGAAGATTTCTAGTTGAATTTGAGGAAATGATAGATTTGCGGAGTGAGAAATTATTTACAATATTCTCACTGCAAAAATTAAGATAGGTGAGCATTGTAGACTTTGATGGCTTGTATTTCTGTTGGGCGTTCGAAATCAGCAAAGTGATGACTTTAACCCCTTTTAATTTTAGATGAATTACGAGAACGCTTGGTCCGTTGATTCGTTTATTGATTGGGGTCGTCAATCACTTTGCTTGAGTCTGTAAATACTGAAGTCTTGGACAGTTGCTAAGATAGTTCCGAGTTGCATTAATTATTCAACCTCGTAACCATCTGCACCCAAGGATTCAATAATTTTGACCATCACTCCAACTACATGAAAATTCCTTACATTTACATTTGCCTTTATATTATCAAAGTACTCTCACAATTCTTTGTTAAATCACTCCCGCAAACCATCGCCGAAATGAACGTCCCCCAAACAATAAACTACTCTAATTCAGCAATGAGAAGCGACCATGATAGAGTTAAGCAGTGTACACGTAATTAAAGACAGCACCGAGGCGCACCAAGGAGACTTTAACGACATTGAATATAATTTGTAGCGTAACAGGTTAATTCTAGATTATCTCGAACTGGTTGGCCGGATAAATTATTGCAGCTGGAAGCTTACCGCGAGTCGTTTCACAGTCTCCGACACTCTCTACGCGGATTGAAAATATGAAAAAGCTATTACGCTTGTTAAGCGACGAGAATCGGCCACGTTTACGGTACGCACCGCGCGGCATACGCGAGCACTCGTGACCGGAGAACATGAGCAGAGTTCGCGAGGCGGAGTTTAATCATTTTTAATTTAATTTGTAGCGGGACAGGTTCATTGGAGATTATCTCGAGTCCGTCGCCGTGATAAATCGTTGGAAGAGCGAGCTTACCGTAAATCGTTTCGCCGTATCTGGTACTTTTTCCACGTACCTAATTGCTCTTATTTTCTTCCTCAGCCTCTGTTTCTCTCGCAAAAAACGTGTAGAACCTGGATCAGATCCTGATGAACTTGATCAAGGGTTTCCTCAAGAAAGAGCAACTTCTACATTTTTCACGTTATTGTTTGTTTAAAAGAATGTTTATATCTTAAAATAAAAAGTTTCACTACCAGTGACATTTCAGAATGTAATACACTAAATTCAGAATGGTTACAAGAAGACATGCAAGAAGAATCCAAAGGAGAGGGATGAAATTCAACACGAGAGATCGATAGCTCGGCATTCGACGTTTTAATTACCGAGGGAGGTAAAACGAAGGAGGTAGCTTCAAAGTACAAGAGGCCTTGTTCCTTTCCTTCGTCGGCTCGATTCGTTTAGTTGTTGCCTCGTTGTCGTATCGCGGGGTGGAACATTATAAAATTCCAACGAGCGAAATACAGCGAAAGGGGCCGGCCAACGGAGCCGTGGCCCGAAGAAGATAGAAAAACGGGCAGCGACGGTTTATGAATGTCGACGGAGGTTAAGAGCTCGACCCCTTTCTCGGCTTTTTTCGCCCAACCAGCCGGGGCTTTGTACGCGTAATTCTATGTACTCGAACGGTCCGCGCGATGGAAATACCGAGGAATTCCGACGCCGTGAGCGAATTAATCGCAGGCTATGCGAAATTGGATGCATTTTTACTTGGGACGATAAACGCATCATTCGCGACACCGTGAATCATGGGAGTCAGACAAAAGTAACTGCATTCTTTTATTTTTGATTTGTGGCGAAGCTCTACTTTTTTTACTTATTTATAGAAAAATTCAATTTTCTATGATGCAAGTGAATTTCTGATTTTTATTTTTCAGAATGTATCTCGATATTTTTATTTCTAGTTACCATGGTATGGATCAATGCTGCATATTACTCTTTTATTTTTATTTTTGACAATATACAGTCGGTTCCATAAATATTCGAATCATCTACGTCTATTAACGAAATGTGTCTAAATTAAGTAATAAGATTAATGTTTCGAAATAAATTATGTATTGTGAGTGTATAAACTCACATTTAACAAACTATCATTTAATTTATACAGAGTTCTTCAATAAACGGAGTGGGCACGAATAATCATTGGACTGACTGTAAGTCAAGTTTAATGCATAAATATTGCTCCAAAACCATTAGCGTAGACAATGTCCAAAGCATTCCCTGTCGTCGCGTCTAAATACAAAGTTGTCACGAATAAGTAAACACGTTCCAACGGAAAGAAGCTAAAAAGCCATTTACAGGATCTGTAAAGCACCGTGACGCAAGGATCCGTTTACACGCGTTCGGATGTCCAAACCGACAAAAGTTCACTCTCTTCGTGCACTTCAAATAGTTTTCCTGGACAGTTTTTCCTCATCCCTTCTCGATAGAGGTAAACGAGCGAGCGGCGAAAGGGAAGAGAGCAAAATAGAAACTCGTTAATGTTCGTTCGATCCGCTTATAGAGCCAACAGACTCCTGCTCCGACTGGCGGCCAAAGCTTTTTCTTTTCGTTTCTTTCACCCTTTCTCCTTTTTTTTCCACGTGGATATCTCGCACGAGGCCAGGACGTTTAAACGATGTCGAATTAATTTGCCGCGCCGAAACGAGAAATAGGGCGAAGGAAACGTGGCGAACGAACGACCCTCCATCGATTCCGTTTTGCCGACGCTTCGACTGGGAAAATTGAAAGGGCGTAAAATAAAACGACGCGGGGAGGGTTTCGCTCTCGGGTCCTGGAAAAATAACCCGCCACTTGGGAAATTACAAATGTTAATCTGACGATGCGGTTCGACGTCGTTCGTGAGGTTTCGATAAAAAGTAAACTGGGAACCAAAGTAGAGTTATCAAGACGGTTGCACCTGTGAAAAAGGGCCAACAATGGAAACGGGATCCTTTAATTAGTCCAGATACGAATTTCAACTCTGAGTCTGTTATTTAAACAGCAACCCTTTTTGGGGATATCGTTTCGCTTCATTTAAGCACATACCTTTTATTTCTTTTTCTAATTTATTTTTATTCCGTTCAGTATTAGGTTTCATTTTTATTTTTATTTCCTATATTTACGTTTTGATGATACAATTACCACGTGAGCTCAGTGCACTTCCAGTGCAAGGGTAACTCGATTCCCAAATTGTTTCCCTAATCAGCACCGTTACCACTCTAATCAGTACTGTAACTTTATTCAGGTGCCTCTGTCCAGGCTGAAAAGGTACGAAATGCAAGACATGTGTGACCGAAGCAAGCCCTAAATGGACGAGTCACGTAAGCGAATGAACGAAGTTTGAACGCACATGGGGACGTAGAAGCGAGTTTGTCAAATTTTCCGCACCTGAACGCTTTCCTCTCCGTCTGACACGCGAGAGGACGAAGGTTGGTAGGGACTGTAACAGCGTTTCTCGAACTGAACTTCGTGGACAGCATACTAATATGTCCGGTACGAGCAACACCCTCGTTCAATTTCTGAGAATTTAAGTAACCAACCTATCTACATCGTTTTATTGCTTTCATAATTTTTATTCATATTTTATTCATATGTTGTTCAGGCATTGATTTCATTCTGCCTTTGTAGATAGTTAATGATAGCTGTATTATTATACAATTTAGAGGAAGTACTGGAGAGACTGGAGCGAGTTCAGTAATCTGATTATGCATATTTTAAAAAATAGATTGCTCCCCAGACCCTCCCAAAAAAATTATGAATTTTATTAACTACATAAATTACAAACTACCGCAACAATTGAAATTTAATTCTCCTGTAATTCCTCAAAAAATGTTCTTTTACCTGAGGTACCTGAAGTTTGAGAAATGCTGCAAGATGGAAAGACAGAGAAATGCAGATAGAAATAGAGGGCAGGGGAGAGAGAGTCGACTAAATGGAATTAAAGCGGAACGGAGAACATTGCCGCGCGCAAAACTTGGACACTCGAGCTGAATAGAAACGTTTGCGGAGGCGAAATTACGTCGCGCTTCCGACCGCACGCGGATGATATCCTAATGAAAACTCCTAACTACGGTAACTTCTTGGTTTTAAAGTTACTCGGGACGCCGAGCAAATCTTTCCACGGGGTTACTTAATGCGACGCGACAACGGGGAGCAAACCGTGACGTCGGCCACGCCACCCCTGCATGAAGAAATCGCGTGGGCGACGTATTAGGTCATTTCATAAATCTTTGGCGTGCATCACCCTACACCAGAGTTTCCCTAAACGGTTTTCAGCTGACAGTTTTCGTCCCACAATTTATCTCTAGGCTTCCATCCTTTTCTGGATAACCTTCTTCTAATGAAAAATGAATGATTGTATCAAGAACAAATTTTGTACCTGTCTAAAATACATTGAAATAGAAATGAATTATTCTACACTGGTAGTAGAATAATTTATGGGAATATTTAAAATATAGCGAGCGTCAAGTATCCTAAATGCAACACTTGAGTACGTACAACGAAGAGAATAATTCTACGCGAGAGGGTAAACCGAAACCGTGTAATGGAAGTTGTTCGTGCGAAGCTTGGTGTTGGAGAAAATCGATTTGAGAACTTCGTCTGCCCATTACTAGTTATTTCTACTTGTGTTTGCTTTGGTAAACATTGGCAGCGGTATAATGCAATCTGTTTCAATTGGTCCCAACTAGCTAGAGGATACCGAGATCGACGGAAAACAAATATGTAGCACCGTTCCACGATTACTGTTCGCGAACTCCAACAGGAGTAGAAGTAACGAGCAGTGAACAGACACATTAACCAAGTAGCGCTGAATCGCTCGCGTACCGAACGAATTTTCGAAATCGAAGCTTCCTACGGATTTATTTCAGTTCTGTATGCTCTGCAACGCCTAAACCATTTACTTTTGCCATCGAATATACAACAGGCCAACAAATTATGGTTTCATTATTCCCTGAAAAATATTTTCCTCTGGCAACTTGAGTGCATATGTTGCACAAAATGTTTTTACAAAAGGGACATCGATTGGGCAAACGAGGGAACAGAAAATTTAATTATGCTCGAGTGACCAACAATTTTAACGTTCCTCAAACCAGTGTAAATTTAATCTGCACTGAATCACCAACGAATTTAACAATCCCTTCAAAAGAAGAAATGGTATTCCACACATTTACTCTAATAACAACAAAAAGATAATTTGCAAGAAATAATGAAGGTTTCCTTTGATTAATTCTCAAGCATTCTGCCTGTTTTAATCATTTTTTTTCCTCCCATTCAATGTTCGTATCTTCCGTGTCTCGATTCGCTCGTTCCGAGGGCCAAGATGCTGGAAGAGCACTCGAGACGGAAAAGTATTGCGATTTTCTCGTCGCTGGTAAGTCGATAATAAATTCCGCGGCCGACGTACTATTACTTAAGAGCTTGCATTTCGCATGCTCGATTCGCACGGCCAGGGTCCGTTGCTGACTACGCAAACCCTGCAGAGAGGAGCAACCGTTATGGAGATCCAGGCCGGCTGCTCTCAAGAATGAGGGAGAATTTACGGTTATTACGGGCGGACAAATAAACGTAATCGCGGGAAGAATTACGACCCGACGTACCAGAGATTTTGCAAAATTCGAATCGATCACCGCGTTTTAACCTGGCCAAGAAAAATGGTGATTACGACATCATTAAGGGAAAAGCTTAATTAATAAATGTAAAGGGGACTATCAAGCACTCTTGAACTAGCAATTAATTTAATTACAAGAAAATAAGTGATGATCAACCACACGTTGACATTAAATTGACCTGTTTAGTAGTTTTAGTTGGGTAGTTATAATGGATTAATTAAATAATTTTATTACCTAGAAAGCAACCTAAAAAATTTGATATAAAGAAGGGAACAAATTTTATAAGCTGCAAAAAAATGCCACGTTAAAAGACAGTAGAGTGTCACAATACAAATATCCAAACCCGTCGTAGCTTTGTTAACAATTTTATTTTTCTCCAGACCAATCGTATCCAAGTTCGACGATCTCAGTGATCCGCAGATGCCTCGAAAAAAAACGATGTCCTCCCGTTTTACGACCATTCCCCGTTATAAGATGGATTCATGCATCTTTCATGAACCCTGGATTTACTTATTAAACGCAGCGAAGCCGTTCTTACTTTGCTGTAATTTACCAGCGATTTTCAGGGCGCTCCAAACTCCAACGAACGAGTGGAGAGTCGTACTATCTATTTGAGAAGAGTAATGGGACAGGAGAAATCGCGGAATTGCGGAATACCGTGTAGAAATTTAATCTCAATGCCCCTGTTCGATTTTTATTCACGGGGGAAGTTCTCGTTGATTTTACGAGTGTGTAATGGAGGCTTAACGAGTCGAGCACCATTATCGGAGGCTTGAACTCTTAATGAAAAAGAATCTGAAGTTCATACACTAGTCTGGAAGCCGGGGAAGGATTGTTGCAATCGTGGAAATCGACGAAACTAATTTTCGACGTATAGAGACTTAATAAAAATCTGAAATCTTTTCAGTAGCCAGTCTTAATTTCATTTGGGAATAAAAGTTCTTCAGGTAATGATTATTAAATCTATTTACTCGAAGCTCCTTTTTAAAAGCTCTTCTCCGATATAAACCTTTTTCCTCAAACCTTAGATTAGTTCACTCTTCCGCCAACTAAAACTTAAATGTCAAAGTAAATCCTCCAGAAATTTCTCTACTCAACTTACCCAACTGTTCCTCCACTTAACCGAACCGCTTGGGTAAATAATTAAAGAAAGTCAGAGAACAAATATTACATTTTTTACTGCAAGTTAAAAGCCTCTTACGGATCGCAAAAGTTACGGGAAGCGTCCTTGGCGGGGAATTAATTCTAATTTAACATCCGCGCACAATCGAAAAGCTTAAGAAATTAATGTTACAAAAACGTTTTATTCATTCACCGGGACGTTTGCGATAAATAATGAGGTCTCGGAGCCCCGTGTTGCGGGAACGATTCTCGAAGAACGCTTGATAAATGTCCCGTTTCTGAAAAGGGGGAATCTCATTGTAGCGACCCGGCTCTCGGGCTCGTTTACAACGGAGCACAGAGCAGCTGACCGAGCACGAGTCGTCGTAAAACGTGAATCGTGGAACCGCGTGTAAATCGCACGGTGAAACGGTGAACGTCATCAACGTCGTCTTGCGCTTCTTAAGGGCCGGTTTTGAGCCCGTGTATTGGAAATGTTGACGGCGCTTAGGCCGAAATGAAATAACTGCAGACGATGAAAGTGTCGTCGCTTCGCTTATCACTCGTGGTTGGATTGCATCAAGGACGATTCGACATTTACGAGCGATAGAATGAATTTGTAACTTTGTAACTAGAATTTTTGCTAATTAAATTTAGTTTCCTCCTTGTAAATAAAAAAGAAATAAAAGTAATGTATGTATGCTATAGTATTTAGAAGCTTGTGAGGCCCAACAGACGAGACCTCAGACTCCTCAGAGTTTAATATGGTGGATGTAGTAGCATACGAGATGCTAACGTAGCTTTTTTCCAATTTAAGCGTGTCTGGTGTCTTTCGCGTTCCTTATTTCTACAAAGTGCATGCTAAAACCCTCTTACATAGGTGAGCCACTTGATGCTGGTGGGTAAATGGACCTTAATTATTCATAGTTACATTGTACGTTAACTGTTAAGTAAAGCAATACGTTGGTGCAAAATATCAGATCAGGGGAGGCTACTTCGCAGCAAGTGACGACAAGTCGACGTTTATCAATTTTATATTAAATTATTCAGGCAAATTATCCGGCACGTCAAGGGAACCCCACCTTTAAACCTACATAAAGCAACGGCGAGGACAATCGAAATTCCTCGAACGTCGCCCCGTGATTTCACTGAAAAATATTAACAGCCCGATAACACAACGCATGCCTCGGCGTTCGTTCAATTTCCTGCTAGCGCTGCCAACAACTACTCCCACGCAAATACGCAGAGGCGACGCTCACGGAACAACAGACATCGCGACGTAGCACGGTGCAAGAGCCGTTTCCACCGGAATAATTAGATTCAAGGCCGCGTCGGAACAATGCCTCGCCCACTTAACACCGCCACGAGTTTTGCCCCGTTGCACACGCTGTTTTACTTTATGCTTCGCCAACCTCGCACCCAGATGTTCCGGCGCCTCTGTCCTCCGCTTTTCACGGCGAAACGCTGACTAATCGGTGAAATCGTGTTTCCAATTCCCTCCCTCTAATTACTTAGCGGCCACTCCACCGTGGACTTCCAGTTTCAAGAACTCTTCAGAGGAATTTGCGAAAGTGTCGAGACTACCGCGAACTTGAAGAATCGTCATCGCGATGACGTAATTCTTCTTGCAATTTTGTCTCGGTTTAATTAAGATTAGATTATTATACTGTGTAGTTTTGATAGCATATAATTGCGAAGAGAGGAAGTATATTTTCTGAGATACACTGCGGAGCGTAAGGCTACGGTTACTATGGATGCGAATTCGGACGAAAATATGTTCGGACGAGTTCTGACGAATTCGTCCGAACAAACAAACGCCTATTTTTTAATGAGAGTGTTTACACTAGCAACGATAAACATGTCAGAACATTCACGACGGCGTCAGAACTAGTTGAGGATTTAAACAAGTTTGATTTTTTCGTCCGAACACATTTTCGTCCGAATTCGCATCCATAGTAACCGTAGCCTAATTGTAACATCACACGTATTTTTAAATGTTTCGAACTCTTGAGTAGAAATAAAAAATTAATAAGCTGAAAGGATATGACAAATAACGAGTCCAATGTTAACGTATCTGAAGTTAGTCTTCATCCTGTACAAATTCATTGTTGTTTCATCCCAAATTAAAAAGCCTTAATCTTATCCAAATATAAGTAGTGCTATAATTATGTTCTGCATTGTAGACAGTATGTGTCTCAAAATTTAATCGAACTTACCGCCCCAAACGTCCCAGAGATTGTGTGTAGTACAAGGCAAACCATCGACCTGATCCTGATCCGACAGAAAATGTGTGGTGGCTAGAGAGACTATTTACCATTCCCCACTTAAAACAGTTTCTTCTTCCCTCCACCCCCGGTGTTTCGTTCCCTTCGTTCCGCGTCTGTTCTTTGCCACGACGACGCTGAATACGCGAAATTCCGGCTGGCGGGCGAACACAATTGCAGCAAACAGCTCGAAACAGAGTGGAGAGCAAAGGGGTTGAAGGAGAGCCGGGGTTGGGGTAGAGAATCCGATCGCTCGAATCACCGACAAATATGAGTGCCTCGAGCGCTCCGGAGGGAGTCATCGACCGTCTAGGATTTCCCAACTTCCGCCTCCTTCCTACCTGAATTCGACTGCGTAACATTTCTAAGGACGAGTTTTCGGAGAATAATAGAAAACTACGGACACCCTCGAATATCATGCTGCTATCCCCGTTTCACGACAATTTATCGCCACCGTTCCTTCCACTTGCGAAACTTATATTATCATTTGTTTAGATTAATTCACGTGGTTTTGGCAACTTCAATTTCATTCACAGTATTTCGTCGAAACTTTCACTTTTGTTTGAAACAGGTTAACGAGGACGAACTTTGGGTTAGGTGTCTTTGTGAAGGAGATATTTTTTTACAGTCGTCAGGTTCAATGATCAACCATTCGGAATAAAAAAACACGATGCTTCCAATAAATAATTAAAAATCGTTGTCGAAATAGAGAGCACTGACTTCACTCGAGTTCACGGTGACAAATCGTTCTGATTTGCTGAAACAATTCGGGCACGTAATCTCAACCTACTTGGAGATACACTTCGTCGATAAGGGAGGTACTGCGTCACGAAAGACGGTTTACGTATCTGCGCGCAATGGCCTCCTCGAGGTATCGATGTGTGTCTCGTCGATAGCTGTGCCGGTGATACAGCGTTTTCACACGAATACTATGCCGACACCGACGATAAACAAATCGTAATATAAAAACACGAATATCTACGGCATTTTAATTAACTGCGTTCGCTCGAACCTCTACCAAAAACATAAATTTCATCAGGAATGTACTCACAGTATTCAAATTACCGCCGATTATTGAAGTACAGGAGATTATTACCGCAAATATCCAATCCTTACGTAATCCAATACTCGCACTCCTCATTCTCCCAACTATCGACGTAACCTACCAGTTTTAAATGCCGTCGATATTACTCCTAATCAACTCCGAGCGAAAACGAACACTCGGAGAAAGCACGTCGAGCTATAAATAATCTAGAAAATGCGTGGGATCGGTTCACAGCCCAGTTCGCCGACAAGTAAAACGAAGAAAGCGATAAAATTGAGATTCAGCAGAAATTACAGTCGGATTGGCAATAATTCCCTCGTAAGGCTGTATCAGTCAGCGACTGGCGTCGACAAATAAAAATCACCGATTGGCTGTGAGTAGCGAGGGGCAAGGGGGCGACGAGCATTACCATTTTATCGGTATTCGGAGATGGGAAAGTAACAAAGTGCGAACGGAAGGCAAGGAAGCGTGTAGAGAAAATGAAGGAACGAAACGATACGGCGTAACGAGCAGATATAAGCACGGTCTTCGAGCCGTAGGGACTCGGTGCACACCTTTCAGAAGCAATTTGTGCCTGGGTTATCGAGACATCTACCTACGAGGCATTAGGAATATCGAGGCGTTCCCGGGGTTTCGCTGGAGACAAAGCTTGTTGCTCCGAATATCAAATAAAATTAATTTCGGGATCAAATTTGCGACTTCTGATTTATATACACATTGGCTTAATTAATCCGCCCTTTGTTCAACCGTTAACTGTTTTAATACTTCTCGACACAGGCGAACTTTGACGAATTTTTTCATGAAATACATAAACAGTGGAAAGTTGAAATTTTAATATATGAATCTACACACTTTGAAGTGTATCATGCGACTCGATGCACATCTTTCAGAAGCAATTCGTGCCCGAGTTATCGAGGCATCTACCTACGTGTTCCCGGGGCATTAGGAATATCGAGGCATTCGCGGGGCGCGAACGTGATGCACGATGGAGCTCCAGTTTTCTCGTTGCGGGGAGACAAACGAGCCGCGCCGTGGAAGAAAGCCAGGAAGCTATGCAAATCGAGAAAACGACCGTGAGATGGATTAGCCAAACGTCGAGTGGACTAATGGATATTAGAATCCTACCAAGGATTACCGGAGGAACCTTCCCGCCTCCGTCTGTCGGAAGTCGATCGGGGGAATTTTGTGAAATATTATGTTATTCGAGGGTCAGATCGATTTCCAATCCATCTCTCCCCAGAGGCGACGGGGAGACTCTGTTGTAGAGATTTGTTAGCACGGGACACCTCGATTTTCATTCGTTCGGTTGGGTTAGGTTGATGCCTTGCTTTCTGTTGGTGTCCTCTAACACAATGACTGCCAGATTAGTACTCTTAAAAATGTCTACTATGATTAAATTTTGTTTCCAGACTATTGGGAACTGCATAATCAATCATTTGTGGTGATATTTATTTTTATAATATTTATACATATATTTTTCTTTGACACGTAACTTTCAGAATTAATTTATTTAGTTCTTCACCCATACATATATGGGTGACGTGGCGTTAAACGTGCAAAATACCGATACTTAAGACATCCTCATTCACAAACCAAGGTAGTATTTAAACAATTTTTTACCAGAGAATTGCAAACCCGATAAATCTGAAATTTTAATACAAGATTGCAGAGTACATATCCTACACTTTTACATTTTTTAATGTCTTCTATAGAAATACACTCTGCAAAATTCGCTGAACAGCTTTATGTTTTATTTATAAAACATGTCTTTGGCACTTCCACAAAAGAACATGTAATTTACTTTTTGCACTTGAATTTTTTTTAGAGATCTAGCTACGCGTGCATGGGTTGCAATTGAATTTTTCTTTAGAAGACAAGTATGCGTCCCAGTGTGACGTATTTCATGGCCACCGCTTCTCGCTGCATTTAGAAGCGTCCAACTGAAGAAGAAGCGATAGACGAGGAAACCCTTTTTACGGACATTTCCAGTATTTACCGCAATTATTGACATAGCATACGTGTCTCGCTAGGATCGCTGAAACAATTACGTCTTCTCTTTTGAAGTCTCCAGCGAAACTCATGAAACTTCGAGGGATTGTAAGACGCTCCATCCTCGGACAGATAATTTTTCTGTTGTCCCTCGCGAAGCGCGTCAAACGCCGCTTCTTAAGCAATCTAACTTTCAAATTGCATGACTCACCGAACGTCCACGGAGTGATATAAAAGCGACGATCTCTTCCTTCTCGGCGTGGAGCGGTGGAAATTAAAGTTTAAGAAGAATAAGACATCGTTATTGATTGCCAGTGAAACGATCAAGATCAAAAGTGCAATCACGTAGAGGAGAAAACAAAACAAAAAAGAAAGAAGAACCGAATACAAGTCAGATAAAACTTGTGCCACATCGAAAATGTCTATTGCATGTTGGCTTTCCTTTCATAACTGACTTTCTGCGATGTAACCATTCGTATCAAAGGAAATGCTTTCACTTGTGCCCTTTTGCCCGAAGCATTCGCTTTTACTTGTGCCCCGGTGCTTATGAGCAGTTATTTTACTTTTATTCGAGCATTGCATTGTGTGACGGACTACGTCGGAGTGGTTTCGGGCAACGTCGGAGGATTCCAGCGAATTATACCTGAATCAAGCACATTCTCCATACTCGAACCTTTTCAGAAAAGCGTCTACCTTCGAGCTCCAACGACGAGGAAATTTCTACGTGGCCGCTTGCGCACGAAACGTCATGATCTCTCTCTCTTTGTTTCGAAACGCGGTCAACCGTTCAAGAAACACGGAGAATGAACAAAGAAATAACTCCGCGTGACCCGTCCGCGGACGGGCTCTCGGAATATTAAAGTTTAGAAAAACAAATTTCGAGCAACCCTTTTTCCATTCTCCCTCCTCTTGTACTTCTCTCGTTTGTTGATTGTTGAATGAAGAAAAGATTTGGTAATTAACCCTTTTGCAGGTGCGATTGGAATTATTCTGGGGGCGATGATGGAGTTATTTAAAATTTTATTGGCTAGTTAACCTTTGTAAATAGTCTGAAGAAGCGCCGAAGAGATAAAGAGTTGATTACGACACTCTCGGAGACTCCAAGTCCTCGTCACTTGCAACGATGGTACCTTAAACTTCATAACTGGGACTAGTTAAAACGTAGTTGAACGCAACTTTTCCTAATTACTCGTATTCGTCCAAAATTCGCTAAGGATCATCTTTGCCGAACTCTGGCGCACTCCTTTTGACTTCCTTCGCTTAACTTAGAGGAGCCCTTCAAAATTTCGACGTGTTTTTCATGGTGAATATTCTCCTTGGACTTCTGAGAATGTCTTCTACGTTTTATGAGTAAACTATGCGAAGTGTACTCGTAGAATAGCAAATACTTTTTAATTAATTTTAATGAAAGTAATATAATAACCACACATTTCTCTAGGACGAAATAAACAGAACATCTTCTTTAAGTTTCCAACCAAAATTGTTCTCAGGTACACATTGAGTGAAACCAAAATGTAACCACTCTTCTTTTAGAAACTGAGAGCGATATTCTCTAGAGGCTGCAATTTTCTGATATGCAAGGGAAGTTTTCACGAGGGTATACAAAGCAAACGTTCGAGTTTTAATTCCCTTGGCTTCGCCAAAATAATCTGATGTTCCCTTTAACGTTTGCTTCGGTACCTGTAGCCTCCAGAGGTGTACGAAATCTTAATCCCCGAGTCCAGCGTCTGCATCGAGGCGCATCCACTTTCACTGCGGGTCTCGAGAAGAAATTACAGCGATGCCCGTAAACTGCCAGCAACGGGCATGCGCGCTCGCTGGATTTAATTAAATATTTGCACTCGGTTTAATCTCGCCCCCGTCGTTCCCTCACCTCTGGCTCCGTCGCGTCTCGGCTCCCTTTCGCTCGCGACGGAGCTTCCTTTCAAGCACGATAAACAATTTCAAACAATTTGCATCGAAATAATCAGCGACGCGCGTCCGTCTCGACGACTTGTTGCGAACGAATCGAAAAGAGAGGGAACCGAGAGAGTTGCACCAGTTGTTTCTTGACTTTTTGTGCTTGGCTGGCGACTGGCTGGTGTACTCCAAGTTCAAAAACAGATCTCTGTAATCTCTGCATAATGCGTTCTTGCGCTCTTTTAGAAAAGTTTCCTTGCAAAGGTTCGCTCATTTTCTTTTAACTTTCTCCGGCTCTGATCTGTGTATTTATACGTAACGTCGACTGGAAGATTTACTAAATTATTTTGTAATTTTTTATCGAATGGCTCAATGAATTACCGAAGTATTTTACTAGATAATTTCCTAATTATTTCAGATAACATGGAACGATCTTAAACCATCAAGAACTGGATTAAAGGTTACACAATACCCAAAGTCATCCGGGATCGATTCATAGCAAGCATTCGCAACCATCCGTGAATTTACCTGAAACAGAAAAGAAAAATGATTAAAGTTAGACGGTAGTATATAAATTTGATACATTTTCCCTAAACATATTTAATCGTAACAGTTTTAAATTCTAACACAGTCTAAATGAAAAATCAATAACTCGTCCTTCGTTATCTTCCATTTGTACGTGTAGAAGCTCGTCTTCGAATAATTATTTTAAACCGGATACACAACTTCTCGCTAGATTAACTCGAATGCAGCGCCTTAATGTAATCTATTACGACTGGATCATGGCGCATGAATGCGAATCACGTGGATGTTCAATTACGAGATTCCCCGATATTGTTTCGCAACGCTCGGTTAGACCGCGATGGAAACGGCTTAAAAGACCGCGATTTAATAATCAAACCATGGTTAATCATAAGCGATTCACGTTCGATAATGCACGGGAAGCGAACGGTAAAATGGGCCATCGAATTCGGAGAGGTATTGATTCATTCATTCGTTAGACCATCGGTTAATTATGCGAGGTACAATTCTGTTAATTAGTTAATACTCCAGTTTCGATGGGGCCATTCTTTGCGAATAGAATGACTCTATTTCGCTGGAAACAAAGCTTGTTACTTCGAATTAACTGTTTTAATACTTCTCGACACAGGTCAACTTCGATGAATTTTTTACAAAAAAAAAAAAAAAAAAAAAAAACATAAACAGTGGTAAGTTGAAATTTTAATACATGAATCGTAACATAAAAAAAATGCTACTACTACATATAAGTATGCTCAAGGCTCGATGAAAGGTTTCCATCGAATGATCAGCTATTGCAAATTGTGTGTTATAATCTAATCGCATCTTTGAAAGTCTTTGATGCGTGTACTGATAGTCCTCCCGGTTTCTCCTACATATATATACTTTTCCGCAAAAATCTTATTACAAGTTCGCAGCCATTAGCTAATGACGCTGCTGTTGGAAGTAGTTCTGTCAAGAATAACCCGGCCTTCGACTACAAAAGGTTAACACATTCCGGTCGGTGCACCGTATGCATAAGCTACTTCCAGTTCGCATAAGAATCGTAATGCACGATTGATTCTTCTCCCCGGCGCGTACGTTGCTCGTGTTTTCCCTTTTCACTGCTCGCGGTCGCTAGGCGACAATAGGGGACTATTGAAGGAAAGACTTTCCATAAAATGAATACAAAACAGTGGCAGACTGCTAAAGTGCGCAGACACGATGAATTCGAGGCAATTAAACTAAGACCTTTCATAAGATAAATAAATACAAAACAGTAGCAGACTGCTGGACATCACTGATACGGTAAGTCAAGGCGATTCAGATAAGGCTTCTCATAAAAAAAAAACAAAGTAACAAAGTAACTGCCAATTCTTTCCCAAAAACCTCAAGTGCCGTTCGATGTGAACTGGATTTATTAATTACAGAACGCGAAAAGGTCGCGAATAAAAATAGTGAAACGTAATTTGGCAACGTGGAGTTGTCGCTGGTGTTTCGTGTGCTGTAAGCATCGTCCAAAAAACGGGAGACATAACGACGTTGACGTGCATGCAACATAGCACTGCAAGCTCGTGAAAGAACTCTCGCCGAGTGACTGCGTCACTCTGTGGCCCAATTAGGGCTCTGCTCTGTGCGATTTCTGGGTGTAAAAACGATGGCAAAACCGCTTTCGACGGGGGTGTTATCATTTATAACTATCGTTTACTTGTCATTTTGTTGCGTCAAATTCCTAACCTTCCAAGTTCTCACCTGATCTCCATTACAATGAATCTATGCATCTTCTGTTTCGAGAGGGTTCCCGAATAAATAAGTAAATTATGATGAACCCCAGGTCTGCCTGTACGAATAGTATTATAATTAGTTCCGCAGCCCGGAGATGGCTCGAACGAGGAGTCAAGTCGTTGTATAAATAAAGGATCTCGCTGGCGTTAAACTGATAAAGCAATCCACTTTTAGATAAGAAAGCCAGGGAGCATGTAACGCGGTTACGAGCCATCTCGTGCCGTCCCTTCGCCGTCTCGAAAATAGCCGAGCCCCGTGATTATTACGTGCCTTAGGTACTCCATCAACTGTGCTTCTTCGTCGTAATTAGTCGAGCTTCGAAGTAGAAATTGGCTTCGAGGCGTTCGTCATTTCTTTTCTCAAGCTTCTTGCTTTCGAACGCTCCAGTCGCTTCGTCGCGAGTACAAACTTTTTCCCTCTCGCGTAGGAGCGCGAAATACCAACCATTTAATTCACTTCACCTTTTGAAACACGTGACACCTACCAGGACACCCTTTTGCGTAAAATTTCAACAAGTTCATAAAAAACGATGAGATTCGGCGTCTCGTACATCCTCCAAGCCTGACGTCATAAAACTTTCAACATCCGCCGAGCATGTAAACACCCAAGACCGTCTTAAAATTTTCAAAACCGTGAAGCAGTGAAAAAGTCGAGAAGACCTACCAAGGCGCCAAAGGTTCCTCAAGATCAACCTTGGTAGCGTCGAATGCACCCTGGTACTGTCGTTTATGGGGTGCTAGAGTGCTAGAGTGGTCCTAAAGAAGGGAGGGCACCAATTAGTAGAAATACTTGAAGTAGAGAACCAGGAAGATGAGATGGAGACACCTGAAGAAAATAATCTCAGGTGTCTCGCAGATTTTAAGAGAAAAGAAGGCCATGCTTCCTCTTAACGGGAGGAGAGTACAAAAGAGCAGAAAAGTCTAAAGTGGAAGACCAAGGAGATAGAGACACCCGAAGAAAATTTTCTCAGGCATCTCTCGGATTTCGTTCCTCGCCAGGTTCCAGAGTCTCCAGAATCGTCTTTAAGCGGGTTTACTCGTTTCGCCGACGAAGAGAAACGAGCCGAGAATGGGTTCGCCGACGTTTTCTCTCTCCTCTGCACGGAACACGGAGTTTACACCCCTCCAGACGACTCGACCGTTCCCCTGATTCGATCCAAGGACCCGCTGGAGGAGAATCGTCGACTCGAGAAGACGAGTATCGTGTTGACAGAGCCTTGGTCGATGTTCGTTTGGATTGTTTCGCGGGATCTCGAGTGTCATCGGGGAGCCAAGGCAGTTTTAATTACTTTCCCCGGGTACATAGTACCTTCGCGAGTCTGGCCACTCTCCGAGAGGTGCATTCAATTAATTGAAGACCTGAGATTCGATGAGTATCGCGTGGAGTATTGGGTGGCACGAGTGAATTCTGGTAGCCTGCCATTTCAAAAATCTCTGCCTTTCGTTTGTGTTGCGAGCGAACTACTCTAAATGATCAAAACGTTAACTGAAGCTTCTTATTCCAATACTACCTCTGCATTTCTAAGACAAGCTAGAATTGATGCTTGAAAGTTCTTGTTTCTGCGAATCCTTGAATTCCAATACTATATTCAATATTTCTGCTCTTTGGTACACCCACTCTTTAAGACAATGTATGGCCTTCTTTTCTCTTGAAATCTGCGAGTCACCCGAGATTATTTTCTTCGGTTGGCTCCACCTCGTCTTCGATGCTAACTTTGAACTTGGACATCGTGTCTGCAATCTGAGTCGACGGACTCTCTTAGACGAAACTAGGTCTGGGTTAATCGAGGTTCTATGCGACATTAATTCGAGCGTAGACGTTTATCATAAAATCGTAGCGGTTTGCTCTTTGTTTACAGTCGCTGCTCGTCGATCTCCGTGAAAATTTGCGGGACAGGAAACCGACGACAGCGATGAATATTCTGGCCAGCACGCCGACGAGCCGGAAAGGCGGGTTGGAAGATCGCAAGGTCGGTCACTGCACTCGAGCAGAGTACGTGCGATTCGGTTGCTCGCTGGCTCGAATCGCGTTCAACAGGGATTCTCAATGGGAACCGTACACTCACACACCATGCGAACTATGTCATAGTTCTCGAGACAGTAAGTGAAAGATTTAAGAGGTTCGGGTATGATGAAAAGTAATATCAAAATATTCAAATGATGCTGTGAAAGTGAAGAGTTTCAAGTGAAATGTAAGATTATTAACACTTTGTACAATATCGCAATAGTAGTTTACGCGAAAATAATGTAAAACAAGAGTTTTTATAACACTTAAGGGTATGTTTCATATATTAATTTGGGTAGCAGAAGAATAAGTGGCACGAACTTATGGGATGACTTAATATGTAATAATACTACAGCAATACATGTGTCACGTGAACGTAACATGCAACAAGATAAAATACACAAAATTCAGCAGCCACAGGTCAAGAAAGATTGAGGAACACTGACATGGAGCACGCAGTCCAGAGGACGGTCGCATTCGTGCACGCGTGATTATTTTCTGCATTGCTACGCGATGGAATATTTTTTGTGAGCCAACTCGGTTGCTTTCCAATCGGCGTTATTAATTGTGCGTCTGTGCTCCTTACGAACTGTTCCGGTAAACCTCGCTTGGACTCCAACAATAATACAGCCATCAACCTTGAATCATTTCTAAAAGGTACAAGAAGCGCGATAAAACGCTATATTTGACGCGATAAAACGTGTCCTAACGAGCTCGAACGAGAAACAAATTGAAATCCGCAGCGCCGCGATCGGGAGACACCGTGAACGAAATCCAGGCTCGTTTATCCCGAGGGTCGGGGTTTGGACAAGCACACGCGCGGCGCAAGAGGAATGATAAACGGGTTCGGGGGTGTCGTTTAATCCCCGCAACCCCCGATTTCCGGCTACAAGCGAGGCCACCTAGCAAAAGCCGTCGTTAGTAACTTCGCGACCCTCTCCACCCTCTTGCCACCCCGTGGAACTCTTATCCCTGCCCACGGTTTTTAACTCGGCGGCGAGCGGGGGTAGGCTGTCGTGTATCAGCGACGAAGGTAACGTATCGTTCCAATTAATTGTGCCGCGGGCCACGACTATCGAGTTAGAAATTTACGGCATTAAAATTCATAAGCTTCGGCGGGAGATAATTAGCCGGTCGTCCCTCGCGAGAAGATTTACTCAGCCCACGGAGTTGCGCGGGGATTTCGCACGCACGCCCCCTCCGCCGTCTCCCTCCGTCGTTGGGAAAGTTTTGTTCGCGAAGTTGGCGGGATGATAAGTTGTCTGTAAGTTTTGGAGAAATCTGTGCCGCCAGATTCCGGCGTCTCGACGCTCTAAGGTTTTGTTTGGGTCTCGGTTAAGAGGATAATTTCGTCTCTTTGATAACGATGTTGTCGATGCAAGGTGTCGGCTGTTCTGGGAACAACAGGCAGAAATAATCAAAGTTATCAGCGAACGCGTCATTACACCGTACGATTTGCAACCCCCCAACCCTTCGCGGAAATTTCACGTGTTCAGACGCCGAAGGAGAAAAAGAAGGTAAAAAAAGAAAAATATGCTCCCTCTTTGGAAACAGCTCGACGGGCTTGATATCGAATCGGAAACGTATATTCATCTCCGTCGGATCAGAGCCCAGCAATTTTCTCGCACTTCCTTCGAGTGGATCGATCGAAATTCCTGAATGGGCTTTCACGAGGCGAACGGGGGAACGATCGCTTTCTCTGGTCGGCGGTGCTGGCCGTCACGAGCACGATGGTGTTACAACGTGAAGAAGAACAGGAACGAAGAGGAACGAGGGGACGATTAGTCGAGATCCGATTAAACGAGCAGCCGCCATTGGAAAATAATTAAGCGCGATAGGGTTGTTCGGGTTCAGCTTCTTCTAGTCTGGGCCTCTTCGACGCTTCCGCTGCGACCACCCCCCAGGAACATTAAGGCGCACTTGAATTAAAGGCAATCTGTAGGTGCGCTCAGGTTCTCTCGCTGATCGCGATGATCATTATGGATCCCACTGACAACGATAAATTTCATTGCTCCTCTCTTCGTTCTTAATTGAGAGTCGATCGCTACCCCCGACCTTTCTCGCGGGTTTTCCCAGCGAATTAAACGAACACGATTGTTCTACGGAGATTGTCCTACACGATAGGGGATGGGGAGACTCCTCCTGTTGGATTATGAGTGTGCTTTCTTCGTTTTTGCTCTCGTATGTAAGAATTTAGAGTGACGTGAAGATTTTTTGCAAGTGGAGTAACTCATTTTGTTGACGATGTATCTTATCTTAAAAAGAGTGTACGTTTTAGAGGAAGTTTGATGTACTCTTTAACTAACAGAAAATTAAAACGCCCCTGTGTATACTCTTAGCGTTTCGGTTATCAATCTTGAGGTCCTCTCTAAAGATGAAGGCATTGCAAGATGAATACATTTTTAAATAATGTGAAGGGATACTTAAACTGAAACATGTATCTCGAATAACACTTTTATTTCGAAAACGTTGATTCAACCATACTGTTACTTCGTCAAATAAGTTTAGAACAGGTGATCATCCAAGTTTTTTTTTCCAGCAGACGACAGGAATGAATACCGAAATCGTGGGTGATTTTTCTCCAGCGACTACCGAATCTTGCGATAACGTTCACGAATCAATGCCGCGCACCTCTCCCCCCCCCCCCCCTCCCCAATAAACATTCTCTCGGATCGTGATATTGAATCCGGTGCCCGGAAGAACTGGAAGTCAGCCAATACCGTAAACTATGCGCAAGAGAGCCAGATGCAGAGGGAATCTCTAGTTAGTTTTAACTACCTGCGAACTGCATTGTAGTCGGGGTTCAAGTGCTTCCAACTGCTTCCCCAAGAGTTATCCCTCCTCACCCCTTGTAGTAAAGCACACGCGCACACAGGTGGAGCTCGATATACTGAGCGATCCCTTAATCGCCATCGGCCCCAAACCCATCCGACTATTTCGACCTTTTCGCCACGAATGCCGCGACATTGGGAAGAGTGATACAATCTGCGTGAAAATTGTGGAACATTTTGGGGGAATCAGATGGATTGATTATTTTCGTGGGAGATCGAAGATAGTGGAACCCAGGATGAGGAAAAAATGAAGGAAATATCTAGGGAACACTTTTGATTTTGGAACTTGACATTTTTCAACTAAATTTTCTTCCAGATACCTTGTATTAGTATGATACGGATCTAACACATTTTTACACAAACGTAAATCTTCCCTTATTTCCTTCCAATATAAACACTGATTCAGCTATCAAATACTTAAAGTCAGTATCCATATCTTCGGGTCTAAAAGAGCCTCAGCTACTTCGAGTCCAGCCAACAACCCCCACAAAAATGCCTATAACTCCTGAACAAAGCCACTCAGGCCATACATTCGCGTAACCTTTTTTTATCCCCACAATGTCCTCAATCCGCCCCTAAAGTAGGTTCCGAATGCTACGATTCACTACGCATTTTTCGGCCGCAATAGCGCACGACGGCGTTTACTCGCCCTCGTAAAGCATGAAACGGTAAAGTACCCGCGCGCTATCGCGGCGATAATAAAAATTGCAACGAAAGTAAACGCTTTCCAAGGCTGGGGGACGGTATCCCTCGAAAATAGCCAGACTCGATAAACGCATGCACGTGGATCGTTAGGTCCAACGGACGGTAATGCGGGATAACGGGTGTGGCGGATAATGCCGGAACGTATCACGAGGCTTATTTGCCAGGGTGGTGGCGTGTCCGTGGAGCACGCAAACACTTCACTCCCGATGTTCGGGTGTCCTCCGAACGCAGCCTTCGCCACCAGGCACAATGGAACGAGGCCGATAAACAGCCAGGCGAGATTTATCGCGCTCGGTCCTTTGCCAGGAAATCGCGCCGCGGTGTAAATACATTTACAACCTCTGCCACGCACGTTGCTTAGACCCAGCGTGGGAGTGACAGGGTTCCTCTGGGACCTGCTGGCATTTGCCATTTTTTTTTAATTGCAGGAAAGTATGAAATTTAGCGGTGAAGGTTGCAGTCAGGTCTTGGGAACCGCGGTGCGATACTGCGGTATTGGATGTGTTGTTCGATTGTGAAGGTAAACTATGTATCGCATTCGAGCACTTAATTTCGAGGTTTGATGAGGATATACGCTACCGCTCAAAAGTATCCGGACGCTTGAAAAATACATATGTATTAGCGTTGCATGAAAATTATTCAAATGCCTAAAGTAGTGATAAAAATCGATTTTTATTTAGTATAATTGGCATTGTAAATACCTTTCGTACAAAGTTAACTATATTTTATAGAACAAAAGCAAGTGTTCGGATAGTTTTGAGCGGCTGTATAAGCGAGTAGAAAGTTAGAAGATTGATGAAAAATATTCGAATTTTACAAAGTTCACTCAACACCCACGGCTACCACCTGATTAAATGAAAGCCAAAATTTCACCGCTTCAATTTCACGCGAACAGAGGCGATCCGAAGGCGACGATTTATCGTCGGGAGGCATCTCCGTTCACCAGAAACGGAAATAACCGAAGTTTGTTCTCGTAGCGCGGAGCCGTCGATAAATTCCACTTTAAAGTAATCTAATTCGGAGTTATTCCTCCGTAAGAGGAGTAAACTCGCTCTGTATTGGCTCGAATCCCATAATAGATAATAGCGAGGCGTATCGCTTGGCTTATTTACCGTGGCGTATCGCGCTCGCAGTATTCACAGGCATGGGCGATGGGTCGAAGGTTCGACCCGTGGGCTTCTCGTTCGAGAGTCCACACCGAAACACAATGGAACGAGACCCGATAAACCGGCCACGGGATTTATCGACGCCATATTTACCGAGGAAATCGCACCATCGTGGAAATGTACGAGCACGCGTCCACTGGACGTAACAGGGACTGGTACCACACAAGTGGATGATTAGGGTTAGGAATGGAGTCACCAGTGGACTCCACTTCCAATTTGGACACAAATCATTCTCCGAATTAAAAATACACAAAACCTGGGTTTCCAAGGTAAACAAATGTAAGCAAACTTGGAAATTTCCTTTTTGGTTACGACTTACTTTTTAAACTTTATTTGAAAAGGGAACGCTCGACTTTACTCTCTTCTGAGTAACCATTCCTTATATTTGCAGTAATACTGAAATTCGTTGGGCGAAGAAAAATCGCATGAAATTCTGAAAAAGGTCAATCGATGAAGCGTTCGCGAGCAACCTCGCGTCTCGCAACGTTAAACGATTGCCATTGAAAATCGTTGGTCGCGTAGCGCTCGCTGTGGGTCGCGATGACTGGGTAACGTTAAAAATAGTCGTTGAGAACGATGCCGCGGCTATTATTAAGCTTCGATCGATGCCGAGGCAGTCGTGGCGAGTTATTTCAGAGCAGCTGGCGCGAGTAACGGGAAGAAAATGGCCCGCGACGAGCGCTCTTAGGCCCGTCGTGGCACATACTCGCTCGTGCGAACAAAAGTGGAGGAAATGCGTGACCGCGAGGTAAAAGTCAAGCCAACGCTTCGAAAAGGTGAAAGCAGGACCGTTTCCTCGAGGCATAAAGATAAGTGGGAATATAAGTTGTCAGCCTCGGATGCGTTTCTTGGAATTATTTCATTTCTATTGTTGAACAGTAGTGCAAGGTTACTGGCTTTCAAGAAAGACTGTTTCATTGCGACAGAGAAGTTCTTTCGTCACTTTGAACACAGACAATATGAAAGTGGATCGATATGTTATATGTCCAAGTTATATACGACGGTGAATAAGAATAAAAACGAAGAGGATTCTATAGATTCTCTTGGGATCAATGTTGTTTCTCAGTAATACAGATTCTTTTATCGAGTGGTAACAAGAAATCCCTGTTACCTGTCTTCTGGATAAAACTATCAGAATGCAAACGGAAGATTCAATAAGCATTGCTACCTCCCATCGCTCTTAACAGAAGCGGTAAGACAAATGACGAATACATTGATAGATGAAAAGAATGAAAACCATACACAAAAATTAATAACCCTCGTTTCCATTCTCCATACCTTCGGTATAAATACGAGATCTACCGCATTGCTACACAAGGGTAAACATTGCTTCTCAGATACCAACTCGAGAACGCTTTCCTTTATTTTTACATTTCTGTTCGGAATAAAGTACCACCGCTACACGAAGCATCAATTATGTCGTTCATCGACGCGCCGGTACCATTCTTCAAGTCCTGCTATTCTTTCTTTTACGTTTTCTGGCTAGAATAGCGCAATAGTAACGCGGCCACCCAGAATAGCTCCTGACGCAAGCTCGCGAGTTCAACGCGGAAAGATCGATCGATCTTCCTTCTCCCGGGCCACGCGAACCGTGAACGTCGAATAAAACTTACCACCTCGTTTCCAACGGAGCCCCGTGGATTATTTTCGAGGGGAGGGAGGGGACAGCGAGGATGGGTGGCGGCGTGGCGATAAATAAAATCGAGCGGCGAATTATTTTTATATCGGGATCCCGCGGCTGCGAATTCCCCGCCATGTCGAAACATTGGAACGAGCAAAACGATCGTTCTGTGGGTGAACGCGCGACGCCACGGGGGTTCCAGAACCTACGGAAAGGAAAAACGAGCAACAGACCCTCGTTGGATTCCGAGGGAACGCCTGAGAGCATGCAGAAAGAAATCGACCGCGGTCTGATAAATAACTGGAATTTCTGCTACCGACACCCCGAGCGCCGTCTATTAGGCGATATTTTTATTCCATTGTCTTGTGCTGGGGCTATCAAGTATTAAAATTTCGAGAAAACCGGACGATGGGTTTGAAAGTTATTTATTTTATAGCGCGTGTACTTTAGTAGGTAGGAAAACTCGATGGAGCGACGAGCAAATATTTCAGTTCAAGAATAATTTTTAGTGGAAATTGTGTATGATATTTTTTTAAGACCCACATTCAGTCCCATAAATATTCGTACTCTCTGTGTTTATTAAAGGGATTTGTCTAAATTAAATGATAGGTTCGACGTTCTCAAGTAAATTCATATAGACAAACTTCTTTAACAGACACAGTTTTACACAGTGCAAGTATTGATTATTTCTCACGAGAGATAAAATAAAATTTATCGAATGCGACATAAAATACGTTTTCCTCTGATCGTGATCTGCTCAATGTACTTCAAATACAATTCGACTGTTTTATATTCATTTTTTCCAACGTCAGTGGGGTTATTTATCACGTACGACGTGTAAAAAGTTTGAGGTTGCATCGTAGAGCCAGCTAGTTTTCTGGGAAGATTCGCGAGCGTTAACAAGCGTTTCGGAGCGGGACGGTTAACCGCAGCACGCTCGCGTTTATCGCTTCCGGAAGCGTTTTCAAGCTTTCAGATTAATTCCTTACGAGGTACGTGTTTCACCGCACTGCGAAGGGCGCTCTGCCGCTTTCCGGTGGCGTGATAATTGTAAAACTGCCTCGAACCTATAATCTTCTCTCGCAAGTTTGTTTAAAACTAAAATTTGCGAGTCAATTTTCATCTAACCTTTCGAGTCGCATATCTTCAACCATCTTGAGAATAACTTAAAATCACGAACTTACGAATGTAAAATTATAATCGCAACTGCATTAAAACAGAAAAGAAAATTTAGTGCAAGAGTTGAAACTAAATAAATAGAAGAATAAAAGAGTAAGGATCAGCAAATAAGAAATTTTGTAAACCTTGGTTAAATAATTTTGTATTACGAATGAATCTATTTGAACAATACGTAGGAAACGAATAGCGAGAATGTAAAAACGAGCAAAGCAATGTATCCATAAAGAAAACTTTGAAAACATTATAAAATGATGTAGCGCGTCTGTCAACGATAATCAATCTTCGTTAAGGATTGAAATGGAACTGGTCGGAAGGCTAGCATCAACCACTTATTACGCCACACTTCCTGCAGTGTAATTATAGAAGCAAATGAAAAGATAGGACAGTCCCCTGGACGGCATTGAGAAGCGACGTCGTCGGAAAATAAACTCGAACTTGTCGTGAACCGAAGCAACATAAAAGATGATTTATGGAGCTGGTAAACGGTTCTGATTGTTGCGTTATACGTCAGGAACACCGTTTAGGCAATCTTTCACAGTCTAGACTGTTTGTATGCGGATTCTGTGGGCTCTGTCTGCGGGAAAAAGCATGAGTTCCGTTATGGAGCCGACCGAGCATCGTGCATTCGAGTAAATAATACTTTGGAAATAAAGTAGAACTTTCTGAAATGAAACTTTCTCTCTGACTATTTTTCTCTGAGAACAATAGGGTGTATTTTAACCCTTTGAGTGCCAAAGGAAATCTTTATAGATATCCGAGAAATGCCAGACAATTTTAAGCAAAGATGCACTGAAAGGGTAAAATATCTGCAATTATAAATATTTTATGGCAGTAGATCGCAGCTGCTTTGGAGAATTCAACATTCTTGCCTTCAACAATTTCGTCAATGGTACAAACCAAAACCACCTGATGATAAAATATTGAAGATTAAAGAATAACCCCCCACGTCATAGCCCATTGTCCTTCTACAAAATGCTTAAAAAAGACAGACCAAGAATACTTATGAGAGCGTTACAAGCAGCACAGAACTAAACACGCGAAAAAGAAAAAGTCGCCAGACGATAAATTCAGCGTGCTCGATGAAGCGGCAATCAACGCGCGTTTAAATCGAAGTCTCATCGACTCCCACGCGCAGGTCCGTCCTCGTGATACTCCTTCCTTCCCGCCAAAGGCAGTCAATGAACCTATCCGTCGCGGCGAGTCGGCAACAGACCCAACGAAGGAAGGGTCGGACGGTCTCCTGCGGAGAAACTGAAACGTCCACGTGCGTCTCGCGTAGATCTCGGCCGGGAAAGCGGCGCGGATCGTTGACCCCCGACCTTTACCCGACACCCAACCGACCTTGAGATCGTCGACGAAGATTCCGTTCCTGGGGTCGAGCTCACGGCGAGGTGGTTGAGGCCTCCAATTACGGAGCCGCGAGAGCCCAAGTAAAGCGTCCCGCGACTCCGAGGCCTGCGCTCGGTGCAACAGGCCGAATGCATCGTGCGCTTCAAGAGGACGTTCACCTTGCTCCGCGATGCCTACGGACCCAGCCCGTCGGCTCTTCCTTCTTTTACACCGATTCAGGGGGATCGATACTCGCGGAATAGGTTTTAGGAGCATTCGAACTTCATAGGATAGTATTTACAAATATTTTAGGAGGTGATAGGCGGATGGAGGGGTAGGAACTCTTGGGGGTGAGTTTGTGGGGATTTCAAGGAGCTGTGTGAATTTTTTGGGGAGAGTAGACTCATTAGTTTGAGGAGATCATAATGATACCCTTTAGAAAGAGTGTTATTATAAATGCTGACGAAGGGTGACATTTGAGAATTTGTTCTGACGACATTGAATGTTTAATCGAAATATTGCAGAGATCTGATGAAAGTGGAGACTTTGAACAATATTTCTGTTAATTTTTGTGAACATTGGTTAGACTGTGTAAAAAATACAGAGCGCAGTATTGGAATTTCCAGTGGTTAACTACCAATTTCAGCAACACCGTATTCCAAAAGGTAAATTTCATCCTGTTGCAATCCAGCTGGACAAGAAATAAGGAATATTCTCGAGGAACGTGAGAAATGAAACGATCCGCGAAGGAGGACAGTAACAGCGGACAATAAGGACGTAATCTGTTGCGGCGCGACAACTGCGTAATCGGGGGAAAAGAAAGGGCAGCGAAAACTCTGCGAGACAGCCGTCCTGCGTGGGACAAAAGAGGAGAGCTAACCGGAGATAAGACAGCGGGAAATCGCTACTCGCCAGCGAAATCTGTGTCACGGGTAACTCGAACGCAACACGAAAGTTTGCGCGAGAGGGAAGAACACCACGGGCAGGAACAAGGGTCGCATAATCGCTTTATCTATCCCAGTGTTTCTCAACCCTCCTTATCTTGCTGCCATCTTCTGCTTTATTTATTTGTCAAGCCCCTTTCGCGACTATTGTAAAGTGCTATTCGCTCTAAATAGAGCAATTATTGCGCAATTTATACGTGATTTTTCAGACTTTGTCTAATAAGAAGCTTTAGGATAAGGCCAGAATTGATTTTTTAATTCCTCCGTGAAAAATCCTGATATCTATATATGGATGACGTAGCGATCAACGTGTTAAAGAGAGAAACAACTTTTCAGACTTTGTCTAATAAGAAGATTTAGGTTAAGGCTAGAATTAATTTTTTAATTCCTCAGTGAAAAATCCTGATATCCATATATGGATGACGTAGCGATCAACGTGTTAAAGAGAGAAACAACTTTGTAGTTGATCAAATGTACAATTGAGAGTGCAATTTTTCCTCGCAAGGAATAGATGAGCTTCCGAAGGGCCAAATGGCCCCAAGAAGGGCCAGACGGTCCCCGTTGAGAATCCCTAAATCCCGTCCACTCGTTTCAACAAACGAGCGTCGCCTTTTCGCAATTGGAGAGGGACGCAACAACGGAAACCTCGCGCCGTTCGTTGGAAAACGCCATCGGAAGCACGGTAACTGCGCTTCCGTGCAACACTTCGCCAGCACACCCTCATTATCCGCCCACTCGCAGCGGGCACGTAAACGAAAGAAACGAGGAACACGAAGAGCTTCCTGGGGGCTGAGAGATTGCCGCTAGAATTCGAAGTTCGCGTCGCATGGGAACGGCCGAGTTCTTGCGCCCGAGAAGAAACGGGACTGAAAACGAATATGCGAGAAGTTTCATGAGAAATGTGTGGATCGCGTGGAATCGTGTAAATTGGTGAAAGGGGCGGGAGAAACAACAGTTTGATCGTTCTATTCGAAGGAAATTGAAAAATGTGACGCAATGGATAAAATTTGTAATATCAAGTCCGTAAATTTCTAATCATTTTCTAGCTCCCTATGAATATTTAATTCTCTTAGTGGCACGGATGGATTTCGTCTAAACTTTTTCATCTACTACGACGAGCAAACAATTTATAATTTCCTACGAACCGTACTATTTTCGGTCTGTAACGATTTTCGATAAAGCCAATATTGAAGAAATTATGCGAGTGAACCAGTCCGCGGTTAAGCTACAATTGAAACTACCCGTGTTACTATTTTCATCTCTCCTTGTTCGATTCAATATTCGACGTTTCCAGAGCCAAGATTTCTAGTAATCCCATTATTTCTGTAACAGAAACTCAGATCCCACCTAATTATCACTTCCTTCCGAGTTAACTTGCTCGTATGCCTATCGCTTTCCACGATCAAGATTCCATCCAATTCTGGAGATTCGAGTAAAGCTAACGACCTCTACTCGTTTTCTAATTCGTAATTAATCAATTCCAGGAGAAATTTGGAAGCAACAAAGGTTCAGAACATAAACCCAAATACAACTCGCACTCTTAAATATTCGAATAATTTACCACGTGCTCGGATATACCAATCTATTCATAGCACTCGATTACCTATAAAATATTAAAATAGGCACGACAACCAGACAAGGGCGCGGAATCGATTACCGTTCGCCAGTCCGTTCTTTTTCGGAGGTGGTAATTCGTGTTTCCTGGCCTGGTTCGCGGGCTAACGAACGAATAACAAGCACTGGGGGCGATACGAAAAGCGCGGAAACAAAAGAAGAAGAAGAGGAGGACGGGCGTAGCTCTCGAATGCAAAGAGAGCCAGAGGAAGAGGCCACGAGGCAGAGGAACGGAGGGAACTGCATCGAGAGACTACCGAACGCAATATGATTCCCACCTCGACGTCGAGTCCGCGCCTCATAGAATATGCATGACATGCTAATGCGACTTGTACCTAATCTAATTATACAGTTCCACGCGAGCCGCCACCTAACCCCTTTTGGCCTATCCTACAGTTTCTTTGTACGCACACGCACACAAACCCTGCCGCGCATCGAACCTTCGCCCTATCGGAGCCCCGATTCCTTCCGTGCTTCCATCCGCCACGATCTCCTGCTGGCTGAGATACGATTGTCCAGAATTCGCCTCCTCCTTCAGAGACATCTGATTCGCTGAATTGATGTTGTGGTACTCTGATTCATCGTTGAATATCTTTATTTACTTTGGTTCAATTTTAGTTGTCAGGGGTTGAGAATAGAGTAGTGATTGTTTCGTCTCGTACATCTACTTTTTTGGTAGCAATTTGGAAAAGAGAGAAAAGCATGTTCATTTAGATTTGAAAGGAAGTAAATTTTCATACGAGTGCTTTCTTATTATTGTGTTGTCCAGAAAGTTCGTGCCAATCTTTAAGAAAAATGCAAGGGCATGATGTTATTTATTGAATTACATAAGTACCATTTTGTCCCACAAGCTTTCCGTCTTTAAAGGGCCGGACTTTACAGACAACCTAATATATTCTATTGTTAAAGCAGACTCAGAAATCGACAGGACTAACACGTTAACCAAAGCTTTTGCAATATTCTGTATCGCCTGTACCAACCAAAAATCGGCATGGCCTTTACAGACAACCTAATAGTACGAGAATTAGTCAAATACTCGAGTACGCCGTTATTAAAATATATTATTTGAGTATTCAGGCAGCACTACTTCAGTATCACTACTCGAGTACTATAGAATACGTGGAACATAAACACTGCTGAGCTCGCGTTCCATCGCATCCGTATCCAAATTCTCTTAATGTTTTGGCGAAACCGCAGGAATTCGATCCGAGCGAGGTGGCCAAAATATGGGATTATGAACGTTCCATCACGACTCTCGATAAACTACTCTCGAATACCTCGTAATAAAGTATGAGGGACCTCGTAAACTATTCATTCCTCGATAAACCTACTTGGTATTTTTATAGACGGAACAGCGGGGAGGATCGATTCACTTCATAAAAGATGCGCAATTTCATTTAGGACAAACCGTGCAACGTTGCGGTTGTATTGTACTCGCGATAGACATCGTAATAGACCTAATATTCCTGGATTGGCTGAACAAAAATATATTGTTTTTTTTTTTTAGTGAACCGTCATTAATCTCAACGGGGTAGACAACCTATCGAGTGAATCGATTCGGAACTTTATGGTAGTTATCTCTGTAATTTTTCATGTGATATTAAAAAAAAAAACTATTGATAAAATATATTCGCTAATGGAACATAAATGATATAATTTCCACATGTCCACATACTTCTGAGCGGGGGTGTGCATATGAAATCTCGCAGTTTTTTTGAGAGACGTGTCAGAGCAAAAATCAGTTCTAGTTACAATCATCCCTTAATTTTCTACAACGACAGCAGCTTTGAGAGTCATAGCAATAAGGATCGAATAATAACGACTCGACGAACGAACGGCGCTCGACAGCTGAGAAGGATTTTCACTCGGCTGCCCGTCCCGCGTAAAAATTCGCATCGGAGACGATTGGAATCTGAAAGAATAGAAATGGACGAGAAACCGGAATCGGTATGGCGTGCTGTTGAAGCGTGAAATGAGAACGTGCTGGAGTGTCTGTAAAGGAGCGGAGCTTTGAAAGCACGAGCAGTTACAATCAGGGCAAGGTCGTAACCGGCGCGGCGTGCCGAAGGCGCTCCTTTTCTTTCTGCGAATCATTCCGTCGTGCAATCGTTGCATCCGAACATAAACAGAATTCCGAATGGACTCGTCCCTTTGAATTCACGGCGGAAATTATGTTCCACGTGAAACGGCTGACTGAAGAAAATCCGCAGATTATGAAGATACCAGCGACACACGGTGCATTAATGCAATCGTCGTGGGAGCTCGCAAACGGATTAACAGTACATGAATTCCATTCTGGCTTTCCAAACTTATTCAAAGAGATCAACGGTCAATTATAGGTTCATGATAAGTAAATTAAATTTGAAACTTTTTAATTTAATTATTAAATAATTAATAATTAAATTCAATTTGATAATTGTCATAGAATGTAATTACTTCTTGGTTATTTCTATATTCACGGTTTAATCATTTTTTTTCATTAAATTTATTTTGTACGTTTAATTTGTAATCGACGAGTGAATAAATGACCGAACCTGTTCCTAAATATAGTACTTAATGTATCACGATTAAATCATGCGGAATATTTCCCGAACTCTACACAAATACTTTTTAATGAGGTTTCCAATCGAGCGCATCACGGAACAGAGGATTAATATGCGAGGAATAAGAGGTTTCGAGGAATACCGTTTCAGAATGTAATCGTTATTCGATAACACGGTCAATCCATGGAATACCAATGATGTAATATTTTACAACCGAATCGTACATCTATCCTCCGTCAGACAAGCGTGACTATGCAATATTCATAGACCAGTCACGTCTCTCGCCTGGTTATGCAATTGGTCGTGTTTTTCCCGCGCGTTCACGGTGGTCTGTGCCTGTGCCCGACTATTAATTCCTGGAAAGACGTTTAACGCTCGCAAACATCGACTCATAGCTTGCATGTGTGTCGAGGAACTATGCATCGGCGTCAAGAGAGATGCAACGAAGTCAAATGACATTAAATGATGTCAAATGCACTGGGGAATTTTTACATTTTTCTTGGAACACGATAGATTTTTCATTCGATTAAAGTTTCACGCAATATTCGGCGTCTAAGATTATTTAAGAACGAAACGCGATAAAACCCGAGTAAATAAAAGACAGATCTTCAATTTTCTTTCTCAATTATTTTCCGACATTCAAGAAATGACTCAAGTAAGTGGAGTTAAAATGTAAATCAAAATCAAACCTTTCTTCCTCTTCAAATATAAAACTGAACAATTGCATAAAATACAATCTCTATGTAGAAGAGTAAATACAAATTCTACGCAAAGGATTGATAAGAGTTCAGAGCAATTCGTGTTTCGTCTCCCTAAAAATCGCCCTTCTCTTCCCAATATTCATAAACGCAGCGTCTACAACGGCCGAGAAAGTTTCCAAGCGATCGCTGGCGGAACCAGAGGGATGAAAGCTAGGAGAACGAGGAGAGAAGCCGGCGAATCTCGAGCTCCGAGCGATGAGAAGGGGCCAACGCCGGTTGTAACCTCGTGTCGGAAGACACGAGAAAAATCCGTCGACGAAATTGCCAGCTCCCTTTCACCCTGACAGCCAATGAGACCACTTTTCATTCGACGAAAGAAATTCTGACGATCCCGTTCCGCGCAACTCGCGACCCTCGTTCGAGATAATAAAGTAACTTCTCTCGTCAACCCGTTCGCCTCGAATCTCGGAAATTGAAGACGATTTAACTTGAAGGGGATCCGCGAGTCCTTCGGGATAATTTTTAACACGATTAAAACGACGGAAAGACAACCGTCCACCCTTTGAAACGAGGCTGACTCGAGGCTCCATTTGCGGGGGAGGACAGTTGCAAAAATAACAGAGACAGGTATTATATTATAGTATAGAATTAATGTTGGTCCTTCTGTGGAAATTTTGTTGAGCTTTTTCGTAATCGAGAAGAAAATGGTACTTGAGCTCTTTTTGTCAAAACTGCGGAAATTAATATAAAACTATATATGAATTAAAAAAAATATAATGTTAAATTTCAAGAACCATATATAGAATATAGTTGTTCTTCCTGTGGGAATATTCTTCTAGTTTGGAAATTAATTTTCATTAGAATATAAACAAGATCAATATAAAAAGAATTTTAGTAAAGGATCTCTCATGTAAGTTTGCAGCTGTTAAACTCCTTGCTAATGGATTCGTCAATTCATTTAACCTTCCAGTCCCCGATATTCTCCTTCAAGTACTACTCCCGTGATTTCAGACCGTCAATCAGTGGGCGTCTGACATTGTGCAACTGTCCAAGAATCTCGGTCTCACGACACTCGAAATGAAGTCGACATCCAGAGGGAGGCGAGAGCGAGTATGCTTAATTCGCGCGACGACGGTTGAGAAACGTCCACGGTGGTGGATTCTCAGGGAATCTTCCGGATTTATACGGTGCTCGCCAGTTCTCCAGAAATGAAAGTCCTCGGGGAACGGAAGCGAATGTTTCCAGAGGATCGGAGATGAAAATATCAATAGCAGGTGGGGGGGGGGGGGGGGGGGGAACGGGTATCGCTACGAGCGAAAAGGGGATGAAATAAAGTCGTATGCCGTCATCGCAGTATTTTTCTTCGGTGGTTCGCGAGCTTACACATCCGACGTCTTGGCACCAGCAATATCTCGTCCAAACCAACCCCCGTTCCTTCCACCCTTCTTCCAGCCCGTCGCTCCTTTGTCCACGGATCCCCGGAGCATGCTGGAGCGACTCGAGCAATACGACGTTTCGAAAAACGTATTACAAGGCTTATCCCCCTAGCTCGTCGAAGAAGTAAACAACGTCTGCGACGACGAATCTGTGTTTTACGCGATAGTTATTCATCTATCAGGGATTGGTGTACTCTTCAATTAGCTCCACGTTTCAACCCCTCCACGGTGAGGTGTTGAGTATGTTTGGTATTATAGATGGGGGATTATCGAGTGCGAGAATATTATATACTTCTTCAAGTTGGTAGAATTAGAAGAATGTGAAATGGTACCACGAAATAATTGGGGTAATAGTAAGCAACACCTTTCAGTTTTTTTAAGTATAAAAAGAGTCTCAGGTTTGTGGGAAACTCTATCTTCTATCTTCTTACTATTACTTCCTTCCATAAGGATTGAATCCTTGATCAATAAACAAATCAAAAATTTAGGGGCGACTAATTAGAGGCGTCTATCCATCGATCGGATCAGACTCACCCCTTCACGGTTCATCAGCGAAACCCGTGTTTTTCCACGAGGAGAACTTCTCTTTTCGTCCTCTGGTTCTATTTTAATTGATTTCACCGATTAAATTTCGCCCTTCGGCTCCACGATTGGAACCTGGTTAAATTCAGGGGCGAGCCTGAATAATTTCAATCCGGAACTGTCTGCCGTTCTTAATTAGGTCCAGTCGTATAGTTTAATTGCTCGATGCCAGCAGGGGAATCTGCGTTAAAGGAAGTTCTATTTACGATACTTTCGGACCACCTGTTACCTGGGAACGAAACATCTCGTGTAATCGCGACGGAAACTTCCTCCCGTTTCTCGAGCTGCGTCGATTAAAAGCAATTGGCGACTTAATGACCCCAGGATTGCCGTTTTTAATTGGATCCTCGATCCGTTTTATTCGGAAAATTTCTTGGAGCAAATTTTGGTGAAAGACTGCAGCTAAGTTGGTCAAGTTTGCAACCCGAACACGGAACGGCAATGGTGCGTTCGCAATTTACTCGATGTTTATCGATAAACGTAAAATGCGTTCGGCGCGTTTCGTTCTGAATAGCGCCAGGCACGTCGTAAATTGCGAAGTGTTGAAACCATCGTAATCAGTGAACCGTTTTCAATGGTCTTCCACTTACGGAGAATGAACTCGGTCATGGTTCCAAGCGGGAAATTCTATTACAGATTTCCAGACTGTTTCCAAGTCGATAGTCCCCCGTGCAGCGAACGCAATCGATGAATTAGCAAGTCGAATAAGGTGACGGTTAACCTACGAAATACGATTCAATTATGATCGATAGTTCGACGCCGCGCCGTGGACGCGTGAACTTGGACAACCCCGAACTCCGTTTCTAATTTTGTCATTAAACGAAATTAACAACGATCATAAGTATGTAGAATGTAACTGTAAATACTATGAATTCAATCGCCGTATTTTGGGGGACAATAATTAATAAACGAATGTATGGAAGGTCTGGAATGTGCAGACTGAAATATCTTTATTTATTCAAAACGATATAGATTAATGATTGCTCTGGAAACCCAAATTTAATCACAATCGATAGGATTGATTTAATTAGAGAAAACGAAAGACACCGAATTATTCACAGTTTACCGTTTATGTTTATATAAAGAAATCTTTCTAAAAAAATTCTCTCTAACTCCCTGAAGGGTCACGTTTAACACTAGCACTATTCCACTATTATGTCTTCAAAATAAAAGTTGCAAAGAGTCACATTAATCAATTTATTTAAACGTAATAATTAACAAGGAGCTCGAATATTCAAGGTTCAGATCGACCGACTTCCAGTATTAAGAAGCCACGACTCACCCTCCCCATTTCAATAAAAATCACCGAATCGCGTCCAATTAACACCAATCCCGAGTCCACCGATGGCGATTAATCTTCGTTGAAAAATAAACTCGAATTAGTTGGTAGACGGGGCATCGTTGGAGCATGATCCATCGCGCTAATACGCGATCGTGATTAAATCTCGGGGCCCGGTGTAACCAATATTTCACCGGAAGATGAACTCATGGACTGATAGCCGTGAGAGAGAAAGAGAGAAAGAGGAAGGTGGAGCAGATCGTAAATGCAAGAAGTAATACGGACGCGCGAATGCAATTCTTGGGAGACGGAGAAGATGGTCTTATCTCTAAAACGGGGATGGCAAGGATCGATGCTCCGGCTTCCATCCAACCCCTGGTACTTTCCACGCCGCTGGAAGACCAGACCATCCTTATTTTCTTGCCTCGAGGAAACAGGGAGGACCCTCCGCCTTCGGCTGGGCGCAACCCTCGCCGTTTCACCCTGGGAACTTCGTCTCTCAGATCCGGAGATAGGGGTCGCGCCATTTCGCGGGACCGATAAATCACGGTGGCCCTCACCTGAATTGCATCTTCGAATTTCATTTCGGCCAACGCAGCGATCAAACGTCCAGAAACCGATAGACTGGCACCGAATTCATTGAAAACCGCGGGGGGGAATATGCTTGGTCGACTCGAAAGTCGAGACTCTGACCTTTTTCCATTTTATTCTCTAGGGAGGTTTGCCAGGTAAATTACTTTAACTTTGTACTCAGAGAGTGGAACATGTAGGTAAAATTTACTTATCTAATCCGAGGTGTTTGTCTTTTTGAATCAAATAATATTTGATACAGAAATAACAGAAACTCGCGTTGGCTGTTCGAGTGACCTTGAGTAGGCAATTAATTTTGTCTCTAATATATCAAGTATCTAAATTCTTCTAAGAGCTCTAAGGAGTTCTATCCTTGTATAAAATTATGATGATTTATGACATTTACATTATCCTGAATTATGATGGAACGTCAATGAACACCCCTATAAAGAAACAAGAAAATTCGAAGACTAATGAACTACATCAGGTCCGAGTAATCCTTCCCTTAAACGATAAAATAAAATTCCTGCAATAACAGGTTAATTAATCCTTGCAGCGCCATGCTCGCCTCGACGCCTCGAGACGCCACTTCCTGCCACTAACTACGATAGGTCGAACTCACCCCTATAGATCTCGGCTGAAACCATCGAACCAATCCATACCGGCAACAGAAGAGAAAAACGCCAGTAATAAATTACTCCACGTTGATCGCAATACAGAGATGCTCAAGGAACACACGTATGTACATGTACACACGTCCATCGAATGCGAGCCTGCGCCTGACAATCCCATTAATATTCATCTCAGAGATAATCTTCTAAGTCGATCGAAAGGCATGGATCATCGAATGGCATAATTACCATCGAATATCGGAGAGGAATCCGAAGACGGGTGACGATGACGACGTTCGATGACAATGAACGATCCGACGGATCGATGATCCTTGGAGGGTTTATCGAAGACGCTTCCGGCGTGTCCTCTCGATCGTGCTTGGATCGATAGTTGCTCGGCTGTCCAGCGCCTTCGACCAGGCATCGATAGCCGTCGCCTGACGGTTAATTAATTCTCTGGCTAACGTAATTACGCCAAGCTCCCAGCGTGTATGTTCGACACGGATGTATGTATGCGTGTACGTGCATGTATGGGTGTGTGATCGCGATCGAGTGATCGGGACGCTCGTGAAACGGGTGTTCACGGATTTATGGCCGTGCGAGGATGATCTTGTTAATTTGAACGTGGGATCGACGTCACGGGCCGTGTAGTAGTTCTCGAAAAGGAGTATTAGTAGCACGATCCACACGCGAACGGGATAAGCGACCGATAAATACAGGGTGTGCCGAAAGTATTCGGAGATCTTTATCGATCGTCGTTTGGTCCCAGAGATGGATACTATTTTACTGTAATGGTAGATGAGGAGTAATTATTTAATAGTATAAAATGCACATTCAATGTCAGTACATTTTTTTTTTTAATCCCTGTAGATTAAGGATGAACATTGCAAAGAATATTTTTCCAGGATTTACTCATGTTACTATATAAATATGTATGAATAAGAGGTCTAGTATTTTATAATTTGAAAAATTCATTTGATAAAACATGACAAGTTTCATAGCTATACTCGCCTTCATTTCAATTTTACCAATGATGTCAAACAGAGAAAAAACTAATTTTTTATAATAATTACGTACAATTACGGAAAAAAGCTACAGGCTGGTCCAAGAAGAACACGTACCATATTGAAACGAAAATCATTACAGAGAAAATTACCATACAACAATTGGTTAAGTCAGACATACGTTTACAACGAACGCGGTTTAAATTTAATCACTATAATTTAAGTCCAATTCGCATCACGCCAACTCCAACGTATGGGGATCTGTAAATTTACATTTATATGTCCGCGAAATCATTATCCCGTGGAATTACTTTGTATTCGACGTCGTCCTGCAGGACGCGAAATCACGCTTAATACCAGTGTTCTGATTTCACGCAATTACGCATGGTCGGGACGCTTCGAAAATATTTTAATGCCCCCTCCGCCGTTTTTCACCCGCTCCTGCCGGCTACGAGTCGTACAAATAAAAATTAAAAAAAAAATACCCGCTTTAATTAATAGTCGCGCGGAGCTTTAAACGACGCGTCGAAAGCGAGACCTGTTAAAATTACCACGTAGCGGCACTGAACACAATAATGTCGCAATTTATACCGAAAATACGGGGCCACTTTGCGATTCGAGTCCGGTCATTCTCGCAAAAATTGCTTTGCCTCTGTTAACCGTCGTTTCAATCACTTTCACGTGTGAACGAAAATTGCAGACATAACATTAATTGAAAACTGCATTCCAGGAGGTATTGGAGAACATGGAAGATCATTAATGTCGTCATCTCTTCATCTTTCCATGGGGATTCAATGAAATTTGACCCATTGCACTCTGGGCCATCTCGTTGCAAAATGTGCGAACAGAAATCGCATTACATAAAATAGTCTAACTTTGAAAACGTGTCTTTTTTGTTATCATTAAACTTGATTATAAATTCTTATAGCTTTCTTGAAGCGTTGACACCACTACAAACATAAAGGTGTCACTAATAAAATTTCTTAGATTTTCAATGTCCCCTCATAGGAGACACCCGAGTGCAAAGGGTTAATATCATTGCTACTCCTTCCCTTTAGAAAAATCTACTTTGATCTGTACCATCCACGATCGAAGTCATCAGAAATTTGGATCGTAAAAGACTCAGTCTCCACCTACCAGGAGTCAATTTACCCTCAGATAAAGCCCTCCAGGGTCAAATCCCCAAACACCCTCGCAAAGCTATACCACAATTAAATCACTTCAACCAGAAAACAATGATATCAGTGAAAAAGTCTACTCTTCCGTTTAAAACAAACCAGAGCTCCCCAAAACAGAGTGGGTTGACGATTGTCCCTATGCGGGTGGGATTCGAGCGGGTTCACCGAATTACCGATAACCATGCAGTGAGAAGGGGGTCCCTTCCACGGTAATACGATCGATATTCATCGAGGACGAGACACGTCGACCGCGAATAACGAGTTTATCGGCCGGAGACCCAGATTCCTGGTAAACCTGTCCGTGGGAAAATCCAGGTCGACCGAGAAAGCGAATTCCGAATGCGAGACGCAGAATTCGCTCGCGGCTTGCCGCTCGTTCGCTCGCTCGTGACACGAGGAAACGTGCCGACGGAATTATTATCGTCTTGCTCGAGACCTTCGAGAGAGCCGAAAGCTCCGGTTAGGTTCGCTTTCCACATCGATCGTGACTCGCGTCCAGGCCCGTCCCGACGCTCGACGTCGCTTAGGATTGATCTGTCCGCTCCGATCGGCCGAGACCGGACCAGATGCTCCCTGCGTCGACTGCACGACTTGATTACCGTTCATCATTGCGTGTTATACCTTCGTGAATCTGTCGATGCGTTCATTGTCATCTCGCTTTAAGGGCTTACCCACTGGTGTTGCTGTTCTAACAAAAACCACAGAGAAAACGTCGTTGAATGGGGTTTCAAGAGGAGTATCAAGATGAAATCTCGGAATTGAAATAGATCGAATTGGACAATGTTGATTGATCTTCAGTGATTAGGTAACGCAATAGAAATCATCGCGGAACCGCTCGCGTCGATACGACCGAACGGTAAACAAAGAGCAACGTGTATTCGCGATTTCGCTGTTCGAAATCGAGGGAGGAAAGGAATTCGCGTAGGAATTCCGATAGAAATTCGATGCGCCGTCAGGGGGGGCGAACGACGTAATCGGTTCTAATCAACGTGCGTATCACGCTGTATATCCGCCGGATAGAATACAAGATTACGCGCGAGATCCCTGCCATCGGATTGATTCATAATGGGCTGCTAAATATTAAATAGCGCTTCGGATTCAGCTGCCAGCGCCGTGTAATGTTGTGCAAGTAGAACTCCGGACCCCCGCTCTCGCGTTCTCTCTGTCAGTGACGTTCCGCGAAGCCGGTGCATTCGTCGCGACGGTGCGCGATAACGACTCGTTCAATTTACATATTTCAGAATCGGACTGTAATTATGTAAAACAGAGCATTACGGGGGCGCCGAGGCGGACTCCGTTTGATTCTCTGTTCGACGAGGACCGATGTAAAACGCTCTCTTGAATACCGAATGCAGCTAACCGGGAAGAACGGTAATGAACGCTGCGATACTTTCCCCCGGAGACCTTTAACGTGAAATTTTGACTCGACTACGGGACGCCAAATGGGCCGATGTAGTTCGAGCAATGAGAAGTTTCGCGAACTTAGAGGGTCACGGGGGTGTCGAAAGATGGGCATGAATTGCGGAGATATTAATTTCTGAAGGGAATGATAAAGATGTTAGGTCGACCCACTTATTCTTCTGGTACTCAAAATATTTTATGAAACATAACCTTAAGTGTTATAAAAACAGGTAATCGCTCTCGTTTTTTTTATTAAATGATGACTTAACCCCCCCCCCCTATTTTCACATGATGCACAACATATTTCAATTTGAACAAAATATTCGTCGTAGAATAGCCGGTACACGGTTTATTTACATTCGAATCCATCTCGCGATCACTTCCTCATTTATTCAACAATTATTTTGAAAGAAAACAAAACTACACACATGCAATTTTAACGATTCCCAAAACCCCATAAGTCCAGGAACGCCAGGTTTGTTGGTGACTTAAAATTGACTGAATCTCTCGTTCAGTAATTAAGAATGACGTTGCCGAATTATTTCATCGGGGGAGCGTAGCCGGAAGTTTCGCGGAATTGCTGGCATATTCCTCGAGAGTCCGTTTCCACGAATGGAATTCCCGAGGGAACGATGCCGGGGACTCCGAATCCCGGGACGCCGTTTCGGAACAATGTAATCGTCCCTAATCTATGCATGATAATCTCTGCGGAATATACAAGGTCCCGAATTGCAGCAGAGCTTCTTCCCTCGCGTGGCGGGGTATATAATCTTTCAAACAGTTTTTATCTTCTCCGGGTTATAATCTTCTCCGTGCTCGCCATCGAATCTCACAGTACCTCTGCGAAAAAGAGGTCGCATTATCCACCAATTGGTTACTTAATAATCGTCATTAAGAACCTTAACGATCCTAGGTCCACGAGACCGAAGTTAAGTTAAAGACACGAGGGATCCAACGTTCAACTGACCGTAAACTTGGACATTCCAAATCCCTGACTCTAGAATTCCGGACACTTGACTGCTGGAGCATGTGAAGGATCGAGAATGTGTGCATAATGTTGCAGGAATCCAGGACCACGAGGTGCAACTTCTTGCAAACACTCTGGGATTAGGTCGATTTGAATACCATCAACACACGTACAAAACATTTATGTTAAGGGAGAGCACCGCCACAAGAACTAGCTACCAGTAGTTATTGAGACAAAATTTTGAAACAATTTTTTTGTTTATACCATACCATAGAACCAATAAAATTGTTTGCTTGCACAATTGAATTCAGCGTTCAAAACTACATAAAAGTACAAAGTTTCAAAATTTTGTCTGAATAACTGATAGCTAGTTTTCGTGGCGGCGCCCTTCCTTAAACGAAAAGTTCTGACTCTTCAGACCCCCGACGTCTCGAAATCTCCAGCGTACCAAACTGAGAGATTCAGAATTTAAAAGGGAAGACCCCTCGAATAGGAACACCGCAACGGAATAAACGTGGTTAGGATTTGGCGACTTCTCGCGCATGCAAATCGTAGGAACCATCGTTGAAAACAGGGTTTCCCGCGAAAGGATATTACGAGGGGAGCGCCACTTTCCGCAGATTCTAAACCCAGAGAAGAGGAACAACATTAAGGTGGGTTTCCCCGCTGCAGCGTAAAAATAAACAGATTTGACAGACTGCTAGCGGGGAAAGGACGAGAAGGGGATGGTCGGCGTGTAAAACTGGAGAAGAGAGAGATCTCTCTCTACCTGGCAATTTCATTACGAACCACAAACGGCGCCGTGAGAGACAGAGGGTAAAACCGTGTGGCCGAAAGAGGAACAAGGGGGAAGAAAAACGACGTCGAAGGTAAAATGCCAGACTCGACTCCGTTGAGAAAAGGGGGCTCTAGGAGACTAAATATTTAGAACGATGTCTCAGGGTGTTTAAATATTAAACATCGACTCCTCGCGCAACCCAGGGCTGTTATATCGTAAGTTTCTCGACCATTCGTTTCCGTCTACACCCCCACGGGTAGACAACAGAGTAGAGAAATGGTCGATTCACCCGTCACGCAATCACGAATTGCCGCGCATCAAATAAGGACGTTGGATGGGAAAAGGAGCGACTACTCTTTGATTTCTTTTGAAGGAAACATTCACTGGAAAACTGTTTGAAATGCGTCTCTTATCTAAAGGAGGGCACCGTTACAAAAACTAGCTACCAGTAGTTATTGAAACAACATTTTGAAACTTTGTACTTTTATGTTTTTGACGCTGAATTCCATGGTGTAATAAACAAAAATAATAAACAAACAAGCGTATGGATTTTTTGATCCGACTTATTTGTCAAACAATATTTTTGTTTACAACGTTGAATTTGACGTACAAAACTACAGCTAGTTCTTGTGTCTATACAAAAACTGCGAACAAATTCACAAAATTGAATTTCGCAATACCTTCTAATAATATTCAATAAAAAGTAATCCATTACAGCCCAGAAAATATTTACGTTTCCGAGCATTTCACGATGGCTCAACTCCGAGGAAACCCGGTCTAAGCCTGCCCAATTACGCGAAATATTTATATCTTCTTTCGAATCGTCTTGGAAACGCGATCACGGAGCTCCAATCACGATCGTTTTTAAATCCGTCCTTCGATGGACGCGCGATTCCTCCATTTCATCTCGCTCGACGCCGTCGGGAATCCCCTTTTATATCAATTATAATCGAGTTCGAAAGTTCTTAAAGGCCCGCGAGGGAAGAGGAAGGCAGCGCGATTCTTCGTCGGGTGTCTGGCATCGAGCCGATTACCACGGCAATTCCTTGCAGATTTAGTTTCCGCGGAGCTTAATTACATATCGGTAAGCCGATCGCCGACTAACGATGTTTACCGGCTTTCAGTGAACTTCGAAACTGCAAGCTCGGAAGCCTCCGGAAGTCAAGGATCGCGCGCAGCATCGCGGAAACGCTCTTTAACGGGTTATAGTTCCGATTCGCGAGCTCGCTACCGCTCCCGCCTCCCCCTCCCTCTTTCCCTGTCATCCTAACTCGGTGTTCCGTTTGTTTTCCTCCCTCCTTTCATATTTCTCGCTCCAACCATGAATCTTCCGCTTCCGTCGCGTGCTGTCACCGTGAAAGCCTCGTCGAGCGTGATTTAAATCGCTTTTAACCTCCGGTGCGGACCACGAAGACGAGACTCCCTCCAACGATTTATTGTGATCAGATTTCTAGGCCCACGCTTTATGTTAACCCTCTGCTAACCCAAATTGTATCTGGCTACTCAGGGAAATAATAGACAGCTGAGGATCGCTCGCGATGGGGTGTAAATTGAAAGGAAGACTTTAATAAGCACAAATTCATTGGTGTATCTACCGTGATAAGTTGTGACCTAGTTATCAGATGGATTAACAATGCTACGATGATGATTGAAATATTTAGTTGTATGAGGAAACGTAGTTGAAGTGAATAGAGATTATAGATTTATATTTATATACAACAAAGATTACACTTTGAATTACCATGTTGACTGCCAAACTACTCGTGATAATTTATACCAGCCTAAAACTTTGTTTCTATACAACTGAATCATATTTTTGTTAAATTTCAACTAGTACATATCTTTGCAATTTCACCAAATTCATAAATTCTACGCAGGTTTATTTTCAGAATTAATTTACTTAATTTCTTAATGAAAAATCCTGTCATCTCTATATGGGCGCCATGCATCAAAACCATGTCTACCAAACATAACACTCCAACAAACATTGCGAATCCTAACATCCAGGAACATTTGCAACAACTTGAAATGTCCAATGTAGAAATATTAAGCTGCTATACTTATCCCGGCGAACTAGCGATACGTATGCATGAGATCGATAAAATATTCGAGAGCTAGTTTAATTTTGGTCACGCTGTCGTAACCTCTTAAACGATTAGTCGTTCGCAGTTAAACCCTCGAGGACGAGCGAGGAGAGAACGAACGCAACTCGGGCGAGGACGAAATTACGATTAACGTTTAACGCGCGTAGTTTTCCATTAACGTTTCCGGATGGATCGGAAGGAATAAAAGGGGTGCCTTCGCGGAGACGGGAAACTTGGACCGAGGCGGGTCTTTTAAAACGCGAGGACGAAGTTGAGCGAATTCGTTGCTCGATTACCGCCTCGCCAGAAATAGAATCATAAAGATTCCAGAAACGGAAAGGTGGAACGAACAAAAGGAGGGCGAGGGAGTGGGAGGGAGGCAACCGTGGAAATTCGTTATCCGGAATGACCCCGGTTATAAAGTTCGTCGAGAAGTTCGTGTCGTTCGATAACAGGCCAGACGGAAGGTCGACAACGACCAGCGGAGGGGGAGGGTTGGAGAGGGCGGAACGGAGGCGGAAGTTTGTTCAAGATCGCGCATAAGAATCGCGGAACGGGGAAAGAGATTCTGTGAGCGTGAAAAAAATTGACCAACGGAAACATTTGTCTGTTCGACTGCAGCCAACGAAAATGAAGATGTAGTAGACGAGTGAAATATTTTGGGGATACAATTGGAGGAATAGGGGTGGTTTCTTGGTTCCATAAACGGAGTCATTTCTCGACACGTAAATACGTATTACGACCCCTTATTTGCTTTTTATATTTAATCATTTTCTAGAATGTGTTTATTTGATTTGTGGGTTATTATGCCCTGGAATTTACTCCAATCTTAGAACTTTGGTTGATACATTAGTAAAAACAGAGGTGTAAGACAAGAAATAAATGATGACTCAGCGCAGGAGTAACTCCTATCGCTGATTAATTTAACAGTGAGAAAGTATAAAGATAAAAATAAGAAAGTCACTGTTTAAAAAACCCGACATCCTTTACACGGGGATTCTCTTATTTTTCGTGCAACGTCGGTGTTCAATTTATAAATCACCGACAGGAATAAAGCCGCTAAACTTAGTATGCACAGTATTTATATACCAACATCGATATAATTCCGGCGACTATACTCGTTGAATGGAAATAAAAGATACAATCATTTCCGCTTCGACGTTACCTCGACTCGAATTGAGCTTCGTTAATCTTTCAATCTTAATTTATTTCCGGTCTTCACCGCGGCGATGTTGCAAACATTTCTGACAGTTTATTCTAGATATTCCGGGCATGGGAAATATTCCGGTGGAAAAAAGAGACAAGGGTGAGCAAAACACAAGGGAGAATGTTGCGAGGAATGGAACGCCCAAGTGGCGAGGGTGGAGCGTGGTGAATGGAGGAAACCTAATTGAACCATCGCAGCGCGCTCCGAACCGGAAGACATTTCGAGGGTTAATAAAACAACGCCAACGAGCATTCTTTTGGGATATAGCGTTATAAAGACTCGACTTTAATGCTTAATTTCTTAAGAGATTAGGATTCCAATGATAAACAAATATTCATACAAAACACGGTTGGTTTTGTTTGAGAAAATACACCATTGAGAGTGACTCAAATGGTTAATCGGTTAAATTAAAAAGAAAAAGAAAAGGAAAATAGAGACGATGTTGTCTCGTCAGAGAAATAAAACCGAGAGGATACGACGCAGTTCGCACGTGAAGATTTGCAAGCCGGGGGTTGAAAAGAATTCCGCTAACGATCGCGTCGTAGGAGGCTCGAAGAAAATTGAAGGCCTAAGGGGAACTTCAAAGCGGTGGTTCCCTCTCGGAGTCGCGGAGAATAGAGTACATCATACGCGCGACGACGTAATTCTCCTCTTTATACAAAAAGGAATACGTCATGAGCCATAAATCAGCCGCGGCGGATGCTTTTCTTCGAAACAAAATCGCTTTGTTCGACTCATCTGCATATTCTATGTCTTTGAGAAAGCAGATTGAAGATCAAACACCGTGGAAACATCGATTTTGTTATAAGAGTCATTCGACACAGTGGTTCTCGAATTCGTGGAGTACTTTTTAATCGAATAATTGTATAGAATATTTCCTTGCAAAGAAAAAGTGGGAGATGATTTCTTTGACTGTTGTACTGCTGAAGCACTTGCAAAATATTCAGTTTTTAATATTACACGTTCTCATACTTCATTGAGATCTATTTCCACGCACAAATAACCATAGAATTCGCAGCGAATAGTTACAAATTCTCAAAGGGAAACATCTTTCCCTGTCTTTTGGGTCCCGACGTTATAGGTACAAAAACGAGCACCGAACGGGAGTTTTTAGCGCAAGAAACTTATCGGAGGATGAAATCCAGGCGCTCTAAAGTTCTCTCGAATTTCCTAGCGCTTCGCCCTTCCAATTCTAGCTGCACGGGGCTTATACATCTTTAAAAAGCGCCCCGAACGTCGTCCAACGTCGCAGTCGGTTTAATAATTCGCAAGTCAAAGAAACTGGCGGCTTGCTACCGCCCTCGACGGGGGCTGAACGGGGGTCGCGATCTTCAGGAGCATGATTGAAATCGTTGGAATTGGGTTGACGCGGAGGAGTCGAGGCTGGAAACTTCCCGAACCTTTCCCTTCGATTTTCCCTTCGGAGCCCGTTGTCTTAGTCGTAACGACCTGAAAAACTTTTCCGCCCTCTTCTGGCCAGGGACGAAACGCCTCGACGTGTAGTCAAAATCGATCAGGGAACTGTTTTCCAAACAGAGGAGAAAGAATCGAGTCGAGAACCGTGGTTCCACGAGCTTCTTGAACTCTGAAGGACGTTCATATGCAAAAACAGCATGATTGATTCACCGCGGAACATTATGTTGACCTCGTTTCGGAGAGGGTGCGCACACGGTGCGGCAAGAAATTAATGAGACTCGGGGAACGTAAAGAAACGATACTGCAGCTTATTTTTTATTCACAGTATAAGTATGTAGTTTGCTCGTCGTATTCGAGATAAATATTATAGCATGCAGGGGTAGAATTTATCTATTTAATGGATCTTCGTACCTTTAATTTAATTTTTTATTTTTACTCAGCACTAGGCTTGCGTATAATTGAAATGTAAAATAATTAATCAAAACTGATACATGAATAAAATTGGAAAAATGTAGGGTGTGATTAATCATCCTTTCTTTATGGTTCCACCTGCCCTGACCTCTTAACAAAAATTGTTAAGTACCCCAATTACATATACCTCAATTTTAAGGACACGATCACTTTATTCGCGAACCATGTTGAATTGCTAGCCACCCTTAACCACCATCTGCGGAGTCGAGTGTTTTTCCTCCAATTTATCCCCATTACTTTATCACAGAACTGTACACCGCCGTCGCCGTTAAGGGGAATAAATTTCTGCTCCTCTAGGAACGGAATTTCATTAGAATCGGTGATTATAAAACGGCGAGCAGATCGTGCATTTTGAAAATGAGGCAAATGTTTGCACGAGAAATCTCTGGACGAGCCTTAAATCTATATGAATAGAAGTTTAAGAGATCCAACTTCCGTAGAAATCTTTAATGAAGTTCGCATTAAGGATCCCTCGTGAAACTGGGTAAGCTACCCCTGCCACAGGTCCGTTAGGCGTCTTATTTTACTCGAAGAAGGGTGAAAGCGAGAAAGAGAGGGAGCAGACGGGGACCATTGGCTGGCATTTCCAAACTTCGCTATTCGTCGCAGGCTACTCGCCGGCGGAAACTTTTCGGAAACTTTTAGGCTCCCTCGCCCGTGTTCCACGGTTTTTTAATGAATCGTCCCTGCGAAGGATGCTCGGCTGGTTTGTTTCGAAGTCGTTCGTGATTGCATCGACTTCCCATCGAAGCCATTCAAGGGGAAACGTGACGCGAAGCTGCCCTTTTAGGCGAGCTGAAGGCTATTAGATCATCGTTTAAGCTCGACGACTGCGAAATAATACCTTTCTTGGCATGGCTTGCCCGTTATTATCCTATCGACCAGGCAAATTTTTTCACGCTCTTGTCACGCTTCGAATTAATGAGAGCTGAGAACTGAAAAGTCGTACGACAAATTACCATTTATTATCGTAAATAGTTTACGATTGGTAGGGTACAAAATATCGTGTGCAATTTTTAATAATAAGTTAGTTGTAGTAAATTGAACTTTAAGCAATATTTCCCTCAACTTTGAACTTATCCTGGAGACCATTATTCTGGTGATTTATTCTAATCACAATTTACGTACATTACCTTATCAAGGACACCCAACAGGCCAACAAACTAAACATTATCTACGTTTGAGATCCCTAAAAAAGTTGTATTAACACCACTGGCGATTGTAGACTGATTAGCACAAATTTCCCTTATCGCGTTATCGCGACCAAATAATTATGATCGTCGTTGCGATGAAGGCTCCGCGCGTAAACTAGGCCGATAAGTCTGGAAACTCGATAAAAAAAAAATACTGTCTGCTCTGAGTTAGATCTCCGTTAGGAACATAGACATGTTATGTGCAGTCGCGCGTAACGTTTCGTTGGAATTCGATTATGTGCGGCATTGCTCCCCGTGCACGTCGATATCGAGTCGATAATTCCGACGCGAACACGCCGCTTTGTATTCGAATGGACGCGCGTTGTCGGCGGGTATTAATTTGTTTCACGTCACTCACAGGACTTATTGACAAATATCGCGTCTCCCACAGCGATTTCGCGCGAAAACTCGCAAGTACCCCCGACTGCTTGCGACAATATTTATACCAGAATCAAACGATGGAAGCTTAGTACTTTTCAACACTTGGAGGGGAAAAATGAAACTGATTTGGGGGCCTTGAAAGGAAATTAAGTAGCGCGCAGTGATATAATACGAATGCAAATCGTATATTATTCTCATTTTTAATAGAAAAAACTGGTTTCAGACTTGCTATCGAGTTAATTCGGATTGTATGATTTATGGCTTTACGAATGACTACCGATTGAATTATTGAACAAAAAGCAACAATTCCATCTAATACTTATCAAATTTAAAATATATGCTGCGAAGTTTTATAATTACACGAGTGGTTCTTCCAATGCAGTTCAATGACTCATTTTTTGTTTCCACTACAAACTGTTCGGGCCACTTTAATATTTGTTCCTAAAATATCCTGGAATTTTTAAAATTTGAATTTCTCAGGAAATCTGTGTTTTGATTTGCAATTACTCGACCTGACTTTGCCACCGTGATCACGCCAGGGAAAAATCACGAAATTTGAGTATTCGTTGAGCAATCGGCATTAACGCCACAACGGGAACGCTGGCGATGGAAAATGCGACGTAATCGAGACTTTAATCGCGTGCTCGGTGTCGTTGGGTCGGTCAACAGCCACAAGAGCAAACCAAACAGGTTCGTCGATTAGTTTGCGCCATCCGTGGCATTTACATCGGGGGTGGAAAAAAAAAAGTAGGAAGCACAGTCAAGTTTCAATTTAACCTCCAGCTACGGGTCCCGATAGAAGCGGAAAGGAAAAGCGAGATATGAAAATTCACGCCGTTCCACGACGGCCAGAAAGCGAATGAAATTATTATTCGTCGCGTTCACGGTCGCGTGCGTATCGAATTTCTGGCGCCGGTCGCGTTCATAATTAACCGCGAATTTAGTGGGCGCCGAGGACCTCTGACGGCGCACGCAAATAGAATCGCGTCCGTTCGAATTCACGAGGACTGCACGCACCACGTCGTGCACAGTGACGGAATCGAACACCTTGCGAACACAGCTTGGCATTATTCGAGGAAATTTTAGTCGAATACATTTTCATTCGAGGTAATTTTCAGTTGAAATAAAAGATAAGATGCTAAAGGACAAATCTGTGTTTGTCTTCTGTTGCATAATGCATCTTCGAGCCCTAAACAACTTGAAATCGGAGGAAGTCAAGCTCCAATTTTAATGACAGTCACGAAAGTGAATGTATTTATCCTTAATTCGTCGAGTACAGATAACTCGGGTTATTCAAACGAATCTTTTGTATCTTCATTAAAATTTTAATCCAAATAATTTTCTATCTCTTTTTAACTGGATGAGTGATGTGAGTATCTACATATTGAACTTGATCCCATCGCTATACGCGGGCCACAACTATCGATTACACGCAACTGACGGGTCCCTTCCTCTCTTCACCTCCACCATGTTTTGTTTTCACGAATATCCCCACGATTGAATCTCTGTTTGAATTTTGTGAGAAATTTGCCCGTGGCCCGTTTACTAACTGACGGTTTTTCAGAAGTTCGCAGACAATGTCGTTGGATAATTTATCGGAGCTTAACCCTTTCGCGACAGGAGACTAATAGGTTCAGTGGTGTTCGAAAGTGCTAGTCCGTAGAACTTTGAAGCTCTTGCAATAGAGCATCGGTAATGTCCTCGGATTAAACGACAAGAGACGTGAATTAAAAGGAACTTAGAATGTCTTTTTTTACTCTAGATTTATTCACGGAGGTAAATGTAGGAACGAGAGAAATTTTGTTGGTCAATGTGCAAATGTTTGACAATATGAAGACGTTCCAATAAACGTTCACTGCACAAATCGATTACCTCCACTTTTTGAAAAAGCATTTGGTATAGTCAACTTTTTATATTTATAATAATTTTCCTGAATAAAAAAGATTAACATCATTAAACGACAAAATTTTGTTGGCTATTGAATAATAAATAATTCATTTCGGAGGCGATTTTGATTGCATTTCTCAACTTCTTGTTTTATGGAGTTGTCAGTTATTCCATAAACAAGGAAAGCCACAAATGAAAGAATTGCTCAGACAAAGCAAACCTCGTCTAGGAGTATACCACACACGATCATACCACGATTTTAGGTGCATGTTTCTAAAATATGGTGTTTTCCAATCACCCGTGGCACAAACTAGCCACGCGAAACGTCCCGAACGCATCACTCGTGGATCTTTTCGTGGCAATCGCGACCAGGATATAATCCTGGCTACGCGTGAAATAATTTATCGGGTTTCGGAGCCGTGGAAGGGAACCGACCCGATGCCACAGTCGTGTGTATTCGTGCCGGTCGATCGTGACGAAACGGCCGACGAGCTCGTAAATCTATCGAATAAGTAATAACGAGAGGGCAGGACTGCCCGTAAAACCGGTGACGACCGTTCCGCATCTGTCCGGGCCGACTGACCGAAACGCGTAATTGACTATGGGCTTTTTCCTGGCTTCTCGTTTGACTCTTCGGTTCCTATTTTGCCGCGAAACGGGACGATAAACAAGGCGAATTGTTTTCTCTCCGTCGAATTTTTGCGTCCTCTTTGTTAGACCAAGGTTTATTTGATTTTGTCGCGAATGGGAGCTATTACTTTCGCGTGAAACTGGTTTCATGGGTTTGCGCACGGGCTGAACGAACGATGCTAATTTTATTGGCGATTTAGAATCAGAGTTAAGTAAAATTTGTAGAACTATTTCTGCTGTAAACAGTTTAAAAAAATAATATTTTAGAGCGAGCTTTGAATTTTAACTTTGTATATCAAATATACACGAAGGTAGAAGATGTACAATAGTAATCGAAACACTTACCCTATCTTAGTCATGTAAAATTAGACACTGTCTGAATCGTACGTACCTGAAACAAAATTGAACAACATGATTAGAATCGAATAAAGTCTCCAAAAACAACGTAGCATTAATGAAAGTAATGAGTTCTGCATTAATAAAATAAGTCAACGTAAGCTATTTCACATCTCGAATCGAGTCGGTAATTACTTGTATTTCAAATGACAGGTGAACGTTGTTAACGCAATAACGACTTATAGTAATAAGCTAATTTAGAATTACGCGTGCATCAGGATTGCGAACAACGGCGCGCGTATATTCCGAGCGTCGATTACGGGTAACCCTATAACGAGGGGATGAAAGCCGACACAACTGTTCGTCGATCCTAACGATAACGGTCCCTTTCGTCTAATTAAGCAACGCTCGCGGCTGGATAATGCGGAAAGCAAATTCACCCAAAAGTCGAGGTTAAATCGCACGACAATCTAAACGTTTCGAGATACAATCGAGTATTTAACCGATTCTATTAATAACGTTGCATTTTTACATTCTCTGAACACTTACACAATAATCAAGATTCACGACTCTATTTTATATTGAAATAAATGAACTCTTTTTATTTTCAGAAACAGCACCACAAAGTCTAATTAAAATTGCTGGTGGTGGATATTAACAAAAATCTCAGAGTGAAAAGGGTCAACGAGCAGTAACGAAGTGCAGTCGTGCGCGCATCCACCTTGCGCATACGTGCGAGCGTAGAATTGGCGGTAAATGGGGCGCACGTGTTGCGCCAATCTCGCGCCAATTCACAAGCAGGCAACTATCTCTTCCTCGACGAATGACGATCATTTTCGACCGTTCTATCTTTCACGGAATCGTAGCAGGCACGCAGACGTTCGCTCGTGCGACGAAGAAGACACGGAGGAATCGTTTGTAAGGCGGGAAAACCGGTTCGGTTGAAACCAGCCGTAAGCTGCATCTCTTTGCTAACGTATCGGACGCGAATTTCGCGCGAATACGTGACCTGCGGTGGGAAGTGGCTATCCTATCTGTGATTCTCCTCTTGTTTCGCGTTCGATCCAGCAGTATTTCATCGGCCATGAACGAACAAGGTTTGGGAAAAATTTTGGTCCAATAATAGATACCGAACCTTTAATTTTTTAGTTCTTTGGTACTCTATTGAGAAAAGTACTACTTTTTAGTATTTTACTGAGGAATACTCAAACAGTGCAGAGTCCAGACGTTAAAAAGTATATTCAAATTAGTACTTGTTCCATAAAGTATCTTATTACTCAATTTCTATAATTATAATAACTCGTGTTTAAGAACCGTGTCCGATTCTTTTCTCTCTAAATTGCTGCACAAGTCGAAAAAGTCAAAAGAGTCTTATTTTGAATTACGTCGCGTGTTTGAAAGGGTTAAGAGTCACCGTTCCAAGCATTCAATGCACGTACCCGGTATTTTAGATGTACTTGAATGGCACAATGAAAGGAAAATTTAATACGTATCTCGGCGGAGGCGGAAACTGGGGGCTGCGGTGGAAACAATGAAATTTTAACTCCTCCCGCTACTTTGGTTGCATTCCATCCGCACGCCCGCAACACTTTTCGATGCACAAACAATATTTGCGAGCTCGGTTTCAGCCGAGCATTAGCGAACTTGCTCAACGGAAAATTAATACACGCTATCGCGACTCGACGCCGCATATTTCTCGTGACAAGCATCAAACTCCGAGGGACGCTAATTTTGCTTCGTTCGCAGCCGCTGAAATCGGGACTTCCATCGTCCGTTCGGCATTATGGGCTCAATTATGCGACCGTTTCAAAGGAATTCTAATACCCACGAATCAGCGATTCGAACTCGCGTGACATTCGATCCGTAAACCGTCAATCAAGCGTGAAAATTCCTTTTTGACGGGTGTTTGGTCACGCTTCCGCGCTGGACTTTTATCTCATTTTCACCAGAAATTCTTGACTGGAATGTAGGAAGTCCAGGAAGATTTGATTGCATGTTGGTGGAAGAGGTTTTGATGATGTACTAAATGTAATTAATTTACAAGAATCTAGACTAGTGTCTAGACTGCTTTCAATTGCAATTAAGGGCTAAATTGACATGTGTCAAAGGGACCTTACGGCACCCCCAATTACCAAATTAAACAAATACCGCGCCTTACCTCAAATGATCCAAATCGTCACAGAAAAAAACGTTTCTCCATCTCCGCAAAAGAAGTATATTCCAATTAAACGTAGAAAGAGTTTACGGGTGCAATTTGAACTAAAATCAAACACCCGCGGAACACTCGCAACATTTCCAGCCAATTAAACGCGAACTCGCGAAAGACCCGGGCGACGAATATTTCCGCAGACTAATTCTGCGTAACGTTAAATCCCAATTAAGGCGATTACGTCGAGACTCCTTCTAAAGGGCGCTCATAATTATTTATTGTTCCACGGCCGCGGCTAATTTGAGCGTCTGCCAATTAAATCCTTTTCGGGCAGCGCGGTCGTTCCGCAAAGTGTTCGAAAGTCGTCGCGTATACCGGAGATACGTATCTACAAGCACCGAAGTAACCATTGGTCGACGTCGTTCCCTGGTTCCCTGTGTCGGCACCGTGGGACGACAAGTGTTCAGAGGGCTGAGGGGAGGCCAGACCAAGACCAATGAATATTCACGGCCCGCTTTGCGGCGCAACGAGTCATTTGAATTTATACGTATGCCAGATTACTCCTTTCCTAAACTCCCTCGTTTCCAGCGACGCGAACCGTTCACAGGCGACGAATTTCGAATGAGAGACATCACGTCCGCAAGAGTGTTATTTAGAATCCACCTCCTGATCGCTGTTTACTATCAATTTTCCTTCACGAGAAACAAGCGGCGAAAGTTATTTTCGATGCCGTTAAATTGTTTGTCCTGGAGTCTTTCTGTTCTGAACCTTGTTTGGAACCAACCCTTGATGGACATTTACTTGGAATTCTTTGAACCTTTTCCCGAAACTTTATCGTTGAAATTACAATATTTCGTGTGCCCGTTTATATGAATGTCACTTCAATGTTTTATGAATGTTCCCCTATCCCACTTAAAATGTGCAAGCGGCACCAATAAAAACATCACCCACTTCCTATTCTCAAATGCTCCATGCATAAATGTAATACAAATTCTTCTAAGTCTTACGAATACAACCCTCTTACTACCCACGTAATCCAATCCAAATTCTAAAACGCAAATTCGTCGATTTTCGGTGTCACCCGACTCGCCTGACCGGGTCACCGACATTTCCATTGCGTTCGGCGAAATACGAGCCTCGAAATTTGGCGACAGTCGATGGGGCTGGCCGCTGCGCCGCGGGGGTGGTGAAAACCGATCGGAGAAATTATGAAGTCGGGGAAACCATTTACGGATTCGACGGCGTAAATAATTACCGCGCGTCAACGACACGTATCCGGTATTTACCCGTGGCAAATGCATCATCGATAACCGTGACAGCTCCGCTTCTAACCGCGATAGACCACCTGTGCTCGCTCGTGTCGAGCCTCCGCGAGTTATCGGCCTTCCATCGATTCGTCGCTGGATTAGAGGCGAGTGTCCATTATCCGCTCGCGTGCATCAGCCCCGGCTCGTTAACGAATATAGTAATCACACGCCAACGCGCATTCAACGCGTTGCAACGAGGGAGAGAAAAAAGAGCAAGATGCCACGGATAAGGAAGTCCGAGCGATACAGTTGAAATAAAAAATTAGAACAGGTCAAGCTACAAAATTAGGATGCACTCTTCTCTTGTCCACAATTTGGATTGAGTGGAAATATGGTTTGAGTTGACTCGAGTTAAGAGTTACAACTGGTTGACCAGATATTATAATAAAACGAAGCATTACTCCCCTATTAGTAATTATTGCTTGGTTATTTACACGTATATGAATTAATTAACATCTAGAGTAAGGTGGAAGTGGCTACACCTGTAGGGCTATTAGAAGACCCTCATTTCCTCCCCTAACTTTGCAAGATAATTAAGTGTACCGTTCATCCCCTATGGTAACATCTGCTTTGAAGAAGGGTCAACGACATGTTGGCCAAGGTTATGTCAACTCACAGATATGCACGACGTGATCTTGACAGTGATCGAGGATTAGTCGTATACTAAACCATCCGACACTAATTTTCGTAATCACCCAAGACTAATGAAATCAATACACACAATCCGACCCAATTACCTAATGCAACAGCTGCTCAACGCGAACTAGTTGTAACCCGTAAAAAATTCCTGTACATCCCGAATTTTAATCTCCCCTTGTATCGGTCTCGTTCCACTCGTTCGGTTGTATGGACGTGTCAAAGAGTCCCTTTCCCTCCTCGTGGTCATCTCGTTCGTTTTCGAAGCGGACGCGGGGGCGAAAATTATTCACGAGCCGCGAGTTTCGCAAATTTTAAAACCATCTGAAAGTCGAGCCAGGAAGTTTTTTGCGCATCTTGCAACCACCTCCGCGGCCATCCAGAGGCGCCGTCAGCCGCAGCTGCGGCGAGTTTTTAGCGGAAACTGCATGGTAATAAGGTACGTGCCAATCGCCCGCGGCTAGGACGCGATTTATTAGCGGCTTTTCCTCTCCCTCTAGCGTTCCCGCGTACGCGTGCCCGATATTGACAATAACAGTCGCGATAACGGTGACGATAAACGACCGTTAAACGACGCAGGTGAGCGTGTCGGGCCGAGTGAAACCGTTTCGACGAAATAATGAAATAATGCAGCCGGCGCACCGGCCTCGCAATTTAAATTACACTTTCCGCCATGTGTAACGCGGCGTCTAGGCGCCTGTTACACGTTTAATTGTCGCCACGCCCGTACCTAGGAAACTTTTGCGAACGTTACGGCGCAGGGGATGCGAATTTTCACCCTCACTCTGTACCGAGTGCAAACCAACCCCATCTCTCACAACGCTAACCGATTTTCAGACCGTAATCCGATCGATCCAAGCTCTCGACACCTTCTAAGAGTATCATCAATTAATTCTTGAAAATAACCGTGATCGATCATGGCGCGGCCACTTTTATCGAGTACTCGGTCGATCGTCGTCACGCGACGCATAATTGGATCGAGATTTGTTATACTTTGTAAACAAAGCGCCCAAGAGGATCACGTTCGAAAGTGATCGACACGCTCCCGATCCGGGAGAGATGCTCGATAACGCGTTTCACAAGGCGCGGTGCAGCCCGTATCAGGTGCCAACGTCAGGATTCGAGTTGGCTCCGTGTCGAGGGGACGGACTGGAAAGGGAAACTACGGACACGGCGTGGAGCGAAGGACGAGGGGACGGGGAGACTCCTCACTGCATGAATATTCAATCGCCTTCCAGTTTGATTTCGCAACAACGACCGTTCTACTCGTTGCAGGGACTTTCTCGACGAGCCGGCGTCGTTGATAACCATTTGCGAAAGAACACTTTCTGGCCGTGCTCGTAACGACGAGCTTCGTGTGCGTCGTGTGCACGTTTTACCAAAGGATAGGAAACACGTCCTCGGTAGAGAAAACCAGTTGATAATCGCCTCACCACGCCCACGGAGTGTCCTATGGTATTTAACGTCACGCTAATGCCGCTTTTCTGCGAGCAACTTCCCTCCTCGACTCGTTCGCCGCTTCTCACGACTCTCGCAGGGATTGAATATTCGATAACACGAATTACGAAATTGTCTCCCGCGATAAATTATTATTGTTAGGTTAATAAGCGTAATGTACAAGACTCGGGCCGAGTCACGGGGATGTTTTATTCGCCGATTAAAGAGAATGGCCGCGTTTATCTACAGCTTGTAAACATAACGTGCCGAGCCGTTGCTAGGTAATACGATGTTAACAGAGTCCTGGCCACACAAGAAGTTCCATCGAACTAGTAGATTATTATTCCCCGGAAATTCGGCGGATCTTTCGCTTCGCGAAGTGCGCTTTCGGGAATATTTCACGTTCAATTTGCCGTCGACCTAGATCCAATTCTGTATCATGAGCATATATTGAAAATCAATCTCGGCCTAATCGAATTTGCCAAGTAATCGCGTGGAAACTATCCAAAGTCCCGAACCTATAAAAGTTTCACATCGATCGACTCGGTCTGCAAACTCTATCAACCGGTTCTAGACTCTGTTGTAGACTCTTGTTAGATTTTGTGTGTGTTTCCTCCCAATTAAGCTGCGATATAGGGAAACATTATGAAGAATATATCACGTTGTGGCGGGTTCCCCTTTCTATGACGATGGATGCTTGGCATTTGACGTGCCGCAGAGAAAGTGACCGCACCTAAGCGAATCCTCGTGTCTCGGCTGATGAAACGAACATCCTCAGACACTTGGGGTACTTTCTATTTGATTTGGCTCTTTGGAGCTTCGTTAGGGTCTCTCGACTCCATCATACACAGAAGAATTAACGAACCGTGGCTTCGGTATTTTTTTCAGGTTTATTGAACTCTTCAAGTTGGAAATCCAATGTAACATTTGAAATTCTATAGACTTCTAATTGACACAATCGAATATTGCCATTGTCCATTCACGTCACTTTCGTTAAAAACATATTCTCATCCCGTCTTAACCCTTTGGAGTGCCAGAGGAAATTTTCATACATATCCGGGAAATGCCAGACAATTTTATACACAAACCGGGTATTTCGGTCAATTTTAAGGTTTGTAAAAGTTGTACACGATACTAAAAACATGTTAGACTTCCATTATTACTAAAAAATAAAAATAAAACGTTATAGGTTTAGCAAAAAATAAATGTCCGAATATTAAAGTTGCTCATAGTATCGCTCCTTGGCACTCGAAGGATTAAACACTAAAACAAAAAATACTGTTATTTCTCGACTACGAGGAGCGAAAGGAGCATCGGCTTTGGTTCGATTCACGTTCTCTGTTCCTCGTCCACGGGATTTTCGACTGCTACAATCGAAACTCGTTTAAGCAAGACACTCCGCCGTGGAAGTTCACGAGCGTAGAAAGAATCTTCCTCGGAGCGGCGACTTATTGCCAGAGTTTCCGAGCAATTTCGCACACGCCACGTACATACGTAGTTGTAGACGGAAGACCGTTGTTCCCGGGATGCGAGAAGCGACGAGGAGAACACCGTAGCGAAACTTGGCGACCTTTCAAGCCGGAATTCCGGGGTCTTCGTACCCCGCTAGGGCTTAAACGACGGAACGGTGTCCTCTTTCTCTCTTTCCTCCCGCATCCCAGAAAGACGCGACGAGTCCCCGCGGGTGGCGAACACCGACTTCCGAATTCGTGGCACGAAAACGACGCCGAGGGTGTCCCACACGGGGCAGGAATTCCCTCACGGGAGGAAGCGCGAAACTACCAGCTCTGCGTTCAACGTCTTGGATTTAAAGGGGATCCGATTGGGTCGGGAAATATTTTAATGGGGTGTCCCGCGAGGCGACGAAGCGTCGCTGAATTTCGCTGCTGGATGGCCGGATATTTATTGACTTGAGATAATAATGCAGTTGGCGTATCTTTGCATTCTTGGAATGCCCTTGCTTTTTCGCATGGACGGGATAGAACGCTCGCGGAAACTTCTGCGAGGCTGAAACTTTGTTTCGGGAGAATTGGAAGTAGTATTGTTTCGAGATAAGTGGCAGTATTTGTTTGTGTAGCTCCGTATATTCAAGGACACTATTCAGATTTATTTTGTTTAATATCTTGCCGCTGGAATTAATTCTTTTAGTTTCTTGGTGAAGAGCCCTGTTATCCATATATGGGTCAACGTGTTAAGAGGGTACGAGGAAAGGAGGACAAGTCAGCAATTTTCATAAGATAGAAGCTATTTGAGATTCTAATTTAAAACTGGTTACAGCCATTAAATTATGAAAAGCATCATCGCAAATCTACGAATAAAATTACTCACTCGATTCAAAAATACGAATTAATTGAACGCGCCAGTGTGCCACAAACCAAACTTCCATCCCCAATGAATGAGAAATCACGAGTTAAAGTAGCGCAAGGACCCCCAACAAAAATCTTAGTTCAAGAAATTATTCGAGTCAACGTCAAAGGGGTCGAGATTTTCCAATTTACCCCGCGTCGAACAATTACCGGGTTCGACGAAAATTCGTCGTTTCAGCGTTCATTCTTTTTCAGGCGACAACAATAAAGGCTTGCGCGAACGCGCTCGCTCCGTGACGCTTTTCATTATGCTCGAGCGTGGCTTAATTGCGTTAGCGGTGCAGCATTCAGCTACGTCGAGCCGGCACACGCCCGCCAAACTGCGGGAAAAGCGAAAGAACTTCCCCCTTGGCGGCCTCGAAAAGCGCATAACACTTTCGTGCGGGCGACGAGTCGTCGCTACAACCGGAGGGAATTAAGAGAACACGGGGGTTGAAGCGGCGCCTAAGTCCGCCTCGCTCGCATTCAGAAGCAACCTCGCGACAGCACGGACGTTTACAACCGGCCATCAAACGACCACCGACTGATCATCCGCCAGTTAGACGTCCATCTTCCTGTGGAGGCGAAAACGTGCTGATGCGAACCCGTGGGGGGTTGCGGGATCGTGGGTCTCGAGTGTCTTTTTACGAGACCGTTTCGCGCGACCGTGGTGTCTTTACTTCGCCTGGCTCTCGAATAGGCTATACACCAGAAATCGGGGGTGGTTACCTGAGACAGGTATGTACAGGGACTTTACGACAGTTTTTGAGAAGATGGAGAAGCTGGGAGGAGAGAAATACAGTGAATTTTTGATGAGTGAGATAGAAATTTGACGATAACTATCGCGTGGTTTTGGAAAGATTTGAGTGGAGCTTTTAGTAAATGGTTTAGATAGAGGTGGGTTCATCTTGTTACCCATCACAATACTAGACAATCTATTATGCTATATGATGCAGAAATATTTTATATTTCGCAGTATTAAACTCTATTTTGCTGAAATATACTGTATTTTGCCGTATTATACTGTATTGCGATAAGTATTACGTTGTATCTTGATGCACAGATAAAGATAAATTGCGCAAATTTCGATAAACGTGTGCAACAGTAGGAACGGGGTCCCGTCGCGCGAATGAAGGGTTATAAATTGTCACTTGAAAGCGGGAACTATACGCCACTCCCGCGACGTAACGCGACAGGCAAAGATTCGATCGTCGATGGCCGCCGGCAGATGCCCGTCGTCTGCATGTATCCGTATCACCGTCCCGGGCGGTTCATTCCCGATGGAAGCGAAAATGAAAAGGCGGCGCGAGGGTGGCGTGGAAGATCGAACGGTTATTCGCTCGATGGAGGGCACTTTCGATCGGTCTCCGAGCTTTAGGGCGCGATGGAACGCGAATAAATTTATTCCCCCCAGCTGACGACCCGCCTCGTCGACTACCGCGAGAAAAATGCCACTGGTTTCTCCCTCTTTTCCCGTACGAAGCAACACTTTTGTCGCTCGTTGTCGACGGAGATCTCGACTGGAATTCCTCGTGCAATCGCGTATCGATGCGCGAGGAAATCTGCCATTCGTGTCATGGAACACGGAAACGTATTTGGTTTCGTACGCTCGAGAATGCTGGATTGAATCGGTGCAGAGCTTGTCGAAGACGCGGGGGTTAGGACGCGAAGGTTGCGCAAGGTCGAGTGGACTGTTAGGCAAATTGGAGCACGCGAGGGAGTCCATTGCCTCAACAGTTGGAAAATTAGTCTATTACGGATGATGTTGCGAACTGAGATTGAATATATATTACAAGGTTAAGGACATTGAATGCTCCAAGGTTGAGAACGGTACTTTCATCCTTCTACAATTGTAATTCTTATTTCTGATGCATACACTATTTTTTTTTCCTATGCTAGCAGTAATAAAAATAAAGAAATGTTACACGTTAAACTTGAGATGCTTGAGAAATGATTTATTTTCTTTCAACTCGGTCAGTATAATCGATTTCATTTTCATAGACATCGAAGGTCACAAATCTTGCCTTTCCAGCGATCATACCCTGCCAAATTAACCCCCTACGATATCACAAGAGTAATTCCATCATAAATCCCCGAGAAAGGATCCGTCCAGCGTACCCAACCGCCTGAATTTCGGTTTCTCTCGACAGAAACGTATTTAGGATCCCGAATAATTTTCAGCTGAAAGCCTAGCAGCCACCCGAGGGGTAGATTTTGAACTTGACGCCCCGTTTATACGTCACTCGCGTGCTTTTACTCTCGAACGTTGCACCCTTTATAAAATCAGCCCACCGGGAGAACGCGCTTTTCTGAACACGCTCTTCCGTTGCTCTCTTTTCTCCCCGTTTCCGTCGTTGCCTTATAAACGAGGCATTCGCGTAATCCCAGTCTTTCTGTATTATTCAATTTTCCCCGTCCTCCGTACAACCCGGCCATTCCACTCCGGCCCGCAGTTTACATTTTGCTCTCGGCTCGCTCACTCCACTCGGTTACCGCATATTTACGTTTCAAATAATCCTTTATGCGCTTACGTTTCTCGCCCATTCCCTTACCAGACGGGAATAAAGACTTTATTCTATTCCGCTTCATTTTATCCCACTTACTCTTGCACGCGCAACGACCACCGCTGTCCCGGGAACGGGGCTTAGGCTGCGCGCACACCGGTCGAAATTTTCATCCGGATAAAAAGATAAACGAAGTAAGTAACGTTCGAAAATACTTGGTAAACGGATTTAAACGCGATTATTATTCGAAGCGGAACGTATTGGTCGAATTCGCACCGAATCGTGGTCAGCGTATAATGAAAACCAATTTACTCTGAGTCTTTGTTTATCGATGCACCGTGAATTAATTTTCAAACTGTGACGGGTTACGTAGTAATTGACTTTGTATTTTTATTCTAAAGAAGTTTACTGGTATACTTATCATAAGTGATGTGATTATCTCTTAAGGTTTGGATTTATATCGAGTTCAAAAGTCACGCTTACCTTTACCCTGTCTAAAAGACCTCGAAACCAGTAAAATTCTTCCGCAATAAATATTCAACCCATAAATAGGTATCAATTGTGACAGAAGCTTAACGAGCATACGGACGCAAGCATGATCGCGCACGGGACGCCGCGATGCAGGTAGATTATGGTTCGAACCGGTTGCGAAAGGCGCGCAACCGAACGGCGGCCCCCAATCGGAATTGCTAATTAGGCGCGTGTAAAATTACTGTAAATCGACGAGCCGACAATTATTGTAAACAGCCTATCCTGTAGGGGAATATTTCACCGTCGTCGAAGGGGGGAGAGAAGGAAGGACGAGCTCGAAAACGATTTTCCTCTTTGAGAATTACCATTCGACGACGTTCGCTCGCCGCCTCGGACCTTTTGCGATCGCGCGACGACGGCGAACAACGAAACTGGAAAGGGAGAACCCTTATCGGGGAAGATTAACTCCTTGTCGCGATGAACCGCGCCTGTATCGCCTGAACAAGTGCAGGCTCTGTTTGGAAACGTTTCAAGGTAACGTTTAATCATTGGGTAGAAGGTTAGAGTGTGCAGCGGAAGGCTGGGTCATTTCTGACCCGTGGTGAATACATCTATGGATCTAGAAATGTATTTTCCTGTCACATTTTTATGTTAATATTTTGAACTATATTTTCTAGTGATTCTTTCTTTTTTTTTTAAGAGGGGCAGCTTATGATGGAAATGGAGAAAAGCCCTCCTCCTTAGCCCTCAATTCCTTCTCTTCTAAAATATTAACCAAAAAATGTCTTCTCATTTCCGTCACTTCGTACAAATCTACCAGACCACTACTCTTTCGTGTGCGAAACTACTGTTCCTATCATCGCGAGGCATCGCCAATTCTTTCAGTGTGCATTATTCAGCGGATCGCAAAACATCCGAGGCGTTTCCGTGTGGCTTCGATTGTTTTTTTCTTCCCTCCTCGCTCTTCCACGTAATTACTGAAACGTGACTCGAGCGACAGGGATCGCGGAGACGGTGGCATGAAATATTCGAAGCGCTCGGAACGTCGTATTCATGAATATCGCACGACAGCGTATGAATTAGTCCGGGACGAAGGTGGAAGTTTAATCGGAACGGGACGCGCGTCCTTGGGTATCGGTTGCACCGGGGAAACGCAGGCGCAAGCGATTCCGAGCGGCTCCGCTTCGAAATGAACCGCGGCCCGTACCGTTCCTCCAGGGGCCACAAATCGTTCCGAGGATCTAGATCTCGCGCAGTCCTTGCTCCACTTCCACCACTATCGCCCGCACACGCGTGTTTCAATTACCGCAATTTTATCGCCGATCCTCCTGTTACACTATCTTTGTTGTAATGAAGCAGTGTGAACGTATCATGAAAAAAAAAAATATACATGTCGAATTGAGTAACCTCCTCCTTTTCGAAATCGGTTAAAAATAGCAATTAATAATAATTTTAATCAATATGGAATGCAGGGATGAACAATTTAATTGTGCATTAAAGCATTGAAACATCAAAGCAATGAAGCATCAAGATATTGAAGCACTGAAGCTTTGGAGCATCGAGGCGTCGAAACATCGAAGCATGAAAGCGTTCAAGCATCAAGACATTGAAGCACTGAAATTTTGGTGCATCGAGGCTATGAAACATCGAAGCATCGAAGTATCAAAGCGTTGAAGAATCGATGCATCGATGCATTGAAGCACTAAAGCTTTGGTGCATCGAGGTTTCGAAACATCGAAGCATCAAAGCATCGAAGCATTGACAAATCGAGGCACTGAAATATCAAAGCATTGAAGCACCGAAGCTTTGTTCTTCTTTGTTGATGTCTTCGAGCAGTAAATTTAAATATTCTTCATTCCTAAAATCATGATTTACTATCCACTAAACTGTTTGTTTTCTATAGCTGCTCTTCGTTAAATACAATTTAGATCGAGTACTCATGAAATAGTCCTCACCCAATCGATGATAATTTAGTTTATTCGTAGCTCTGACTCTGATTTCTGTCACGAGGCTCCCTCTTTGATCCGATTCCGAGCTATGCATAAATTTTCCGCTTTTATGGCACTCTTTTGCACGGATCCGAGAGATTTCGACTTGTTGGTCTCTTTAGGAACGAAAGTGGGACGCGTGAAGCGGATATTACGAAGTGCAGAGCATTAAGTTATACGGCTTAAGTCGACGCTAATTTTCACAGTTTATATTTTTGCTCCGACGCCTTCGGCTTTAATACCAACCTGAAAGCTTTCCCTTTATCCTCCGTGTATCTTCCACCGCACGCATTTCTGCGGATTTTAATGCTTCAACGTTTCTGAAATTCCTAACAATTTATTCGCGAGGTTTATCTAGTTATTAAACGTGGCAGATAAAAGACATTGTAGCTGAGCATAATTCTTTCAGCCTTTCTATAACTTCTTTCACAGAAAAAAACTGTACGCCCTTCCTTTTTCACAAATATTTATCTTTTTCTGTTCTTTCTATACTATTAATTAACTTAAAACAATGTACACACTCACTGTAACAAGGTGCCTACAGTGATTATCAAATTTGAACAGCTATGAAAGAGGCTTTCCATCGATAAATATACATACAAGTTACTCCAGTCTAGACGACTGTGTAAAGAACGCAGGCGTAGAGGGATTTAGGTGTTCGCACATCATGGAGGATATTCGGTGTAAAAAGCTGGTCGCGTAAAATGACGCAAGAACGGTCCAATGGCAGGAAGAGGGAAACATAAAACGAGAGGTGTATTTCCTACCTGGTGTGGCTGCAGGGTGTCAGGGATGGGCCGTGGTGTTATTAGCCAGCGGTGCTTACGGGGCGCATAAGCGCAACCTCCACCTCCGAACTACTCCGGCTTTGTCTCTGCATCCTGAAAAACCCAGAAACAAGCGAAATGAGTTTTACACCGTCAAGAGTCGCTGGCTAAGGTTTGCCACGTTTATGTAAACGGGGTGGACGGTAGGCTAGAATTAATTTCCTGCTATGCAAAAATAATACAAAATTCAAGGATAAAATTAATTACAGTAGGTAAATTAAAAAGCAAGTAAATATTCGATTCGTTTGGTTTCATCGACCAAGGAGTGGATTTCGCACTGTTTATATGAATATTATTTAAAATGAATACTAGCTTCACGAAATCATGAAAATAAATTGAACGAACAATATCATACTATAATAAATTACGAGGATGTAAAGGTATCCTAGATAGTGCGCCGAAACGTGTTCATCTTCCGTAGTCTCCTGTTCAGCAACGTTTTGATACATTATTCAGGATCTCTTTACATCCTCATAATTTATCAGAGTATGATGCTGTTTATTCAATTTACTTTCCTGACATGATGCTTTTCTTGAAATACTCGGGTTATTCAATCCATGTTATTATGTTTCCTACTTATTGTACGTTATTTTTAATCCTTCTAAAATTGTAATTTACGATTAAATCTTGTATTTCCTTGTTTTCATGTTTGCACCTCTAGAGGATCAAACACTCTGACGATTCACTAGCTAAATCGTTCTGTTCTTCTGTCAAATAATTTACATGGTCTCACATCACGTTGTTTTGTGTACCAGTAAGACCGTAACAAAGGAAAAATGATCAATACCGAAATAATCTACCCCGAAGTCCCCAGTATGAATATTCTTCTCGAAATTAACGAGTGCTGTGGCGTGCACTCGGGGCACGCTTTGAAATTCATCCTGTCGAACAGACCTTTTCGTATTACAATATCGCTTTCGGATACATGGTGAAAGTTTGATATTAAACGAAGAAATAAAGAGGAATATATAAAATGAACGCAGTTGGAAGAGGATTGATGGACGAAAGCATGGAGCTCGGCGCAGCTGCACCCGCGGGGTTCGCATCGATATTCGAGCAACGTGTACGATTGAACGTCGATGCGCGCATTGCTCTCGTCCAGCACCTGGTTATGTGGAGGAAGTACCACCGATACACAGTTATTGCCGTCACTGTCAGCAGCTCGCGCAAAAGATGAAGCAACGCTTTCGGAAACCGCTTCACTCCATTTTTTCACCTCCAACATCGTTACTTACGCGTGAACAAGTAAAACAAACAATAATAATACTGAGCCACTGAATTTAAATTGACCCTTTAATAAATATTTTTAGGGTCTCCAGTGGTTTTGATTTTATGAAACACTGAGATGTAACATTTTATTATACAAGTATTATGTTTTATTTTCTTTTGTGGTCATTTTCTGGTGCATAGAATACTGAAGTATTGAAGGATGAAAGCATTGAAGCATTAAAACACTGAAGTATTGTAGCATCGAAGCATTGCAGTATCGAGGCATTGAAACACTGAAGCATCGAAGCATCGAGGCATTGAAGCATTGAAACATTGAAGAGCTTCTTCTTCGGCTCTTCTTCCCCATTTTAATGCTCAGAGTGGCCAGTAATGGTGACGAATTATGGCATATGGAGGGTCGAAGGTCTCCCACACGAAATGTAATAATTTCTCGGTATCGTCCAACGTTGCGGATTTATCGTAACGTTAAACAAATGCGCGTGAATTCAACGTTAATTGTTTTGCAAATTAATTCATACGCTCCGGGCGTGGTACAAATCAAAATGCACCGTCCCTCGAGAGGGTTGGATCGGTCAATAATATACAAATTATCACCGGTGGTTAAACATTTACATTATCTGGTGCTGGCGGTTTTTACGCTCGCAGAGGAAGAATACGATTAATAGCTAATGACGATTAATCGAGCACGGTGTTGCGAAACGGCGCACGCTGCAACGGAATTAATTCGTGGAGCGACAGAAATAGCTGTACCATAATTATCTCACATTTTTTTATTGATTTATTCACAGAGAACTGAGCCACTGTTATTCGGGTGAACAAGAGGAAACGAGAGAAATATAATGTAGGAATGAGTAAGAAAATATAAAAAATACATACTACACGAAACAGTACCTTTTATGTGTGAGATAAATAATTTCCTTATACTATGATTTAATTTTATTAAAGTCTTTATCAAATATAAAACTACTGCTTATCGTCACTTTGAGTAAACATGTCGATACTCCGCCGACGAAAACAGAACCACCTCAGCTTGCAGACGCAACGTAAAAAATACGTTGCTAATATATGTAATAATTAATCAGCTTACAGCATATACACAGCTTTATATCATTATATCGCCCTTTTTTTAATACTTGTAAGCATTAAAATTCATCACTGTGGCAATTTAAAATTTAACACGGTGCTACTGATCGTGTAAATATTCTAGAGCTATCCTTTTTCCAAACATGAAAATGAAATTCACGCACATCAGAGAGTGAAGGAAATTAGCCGGAATATTTTCCCCGCAGTTTGCGCTAAAATCAGTCAATTATTTCTATCGCGCAGCGAATCAATTCTGGTCCACTGTGCGCCATGCACGCGCTACACTCATGTAAAACTCCTCCTCCTCTCTCCCCCCCCCTCCCTCCCGCGTACACGTGCAACCGCGTAATGGGTTGCGGAAGGAGAAAGGGCGAGCTGCTCACCGCTTGAGCAAAAGTTTATATTGGATTTCATATTTAATGCAACACACACCGTTGCCGCTACGAGGCCTGCCCCAACGGATAAATTATTTATGTCGGGACGCTTTTGTCCCTGTCTGGCAGCGAGGGTCGTCGGATACAGGCCAGAGAGAGCGAGAGAGGAAGAAAAAAAAAGAATGGAGAGAAAAAGCCTGCGGATGATCGTTGAAAGGTCGCGATGAGCCCTGAACTGAACGAAAACCGTCGATCCTTTGGGGGGCGTTTACGATGAAATCTTGCTGACTTGATGGGACCTCGGCGTCCAGGAATGGCATTAAGGGCCTAACCTTCGAATTGCACGATGCCATCGAATATTGAGTCTTCGGTACGTTGTTTTATCGGGTATTAGGCGGCATATAACAGATAAGGGCAATCTTGTGTACTCTTACCTGAAATTTTAGAGTATCGAATAAGGGTTGAAGAATGATATTCTGTTTTATGATGAATACAAACTGGTTCTTTTGAGAAAAACTATTTCTATCATCGGATGTTCCTCTAAAATTGTGCAACCTAGTACTTTATACACCTCAAACAAAAACTTCATTTTTGGACTTTTGACCACGTTTTCGGGATTCTGCACCACTGTGGAGCGTGACGACCAGGCGTCTGACGCAATGAAAGCAGCGTCCCGACGCAGATGCTCGTCGACGCTGAATATACGAGCCACGATGACGCAAAGCGTTCCAACGGAGTTCAGAAGTTTCCAGGATGTTAACTCTTCGTAGACGGGATCTCCGATACCGCTTAGTACGAGAAGTTTTAAGGGTCCATAATATGCAAGAGTATAGATTCATGGCTGACAAGAGTCGTAAAAATCGCGGGAGCGTTAGCGAACGCTTTACCAGTTTCCTCGAGGAGGACACATAAATTACACGAAGGTTATGCGATGACAGAGATGCTCCCCCTCGAGGACCTAATCGTTTTCGAGCTATGTATCAATGCTACGACGCGAGGCCTCCAGAGAGATTAGGCAAGTGTATCTGATTTCGACAGGATCGTTCACCCTTTCAATTCAATCGATATGGTTTGCGAAAGCTTTAGGAATTAGATTTACTAAATTTCTTAAACTTATAATACTGAATGCGTTGAATTTTACCATTTATAATGATAAATGCTCGAGGTTTCATCATTCCAAAGTCGCCTACAGTTGCTTCAGCTTGGAGCAAAGTTTCATACAGCGTGAAGTCTTTCATGTTCGCCAACATGTTTTTCCTCGAACCAGTTTAGGATGTGCGAAGTTACAAGAGAAAGAAAAGATTGTGCTGTCCCGTGGAAAGTAAACCATCGGACGATTGCAATCGTGTATACCAATGGTTCATAAAATATTAACGAGAAGGTAATTATCAATGAATCATTAGCAATTTCACTTAACGCGCGTGAAAATAGTTTCCATTGTTCCACACGAGAAAAAGGAAAGCAAAAAGGTAGTACTCCATTCTAGTAACCGTGCAAGAGATTTAATGACCGTTATTCGACTCTCACGTTTGCGCAAGTCGATCATCGGGCACTAGCTGTCGGGCATGGAAACGCGAAACGCGGTGAATGGAACACAAGGGAACATTGAGGAAACATTTGTTAACCGAATGGAAGACAATGGGGACCAATTTGGCTAATAAAACGGAGCTAGGTGAAATATTATTGAATGTGATAAATACTGCATGTGCAGTGAAACTTGCTCCGTATCAGATCCGTGTGAAGCGAATGGATAGTGTAAGAGATAATTAAACTCATTATTGGCCTTTGGAGTAAATGAGATGTTAAATTTATATGCTCACTTTGACAATTGCTTATATTTTAATTGCGTATGTAGAAGCATCCGGGCATTAAAGTATCGAAGCATTGAACCATCGAAGCATTAAGAAATTTTTTTTTTTCACAATTTTTACGTGTGTTATTTGAATATCAATTTCATGAAATAATTAATTTTCACTGAGGCACGTTGGGTGGGCAAATACTTTTGTGACCCACTCCAGGTTGCAGGCAATAGCGCTGGGGAATAGGGCTCGAATAGCTGGTCTCGTCACGAAACGGCAAAATTGGCCCCGTCCGATCCGAGATATCCAGGAACCTTCGGAGATGTTAGCATATCTAATGAATAGCGACTAGAACTAAGCAGGCGTTTAGAACGCGATGAAAAGCAAGGGACGCACGGAATGAACGGGTAATATCGGGAATTCGACTCTGCAGCTACTCGTTACGTGGAGGGGCGGCGCTCACGGAACCATTAACGATGGACCCATTGGTCGATTTCCACTGCTCACCGAGGATATCGAACCTTTATCATTACCAGGGAAGAAGACATCGATCAAATCCTCGATGAAGCCGTAAACGCGTTTAACGTCCCGTAAATTTTCTTCAGCTCCGTACTTCCACGTTGGTCGTTACGTTTTTCCCTGTGGAGTAGGGAAAATCTCTCAGTCATCGACATTTTTCTTTACAACTTGTCAGTTTCAATAGTAATGAAAAATTTCGAGTTCTTTTTAACTACCTACGGTTTTTACTTACATTACCGTATAAGAAGATGGACAGTTTGATTACCTAATACCTAGGGTACCTAATTCCCATGTCTCCAACAAGTAATACCCTAACACCTTCCGATTCAACGAGCAAGCCATCGAATTACAAGTGTGCAGAGGTGATTTATGGTTTAACTGTAAATAACAGTAAATCTTCATTTCCAATTCCGGGAACAGTCGGGTGCATTCGCCAACGATTCCCGACCGTCCAAACGAACTTTCTACGATTTATCTTCGTCCATGAAACTTTTGTCGTGGTCGCTGAAAATATATATTTCAATCCGCGCTCAACGTAAACGATTCCCATGAATCGGTTTTTATCTTTTTAGCCAAAAATCGGCGAGCATAGACGACGCGACGGGTTGCTTTTTTTCTCCTTCAACTTCGATTCCAGGGGATACTAAATTCCGAGAGGTTTAACAGGAATTCGATGGTATCTCGTTTTCGCGGAAACGAGCGACGCGTGTTTGCTCGCGCGAGCGTGATGGGCCACGCTATGACTCGCGGTTGCCCAACCGTGTCGATGTTTGCCGCCAATGAGAGAGAGACGCTGCGTGTTGTTTTCGGAAACAAACCGACGTCACGGCACAGCCAACAGTTTGTCGCGTCGGTGTACACGGGAGAAACTGATGTTAGCTGCTGGGAAAATTGAATCTTTTTATGGGACAGTGGGTTCCAAATGTTTGTGGAAGCCGACTCGGTCCTAGGTGTGGGCACCATTAACTTTAGAATCATTGAAGAATTGAAGCATTTATGCACCGAAACAGTGAGGCAGTGAAGCATCGAAGCATTGCAGCATCAAGGCATTGAAGCATCGAGGTATTGAAATATCAAGGCATTGAAGCTTTGAAGTATCGAGGCATTGAAGTATCGAGGCATTGAAGTACCAAAGCATTACATCACTGAAGCTTTGTTGCATTGAAGTACCAAAGCATTGCATCACTGAAGCTTTGTTGTATTGAATCGTTCAAACATCGAAGCACTGAAGCATCGAAGCACTGAGGCATTAAAACATTGAAGTACTGTAGCATTAAAACATTGAAGCACTTCAATATTGAAGCCTTACAGAGCTAAAGCAATTGAACATTAAATCATTGAAGTATTAAAGCTTCTCAGCATTGAAGCATTTTGACTTTTCCTTGAATGCGTCCGACATCAAATAATTTTAGCATTCTCCAAATCAACGAAATAAATTGGCTATGAACAACTTCGTTAACGTCAAAATTAGGCCACGTATCTTAATCTACGTTTCCACGGAATTTTCACGCAATTCCACCGTGTTCATTCATAAATTCGTGTAAAATTAAAGAATATGTGGAACGAACGACACCATTTACCGGTTAATCGTTGGGTATACTTTCACGTTATCATCTGCAATATTTCATCATCACCCAGGTAATTTGTTTTAATTAAGTCACGTTTCACCACGGACACTATTTAATTTATTTTTCGCACTTGTTGCATTTCCCTCCCGCATAAATGCAGAGCAGCAAACGTTCGTTTCTAGTACTTATTAACATCCATAGTTATTAATCCTTCCTAATAATGTAACAACATTCGTATTACGCTTTTCTAAACAGGATATATAGAAGAAATGATAAAACATAGAAACGGATGGAAATTTAAGTTTAAACGGTTCTCAATTAACATAATTCATTTAAAATTAGCTAAGTTACCAACACAAACTTTTAACCCAATAGTGTAATAATTCCCTTTCGGTACAGCTTCCCTGCAATCGAGACCAAGAGTCGTTAGAAATCAACTACACGCCCAATAATACCAAAGAATGCCAAACTCAACGCTGCTCGCTCTGTAATTACAGTCTGACCTCTCCAAGGAGATCGGCACGTATGTTTACGTTCAGCTTTCAAGATATTTTATGTACTGTAACGAGGAAACGAGCACTGGAATCGTGAATAAATATTCATAATTAAATTTCCCGGTGATATAACATGGCAACGTCGTCACAAGATTAATAAATGTCATGGGTCAGTGTCAATCTCAATTTTTCTCCATGCAGTAATAGATATAAATGAACAATTTTAGTGAAAAATGCTCATAGGCACCTCCATGATCCTCTTCTTCTAACGAAAACATGATATCACCAGTATTATTAAATAATTAAGAAAACTGCGTGGAAATTTAAGGCAAACGTTAAATCGGTTTGACGTCATATAAGAAGTTACAGTTCAAAAAGATAAACTACAGGGAAATTAGCTCATCTAATTTACACTAAACCTTCTCGTAATGCGTCTTCTCGGTAACCGTTGACCTAAGTCGATTATCAAGTAGTCCTGGACATTCCAAGTAGCCCGAGGCCGGACAGTAAACGACCGCAACTACTTTCTCCACGAGTCCGAGCGTCGCTGATCACCACCGAGCAACGAGCAGCCGAGGGATCATTATGAAAGCGTAATCTCCATTGTCTTCGCGCGAAAAATTATCTGAATAGACCCCACAGCCGCAAAATGCCTCGGCGAAGCGCTCTTCGCGGTCAACGAACGAAAAAATGAAAGTTTCTATGGTCGCTGAAACGAGCGTCGTTTTACAGTGAATATAAACGCAGGTGCATAATAATAACTGCTCCGCAATTGGGCTCCCGTTGCACAAACTCGTTGCTGTTAATCTTGTTTACAAATTTCAGATTTGGCACGGAGAAATTAAATAATGGACTCCTAGAACGTTTATATTCTAAAGCTTTCAACATTTTCGTCACAGTGTGGGCATCAAATAAAAAGGTTTAGCAATTGCTCTATTCGCACACTGTTCCTAACAATGTGTAATGATTTGCCATCTTGTTACAAAAAAAAGGAAACAAAGAAATAAATTCATAACTAGTAAAATTAAAATGTGAATGGGTTAATGATTCCTCTAAGCGAAAACTGGGACGACAACGCCGCGGGGGCGTATATTTCGCAAGCACAAGCTCGGTAATTTAAAGTTTTTTCAACCCAGGCGAACACAGAGCCGAAGAGTTCGTCGTCCTTTCCGAGAATCGCTGCGAAGTGATTCACCGTGCACACCGGGGTTATTTAAATTTATACTCGTGTAACGTCACCACGCGGTAGAAAATAACGGAAAATATATAGACACGATGAAACCGGGGCTCCGTGTTCCCAAGTCCCCGGTATCGTGTCTCCGACGATTAATTCTTTAAACGAATCGCCCTACGTGATTCAATATCACAGGGAGCGTCGCGACACGCGACTCGAAACAGCTTTATCCATCATTGCCCGCATGCAGAGGCGGGCACGATTTTATTCGAACAATGAGTAACAAATAAGACGGTGTACGGCGATTTATTCGCTGCTTCCTCGATGAAACTTCCTTGTAGATCATTGCCAAGTCCATCTGAAATCGGTTTCTCGTGGAGAACATTTTTTGTCTTACGACAGAGAGCTCGACAGAGGAATTTATTTTGGAATATCGATTCGAGTTGTCTTTTTTACAATTGCATGTATGCGTGGAAGCAAAGGAAATTTCTTTATAGGAACACAGAATATAAATATTTATTTGTTTAGTTTTTATTCGACGAGTAACGGACAAAAGGCTCAAAATCGTTATGCAGATCAGAATTTTTGTCCACCTCTGTCCGCAGACTGCTAGGATCTTTCTATTCCCGAGAGAAAAATGAACCCCGCCGCACTCCGGTGGCTCTTCGATCGTTGGAATCGCGTTTTCCGGTCCACGGTTGCGGTCAAACGGGAATTCACGGGCAACGGAAGAGCAAAGAATCGAATCGACTGGAAAAAAACGAGCATACGATCGGTTGCGCAGCTGAACGAATACAATTTGTCCAACCTTTTAACGCAACAGTTTTGGAGGAAACAATGGGAAAGCGAACGACAGACTAAAGTGAACCACGACGCATTTAGAAAATCCGAACAGGAAAAATTGTTTACTTACGTGGAATTACACTAAATATTCTATACATAAATAGAACATTATTTTATGTATAAAATATAAAAGAAGTATATTCGTTACAAAAGATAACGAGAAAAAAAACTTGCAACACAAAAAGGGAACACATCAGATTAACACAGTTTCAGCGCTTGTAATGTACTGAAAGAGTAGAACGAGTACCGGCATAAAACAGAATGGAATGAATGCACATTGCTAAAAACAATTTGGCAGAGTGCTGGACGCCAGACAGGTCTTCATAGGCGCAGTTATCCGCAACAGCGGACGATTCGAGGAAAGATTCCAGCAGCGACATGTGGTTAGTCTCGATGCTAACGATTCACGGCGAGGTCGAGGATATTAAAGGGAAGAGGGCAAGGGAGCATCCAACGGGAGACAGAAGGGTGATGAGGTACGAAAGAACGAGGAAATAGGTCAGGGGGCAGAGGTCAGGCGCAGAAAAGAAAACGGTCATGGCTGCCTTCAGCCCTCCTTTTTCTCCGCGTGGCTCCATTCGCGTACGATCGATCACCAACCCCCAACAAGTTCTCCCTTTCCTTTCGCGCTCGATTTATCGTTCGAGATTCCTAAAGCAACAGCGGAATGCCCGTGGAAATGGGTGTCGTCGATCAAAAAAGGAATTACGAGACGACTAATCACCGCTGCGAATCGCCAAGCAAACTTTGCTGAACGTGAGCCGTACCTAAAGTAACGGATTACGTTGCGGGGTATGTTTATTTTTATTCGGTGCTTTTATCGCGAGTGGTGGAAGAGCGAATTTTATTCTCCCATTGCGTGAGGTCCGCTGTGTCGGTGGTGCGCGACGATACTACGAGCAACAACTTGTCCGTCGATCGGGATGCTCGATAAATCTTCGCGGCAGCCTTGAAAACTCCTCCGTGCGTTTCCTAGTCGCGCTGGAGCGGAGGCGTTCTCGCTCGATTTGCATAGCCGTTTCCTTCGCTGTACAATGGCGTTCACGGTATCTCCAAATGTGAATATCATGGGCAAGGATAGCTCGCTAATAAACGATCGGGAGATGAAGCCTTTTCGAGCACTTTGTAGTATTTAGAGGAACCTGACATAGAACCGAGCTTAGATTTCCATAGAAGTTTCAGTCTGTAGAGATTTCACTTTTACCGAGTACTATGTTTTCGTGAATTAATTGTAGTTGTAGGAATAATTGAAGAATTCTAATAAGGAATATTTTCCATCCACGGCAAATTAAGCTATCTCGATAAACCAAAAATTTGTATACTTAGGATCATTTACCAAACTACAATAATATATCTTCAAAATCCACGAACGCGTGGCACTTTAAACACAAATTCATCTCGATTATGTGCACGTAAATTAATTCTCTAGGCAAGCTTGCAAAAGATTATCCGAGCCCCGGCCATGTATTCCCTTCAATCTTTATAATCCTTATTAAAAACATGATGATCGGATGCAACGGCGCTGAATCGAGTTCCGTGCCAGCGAAACGGCGAGGACCTATCGGCGATTTTAACGTCGCTCTAATTACGCGTAATGCGGAATTAACGGGACGGTGGGCGTTTATTCACGAGCGACGCCGCTCGTCGGGGCGATTCGTGCGCCGCGGTGCAACGATGTTCCGACGTTAATGTTGAATACGATTTGGCTGGGTCATATATCAAAACGGGCGTCGATCGAACCGCGCCGGAGCCAATCCATGCCAGAAACCACCGCGCGATCGGTGCTCAACGATGCTCGACGATGCTCGAAAATTATACTGGAAATTATCATCCGACCAGGCGCGTGGAAGGCACCCCGTTAAATCCGCTGCCCAGCCCCCGTGCGGCGAACTAAAAATCATTTTATTAATGGTATGTTAAGCGTTATTTATCGACCACGTTCAATCTGGCTCGCTGATCCACGCGCGAACGCTCTAGTTAACCCGTCAAACACCGACATCCTGTTTAGAGGACATTTCGGGGAGAATATATTTTTATTTGCATGGAATTTATTCAAAATATTCGCTCAGTACGTTAATGTTTACTAGAGCACGGGAATTTTTTGTGAGCTTTATCGTGGTGTGTTACTAGTAAAATATTTGATAAGGATTAGGAGTTTGGCTTCGATGACTTTGGAACCTGGTATTTAGAATATGTTCAAAATTGTTTCGAATAAAATGATCAAAGTACTGTACTACTTCTCGATTTTATATCAAAGAGTAATTGGAAGATTCGAAACTGCGTGCCTAGTTTCCTAAAGGAGCCATCATTCGAGGTTTCTACATATCTCCCCTTTCCCAAGTTTCATATTCTGAAGATTGCTAACATACTACTTAGGTTATGTTTCCTTAGCTCGTAACATGTATTCTACCGGGAGACTTGATTATTACTGTTACAATTATCCCAAGACTGCAAGAGTTAGGTACGTGACGAATCTATTTTGGTTAGAAGTTTAGGATGTACAGTCTCGGGTACATGGGGTTAAAGCCGGATCCCATTTACTCGCATTGCTTTCAGCCACAGGTATCTACAGTATATGTGTATTTTGAACCTTGTATTGTGATAATATGGTACTGGAAATATGTACCCTGTCACTCGATTCAACATGCTATAGCCGGGATCACTGTGGACATTCGGTGGATTTATGGCTGAGGGAATAAATATTTCCACTACCGTCAGAGTTCACTTTGAAGTGTGATGGAAAGCCATAGATATTTGTTAAGGCAGTACTTCGAAATTTCATCCTTGTTTGTATGAGATTCGACAGGATCTAGTATATGAGTAATTTTCCTCCAAGCTAAAAAAGCAATTTGAAATGCAGTGATGGCCTTTATAGGAAAGGATTCAAAGAGACCCACAGTGAAAAAGAAAGTTCAGGAAGGTACATGCAGACACTCATCAATCGAAACTCCTCCATAGGTATACCGATTAAAAAGTGAATAAAATTTTTCATTTAACCATACCTGCATGTTTATTCAAAAAATACAAGACAACTTCCAACAACCCCCATCGATCGAAACTGGTTCTTTCCTACAAAGATGCAACCTCCCAATTTTCCAGGCGAACGAGTCGAAGGAAGTTTTCGTAAATAGCCAAGTAGCCGAGGTGACTTTTCCATTAATTATCGCACAGGACGACGTTACGTTGTTTAACGTCTAGATCTTCTCACTAATTGGCGGCGCTGCAGTTTTCCTTCAACGAGCTTGGGCAAGAATGGAGGGAGGCAGATTGCGAGAGAGCCGTTTCAGTCGGCCACTCGCAGGGCGTTCATCTCGCTCTTTAACTCGCCGAGAAAGGAGGACTTTACGCGGACTTAACCTGACGATAACGAACCACGCCGCATAAGTTCGACGATGGCGCAGCGTTAATTGGTTCGAACCAGAGCGAGCCTGGCCACGGACTTTGCGATTTACATTTATTTAGTTGTCCAGCCTGGCCAACGCATTCTTCAAACTTATGGATGAGTTGTTCGTTATAAAGAAGCATTAGGCTAGTATAAGACACGACTCTATTGAGGCTGATACTGATTTTTGGGGTATGATGGCCTCTTCGAGAGACCCAATTGAGCTTGACTGGTTCTGAGAACAGATTCTCAGTAGCATAAATCACATACTATCGTGGGAATCATCATGGTTTCTTGTATCTATAGAATCTCAGTAACGTGTACTCTCAAATTCCAAACTTACCACTGATAAAACTCTATTATCACCCGATTTATCACATAAAACAGCGAATCAACTCGTACTTCTGTGTCGCACAGGTAAACCACGTTAACCCCAGTCCCTGAAAATTGAATATCTCAAGTATCGCAACGTTAATTAAGTACCTGGGCCAATTAGTCTAAAATTTCCAAACTTAAACCATAGTTGTGGATGCAGAATTGAACACGACTGTCGTCACCCTTGCTCGAATCGCCTGGTCGACGATTATATATTACCTAACCGCGTGGGTGCTCGCGCGAGTCGAGAATAGAGCGGTAGGTGCGAGGTCGAATGACGTCACGTGTTCGATGTTCCATCAAGTTCGTGGGCACACGGCTCTCTATTCTTTCCCCGCGCCTTGTGCAACGACGAGGCGTCGAAACCAACGTTCCAGCCAGGTACAAAATGTATGCCATGCGAGTCACTCTGCCATTGAACGATATCGCACGCTAAAGGTTCCTTCCCCGATGACGTGGAGACTCTCGGAGTTTCTGGTGTAGGTGTACGAGTCTTGGGAAACGTTTCGCATTCAGTATAGAATTCATATCAGACACTTTGGAATAGGAAAAAGTTCACAATGCTCTCTTATACCAGAACATTGGCTGTGGAAGGTTTCACTTTCGGAGTGAAAGCATGTTTCGAGGTGTAGAATCTCTTTTTCTAGACCTAACTCTATGCCAAAACGATAAACACGCATGTTAGGTGATAAAGGTGGTTACACTAAGTTTGGTTCATAAGTGGGAGTTGCCCAGTTTAGTAATGGCTTCCAGAATTTATCGAATTGTATATTGAATTGATATCACCTATTCTTTTCAGAGTTACAGTTAGTTGTATATTGTCGTAACCCTCTTAGCCCTTTGGCCTACGAAGATTCGAATAGCCAGCAATTTAGAGTTCAACAATCACAACGTGGGTACAAGGTGGCTTTAACAAAGGGCTCCTCCAAGGACCCAATATTTCAACGATAGAACCTCGTGTGAACAAATGACCTACTTGTTCCAAAGTTATAATCAGTTCTATGTTTTGTATACTCCTGCCAAATTGAGTTGGCCTGATAGGATTTGGTTAGTTAACAAGTGCGCTAGGGCCTGAAGATTTAAATAGATAGCAATTTAGAGTTAAGAAGAAGATCAACAATCAGATGTCTGCAGGCCTGCAGTGGTCACTGGGCGAGCAATTGCTGTGAAGATTAGCAGATACACGTGGGCTATAATAAAACGTGTACATATATATTTAGACCGACTATCCTGTGTGTAGGATACGACCTTGACCAGCCAGCTATCCCTGACACGAATAGGAACGCCGCGGTTCCCATCCTTAAGGTGCGCACAGCCTTAAATATGCATAAATGGGAAAAGTCAATCTGCTGATTAGTATTCTGACGCACGCGTTTGTATGACAGAGTATCTTTTTCTGGATCTATTTAAGTCCACCCTTTGAAGCTCCTTGTAGAAGCTCTAGGTGTGCCACTTACTTTTTAATTCGCTCCTTGGTACCTTCTGTTTTTATTAGAATTCTATTTTAATTTTCTTAATTAATTCTCACCTTTTTTCATGGAACACTTGACATGTTATTTTTTGTTGAATATTTATTTAGGGAATAAATACAACAGAGTTTTAAACTAAGTATATATTTAAAAGTATAAACTATAATTTACAAAACAGAACCGATGTTCTTCGTTCAGAGGTTTTCTGCTAACTAACTGCCGAGAGTCGGAAAAACTATAAACGGTCAGGGGGTGCAATAAACCGTGTCCTTCTCAGGCAAAACCGACCCCCACATAGTGCTTATTCTAAACATTTTTATTTTCAATATCCTCTAACAAGCATACACACACAGTCAGTCCCATAAATATTCGTATCCTCCGTGTCTATTGAATTGATAAAAATTAAAATGATAAAAGATACCAAAACCATTATTTAATTTAGTCAAACTTTTACGATTGACTGTATGAACAATATTTGATACGTATGAAAATCGAAGAGAGAATGGATTCTCCCAACCAGTTTCGTTTCGAGAGCTCTCGAACTGCACCCTTGGGATGCAACAACACTTAATTTGAATAAAAAGAGAACGCAATATCCAAGCAATCTACTTGGCCGCAAAAAGCTACCTGATAGAATCATCGCGCGAGGCTCTCGAGTTACTTTGTCCACGGGCGATCGCCATAAATTGCAGCAGTCGGGCCGAGGAACGTTAATTTCAAATGGCACCGTAAAGCCCCAGGATTTTAACGACGGGACTCGTTAATCATCTTCCGTTCAGGGGCAGTGTCGAGCAAAATTCTTATCTAAATAAACATTAACAACGAATAACGCAACGAAAATTAGAACTGAAGTCAATGAAACGTTTCATGCAATTGACAAGGGATAATATTAATGGATTTCAATTTTTGCTCAGGAACGAGACAACAATTTATTACACAAAATTATGATACTAATTCCAAAAGAAAAATATTAAGAATATTAATAATATGGGAGCGCATAGCGTGCGTAGATTAAGCGATATTTTGTAACGAGATTGTAAGTGGAAGTGGAGGGTATGTAACTCTTAGGGGAGCATTAGAATAAATACATGCGTAGAAGAATATTAATAATAATTGCATGTTTTTTAAACTCCCGATTACAATAGAATCGAGTAGAATTTCGTCATGGAAGATTTGTTGCCGCTGCTTCGTAATAGGAATAATTGGAGTATCGCTCGTCAAAGTAAACGATACCGTTCGTCATGGGCTTGGTTTACGTTTGACATTTATCGTACAATATTTTTCCAGCCTCAACCGTGGCCATGGGAACCGAACCTCGCTCCCAGGGATTTCGCGACGCTTTAATTTTCCAGAAATTTCGCGACAGGTTTTTCACTCGACCCGCGGAAAATTCGCGGATATTCTGTCGACTTCGGTTCGGAATACATATAATGGCGCTTGAAAAAAATTGCTGCTCCATTGAGTCGTGGAAAAGTTGACGGGAATTCGGAGGAAATGTTTTCGATATTAAAAACTGATAGAAGGTAGTTCCTGCGCTTGTTAATTAGAAATTCTATGCATACCTGAAGAGGGAAAAAAGAATCTGAAAAATTTCGTGGAATTTTTAGTCGAATAATAACGAATTCCTTGGATTCCTAAGAACAATTGTTTTTCTTGATTATCCTTCAAGCTTTTTTCGTATATTGATTCTGGTGTAACTTTATTAATATCATCGTGTGATACGAATACCGAGGTTTTGAGTTAGAGTTTTGAGAAACAACGCAATAAGTACACACGGATTCTTTCCTTATTTTCGATAAAGGGATTCTATATTATTACATTTAAACTATTGCAGATTCACTAAATAATTATTCACCTCAAGCATTAATCACTTCACGAAGAAACACCCAAGATATAACAAACTAGTGAAACTACACATATCACAAAGCTTCATCCTCCCTATTTCCTCTATCCTTGTCATAATCCAATCTCTGAGATGCCAAACTACCAGCAACAAGCATTTTTCAGATTCGATTCCGTGGATATTCCCTGAAATTCCGGAAATCGTTTCGTGAGCGTTTCCAGCGTCACGAGATGTCTCGAGTCGGTCTGCCCAGAAATCCAAAAATAGATCGCGACAAGCGCGATAAGACGCGATAAACGCGGATCTACCGGAGCGTGGGTGTTCTGCTCGATGGAAGTTGAATACAATATGCGTCAGAACCATCGATGGTCGCGTTTTTCGTGGCTGAGCGAAGTAAGAAACGTTCTTTTCCAACGGGCGCGTGCACCTGCAACGGAATCGATCGGTCCCGCTTTTAATGGCGCTTCCACGCGTCAGAATGCGGAAAATCACGACAGTGAAAGCCGGAAAAAGTCGGGCGGAAATCCTTCGACGTCGGACAAGAAAAGAGCGGCGGTCAGGTCTTGGGGCGCTGACGGACTGGGGTAATTTCGTTTCTTCGCGAATCGAGTATCGATCAACCTCCATGGAAAATCGCCGGAAATCGTTTCCGCGTAGAAATCTTATCCCGGCCGTTTTAGTGGCCCCTTTCACGGGACGGTTCGTGATCTCAAATTGGGAATTAATGCAATACGGTTTGGAAGAATCTGGTGGAGGGGTTCTTGGATCTGATTGGAAGACAGATTTGCTTGGAAGACCTTCTTATAAAGCATTACTTACAATCGATATTATACTTTATTTTTCCTTTATAATTTGTGACACCTCCCATTATACTCTTTATTTTCAATGTTTCCATGAGTCACCTATTATTAATTAGTACCTTCTACCACGAGCTTATAGCAACCATAGCGCGACCAGCGTTCCTTCCCCTTAGAATTGAGCGCACTTTTGATCCCAGACGAAACTGAGTAATGCCTTAGGCTAGCCACTTATTAGAATTCCCGGAGCAACCTAACCATCCTATTTTCTCGTAGGCTGAAAGAGTCCAGGGTTTACCGCGCTGCGGTTAACGATGGAGGCTCAAGGGCCGGGTTTCTTATTCGCGGGGCGCCGCATAAATACGTTAATTGCGCCGTAAAAGTAATCCCCAAAGCTTCTCAGCGATATCAGCAAATTGATCGTTTCTAAGGAAATTTCAGGGATCGATCTTGATCTGTAAAGTTAAATGCGATGGGGAAGATTATCCTGTTCGAAGTAGAGGAAGAGTCAAAGTGATGTTGACTCGTGACATCTGGCAATCTTATGACGAAGTTGAGGAGGTGTGTTTAAAAGCAATTCAGTATTCAGAAATGCGAGGAGATTGAACTGAAATGTCTGAGAATATTTCAGATCTAACGAATTAATAACAATATTTATTTTGTTTATAGTATACTATAAGAAGATGTACGAAAAAATTACAATGCACTTTGTTCGAGTACCACAAAAGTGGCACGATATTCAAATGAATTTTAATAGCAATAAGAGAGACTTTTTAAACATTCTCTAACTAAATGCAATGACACATAATTGAATTTTCCGAATCATCTTAAGGAATCTGGTCAAATAAACTACTATTCGCCGAGGAATTCGGTATCCCCGAAGAGGTTGGAATCGAACCGACAGCTGCATCGAACTTTCGGCGGGTTCAATCGATTAGGGGCAGCGAAATGCTGACACGTCTCTCGTGGAAAAAGAGGAGCTAACGGAAGAAACTGGGGATCGAAAGAAGGGAAACAGAGAAGTTTCCTGTCTAGTGTGTGTCAGACCGCGGATAATCCACGACTGGTTCCGCGAGTAAACGACCTCCCGTATAAAGACCCGTCCGAGCCACCCACGTCGACTCGTTGACTCTTGTTCCGCGTGGATTATGGTTTTTACCTTCGATCCCACGGACGACGACAATGCGTTTCTCGGCGAACGGTGTCGCTGGCCTGGAAATTCACGAGCACTGTTCTTATTATCGTTTGTTCGTGTTAGGAGGAAAGGAGGGAGAGAACGAGAAGAAATCACGAACGGTGGCGCACGAATTCTCATGTAAACACCATCCGAATCGTGAGACGATTCTTGCTCGTCCCTGAGTACATCGATCACTTCGCTGCTCCCGTTCCGGCCGCACAATGGACCTGGCAGTTGATATTTCCGAGCAGGTGCACCAGGAATCCAGAAGTTATTAAAAGTAACGATAGGAAAGTTTCTTTGTTTGATTTGATTCGAAGATTCGCAATTCGAGGAGACCTCGGCGTAATGCCATGATTACTTTATCCTCGAATCATTTGTGAAATGAAGTTTCGAATGAAAATTAGGGTTGATAATTTAGTCGGTGTATGTATCGAAGGCATTGAAATTTAAGTGAGATTGAAAAGCGAAGACTCGCTGTTCCCATTAGATCAAGATCGATTTCCGCTTGGAAAATTCCCGTAGGCATCTGGTTTCGACTTTTTCTATTAAATTCGCGTACCAATAAGATTTCCACAGGCCATTATTTCCGCGGTACGATCGTCCCGTCTCGGCTTCGAACGAAAACCACCTCCCGCGGCGCGGAGACAGAAACTGCGTTGGAAACGAAAATAACGACAGAAATAACTTTCCAAGCCGATACCCGTCGAAACGAACGCCGATGAGGCTCTTGTTCGGCGACATGGATTGTAAATATTGTGGACTACCGCGAAAAACGAGACGAACAAAGATGTAAATCGCGCAGAAAGCTCCCAGGAACCCCGGTCTTTGTTTTTCACACGACTGCGCACCGTCGAACGTTTAACTCTCTATCGCATGCATTTTACTTTACCGAATGAAGTAACCAGGGCACAGAAATTTATTCTATGACTTTTTAAATATACTATTCAACACAGAACATTTTAGTTTAGCATTTTCAGTACTTTTCTCTAAAAAAAAAAAACCACTTATTGAGTTTTGAACTCGAAACACGAGGAGACCCCCTTGATCAATATTAAATTATTAATAACGTTAATGAACAAAATCGTACGAAAAAATTCACCCACTATCTCCATAAATATACTAACTATCAAAAAAAGTTTCATATCAATACCTCGAATACTTTTCTGTACAAAAATTCCCAAAGATTCCCAGTTTATCTACGTAAGCCATGAGGAAATCCTCTTAATAATCGACGGATCGGTGCCGATCCCTCGCTGATCGAACAAAAAGAAGACATAATTAACGATCGACAGGATAACGCCGAGCCGGTGGATTAAAGGTTAAGGAGATGGCGAACCGATTACGCGCGATCTCGCGGGAACAGATCGGATACGCTCGCGATCGTGGAAAAATCGAGTTCGTGACGGAGGATCGGAACGATCCACGATCCTCGATAAACTGGATCGTTTAACACGATCGGGGGCCACGGGTAGAAGGTAGTCAAAGGGTTGCGCGACGCGACGTAAAATATCGACGAGGTTTTCCCCGTTTCAACTCCATTCTCGACAATAACGGAACCGTTTATTTTTTCGTCGAAACGCGATTCGTGTGACGCTTTTTGAGTGAATTCTGTATGCAGCTTCCACTCCACGATTTTCCTTTAGCGACGGCTGAAAGCTTCGACTATTGGAGAATTATTATAGTTTAAGTAACATTTAAAGAATTTTATTTCATCGAAAAAGAAATTGTTTGTTGGTTTGATGCTTCGACTCGTGGGGTACTATTAAGATTTTATTATATAAAAAGCTCTTTCCAGAAACTGTATTAAATATAATTAATTCTCTACTTTTTAATTTAAGCTTCTTGTGCTTCTACGGCTTAGTCACGCTTGAAATTCTATTTCGTGGTAGTTGTCAATCACCTCCCATTATTCGCTTTATTTTCAATGCTTCCATGAGTCACCTATTATTTATTATTACAAGCTTTCAAAAAATCTAAAAAATGTCACATTTGCTCTCCAAGCTCTAAACCATACTATATAATATATTTATCAATATAAACATAAAATTTCAGTGCTATTGAAGGAAACCCAGATTCGACGAATTTAGATTCAGGAACGTGTCAAATTTTCTGTGACACATGATTACTTTGTCATAATCTCCTCGGTTCGTTTGCGCGTGGTTCGATTGAAAAGAAAGTTAAATTCGCAACAAGAGAGGATGGAATGGCCAGAGTAGCGGGAACAGAGCAAACGAAGTGGCCGACTCAAAGAGTACAGCGTCGATGCAAAATGTTTGCAATCGATGACCAGCGTCGCGCGCCGTCAGAGAAGTTCACGGAGAGGCGCGACAGTGGGAGGGAAAAAACATGGGAAACACGTACAAAGCGGGCACGAAAATTTTCCCCTGGACTCGATAATAGAACTACCCGTTCCACGCTCCGCTCTACCGATTTTTCCGCTACCCTTTCCAAGCCCTTTTTTGTCAGGCACGAGCCCAGCCGCAGATACGAGGGGTGCAAAACAATTTTAAAAGCGTCGTTGGAAATTTGACTGGAAAGCTTTGGAAGTAGTAATGTCACTTGAAATATTTTATTATTGCAGGCAAAGGTAGGATATCAATTCCAATCTCAATTAGAATCTTTAGAATATATGACATTTGAAAGAGTACATTACTCACAAATTTATTGTCACAGATTCCATCAAAATATTTAAATATAATGGATTTGAACGATAGTTATTTGACTACGTTTCTCAAGTATAATTGAAGGATTTTATTTTTAGCGAAAGGGGTGCAAGTTTGCAATGACAACTGGGCTGTAAATATTCTACGTACGACCTTGCATTCTGTAGGTACGTCGCAATTCAACGTCCAGCAGCCCCAGCGCGAGGATTTGTTTTTGTCGCGTCCGATTTTATCAACCTGCCATCGGTAGGGGGGAAAATGACTTTCGCCCATTTTAGTAATTGCGATCAGTCGTGAAAGGGCCGCGTCGAATCAAAATCAACTGTTGGCAGAAAGATAAATTGCGTCCGGTCGACTCTGTGCACGCGCGCTGTCACTGGAACAAAGGAACGACTAGATTTGTCCTCGGTGATGAGCTAAATCCTTATCTGAATTTTTCAATTTATCTGGATTCAATTTAATTAATCATGTAAACAAATACTCTCAATCAAGTATGATATGAAAGTGACATAATTTTTTTATTCTAAAGAAGGTTCAGTATATTCTGGTCTTGTTTGAATTAACGGCGAATTAGAAGTTATCTTTAATATTAAAAAATGATAAAAGAGTCAAGAACGTTCTGATGCATTTCACAGTTCGCAAAATCTTGATCCAGGAAAAACCAACTCAGGTCACAGATCCATTTACCAAAACTTGAAATTCAAAACGACTACTCTCGAATCAACCCGATTCGAGAAATCGTGTATACATCTAAGTTCGAGTATGAGAACGGCACGGTACGTCACTCCCCTATCGCGGCAACAATTGTATCGAACAACAAAGAGTAAATCGTCCAGAAAACGACATTCCGTGCCGCGCAGAGCTGGTTCTCAGCGATATTGGAAAGTTGTTGCATCCAATTTGGCCGCCCGAGGCGCTCACGCTCCGCCATGGAACGCGATATCGAATTTCAATTAAGGCAAATCTACCCGTAGTTGACCATTTAAGAGGACATCGTCACCGAAACTTCGATATCCTTTTTGGTTTGTATTAAATTTTACAAAACCACGTGTCAACTGTTCCGTTGTCACCTTGGAAGGTTAAAAATTCCCAAACGGCAACGTGTACTTTTCAGATAATAATAAAATGATGGCAAGATGTGTATAATACAAATTTATGGCATAAAATATATTTTATAGACTAATATAATATTAGGAATTAATTTTTAGAAGCAGGAAGTCATCCTACAAACACTCAGGATCAGTAAAAACAGATAGAATTAAGAAATAGTGAAATCAGTAGAAACAGCCAGTCATGGACAGACAGGCCAGACGAGTACGCAATAGCACATGTGACCTATTAAAAAATTCTATTCTACATTCGCAATTCATTTTGCATATAAAATAACAATATTTGCACCATCAATTCCTAGACACTCTGTACTTATATGTACTATTGTTATAAACTAGATAGTAAAATTAATGCAGCATAAAGGAACTCTAAAAAAATTCACCTTTACTTTTGAATCAAGATCGACACTAATCAACGACTAACGAATTAAATTATTACAGTTTGAGAATTCTGTTAGCCATCTCCTTCACCGATCTAACAATCGAAAAGGATCAGATCTAGTGCGGAACGATCGTGAAAAAGTCTTATTGTCAAGTACCCGGTTCTCTTCCGTTCGCGTGGAAGTTTCACGTAAGAAAGTTGGTAATGCCGACCGCGGTGGCAAGTTTGATGCCGTCATAAACGTATTATCGTCCCCGTCGTTCATGCTCCGCGCGGCTATTGTGGTAATAAAGGCAACTTGTTCGCGGATACATCGTGTCCGTGCATCTTGCCAGAACGAAACTCGGGCTGAATACTTGTTAAACTGCTTTGATTCCCAGCTCGTGCCAGTTTCGAGCAGTATCAAGCAGGTGGATGCTGGTCGGTGCTTCGAGAGGAATTGCTCCATCAATTCCTAACTGCCTGTCTCGCAACGCGGTCCCTCAATCGCCGAGGTTGCCGTAGTCGTGCGATGCTTACCTCCAAACTGCCCAATATTCATTAAACGAGGAAAAGGAACTGGATGATAGAAATTTAATACCAGGGGAGACATACTATGTTGAACTATATAATAATAATATTAGCGTGAATGTAGAATGGAATTTTTTAATAGGTCACATGTGCTATTGAGTACTCGTTTGACCTGTCTGTTTCTACTGATTTCACTATTTCTTAGTTCTATCCGTTTTCACTGATCCTGAGAGTTTGTGGGATGACTTCCTGGTTCTAAGAAATATTACTAATATTATACTAGTCTACAAAATAAATAATATTTATTTGTTGTGAACTATCATGTATATTTTGTAAATTATGTGTTTAATTCAACGTTTCGACGTATATTTTGGTTGCCATTGGATTTATGTATTCAAAAGTAAAATAGAATAGAATTATTATATGAAAAAGGAAACAAAAAAGCTATAGAGCTGCTTCAACCTCCCTCTAGAAAATACAATACCCAAAAAAATATTCTCACGTTCACGTTATGTTTTCAAAAATAAAATAGAATAAAATTATTACTTGAAGCAGTAAATAAAGTTGCTGTTGAGCTGTTTCAATCCCCCTCCAGAAAATACGATACCCAAAGAAGTATCCTCGCGTTAAAGCTTAAACCTCTGCGACCTCAGTAGCACATCCTAAAAATGGCCCTTTAATAAAACCACCCCTCTTTTTGTTATTCACGCACACATACAACTGGCCAAAAAAATTCTTACTCTTCAAGGGACAACATAACCATTTTGTAAGAGAAAGAATCGGATCCAGCACTCATTTTCCTGGAATTAATTCCCAAAGAGGACTCTTTCGAGACAATCCCACCGCCTGGTCCCCTTAAAGCGCGAGGCAGAGAGTAGGAGCGGTTAATAACTGGTACACGGGGGCGCGAACTGCGCAAACAGATAACGAAGAAAATAAAGTGGAAGATACACGACGGAATGGCGTGGCGGGAGATTGGATTGGTCGGTGGCCCCGCGGAAGCACGAGATCCGCAACGCGATACCGTCGAAAGGGAACGGGGAATTCTAGGGATTCCAAAGGCGGAGGGAATATTCTATACCGCTCCGAAAATCGGGAAACGCCAACCGGCCAGAGCTCATTAATTTTCATCCGCCGTGGAATTCGGTTGGCTCGCTTTCTTGCACCTGAATACCGTTCCACGACTTCGCGGTCGAGGGTCCGCGGACTTGCTAAAAACGGCCCTCCGAACGCGCGACATTGGAGATTAATCTTACTTTCGCGTGGAATTCGCGAGCCCAACGATGTTTCACGAACCGATTACTCGAGATGATTAAGGCCGGGTTTCCGGTTAGTCGGGTTGGGCGAATTAATCATTTTCAGGAACTTGTGTTTTGGAATTATGGGAGGAATTTAAGGGTTAGGTTTTAAGGGGTGAGTTCGTGCGGGTACGGTTGAATGAATGTAAAGGGGTTTATTATAGGGAAAATGACGTTCAGAAAAAAGAAGATAGATCGATACAATATACACATAATACATAATTTTTATATTTTATACAAGAATTGTAAGAAACTCGAACCAAAAATTTCATTTTTGGAATGCGCACAAACTTTCCTCCCCCCTAATCGAAAGATTAAAATGAATTCCTCCAGAAACACGTGAAAATCAGTGTTGTGCCTGCAACCAAGATAAAATACCGTCTTCCACGAGCTACTTTTAATCAGTCCTTTATTGGAAGAACAAACTTCCTGCATTTCGAAGCTCTCGGAGTTCTCAGATCGCCTCGGACGGGTGAATCTTTCGCGCGATAAAGGGGTGCGTTCGCGGAACCAGACTTCCTCGATTTCGGACCAGGATCGCAGCGGGCTGGAGCAATTTTCACAGACCGTTCGAGTAACACCGGTGAAACCATAGAATTCCGCGCGGGAGACAGGAAAACACGAAAAGTGCAATTTTCCACGAACGGGAAAGTTTCCCCTCGGTCACACCGACCGTTTGTGCAAGCACGGCTAGATCTGCGGGCTGCAATGTAGGCAAGGTTACCGATGCGATCGAACAATATCCAGCCGAATATCGGCGTCGAGAGCGTATTGGGGGTGGAGGAGGGGTGGTTTCCTCTGATAATTCGGAGCCACAGAACGTCCACAATAGAGCCGCTGCAAGCTGCGCCCCCACAACTTCTGCGTTACATCGATTCGACGCCTGCACGAGTACGTGCTTGTACCAGCGGCTGTGGCGATCTCCGCTGCAACTTTTGCGTATAAATCTTTCTCCGAGAGGAACCACCGGCGCTCGAAAAAAATTGGCAGCGCTCGTGCGGAACTTCCTGGTTACGGTTAGTTTAGAACCCTAGGAATTGTCTTGCTCTTGGTAATTGAAACTCGTAATAGAATATTTTAGATCTAACAGAGGAAATGAAATGTTCTTCATTTTACAAATTAAATTCCATCGTTGCAAAAGCGGTAGATGTAGTTAATTGTTTCTTTGTGATTTTTATATTCTTTGTAGACCTCTAGTTTGATGCAAATTGATCAACACTTACGGTATCCTTCATGATACAAAAATAGTATGAAACTAAATAGACTTATTTAATAGAAGATCATATAAATCTTCGTTATAAACACATACTAATTACGTCGAGAAATACATTATAAAAAATATTTTTAATTTGTTCTTTTTTCCAGATGGAGACCTCCCAAAAACAAATTTTATTTGGAGTCCATGGTGTAATGCGTCACTGGTCGGACACGATATCGATTGTGCTTCCCTGCGAGAAGGAAGGGCGAGGGGAGGGGTGCACGTTACGCAATAAACTCACGCAATCTGCAGATCCGCGGGCAAACATTTCCTACTCCAATCCGGGCGCGTGACGCGTTGCAGTTTGAATTCGCTCGCTGGCAGCTCGTTTTCACCGTCCCGTGCACAGATCCAACACACACGAACAAACCCATGCGTACACTCATACAGTTACTAGCAAAAGTATCCACCAACCTGGTGCATACCATATATTTCACGCATCATAAACTATTTCAAGGTTGTAACTAGCTATTCTGATTCACGTGAATGAAAACCTCCATTAATATACTTTCAATAATAAAGTGTTGATGTTTTTAATTTTGTCTTGATAGAGGAGAAGCAATACTTCACTGGTAGTGAGAACAATAATTGTTGGGGGGTGCTAATATGTTCAGAAATTACTTAAGAATGAGAAGACACTATGCAGAATTAAGAATAGGGAAATAGAATAACAAGGAGAATATTTCGATCAAGAATAAATTTTAATAATTACAAGAGTATAATATAACATATACTAATCGAGTTTATACAAAATAAATATCAACTTCGAGCAGATTCTTTTAAATTAATTCTAATTTTATTTTCCTTTAATTTCTATCAAATTACATTAAACTTGGCGATTCCAGGGTTAAAATTGATCAGGTGAAACGTGCTTAACGTACTGGGTGGGCGGATACTTTTGCGAGTAACTGTATATGGTCGAGACCTGCGTGTGAACCAGGGAAAACACGCTGCGGAACGTGCACGAGTATACGCGTTTGATCGACGCGTTTTCCGCTTCGATAAACACGCCTAACGACGCGCCGCGTTGCGTCGTGTAAGCAGAGAACGTTCTTCCGTGGAATTTGTAATGTAGGCGGCAGCCATTCTCGTGCGTTAGGCCAGAGAAGAACAACTCTGGTCTCGCGTGGTCAACCAAACTTTGAAACTCTGGCAAATATTTTCAACGAGGATCCTCCGATTATCATTCTTCAACCTCTAATGCATGAATCTCAGCTTTTATTGAACAGAAAACAAATCGGTTTTTTGGTATTTCATGAGTGTAAATCGCTATGCATAACGATATCAATCATAGGAACCGATATCATAGGAATCATAGTAACTCATGGAAGACATGTACTCGATGGATTTTGACCTTACCTTAAAAAGCGTTAGAAGTGTAACTTTGCAAGGAATGAGTGAAAGTGTTAGTGGTTTAATCAATTCGACTTATCAATGATTGCAGAAACATCAACGACGCACTTTCAATCGCGTTCGCGTCGATTGGCGCGTGTCGGGGTACTGTCGCGTCCTTGTCCCTCGCGGACATTTACCCTCCAGCTTCCTCTCGCTTCCTCTCGATGGTTCGGCACGCTGGTTAGCCGTGTCGAACAAATTGAAATCGCCGAGTGGAAAGCGCGTCTGGATCGTAATTAACGCGGTTAACAACGGCCCGACCCGCGAATTCCGGACTCAATCGTCCAGCGACCGTCGCTCAAGGATGATCGAGGCCAATCTTGATCAGGAAGAATATCCTTTGCTCCTACCACTGTTCCTCGTGTCAAGATTACTTCCACCTTTCAGCCATAGCAATTTAATTGAATTCGAAATCGGTGTTCTCGAGTTATCTTCGAATTTTAAACAGTGTAAGAGTTTGGCTCATAATTTGCATTATTATTGTATGTTTAAAAGTGAACTAACCACATACATGTCTTTTTACTGGAATCTTTCGTCAACGTTATAAATGGCAGAATGACAGCGATTAAAGAGCCCCTTACTTATCCTGGTAATTACCATGAGGATAATTATTTAGCCAGCGTGGCATTTTTTCGATTTTTCAAAGTTCCCTTCAGAGCATAATGAAATGACGAATCTTTTATTCAACTCGTGGAAGGAAAACCGTCGCGTAATTGCAGCGAACACGGAGGAAACGCGACAGAAAATAACACCACGTTGTCTCGTATTTCATACGTGGATGCATCAGGGTCGACACGCGATGTGTCGATAATGAAAATCATTAACGTTTGCGTGTGACGTCGCACGCGATCCCTGGAAATCGGTGCGCAGTTTGACCCTTCACGCTCCACTGGCGCTACCACGGCGACACACATAATAAACGTCACAACCCTTGTTCAGGTTTCGTTCGTGCTTCGGATCGAAGTTTAAATTATAAACGTCAACACGGAATTATCGTTAAACGTTTTCTACTTATGATCGAAATTATCTTCGAAATATTTCCATCATCGACAAATGGAAATACAATTAATTTTACATCGTTGGTATAATGTTACCTATCGCAATTGCTTTGGAGGTTTGTGTACCGAGACGTTAATTGCTAAATATTAAAAAAAATAATAATATAAATATATATTGGTATTAATTGGCAAAGCAATAATCCAGTCCACCCTAAGTGGAACTTTCGTATTAACCCCTTTAATCGCTCGAGCCAGCGAATTATCTTTGCACAGCCGTAAACTGTCGACCAATAAACGTCTGGTTCCTGGTCCTTCGGGGTCGTTGACGCGGAAATTACAATCGAAACTCGCATCGAGGGTGGGCATCGACCTACGTGCTACTCGCGACTTAATTCGAGACTGATTTACGGTGGTTAATAAAAACGTTCGCCCTATATACCGCGCGGACCGCGTTCGGGACCCGTTTTCCCCGTTGACCTGTAATTTTTTCTCTTATTAAAAGCAATACGGTTCCCCTCGCGCGGAAAACGAGGGGGAAAAGCGCGCAACGGGGAAACGACGCTGACGGAGGCTTATTAAAATACCGATCCGTGGAAACACGGCTGGCCGCGGGCCAATTCTCGAAATAATGTCGATTTGTAGCACCAGCGGGCTTGCCACCGCGTTCCTCGAACGGCCACCCGACGATATTAACTGCGATCCAACTGCTGAGAAATCAGGCTTCCTTGTTATTTGCTCGAACGTGTGCTTTATGGCGCGTCGATGCTGTCTCCAGGCTCGTAAAACCACCCTGGAATGAGAGTTTTCCTATTTTCTCTCCTTCCCGAGTCAAGCCCTAATTACCTCCACTTTTATGGCTTGGACACGATGATACGAACGTTAAAATTCAAGGAATAATTTTAATTTTCATACGAGGAACAACAATAGTCCAAAGTAGATACACTGAGAAAATACGAAAAAAGAAAAGGTAAACATAAAGGAAAATAGACCTAATCCAATGCTCCCAATGAAAAATTCAGGCTACTGAATAACCAGATCTTCAAAAAGATAGAAATTACAAGCGGACCGATTGAGACGCGATTCAGAAGTCGATGATGTCACAGATTAAAGGATAACCATGCATCGAGTTTACGAAAGTTCCCTCATTGTCTCCGACGAGGCAGAACGCGAGAGTCCACGAGTCGGAACTTTTCCTTTTTAGTGTACGCTGTCGCGTTTTTTTCCCGAGGCGACAGAGAAAATCAACCCCCAGGATTTCGAGGATGTCTCTCAACCCTCTCTGCCCTCTGCTTCGTCGAATAGTTATCTAAGGGGGAAAACTCGAGGGGGCTGAGCCGAGGAGCGGGGAAAAAATATAGATTTTCGTGTAAGAGGGACGCCAGAAACGAGAGTGGTTGGAATAATGCTAATCTGGTTCCTGGCAAACGTCAGATGTTCCGCCACGGTTTCCTTCTCGTGTTATCGCATCGACGATGCGCGTGCATTGCCGCTCAGAGCACTGGGTACGTGTGCTAATGAGACGTAAATTCGTAAACTCTGCTATTACAGCGGCAAAACTAACAGAACGCTAACGCAATTTGCACCGAATTTGTTGCGAAAGAGTAATACGCCGGAATCCCCATTCGGCGGACTAATTGGGGCCAGGGGTGCGTCCGTTAAATCAGGATACTCGTGAATTAGCTTCTACGCGGGACCAGGAGTCCGTTAAATAACTGGTTGTGTAGTCGGAATTTTTTGAGGGAAGAGTTACGGGTGGTACATAAATAGTGTCCGTAATTGAATGTATGGTGAATTTATGTGTAAATTAATATTCACGGTATAAATATTCATAAATTATATATGTTATATTTATATTCATAAGTATTTATGTACATGTGACAAAATTGTATATTTCTTTTTTTTCATATCGTGTACACACATAAACATAAATAGAAATTTTCATAAAATATTATATCCTCCCCGTTTAACACCTTAAAATATTCCAAGAAACAACTCCATCCATTCAGCATCCACAAACGATCCATTCATAAAATTTATCTTAGACTATCTTCACTTTCTTTCAAATTCCCATTTTCTGTTCGAATTCCTCGACTGAAGCATCCACAAAATTTTTCCGTGAAAGAAGATTCAAAGCTCAGCTCTAAATCCTCGCCGAGTAATTCGATATCGCGGTCAAAACGTAATTTCCTCGGTTCAATTTAATCAGCCGCGATTAATTCAGACACCTGTTGACCCAATAGCATTGATCTGAATTCCCCGTCGCCTCCGAGAAACCTTTTCCAACGGATGGAAACGAGCTGCTTGAAAATTACCGAAGGAGGCGTGCCGCAGGCATGCATAATGGCAACCCGGAAGCTTCCCTCTTTCAAGCCAGTTACGCGATACACGATCGCACACGCGCGCCTCCGTTCGACACACACGCCGCTAATAATGTTGCGAATAAGCGCTATATTACGCCGAAGCACTTCGCCCTGGCGAACGTTTATTAATATTGGAAAATATCCATCTCGACGATCGTGACGATCGGGGTTATCCATAAATTTCAACCACGACAGAAGAGCACGATGCAAGCGTCGTGCCGCTTTCTACGATCACCGTGCAAACCGTGGTCGATATCGAAACAGCTGTGTTTTATTCAAATTGAGATTTATTCCGAATCTAGTTCACCGGAAGAGCCTGAGCTACGATGGTTAGAGGCAGAACTGAGATTGGGAAAATTTAGTTTTAATTGGGAAGCATTTATGGTCCCAGAGAATTCTACAGAATTTCGTTGGGTTTCATTTAATCCTTAATGCAGTCAATTTAATTGACTACGTTTTAAATTATTCTGAGTTTGTATACATTGAAGATCCGGGTGATTAATAGTATTATTTATGGAAATGAAGGAAGGAACAAAAGCTGAACTGGTTTGCTCGTTTATTTTTACACGAGCAAGCTTCCTTTCTTCAATCTCTAATTTTACTCTTCGGGGTAAAATAGGTTTCCTGGCAGAATTCCATATTGGAAGCCCACGGAAAAAACTCCACGCAGAGGTTTTAAGCTTCTTCGCTAAATTACAGTGCCGATCTAAATTTCAATATACGAGACTAATATATGTAACAACTACAATAATTCGTCCTATTAATAATAATTCAAATGTAGTCTTTCAACTCACAATCGCCAATCTAAGTTTCATATCCCTCACAATACTTTCTAAAATACCAATAATTCCTACAATTTTACGCAAGTCTCGACAAAGGCTGACAACAATGTACTCATGAAATGCAAAAAAATCCCCCAAATTCCAGCTTCATCGGCGTCATTGATTACGTTTCGTTTACCAGAGTCGCTCATAGGCTATTAAAAAAATTCACGAGCCCTAGCAAAGACTGGAACGCGCCCCGTAAACTTATGAAAGGCGATGGTCGCATCGAGTTGACGTGCCAACGGTAATGGAATTGCTGCAGCAATGTCAGCACCCGATTTTCCACGTGATTCCACTTTCCCGTGATTCGCATTCTCGCCCTATAATACTCTTCGCCAAACATACCCACGTCCCGCCACGAGGGGAGAGAAAAACTATGAAATATCCTGCGAGTTCAATCGGGGTTTTTGCACGAGTACTGGACGCCATCGCGATGGCGAGAACGAGGCGAAATGTGAGGTAATTGAAGCTCGAACTGACCACTGATCCTTCTTCGTATTCATGACTGATTCCTGTTTATGTTCAATGTAGAAAATTCAGAGTGGAAATGAATCGTGGGAAACCAGTCTAATGGTTAATGTGAAACGCCGATCTATTCATTCATTGGGCTAACGAGGATGATACGTTAATATTAATAATAACGAAGATCGAAGTCTGTTTCATCTTGCATGGACCTATAATATAGGTAAAGAAATAATTTATCGATGTACTGCATTCTCAAGGCCTATTAAATTAAACAAAAAGGAAAGTGAACGCGCTTTTGATTAAAATACATAAACGTGTAGTAAGATAAACTGTGCATAAAATTTACTTTTGAACGAATTATTGTAACTGTACCTTTAATTATCGCAACTCTCTAATGATTTTCATCCGAATTTCAACGTGGTATTGCTATTCGCTCAAAACACGGTTAACCGTACTTGATGAACGTCACGAGACAAACAACGTTGACGGTTTATTACGCCAGCGCAAGAGAAACACAGATGTAATTTAACGCCGGCGCAACGCTATCAATACGCCAGTGTAAAGTTACTCCGTGTTGCGAACTATAATATCTAAATATTGTGCTTGCAATGTTGTCGCGATTAAACGAGTTGCTGCAAGTGTTTGCTGAAAAGTGTTGCGTGCTTTTTCTTTGTCCGTCTTTAAAAAAAAAAGCTTTTCCTTTCCTTTTCTAAGAAAGAAAAGGAGGTCTTACTTAATTAAAATGATTTTTTATACCTACATAATGTTAAACTGGATGTCTCTAAGGATAATATGAAACAACAAGTCGAATGAAATACTTGAAAAGCACAAATGTCTAATAGTAATCCCCAGTAGAATAAGTATTACATTTTTTCAATCGATTCCAATGGCATCTGATTAAAAACATGTATTCGTCGAGTGCGTCGAAAGGATTAGAAAATAAGACGAAAAAGCCGCGAGAACGGTTTCAATCGGCTTAAACCGGGGGTTCGCCATTAAAGGGGATGGAAAATTTATACGGAAATTTTTGTCGTCGATAATCCGCTTTTCGCGTTTTCCATCAGCCCCTCGAGTACGCTGAAAAAGAAGAGGTCTGTCCAGTTCGATGGAAGAGATTAGCGGATAAATCGCTGACTCGGCACGGCAAATAGGAACACACAGAACTAGCAGACGGGCTTTTATAAGCAGTTCGAGACGGGCTACGAAGGCAACGGCTCGTTGAGGCTTCGAGGAGGTGGTAAGAGGTTGTGTGGAAGATCGATGAAGCCACTTTGACGCCGACACGGATGACACCTCCTACAAGGGATATTGCAAATACCCTGCGCGCACTCTCAGCCGTCGACAAACTTTTACGACCACCCTCTTCATCGGGAAACGGTGTATCAAGTTAATCGGTACGTCTCACGGCGAGCGTAAAATAAAGATTCTCGGCTATCCGATTTGTAGTAAACTAGTAAAGAGATATAAATATATGTTCCGTGAAACGAGTGCCAACTTCTTGGAATTCCCGACGATACCGTGGATAAAATTGTCACGACTATATTACCTATTAGTACACTTTCCTAAACACTGCCTGCTCTGTTCTAGATCGTTTTCAAAGTGGCGATAATACAATGAATGAAAAGCAATTGTGGAAAATATATAGGATCAAATCAATAGAAAACAATTGAAGAAAATATGTAGGATTAAAACAATATTTGTTCGAGCTCCACTCGAAGGCAGACCTGCCGTTCCAAGACAAAAATATACCCCACCACTTCTTTCTTTACATTTCAAGTCGCACGCAACTCGGTACACTTGACTCGAATAAATTTCTGCCTCCATCGATCGCCACGTTTAATTAATCAGAGCGACGGTCGGGACTGAATTCCAAATTGAAGTTTCACGGAACGTTTAGCGATCACGAGTACGTAGGAGGTTTCAGCTTTGCCTCGAGCAAGCGTCATGATTTTTCGAGAAGAGGCGCGGATCAAAGCGACTGCGTGCGCTATTAATTGCTGGTGAACGCTTAATGATCCACGAGCGCTCCCGCACGTTTCCGTTCAGGGGCAAAGGCGGGGTCCGCCTCCCTGCTGCCTCCGATCTCAATTTCGGGAAATTTCAGTCGGAGTAAATAGGAAGCGTTTGTAAACGCGGACTGGTTCGTTTCGAGACGCTGGCGAAGGTCGAAGCTAATTGGTCCGCCAACCTTGCCGGTGTGTGCAGTTTGCTTGGTTTCTGGGACACCGACCGTGATGGAAAACCGTACAGATCGAATTAAGCCGAAATCGCACCTAACTGTTACTACGGCCGAGCGATACTCCAGTTAATTTAACTTATTTATAGCGCGGCTCGCTCGGACCTCGATATCCGTGTTTTTCGAGCTGGATTGTTGCGAATCTCGCTGGCTGATCGCTGTTATTAATTGAACTTAGGTGGTCCATTGGTTTTATTCCAATTGTATTTACTCCAGTTTTTAATTGCATTCGCTCGACAAATTGTTTTAGGATATTTGTAGAGTACACTAGAGTACACCTGTGTCTGTCCATAGCTGTCTGTTTCTACTTGGGTCGATGTTCTTAAGCATCAGTTCCGGTATGACGTTATCTGTTCTCCGTTTCTCTTACCGTCTCGTAACCAGTTAGAACCAGTTGAAACTGATAACGCCGTATCACCATCAACGCATAGAAATACCACAGCAAGTAGAAATGGCGAACAATGAACAGACAAGTCGTGCTCAGTAGGTCGCGTACCTAATGAATTTTCAATGCTGATTATCTTTAAATAGCGTAACCGATACATTTATAAAATTATTTAACAGACATCATAGTCACTAGTAATGCATAGTCAATAAATAAATAAATAAATATATACATATATAAAATAAAATTCATGCACCAGACGCTTCACACGCGACACTAAAACACACCTAAAACCGTTCAGGGAAAGCAACGCGCAAAGTAAACGATACAGACGCGAATCTGCAGCATCGATAGAGAAGTTCCTGTGTTTATACTAAACTTTGATCGCCTTTAGCAGGTAAATCGTTTCCCAAAGCTACGTTCACCGTGTGCTTTTCCCTCGCTATTGTCCCGGCGTTCGTGGGCCGAAAACGAACGAAAAGTTTACATGGGCGATTCTTGCTACGGATAAAGACGCGGCAAAAGACGTCTTCTAAACTTCTCCCCCTTCCCTTCCCCTCCTAGGCGTCTCCACGGTGCCCGTTTAGATTAAAACGCATCACGTAATTGAATTTCGAAACGAGGTACCGGGCGTGAAAGTCGCCGACGATTAATTCCCTCTGGAAAAGTTCGCGGGGGTTGGCGAATTCCGCGAATAAAACTCGAGACAGAAATCTCTGGCGCTGCTGCGAAACGAATTTATACTTCCCGCGAGTTTCCGGAGGCAAGCCAAACACCCCATAAATTCGACGGGGCAATAAAAGTTGTACGTGAATCTGTCGGTGAGAGCTACAAAACGGGGTCCCCGACAGGTTCCGCGCGGCGGAAAGGATGAACCGTGGGATCCTTTGCCCCCACCCTCCGTGCCCACCCCCGCTGACGAAAAGTCGAACGGTGTTCCGGTTCCCGGAAGTTTGCCTGTGAAACTGCCGCGCAAGTTTTCCTTCCTGCTGGCCAACCGTTGCGTCGTGTCCCTCCATTGCTCGCGAAAAATATTACTTCGCCAATTACACGGATATTTCTATATCTCTCGAGCCGTGATCTAGCGCGTTCACTGCTGGATCGATACTCGAGGAAGTTTAAGCTGCCGAGATTTGAAGCTTCCAGCTACCAAATAGAACACTGCGAGTGACACTATCAAGATTGAAAATTGGCCACACGAAATTGACTCATTGTTACAAAATAACTTTATGCTTTCATCCCGACAACTTTATTCAATAAAAGGAAAAACTGTATAAATGATGCGTTCGTCGAGGTATAAACTGTATAAATGATGCTGCGTAGTTGATGTGGCCTTAACTAAAGTAACTAAGAAAAGAAAAACAAGAAATGAAGCATTACTTAAAGAATCTGAAACACCGATTAAAAATTTTCTCAGCAATTTCAAAAGACTTCTCAAGTGATTTAAAGATAAACGAATGAACTACGTTGAAGAAACTCTCCTGCCTTTCCTCTTTTCTTTGTTAACCGTCGAAGTTGCGTCTGAAAGCGCCGACGAGCGCTGAAAAAATACGTTCCGACGGCGGGAAGCAATGACTAACGAGGATTCGTTGAAAACAGCGAACTATAAAAAGCTGGCGCGTAATTATTTTCAGCAAACGGCCGAGAACGTAAATCTGGCACGAGAAGGAAACAGCAGGGTGTGATCGGAGCGCGAGCTGCTCCACAGGTGGCGAGACGCACGCGATCGTAAATTTTGAAAAATAAAAATTTCAAGCGTACCGTGTCGACGCTACGGTTATGAAAATTCCCCTAATCGCGTTCGATCGGTATGCACGTACAAATATCGACAAGGTCGAGCACCTCCATTTTCGACGAAAGGTGCCGCTGGTTTGGAGCGAGAAATTGACATTGGACGCTCGCGTGTTCCCTAAAACGGCAGGCGAGTATTGGCCGCAAATACATAAATGGCAACGAGGACGAGGGACTGGTCGAAATCGAACATCGATAATCTCGGCTGGCAATGAAATAAATGGGACGGCGCGGCTTGAAGCGTCAGCTTTTCAAAGTTTGCGGCTGGAATTGGCCGTGGCCAGTGGCACGAGTAGCGGCTTAATGGAGCGCACGATGAATATGGAATTCCCGATGAATTGGCTCGTCTCCAGAAGCCAGTTTGCCCTTCGATCGCCGACTGATTGTTGTTTAAAGCGCTTCTAATTATCCACAACGCCGCGCAAGTATCGCGACGCGCTCTTACGGAATTAATCACAGGGAAGTAAACGCGAGGCGAGACTTTCCCTTTTGCACGATGCTTACTCGTATCTCGGAGACTGAGGAATATACTTCTTTTGTCATACATATGTGTGGCGAACGCGATACCATTTAATTTATCAAATGTCTTCGATACATATAGACGGTACGAATATTTATGAGACTGACTGTGTATAAATTTCTTTGGAGATGGAGAAGCTTGTAGATTCAGGCTGAACCTGGAATTAGAACAAGGTTTTTTGAAAAGAGACTATGAAATGGGGAGGTATCGTTTTTCATTGGATCGAAAGAGCTGATCTATTTTTCCTGAGAGGATGCAACTTCCGATACAAATAATAAATGCAATAAACACCATGCTTAGAATATCTAAGGACCACTTATAGCACTCGATAGGCTTGGACGAGTTGAAAGAGGAGAAAAATAACCGTGGGTATTCAATTAAACGCACGCGATCCGATATCGTGTAATTGGTTTTCGTTACACCTGCTGCTTTGTACGCAACTTGGTTTCACCGTGTGCAAGTTTCGATCCTCGTCGGAAACGCTGCTTTTCCATTCCGCCCGGTGTACACAAGCGGATTCGCGTGAATATTCCGCGGCGAAGCGGAAAATCATGAAACGCTCGGTGCAAATTCAACAAATACCCCTCGATCCTCGCCCCCGTCGTGCATACCGTGTGGGTCTTTTCAATGCCCGAACGTTGGTCGTGATTTATTCGCGTGCCGGTCGGAGCCTAGGGGTTGGGGAGAGGGAGAGAAAAAATTAATTACCTTTGGCGAGGCGAGCGGCAGCCAATCGATGGGAGCATCGACTTTCGTCGCTCGTATCGCTGATCGGCACAATTCTGGGGGAAATTTTGTTTCGCTGTACTGTGCTGCTTCGTTTCACTCGGATGAGAGGAAAAATCTTATCTGGATAACAGGTTCGAATAACGAATAAAAAGTGGATAGGTCTCCGCCCCTAGAGGAGTAAAAATTAGAATTCAACTGGTACTCATTGTTACCACTAAGAAAGAGGCGGGAATTTTGTATTTTTAAGTCTATAATGTAAGTAAAATAGATTATGACAAAAATAGGGGAAAATATGCCCAGGAGGTTCTGCCCTATAAAGGGTTAAGGGATGGACACAAAGATTCGAACACAATGCAGTCTATTAATTGATGCAACAACTCTGAATAAAAACTCAGAAAATTGCTCTATTTTACAATAATTTCAAAAAGTGTAAAAAAATTTACAGGCACCAATATCAAGTCTACCATATCGACAATTGGAAGGCCCATGGCACAAGGTGAATTCGAACTCGACCCACAAAAAGAAATCCACGATAAATGGCGCTTCAATATTCACGTCCAATCTCGCAAGATACAAATTATCCGTGGATAACCGCGGTAAAGAGTATTCAATAATGCAGGTAAACCGGTAGAACGTCTCTGCGGAGCTCGAACGGTTGACTCCGTTTATAGCGCGCGTCGTGGAAACCGGGGGACCAAAGAGGGGAGGGGACAGGAACGACCGAGGGTAACCTGCGATCGATGTCACGTTAACTCTCCGTCGGTGCTCCTAGTCAAACTTTCCTGTTGTTCCGTGGCACCGTTCCGCGGAGGTTCCGTGAAAATTTTCCCTCCAAGGTGGATGCGATTTGCCTCGACGAGCTTCGATTTTCTGCTGTAATTAGAGGCGCATACGTCCGCACCGGGGCTGAAAAATAGCGATACGGTAACACGTATCGCTGCTTGATGGACCGTTATGATTAGAGTGCCGGTACACATATTCAATGAGGCTGTTGCGATCAGTTTTCCAATTCAACGTGAAGTACGATTTCATTTTTCGTTAATAAGGTAGTGATTATTATTATAGTGTTAGATATTGATATATTAGAGATGTATATTATATTGGTTTGTCTAGAAAGTCCATGATGATTTTTGTGTACATTCCTGAAAAGGTGGAAAGGTTATGATACTTACGTAATTCAATAAATATGTATATATCAAAATTCAAATGTGCCTTTGAATTTTGTTTAAACATTGGCACACACTTTCTTGACAACGCAATAGATACGTAGTACTAGAGAAGAGTATCTTGGAGATAGTATTAAATATAAGTAGAATCTTCAGGTACCCCAGTATCCATCTTAATCTCACCTTTCCTCCAGCCTCTATAGAGCTTAGAGAAATTCAGCAAACGCAGCATAAGAGGGTGTACGAATCTCTTCAAGGCTTAAGTCGAAGATTCTCCTAAGCTTTCACCTACTCCAAGACCGACTCATTGTTATCCCACGAGTTCAGCGAGTTAAATCCTACAACCAGCAGTAGTTTTGAGCATTGCTACCAATTGGCATCAACATCAACAGGTCTCAGATATTTGCTACCTGTACATCCAAACAAAGCAACCCTCTCCCATTCCTAATCTTTCGATCGAGAAACACAAACCAGACGATGCACACTTTTCCCAGACCACCGTTGACCCCGAAACCGACGCAGCCCGCGGGTTGGCAAATTCAACCGGTCCCGAGCACGCTCCAAATGCTCGGCCTGTTCACTTATTATCCGCAATTACACCGTATCCGCAAACAGACGTCCGATTCGCGATCGCAACGGAGTAGCTGCCCATTAAAAGCGGCGATCGGCCAATTCCCTGGCAAACGCGTTCGCGCAAACGAGGTCGCGATGCATGGGCGAGGATGCGCCGTCCAAGCGCTGGTAATCGAGCTGGTAAACCGGTACCGAATTACAATGTAACCGTTCGGGGCGCGGCGTCTCGCGGTAGACCGCAACTACATACCGAACCGTCCCGGAAACGGCATGACGCGCTGATTCGCACGTGGACACGCTCGTGTTTCATGGGATCACAACCTTACATCGCCACGGGCCACCAAGAAGCGATTCCTGGCACCCAGAGTGCGGCTGTTGGTTGGCCGGAAGACGAGCAAAGGCTGGAGAAACGATAGCAGTATTTGCTGGCCCATGGGAACGTGCATACTGTTTCGAACTGCAGACAGGAAGCATGAGAATGCTTAGATCTGAGCTCTTTTAGTTGCGAGTTCTTCCTGAGGAAAGTAGGAAAGACACCAGTGAGTCGTTTAGAGCATACATCTCTCAGTGTTGTTTTTCACGCTAGATCAATTAAGTAGTTTATCTCTAGTTCGCTTATATAGAGATACTTTACATTACCACCTAAATTATTGCACTAGCTTACGTGTTATTCTCTGTTACTAACAGTTTGTTAAATAAATTATATCATTATTTGATGAAATATTTAAAAAAGCAAACTATAATGTACTGTTCCAAACGAACATCTACTTTCAAACTGTTAACATTTATTTATTTAATAGGCATTTCTAATGCAGAAAGAAAAAAACTTACGGTTTAATATCCTAAACATATAAATAATAGTACTAAATGAAAGCATAATAACACAACACCTTGAATTTGCATCCTACTTGGCTAAACAACTGTGGCCGTACTCGTGAAAGGATTAATCTACTCGAGCATGGTGTTTTGCAACACCGGTGGTTGGTTGGATCGCCAACAGGAAGCTGCGCTCTCCAGTTTCACGATTTGAACCACACCGAAGGTAAACGTCAAACCGCATGCAGGTCACAGGGGAATAAAATCTGAAATCTCGTCGCCTAATAATATTTTAATAGTAGTTGAAGCACGCTCGAGGAAACGCTGCGAAACAAGTTTCGTGCAATTTCGCCCCACTATAGAGCTAACTTATGACAGTTTATGACCTTGTCGGACACGCTAAGAGCGATCTTGTTAACACTTTGCGTAGACTTTGCTTGCGCAATTTGCTCCCAGAGCCTATAAACTTTCGCGACACGCCACGGGAGTTAACCTAACAGGTATACACTCGTGTTACTCGTGTGCGCGAGTCATTAAACGTTGGGTATGCTTCTTCGATAAGTGTATAAAGACGATGCGAGGCTTGTAAAACAATTTTAGAGAACCACTTCCAGTTCCCGGCGACAAACCCCTGTTGCAAATCCTACAGGCCAGTCAACTTAATCAAACGAGGCAATACACTACCCAACCCTCGTTTGGAATTTCGCAGTATGTACAAGCAAAGACATTTTCAAGTTACCTGAACGTTTAAAGTTATCGAAACTGCATTGACCGCACCTCGGCTTTTAAGCAATTACAGACACTGTCCCAAGCAAACATTCTCAAGCTATCTATGTAAACATTTACATTCGAAGCTATCAAGACTGCGTTGACTGCACTTCACCTTTTATGCAATTCCAGTCCTTTCATTCCATACTTTTATGTTCGTGTATAATAAAGTTTCAATTTTATTATTATTAACGTGTCGTCGATAAATCAATACACCGCTGGTTAATCACCAGTTATAATTTATCATCGTTATTAGTAGCACAAATGCAACCGCAGTTATTAATTCTTTAATTTTGATGGATCGTTAAATGGCTTCCGATGTTGCATCGATCATTTGAATAATAACCGGTGATCAATTATTATTACTGTTGTCGTTCGAAAACAGAAGTTTGCAAAGTTGTTCGCCGCATCGTTGCCTGTGCCGCGAACCAACTGACGCAAACGCTGGTCGAGAAACGGCGGCGCGCACGGTTTCCAGAGAAAGTGCATCCTCCTACTTGGCAAACGACGCTAGGTCACTGGGGCGAATTCAGCGTCTGAACAAGGTGAATATATCGATCGTAGAACGGCGACCCACTAAGGAGGCACGCTGGTCTAGTGCAGCACGCAAGTGCAACGCACGAAAGCCGATGCACCGGCAATTGCAGGATTTGCAGCTGCATCGCAATTCGGTCGATCATTGTTCGCCAGGATTGACGCAACCTTGGTTCGCTCGATCGCGATTGCTCGAGTAGATCCACGAAATAATAACGGGACAGGTTTCCGAGCGTATCTTTAAGATCTAGGTGTTGGGTTAGTCTCTTAGTTTTCTAAAATCTTTTTAGTCTCGTTCAGGTATCGTGTATCGTATCTCCAGTGCAGTAAAGTAACTCGAGTGAGTCCATATGTACTGAAATATAATCACAGGATTTGGCTGACTTCCTTTCGAATTTTCATCCATTTCTCTCAAAGAAACCTGACGAATGGTATTATTCTAATATTTGCAGAGGCCCGTCGAGAAGTTATAGCTTCCCATTTGTTTGCACCTTTCATTCTCGAGTCTTAAAGAGGATCCCCAGAAATAACCGTTATCCTTTCACGGATTCGGACGCTTTCGGGGGTCTCAATAGTCCATCAGGAGCCCGCCGAGCGACCATTTTATATTCCCTGTGTGAAAGAAAGGTGTTCAGACATTAGCCAGCTTCTCAAACCGGCAAAGCACCGAACAGACGCTTTTCAAAACAAGCAGACTCATAAACACTCCGGCTCGACGACGGTGCAAAGGTGAGGGAACAAAGATCGGTAACTGGAAAGCATTCATGCCGCGCCCAATGAGATTCCTATCGAGGTGTTTCTGGTAGGAAGCGCATTCGACTAGCGAGTCTCGAGAGCAGAAACCAATTAAGCGCCGCTGCGTTTCCCGGAAAGCCAGGAGCCAGAGTTCCAGGTTATCCTCGAGTTCCCACAGATCCTCTTTCTCGTGCCTCCGCCACCATCCCTCTGATCCTCTTCGTTCCAGCGACGCTTCATTCCCCGCAGCAGCGTTTCTCCACACTGTGTTCCACACGAGGGCTCCGTGAAAAACTTGGGTTGATAGGAATTGAAGAGTAAAAGATTGGAGAGACAATAGTTACTCAATTCATTCGCTATTACTTCTTAAAATATTAGAAACGAAAAAATCATGGACTCGTAAACATTTAGCGACTTTCCTTGCTTTTTTTATAAAAATAGTAAGTTGATCAAAATAAACATGAATTCTCCTTACTCCCAACCAAACCATAAATACATACAATTAAGCCGTTTACTGCACAAACCGATTAATTCCACCAGTCACGCGAAAATTATAACATTACTGACAATTATTTGTTGACTTTCATGTGTATTTATGCATGCTACAATATTTACTTGAATTTATATTACAAAGAGAATTTAAAATAATAATGTACATTATTTCATCGCATTTCTCAACTTTTTCTTTTATTCTCAATTGATCCACTTACTTCTGCTCATCAAAAAATATGAAAGAAAGGGTCCATCTATTATATACTCCCATTTGTAAAAGATTAAATAGCCCGAAAAAGCAAGAGTTTCCGTATCAATGCGAATCGAAAAGCGTCCTGTGATGGGAGCAGTTTGGGAAACGCTGTTCGTTGGTCCCTGGCATCCATCCTGCTCTGTTGGATTCTCTCTCGGTTCCTCCGGTTACCGATTTCGTTTCGCTCTCCCTTCACGTCCGCCTATCCCGTGGCTGGAGCGGATCACTGGCCGCCAAGCCGAGTTAACCAGCGGGAAGAGCTCGTTTGAATATAATGCTCGTCGTTACCGCGCCAAGGACGGCTCTATGCTCCTCCGCGTATCGTCCCTTCTTCGTCCTCGACGGCTCTGCAACAGTTTGCCACTCGCGACACATTCGCCAGCGATTCACCGTCTCTCATTAACGTCCGTCGTTTCTCACTCGATTTCGTCGATCCAGCCAAAGACTGACGACTCCTTTCACCGTTCCCTTTCACAGTTACAACCTGTTCGATCCGGGATGTCGGTGATCGCTACGCTTTGAAACCAGCGAAAAGCTTCCAATTGAAGGATGCAAGTAGGATTAGTCTTTGGAGATGTGTCTCTGTTCTTTGGACGGAGGTTTCTTTTCTTATTATCATTCGTTTGAAAAATAGACGAACTGTAGATTTGATCCGTGGTTGATCCTTTTGAGAAAATTATTGACTTGAATCTAAGGTGCTCCAAACCTTAGAGATTGCCCTGTCTAGTGTATCTAACCTTAATTATATTTTTAATTCATGATCCTCACGTAACAATAAACACGTGCCATCTCCGTCCTTGCGTATCTATACTTTCCACACTTCTCGGAACGTCAGTTTCCCAAGCACGCATCCATACGGCCTTCGCAGTGAAAAGGTTAACCGCTGAAACAGACTATTCCCGATTGCAGATCGCGACGAGGGAGGAATTTTCCCTGGCGCTATCGATCACTCGCTGGCGAACAAGGTTGAATTTTTATGAGCAAGAGAGCTGACGGCGTAACTCGACGAGAAGACGAACGACTCCATCCAAAGGTCCTCTTATGCGTGTCCTTGGATGTCGCGAGATATCGACAACTCTCGCTTCAAGGTCTGTTGATCTAGGTTCTTCAAAAGAGGAATCACTCGTGACCTACTGTTCGCTTTCGATGTAGCTAACAGTTTGTCCACAAATTTCAAACTTTCATTAATCTTGGAAGTCTTCTATTAATTAATCTTGCTGAGGAAATGTGTGTGAGTTCGACCTAATTTTCTCGTAAGAGATAAAAATGGGAAAAGCCAACAACGAAGAGGAAAATGTATCCAATTGCAATAAATTATTGCAATAAGCCCTAGAGGATTCATCCCATGTATAAACAAAATAAATTGCACCAATGGGTGCTCACCCGCGGAACAAATGTATAAATAAATTCAGCCGGAAATATCTTTAGGTTTCGCCGGCGTTTTCGACAGGACGCAGCAGCGAGTGGAACGAGGGGAATTTAAAATGTGCGAAGTTGCGTGCGTTGCGTGTCGCGGCAGCGAAAAATCGCCGAGTGGATTTGCAAGGATTCGCGTTCCCATTTCCGCGAACGTGAATGCGTGCACACCGGTGGGGAAGGGTTTCAGGTGTGGTTCAATTTCCGCGTGACGTTTCAATTTCTGTCGTCCACGCCGCTTCCCCGTATCGGCCTATTCAACCCTCTATCAACATCGCCCGTTCCGCCCCGACTCAACCATTTTCGGGATCGGAGAACATTTTAGCCGCGGTCTGGCGCCAAACATCCCCCGAAAACGCTCACTGAGGATGGAAAGAGGAAAACGAGGTACGTAATGTGTATGCAAACAACCCCTGTGCGTTTGTTTTAGTTTCATTGGCGTAAGGGTAGCTTAAACCAGGAGTGGAAGATGTTCCGTATTATACTGAAAAGCTTGAGATAATTTTCCATTGCGAATAAACTTCCATTTTTCTTTCCAATTATAAGCAAAGTTAAAGTCTGCTGACGTGGTTCGTGGATCACACCCCAGTCAGCTGATCACTCACGTACGACAGACACGTGGGCAAACTTTAACTGCTCGTATCTCAGTGACGAAGTTCGAGAGTGCAAAGTGGTACAGGGCTCTTCTACTTCTCTTCTCGTAGGGAATTCATCCTTTAAATTAATACTTGGGAATAACATTCAAGCAAAATCCTTCAATCACTTCTATTATAATATTTCAAATTTTATAAATCATTGCCCTATCGAATCTAGCCATGCAAAACTGAACATTTAAAGATCCTTTATTTTTCATTATTACAGATTATTACGCTAAAAATGATCAAATACTCTCTTCTACTCGTTGCCATACTGTACACAAATCAACTTCCTAAACCAGATACATTCCTCCTTCCTCGAGCCGGATAATTAGAGTACCTATTTAAGGAACCTTTCGGCCAAACTGCACCGAATTCTCAGTTAGGAATGACGAGTGAACCGTGGACAGCATTTCTCGCGAATGCGAGGACAATGGGAGCACAGAGAGTCGGCGCGTTCCGTAACGTCGCCCTGTCCCTCTTCGTGCTTCGTTAGCATAGTCGTGCGCATAAATAGAAACTACGCACGGGCCGAGTGACGCGTGCACAACGTCGAGATATATACGCCAAGTGCATCGCACACAGGTTGCTTGGCGTCACACGCGTGCACGGAGAGTTATACCGTGGCCGAAGCGACACGGAATCTCGTGTAGGAAGAGGCCAGACTCGTGTAGGAAATGTCCTGAGGAAACCGAGGGCACGGGACCCCGTCCAATGACACGGTGGGTTGCCGAGCAGGAAGCATCCGCGATGGGATACCGCAAGCTCTTTCTAGAGCTTCCTAGAAATTAAAGAGTTTCATGGTTTCTTAGAAATCTGGAAATGCTTCTTCATATGAAGAAACTGTAATAATGGTACTCGGATCGACGAGATGCTTTAAAGGTAGGCGAGAGGTTACTGTTGTGATCGATCGGTCCCGATTCAGTGACTGATCAAATCGGCGATAATAAAATTTTCATTGGTCTCTCTAAATGTGTTGTAAAATAAATATAAAGCGTGACTCGCGCAAACTGATCGATTTTGGTATTTATTTAATCCTGAAGAGGTAGAATGTACTAATAAATCAATACTCTATCTGACTCTATTTAAAAGGGATGAAAATGAATTTATTCCTGAAAAAAAAACAAACTAATAAATCGCGATCCTTTATTTCTCATTATTACAGATTAAATACGAATGATGTATGTAATTTATAGAATACTTCTAGGAACATTGAAGATCTCTTTGTTACATTGAATTGTAACAACAATCCAAAATAGTTCATCCGTCGATTGTTTTCCAAGAGCAGACATTCAACGCCGGCGTCAATAGACCTTTTAGAAAATGGCTACCGTCTACAGCTTCGACTTTTCGTGCACCAAGGTCTGGTTAAATCTAGCGCGAGATCGACAACGCTAGGATTTCCAAAGAGGAACCATCAGCCTCTGTGAGATCTCGCTTCGCTCGAAGATAATGACTGCTTCTCGATGAAAGAGCGCGGAAACGCGAATTAAACGCTCTTGGTTTCAGCCTGCACACGCGGCGGAAATGGATTCGCATATGTTTACATACGAATTACCTGTATATTCAGCAGAACCTCGCTGTTTTTCTGGACGTCGGAGAACCAGCGAGAATATTTCAGACCGAAACGTGAAATTACTTCTGCGTTGGCGGCGGGAACAAAATTTCCCTCGAATATCTCGCGAACGAATCCGTTCGAACGATCCTCGGCTGCTCGTATTTATCAAACTTCGGTCTAAAACGCGATATCCACGGTCTTGTTCAACCTTTGACTACAATCGTACAAGTGCCTTTGTACGTAAACTGAAACCCTTTATTCCATTGCACCCGTTTCAACGCATTATTGTATTTTATGCGATGGTAACACACGGACAAGCGTGTTTTTTATCGCTGCTTCTTATTCCACGATGAACTGCTCGATGAATTGCGCTGTGCTTGCTCGCGAAATTTTTTGCACGAACATCATAGATAGAATTCAATGATAAAAATTCTAGAAACGTATAAAACTCCAAAAGCTGACGTTAACTAATTGTTGCAGATTTAATTGCATCATTCAACCCTCTATGAGCTCGTGTACCTTTCAAGTCACACGGTAATATATCGACATTTTACCAAATAAAATTTGGTATTAAAATTTTCTGCAAATTGTCTACAGAAACAAAATTTGGCCCACAGAGGGTTAGCCAATAATCTATCTTGGCCATAATGAATTTATTTTCGTTGTTTCGATGCCACGCATCAAGTCTCCGTTTTTCTGCATTCCTTTCGCCTGACTGGTATTAATTTACCATAATCGCGCGACCATTTATTTCGCCGGCTCCTCCGATTACAGAGTTCGTTCGATTCGAGTGGACGTCGACGGAGCGATAATCGAGGCACAATTCGAGAAGCTCGTCTCCGGTTACTTGGTTCGTCGAGTAGTCCAGCTCGATTTCTCTCATCCATGGATAATTTCCTGTCGCGAGCTCGATGCATATTTTATTTGCAACGGGGAGCTACGGTAATGCAAATCGTCGGTGATCTTCCTCTTCCGCGGCAACGTAGCGTGTTCATCATCCGCTCAGTTTCTGTCAGAGACGGGGAAAATTTTATTCGAATGATGGATGATGGATGGAGACAACCTGCGGCGATTTATATGCCACATTCGTTCCATCGGAGGCAGCTACTCGGACGAGCTTTTACTCGCGACGTGAGAACATTTCTTTTGTTTTAGTATTTGGATGGCGAATCTATTGAACCAGTAATTGTTCGAAAGCTGTAATATGCAATAGTTAAAGGGTTCAGGAAGTTCTCCAAAAGCGTGAGAGTTGTATCAGTCCAGGTGACACAACTCGTAGGAGTTAAACTGGTCGTAGACAAAACAAATTTGCAAGCGTGTGCCTGTGTGTTGCTCAGGCCTACGAGGTCCTCGAGTATGCATAAGACTAGACAGGAATCTGCGATCAGATGCACACTCTCGGGACCCGGTACTCTGGCAGGCAATAAACTTGGACTCTGGCACGAGACTTTGGCAACTCGCTATGCGATTCAACGATTTTCAACTTGGCTCGTAAACACGAGTCTGAGAGGAAGATCGTAGTGAAATAATGAACTGCCCGAAACAATGTTTAACGTAGTCTATGTGAATTTATAATAAGAATAATGACAAGAAAGTTTATTTGCGTAAGAAACTAGAAAATACATACGGTAACTTTGTTAATAAATTACACCTAGAGTAAGAAAAATAAAATAAAAGAGTTGCAAAATATCATAGAAAAATATTCACGAAATATACAGAAGCGACGCGACAAACTTATCGGAGGAATAAAACCTGGTCAGATAAATACAATTCGACTGAATTAAGAGCCCGAATGGAAAATTGGTTGGGGTTGTTCACGCCAGGTAATCGAGGGCAGTGTTTTCACGCGTTGGAGATTGAAATCGGTCGGAGGAAGGTTCCGCGGTAACGCGAGCCACGAGAGATCGTTACCGAGCGCACCCACGCTAAGTAACGACGTCGTATCTTCGACGTAGGTGTGTACAACGTACGTGCACGCTCGGTACACGGCCGATTGCGCATGAAACCATTCACGCGAGGGAAGCAATCCGGTCTTGTGGCGAACGTTGAATCCTACATACACGGCCGATGTCACGGATAACGGAGCAACGATCATTTCCGTCGCGGAAAAAGAGAAAGGCGCTTCCGTACACTTCGCTGGAATTATCGCACAGGATGTCCCAGTTGAGCATCTTGAAACGAACAACTGCGCGACGCTTTAAAAACGACGACGATTCTTTGAGAATTTTTATTTTAGAGAGTTCAAATTTAAATGAATAAATGTACAAACGATGAGGTACATTTTGGCGATATATTCTGAGTATTATTAGTGAAAAAGTGGAATTCTTTTTTTCTAAATTGGATAGAATATATTTTATATGGTACTCAGAAGAATATCCTATGTAAATTTGGAGTGAATCGGACCAGTAGTTTTTGAGATTGCAGCTGGAAAAATCTCACGCAACGCCATTTTCTAATTTTACAAAGTATACTCCAAAGTGTGTGTACTCGTCAAATTTGAACGGTCTACATCGCACAGTTTTCCAGTGAAAAATTCCCCAAAAAGTATTACCTCACGATTTCCTGAACTTTCAAAAAAAAGAACAGGAATTTATATGATGTGTCACGGAATGTTACACTCTTAATTAGATGTATCACCGAAGCTTTAAGTGGATATAGTACTCAATTTGGAAGGAACGACCTCGACGAGACAAATGAACGTAAACGTTTCTGCTCAGTGTAACGCTTGAATCGTAAACACCGATAACCTTCTGACTTCGTTTACTACTGTCGGCTCGATTCAATAAATAAACTTGCTGACGCGACTATCGCGCATTATGTACTCCCGCGCTGCTGTCAGTCACTTATGTACTTTTTGTATACAAGGTCACGCGAAGGTCACATTCTTGCAGACTGAATACACCGCGACCTCAGCCACTAAGTGACGATCGAAGTGTCTACTTCTGTTTATATACCAAACAAGACCTTCTGAAACGACTACAACGAACCTTGCAATATTTAGATAGCTCAGCTCGTTAGGATCCATTTGTTAATTGTTCTAGTTAGAGGACATTCAGAAATTGCTGATATTTTTTCTGTGATCTTCAACCCATAAATGGTGTATGCTTGTTTCTCCCCACCCATAAAATCCACACTCGCGAAAACCCACCAAAAAATTTCAAACAATCTTCCCCTACATCTCCTCCAACAACCTCACGCAGAGCTTTGAAACATTACAGTGCCTTAGTCGTCACCAATTTATAGTTTCACGTCCTCTGCTAAATTCAGGACCCACGCGCCGATCGAGTTCGCTAGTGGGCAAAGTTGCACGAGGTAGTATCGAAAACTATCCGTGATTCCCTCGCCTAAACCACGAGAGATCGTCTCGGGGGAACGACAGGTTGAACCGCGAAATATCGTCAGCGTGGCAACGACCTACCGGCGCACCATATCTTTGACAACGCGCACATAATGCTCGCAGGATCCTACATACGTTTCTAAGTGTACGTATGCGCGTGCGTGAACAACCAGTGCGGGCAAACGCGCGACGTGTGCCCGTGCGTGCAACCATGCACGGTTGAGAAGCAATTACGTGCCACGGCAATGATAATCCCCGGTTGTAACTACGCGGGTAACTATATCGCGCCGCAGTATATACCCTGACAACTACACCGCTAAGTCTACGGGTGCAGTTTATATGGGAGTCGCTCGTATAACGTTTACGTCATACGAGGCGAACCCCCCGCTCGTCCTGAGCCCTGTGGAACACACTCGTAATTCCTGGCCGCGTCTACGATTGCGTTTAATTGCCCCGAGGGCACGGCTTTCGACTCCGAAACCATCGCGGTGACTTTGTTCGCGTCACAGCTCCAATTTCCGAATTTCTGTTAATTAACCGTTCGAGCTATCGGTTCCCGTGCTCGCGTTTCGAACACTTTCGTCTGGATATTGGAAATTAATCGCGGAATCGCTGAAACGATCCCGAGATGCGATGTTTACTTTGAAGCGACTGGGGTGTCTATAGGGGTGGACGCAGATGTGGGGTCGTGGTACAGTTTATGGCTGGAATCAATTTTAAAGGGGAGTCAGTATTTATTTAATAATGTATTTTTATCATAGAACAAAATTTGCCTGAAGTCTATCTTGTAGGAATTTAATTAATATATGGCAGAGTGTGGATCCTTGGAAAACTCCTGTATAGATCTAATGAAAAACTACTGAAATCCATTCTAACGATTTCCCCAAGATCTATCCGTTCTCAGCTACAAATTTGCATACCTAAAAAACCTGATGCATAGAAAGAAACAGAGAGTTTCTTCTGTCATCAAATCGTCGGCGTCCAACAAGTTAATCAGAAAGGTTCCGCGACAGTTTGAAATTTCGCCCAGAAAGACTCGCTTCGAGATTCTTGTCGCATCGCGGGGAAACTTAATTACATTTCTGCAAAAAGGTGTTTCGCCTTGTCACGGTGAAAGTTCCTGATACTGGAAGTGGACACGCAACGCGACCAATTAAAATTTTCCCCAGCCAGATTAAACGTTATCAGTGCGCAAAATGTCGCGATAAGTCGGATCGAAATGTCCCGCGTATGCCAGGTGTGTTTTATCGCGTCGAAAAAAAAGTGTCTCGTTCGGAGAAGTGTGGCTGTACCGTGCGACGCGCGGAATCGTTTATTGCTTTATAAAGCCAGGCAAGAAATCAACATCAGGAACTACGAAATAACGGCGATACATTTTAGCAACACGTCGTGCACAGCTATGACGTAAATCTCGCTGGGTAGGCTTGTTTTAAAGCTTGGACCGTATCTTTTCGATTAGAGCGCAACTTTTCCTCATTCAATCGAGGTGGTTATGTAACCTAGGAAGGCTAAAACTGGCACTATTTATTTGACGATACGAATTAAAACTCCGCATGAAGAATAAACATGGTTCTTCGCATCAAATATAATAACACTGCTAATTAAATGTCTGAAAAGCCCTTGCGTAAGCTTGAGCGTCGTGCAACACCGAATAGACCGACTAATAATAATTCAAACTCGACTCAACCGACTCGAACAAACTTCGTTCAAACGCGGTCAGCTCTGCTTTTCGGACAATTTGCATAATTCGCGACGACTCCGTTCGAAAGTACCGGGACGCGAAAGCATACTCGATTCGATGAATACGTTCAAACGTTGGGTGTTTCGCCGCGTTGACGCTCGTTTCTCTCGGCCTTTCATTATCTCCGGTTTTTGTCGCAGGACGATCTTGTTGCTCTCATCGAGCGACGAGTCACGTTTTACATTCCCCGCGAAAGCTTTCGAGACCCAACGGCAAGTACGACACACGGTGAAACGACTGGGACGCGAATGATGCAACGACATCACTATACCCCGGTAAACGACAATGGCGGGAGAGCCGCAACGCTGTTTCCGCGGTAATCGCGCTAGAATATTCATGAATCGCGCCGAAGCCGCCACGAGACGGCGAAAAACAGACACCGGGGGTTCGGGGAGGAGGGGGCGGGTATCGCTGAAGGAAATCCGATAAAAGGTATCAAACGGTGCTATCGTTTATACGCGAGGCTGTAGTCCGCGAAACGGTTTACACTGGCGGGAACAAAAATTTCTTTGAATGGAAATGCGCCACAGCGTTAATATTCATGGGCGAAAAAGTTTCCCTGACAAATGTCGGACCGAGATGAAGCTGAAAATGATATGTAACAGAAGGTATAATGTAAACTTGGCGCATATCTCGATGTAACGATAGATTCATCCTCGATAAAACGACACTAACCATCTAAAATTTATACACAGACAAGTATTTCGCCTATTCCAGTGTTCACCGCAGTTTTTCCACGCAATACGAATTCTGTCGATCTTCTATCCAGCACACTGGTGAAATACGCGCGCGAAATTTGACGAAAAATTGCAATAATCGAGTACTTGTAAAGAAAAAGGTCGAAAGAAGCGCGCATCAAAGAGGATCTTCCGCGAAGCAAAGTCTCTCACGGAAATATAACGGTAAACTACGACAGCCAGTGCTCGTTCCACGCATACCGCAGTCAACACTCGACTCCTTCTGGTTCTTATGCTTGAATTCCGCTCGAGCCTGCGCGTCGACGATCCACGCAGCATCCGCCAAAGAACAATTTTCCCGTCCTTGTTATATTAACATCGACTCGAGCTTTTAATTGGACTAGCCAATTAGCGAATCAGAGTTTTCTCTCTCCGAACCTCCGCGCGACGGAGGTTTCTTGTCATTCCTACGATCCTTCTCAAGAACAACACGACAGCGCGCTCGAACCGTTATCTTCGACATTGACGGTCTCCTTTTCTTGATACACTCGCTATCGCACCAGTGATACACCTTTCAGATTAGGCGTAACGTGAAATAAATTAAATTTGTTTAATGGGAATTCGCGATTGATCTGACAGTCAATTTATTGAAACATTAATTAAATTACAGTAGTTAAATTACGTAGTTCAAATTGATTGCAACTACTCAAGGGAGAAGTGATAATTGAGTATTAATTGTATATTCTTTTTAGAGCAACAAATTTAATATCATTTTTTATTATCAAAATAATAACCTTGATTACATGTCTGTATTAAACCTTGACGCCCAAAGCAAAACACTTTAAATTTGTCTAGCGGTGAATGGGTTAAACATCTATATGCACTGATTAAACTAACTCTGAATGTTTGGATAAACAGGGGTTTCTAAATAAGATGGAAATAAGATTCACAAATTGAAATGCAAAGGCAGAGATTCGGGGGCCAGGGGTCAGCATGTCGGTTCACGGCTCATCGTTCACGAGGAACGTTTACTCCGCTGAAATTAGAGCGGCGTCGTAGAAACGAGGGACGATCAGAGCGGACATCTTCCGAGCGCGAGGGCATGAATCCAATTACGTCGACTTTTATTTACAGGCGGGATACAATCAACGCTCCCTCCCTTGATCGTCTCCTATCTTTTACAACCCCTGCGATAATTTTACCGGAATCTCTTTGTCCAATTCCCTTTCGACACGGTGGCAAATTTGGAACTGGATCTATTGGAAAAATGGTGATGCATTTCCGTCGCCTAGGAAGAGTAACGAATCAGACAAAAAAACTTATGCTTTACCCATCGATAAACGTATAAGACAAGTCAGCACTTCCTCAAACAACCCCAAAATGGAAACAACTCATTATTTCGACTGCAACAAATTAACATAAAATTCCGTCGAGTTCCTAATTTACTTTGTCCATTCATACCGCGTCAAACAAGTGCATACTTCGTGTAATCGTATGGGACATTCCCCTTCCCCATATTTTCTCTTCCAGCGCTCAGAAATTGGCCGACCAATTCAACCCACGGCGCGCTGAATTATAAATAAAATTCTACGGCCCATCCGTTCGAGGCAGACACATTTTTCAAACAAACGCGTCCCCAGCGCTCCGCGAACGAGTGAAATTCGAACGAATTTCGCGCGAGCCCCTCCAGGCCCCTCTCCTTTCAGCTGGTACGGACTGAACGACAAAAATGCCGGGACCCGTGCAATTTTAACGAAGCTCTTTTTCTGGGAGAAATGCTCCGGCAATATACTCGGTGGAAAGTCTCCAGCCGTGAAGGCGCACGGAATAGAAGACCGAGGCACGATTTCGCGTACGTGCGCGCTCGTCGACCCCATTCCACCCAGATACCTCGAGGTCCGACTGAGACCTTCTTTCGAACCATTCCAAGGTTGCTACGTTCGATTAGGCGATTATGACGGCGTCCAGCCACCTATGTAACGGGTTTCTAGCTGTTCCGAGTGGACCAGAAGTCATTTATAGCGAGAAAAGGATGATTTGTTTCTTGGTACGACTTGTCTCGCTTTGCGTTGTGTTGCTTTGCGTAGTCTTGCTTTGCGTGATCTCGCTTTGCGTAGTTGAGCTTTATGTAGAACAGTGACGACATCCAATTAGCATTAGCTATACTTAGACTCCACAAAAAAACTTCCCACTGTTATTTTAAAAAGACGACAATAATATCTGGGTTAATCACCATCGCCAGCAGTAGTGCCATCCTTTACGCCCACGACAGGTGGATTAAGTCGAAGGACTCCTCTGAAAGATTTTTTATCGAGTCGACGATGTGTTACTCGAAATCATCAAGCAATTAGTTCCATCTACGAATGAATTCCGTTCTGGCACCGTCGAAACGCGCAATCCATTAGGAAGCCATTTAAAAGTGCTCCCTTTGTCCCGACAAATACTCGTTACACAGCGTATTGCTTTTCATTATTCGTCGGGTATTAACGCTCGTTACACAAGCTCGCCATTCCCGTGCAAAAGGGGTGATCTCACGTCATTTTCGAATGATTCCCGCGCTTTAAAAGTTCGTTCCTCGTTATTCTTAACCGGAGATTCGCGTAATGATGAAAATGGTAGATACACGATGTGAAGAAATTAAACTCCTACCATTCCTTGAACATTCTTCCACTTTCCTTTTCCTCTGCTTCAAAGATCGGTGGATGGTAAACGCGATGAATCGAAACTGATCACCTCGAGTGGATCCCTCGGGAATTTCACGCATACCTAACCGATGTACCATCTAATTCACGGTCTAAACCGCACGCCCGGCAATCACGAGCGTAGGTTCGCGTGGAAGTCGAGTGCATCTAGCGAGAGTCGGCGATCGAAACCGGTTTCCCCCGCTTTCAGAGCGAGTAATTTCGTTAGTTCTCCACGTGTCCTCTTCTTTCCGCTTGCTTCTCTTCGCGATTGCGTCGTTTCGAAATTTCAAACGGCGTCGAAGAACACGCGCAACAGTGGGGAGAATTATTTCATGGGGAGAAATACTAACACTTTGCACTTCGAATTTTCTGATTCCAGTACATTTTTGTCGAGTCTCACTCGACATAGGATCGCAAAGGGTTAAAGTATAACATAGCAAAAACGCAAGTTGTTAATGACTGAACTGACTGAAACAAACTGTTGTGAACAATGCACGCAAAATGGAGCGACGTCGACGCAACGAGAAAGTATGTTCATAAAGCTGAAGTCTGTATCAAGCGAATCCAACGAAAAGGCGCGTCGCCGGCCTCGTCGCCGCGTTCGCATTATGGGACGCCTTCAAGTAGTTTGCGAGCAGCTTGAAACTCGACGTCGAACGGAAAGAGAGCCCGAAAGCTGGAGAGCCCACGAGCGGGGAAGCAAGATTAATTAGATGCCGTAGACAAAGTGGGAGCGTGTCTTCGCGCTCCGTTCGAGCTGACGTTCATGGCTCGATAAACTTTGAAATTTCGACGACGTTCAAACGCCCGACCGTGGAACCCGCTCCCTGGTGACAATGCTGCGCGATAGGGGTATTGATTCGATACTGTGCATATAGTCCATACTGTGCATTTTGTGAAACAGTTCACGTTTTTATAAACAGTGATACAACCTTGTTAAGTAGTACACGATAAGTAGAGGATGCTTCGTCAAGTAATATCCTTAATCTACACAATATTATAGAATTAAATAATTCTTCACACAAACTACCACTACGTATTCTTGCTCCAAGTATCAATTTCACAGAAATATAAAGAGCGAAGGACGCAAGCTCTGATTGTTAGCTTCTCGAACAAAGTAACTCTCATCTCTCACTTCAAATATGACCCACTGACACCAGCTGAGGGATATTAATCTTCTCGACAGCCTCAATTGATAGATCAGCAGCACGGTAAATAAAAGTCATCTTTAATCCCAGTCCAGCGAACTGATTCCTCTTCCTTCGACAGATTCCCTCCTGTCACCGCGAAGAAATCGTTCGACCTACAGACTCCGCGGTACCATTAACCGCGAACAGGTGTAAAGGCTAGCGGAATACGTCGTAAATTGGTGCGTCGATCAGCAGGACATTAATGGCCGAGCACGTGACGGAAACCTGTCGTGCATCGATCGGAACGGCAAGGTTGCGAGCGTTGGAAAGAAGACAAAGAAGTGACCCTTGATGAGGAATGGGGGACGCACGAGCCTCGAATAGGTTCGTAGGACGCCTGAAACCCCGTCGGGGGATATAGTCACGGAGGGTTCGCGCGACACAATAATGAGACACGGACTCCAACGCCTGGAAGGGACTCCCGTGTGTTCGAACACGATACACCACGTGTCTTCGGGCCAGAGCTTCTCACCGCGTACCCTTCGTCAGTCTTGCTCTTATTGTTCGCTCCTGACAATGTAATTTGTTGCGCCGGGAAAGGAGTCAAGATGATCTCTGCGAAGGCTGCAGGACGCGGGCAATGCGCTTCGTTTAAATGGAGCTGAGTGACACTTGCTATAACAATATTGCTTTTTTTTTGCTCGTCTCGATTTCAAGATCGAGATTACTTGTAACATTGGAGATCGATATCGAGATTTAGCATGCCGAGATTTGGGCGAGATCAAGATTATTTGCTCCACTCGCAGTAACCTCCACGTGGTGAGACCTGGTAATCGCTATTATTCGTGACAAAGGATTGTTCGTCACGAGTAATAGCGAGCTAATGGCTGCGAACTTGGAATAAGATCTTTAGATATAAAAAGTGTAAAGTGTAAAGTGTTAAGTAAAGTGTTAAGTGTTGAGTTCCTTGAGGTCAATCACTTTATACAGTATATTTTGATTCAAATATCCCTAATTTATAGAATATTATAAAATGAAGAGTCCTCGACTTTGTCGGAAAGAAGGTAGATTTCTTAACCCCATGCAAACCCCTTCATTACTCATAGTTGTTCAATGAAATAGAAAGGATTTTATCTGTTGATCTAGTGTCTAGACACCTCGTCTACATAAGGACGTGAGATTAGCTCAAACCCATCGAAAAGGCACACATGTCTCTCTAAAAATAACAGACCCACTTGACTTACCTAACTACGCTGAGCCAAGAGAACAAGCTTAACCCTTTCATAGCTGAATTATTTTTCTGAGTCAACAAAGATAGAATTAAATGACCACGAAATTAGATACAAACAATAGCCATCGATCCTAAAGGATAGCCAACATAAAAGTGACCAAATGAACATCACGTTAGACTCGAAAAGTAAATTACTAATGTAATATAAAAAAATAATCCTAATAGTGAAGTTTTAAACGATAGCGTCGGCAATGTATGAGTCATATTAAATCTTGTGTCCTCAACTATGAACGCGAGGTCTGAAAGGGTTAAACTGAATGAATACAGTACACCAAGAGATGAATGACTTCTGCAGGATGCTCGACGCCAAAGGCCTCTAATCCTAGCACGTTTCAGGGTCCTGAGAGGGAAAAGAATGAGAACCACGGCCGACAGGAAAGGGGGAGCACCGCACGCCGCGAGGTTCAACGTCCTCGTCCTTAACGGTCGTCATCCTGGCAGTCCTGGCGGCTTCCCGTGCATCCGCGATCGAGACCTCGCGCGCGATCCTTATCGTCCACGAAGGACGATCGTGGAACAGTGGAGACGTCCGATGAATGAGAATACACACCGACGCTGAGGGGATATCCGTCGAACGGAACGATATCGCGCACAGAGTGTGTTTTTCGACCCGAAACTCGACGATTCCCTCCACGTACGGTCATTTTTCGTTGCTCCTCGCCCATCCAGTAGCCACGTAGACCTGGATAGGAAAAAAAGATAACACGGGGATCCATCGTCGAAGGACACTCGACGAAAGAACACGCCTGGACGCGGTCTAATGGTTATCCGAAATCGAAGGTCTGTCGCCAACGGAGACAAACACGATAGCACGTCCCGACGATCGGGACGTAACCGTCTCTGCTTTTCAACTATGATAGACACAGGTGTCCCGCTGTAGCTCATGTTCCTATCCAGGAGAATTTTGATCGTGGATCACGGTCTGACTGATCACTTCGTGGGCGACGTGTTGTAATTACATACGTTACATTACAGGATATTCAAGTCACAATCGTTCAGAATGCAAAGAATTTCTTGACACAGAACGATCTGTCAGCAAGGGAAAGTTGTCTCAAAGGTCACTTGAGGGAATATTCTATGCAAGGAGATTGACGACTACACGCTCGGAACACGTGTAAATCAAACTCTCATTTTTCCACGAAGGAACAATGTCATTGGACAGCAGAAGAGAAACGATAGGCGTGATTCGAGCAACGCCAGATTCCTAGGGAGATGAGCAGCGAGGAGAAAGCCAAGCGAAAGCGAGTAGGGCGTAAACGTTGCGCGAGGTCGTAAAAGGCTCCGTTAATCTCGCGAGACGGGGGCGTAACACGTGCGTACGATATAATAATACATGCCAGGGAACACCATAACGACTCTCGCGTGCTTAACTTACGAATGCCGCATCCGATGTAATAACAGACGCTCACGATGACTTTCAGTCGGGTTCCCATCGCTTTCGTTGGCCCTCCACGGCTCCTGGGTCTTGTTATCGAGAAAGTCGATTCGGATAATTATCATATCTATGTCTAACCTAGCGTTCGTTTAAACATTTTTGTATCGACTGCCGTCTAAAGCGATCGTTACCTGAGTTTAACACAGTGTTCATTTGATTTTTTAAATCGAGTATCTTCTACGATCAATAGCTATTGTTTGAGTCTAACGTGATGTTCATTTGGTCACTTTTGTGTTGACTATCGTCTAGGATCGATGGCTATTGTCTGCGTCTAATATCGTGGTCATTTAATCCTATCTTTGTTGACTATAAATGGCGATTAGTGGTCACTATCTCAGTCTACCATGGGGGATTCATATAATCTTTGTATTGATGATCTAGTAGGATCAATTAGTAACATCATATAACATTACATTTACTGTTTGGGACAACTATCTTTAAATCAATCTTGACCTACCACTAATATTACCATAATAATATTATTATTATAACTTACGAACACATAGGTGGTATCGATTCTCATCGATGAGACACTTACCTGAAACAATAAAAAAAAAAACAAATCAGTAAACAGTTAAAAATCGAAATTCCTCCTAAAAATAGAGAACACTTCCGTTTTCATGGTCGCGGAGATTTATTGCATTTTTACCAGCGTGCCTGGCCTAAAGGCGCAGCGGATGTCGAAGCAGACGTTGCGCGTCGAAAAGGGTCGAAAGGCAACTCCTGACGGCCGACGAGGAAACGGAGACGCCCGAAGACAGAAGGGTTCTCTCCACGGCGTGTTTCCGTGACCGCAATAATCCGACAGATACGATCAAAGTGCTCGCACGGACGAGAAGGGAGACAGAAACGGAGGACGGTTGGCGTTTTCGAGACGAGCGGAGGCGGATGAGAGAACTGGTCGGAGGCGTCGGGACGAGGCAGGATGAAAGAGAAAAGGGGAGATCGAAGCGCGGAAAGAGGAAGAAAGTGATGGGAACGGCTACAATATCGCGGCATTTCAGCGTGGAACCGAGAATAACGAGGCTGAGGGGTTGGTCGGAGCCCTCTTGTGCACGGAATGCTTCCTTCCAACATTGCTGCCATGACCAACGATCAGGGAGGGGGAGATTGTATTTTAATCAGAGGTAACGAATAAAACTGACGAGTAATAATTTATTAACGACGTGTGTCAACACATTCCGTGCCAAGCCGTTATGTACAGCGTAGCTAACTGTATAATCTTATTGTTAGAATAATTTACACTGTTTATAAAGAATACAACTTCCGTGACATACATTTTCCCTTCCATCAAAAAAAGCTCCACTCCTCCAACTGCCATGATCCAGATCCTCCGTTTGGGAACCCTCACCTTCGAAATGCTGGATAGCAAAACGCTCGTGCGTCACGACCCCTACTCGTCACCACAATATCGTGGCGAAACTGCTACCGTCGCCGGCGTTCGCGTTATTACCTTACGTGCCTGCATTCCTCTAAAGTAACTTCGAATCCTCCTCACCCCTTCGCCATCCCCTGACTCGAGGAACCCCCGCCTTTAATTCAATGGACGCGAGCACCGCGACGAAACTCTCGAAAAGTCGAGCGGTCCTGGGATCACGATCGACTTCCAGAGTCTACACACCGATAGCCTTTGGGTAAAAAGTTTCCAGGGATCCTCCGAGGAGGGTTAACTGTCGCGGAAAGATACCTCGATCCTCCGCAGTGGCCACCCTTCGATCGTGGAAACCGCTTGAATGAGATTCGACGAAGATTCCGTTTAACGAAGTTCCCTCGCTTTCTGGAAACGCTATTTTCGGTGCTGTCGGGTCCTGGGGCAATTTCGTTTGCTTTTTTGGGGGGCGATTGCTTGGTTCAAGTTTGACGGCTGCTGTCACGCACATGTGACTTTCGCGGATCGTAAAAAGACTTGGGGGAGGACTGTAGGGCGCATAGAAAATTGATATATCATTAACTCCACTTTTTAAGAAATCTTAAATTTGAGTGCCAAAGCACTTGGCATAGTCATAACTTTTTATATTTATAATAACTTTCCTGAATAATATAACACCATTAAATGACAAAATTTGTTTAGACATTGGATAATAAATAATTGATTTCGGATGCCATTTCATCAGAATTTTTAACTTTTTGTTTTATGGAGTTAATCGATTTGTGCAATGAACGGCTCAATTAAAGTTACGATAGAATCTAGATTAATAGAGTTGCAACCAATGAAAGTGCACACCTTCAACACACCTGCGAGTCTACCATCTCAACCACAAAACAAATACTACAAGTATCCACCAAGCATCACTTACACTAAAGGTGACTCGAAGAACGGAATCGAAAGCATTCCACGGCACTCCAACTCGAGCCGACCGCTTTCTCGAGAGATCCTTCCAGCAATTTAATTAACGTATTATTGCAACATAACTCGAACGAGAGGTAGCAAAACATGAACTGGCACGAATATTTCACAGAACTGGTTGCGATCGAAGAAACACCGCGAAATTGATTCTTATTATCAATCACACCTTGACCCTGTTTTGCGGAATATAAATTCGAGTCGTGTACGCTTAGACCGTTCGCGCAGGATTTATTGCATTTCGGTAGCAGCGAAAGAGACAGAGGAACGCGCATTCCGATATAATCGTCTCATCCTATTCCGTTTGTTCGCTTTCCGTGAAAATACCCAAGCGGAGATACTTCCACGAACCATGACATTCTTCCTCGCGCGTTTACAATTCCCCGGTGCTCCAATTTTCCTTTTCCCGGTATTACAGCTATTCAATTAATTCTTAAATCGCATTTACAGCGTTCTCGTATCGCTTGCAACGTTTACAACGCGACGGAGCCGGTTCCGAACAGCGACAAACTAGAAAAGAGACGTCCAATTGAATAGAGGACGTTCTCAAAATCTTCGCCACGTTAATCCCCGATTGTATCCAATTGTCCTTCGTTACATTGTCTTCGATACCGCGCCATTGTTCGGTGGTATCCTTTACTTTACCGTTGCTATCGTTCGACCGTGTTTTTCTTGCTCCCCGTGAGTCCATTGTCTGCCTCGATAATGCTATTCCTCGCAACTTAAAGGCGCGACTGTTTCCGCAGACGTCAACAGAGGATAGTCTGTGAGCTTTTATAACGGCGTTGCTTCCGGTTGCGTTTGAAGTCGCGATGTTAGGACGCGTGGTCAATCCTCCTCACTGATGGAATACTTTCTTGGCTCCCAGGGTTTATCGCGGTAGTGGATCGTCCCTGACCTCGGCAGACGTGACAACTTTCCTTAGGATCATCTCTGATGAGGCTATCGAGTGCCGAGCAACTCAACTGGGCGATCCTGATAGAGTATCCTTCGGGTGAAACCGAACACCAGTCGAACGGGACGGCAGGTTTCGCAGCGACACGTTCCTCAGAGGAGTCACGGGTGAGAAGACCCTGACCTTGACCCAATAACGCGAGAACTCGAACGGGTCGGAGGATCTCGGTGAACCGTTGGTCGAAACGAGTCGTTCGACGTGTGCCTTGGCTATTAAGCGGGTCACGCGACGACAGTGAGCGACGACTTAATACCGTTAACCCTATCGCAAGATCCGCTTCCGGCAAGTTCCTCTTCCCTCCCTCGTTCCACCCACGTCGCAGCTCTCTCCGTCGTTGCCCCACCATCGCTGGCAACCCTCTCCATCCGAGTCAGCTTCTCTCTGTCCCTCGCGCGCGCGACGGAGTTCATTACCCACGGACTGGGATCAACGAGTCCGCCTTTAAATCTACAGTTAGGTACCTGTCGGGAACGCTAATTAAGGCCTCGTAGCCAAACCGCTCTTTACCGCGCGGGAACGAGACCCGGCGTCTTCCCGTGATTCCATCTCCCTGACGCAACCGGAAACGAGCGGGTGGATCAACGGACATCGACGATATCGTGGCCGGTGGTCCGAATGTGGCGAGTAAAAGTGACTGGTTCATGAATGAAAGGGTTGTAAGTTTAACGAGGCTGTATCAACCCCTTGCACTCTGCGCCATTAAATTAAATGTTCGAATTTACTTTATATAACAAGCTTTACTTTCGTTGCCCGCGAATATTGATAGTAAAATAGCATTCGAAGTTCGGATCCATCGAGGAAACCGTATATAACATTCAATTGAAACTCGGCACGCAAACGTTTCGTTATTCTAGCGAATTAATTGTAATCGGTGTACTGTTCCGAATTCACGAAACGATCGATGCCGCGTCAATGCCACGAGCAACCATTAATGATCGCAACAATCTCGAAACGTTGCCGGTACGTTCCACCACACTTCCATTCTCGCATGAATCTCATTACTTTTAATTGTCCGCCCGCACGCCGGTTTAAAATCGCTATTCACCGGCGACGAAGAAAGGGATTCGTAAAACCACCCCCCATCCAGCTCTTTCTCCCCTCCCCACCTGTGTAATTGCGCAATTATTTACGCGCCTCGACTCGCCGTGTAACTGACCGTAATTACAGCAACACAATAACCGGAATGCAGTTGTATGATAATGAGGAAAACGAGCGTCTTAAGCGAGGTATCCCGTGTACCCTTGTGGTCGCGCTCCTCGAATAACTTGCACTCGAACGAGACGCTTTAAGATCCCCAGATAGACTCTCTGTATCCATTTCGTGGTACCCTAGAGTAGAGGAATCTTACTGCACAGTGAACCATCGAAAATCTTCCGAGAGCTAGGCTAGAGTGCCCCTGAACAGCAATGGCAACGTGCGACTCGGGAGATAAGTATCTCAGTTCTGCAATTGAGCAATTACGCTGTTCCCTTTGCAATTTTTAGCACGTGTAGATGTAGCTGTTGTTGACATGCCATCAAAATTTGAACCAAATTTTAAGAAGGGTATTTTTTAAAGAGCTATGGAGTCCATACTTGACCCAAATTTGATCAAACCTAAAAGGTGACTAAACAGCTTCCCCTAATCCATCTCTATCTTAAAATATAATCTATAAGTCTAGAACATCCCAAGATTTGGAAAATCTCATCCTCCCATCGACACACTTCACCGCCAACGCACGAAAACCTTCCACCTCCCTCGTTGGCGCGAACGGAATCATTTGCGTCGACGGTATCCCTCAAAGGCACGCTTCTCAGTTACCAACGATAGATAATCGAGCACGTTTCGATGCAAACGCATCAAATGAAACTCCAATCGACTCCGATTGAAACCGTTTGATTCAACTTTCACCGAACAGAACGGGACACGGTCGAGCGAGTCGAACACGTCCTGAAAGTTTCCTGGGCCAATGCCGCGTCGTTCCCGTGGAATTCTCGTAATACCGATCGTTTGCGTGCTCGCAGATACGAGGAGAACCGGTTCAACGTCGGATAACGTTGAATTCCACCAGAAGGTACGAGCCGGAGATCGACCTAACGACGTGCTTCGCGGCGAGCTAACGAGAAGGAAACGCCGCCAACGGATGCCGCGCAAACACTGCAAACTGGAGCAAACTCGAACGGGGGAGACCTTCCCAAGCAAGTGTCAGCGAGCAAAAACAACTTCTTTCACGACGCTCTGTGATTTTTACCGCTGTCCGGCAAACTTTCGACTCTCGCACACGCTTCACGCCAGCTACGATAACAGAGAAATTAGAGGATCCTCCTTGAGACGACGAACGGGACTAGATCTAAAATTGCTGTCAATTGCTATCGAGAATTGCTTTAAAGTATAGGCTTCTTTCGGAATTAATGTCCACTTCAACCACAGTTCGAATCGATGTTATATTTGGTATTCATTCTTTGGGAATTAATTGCAAGGAAACGAATGCAAGTCTTGATTTTTCCTTCTGTGTATAGTTTATATGAATCTTGAAGAGTGAGGAAATTTGTTTAGTGTGTGTATTATAGTACGCGTAATCCTGGGTTCCCTCCGTAGGTACTAGGAACCCTCATATTATTTAATAATAATTGGCCTACACTTTCGTAACAAAGAACAGCTGAAAAATTTTTCATCAGAACCTGACTAATCGTAGAGAAATCTCCAACGCGGAAATTCAGACTGTAATATTGAAATATAACCACCCCTGAGTGCTGGATTGAAACAAACGAACCAAACATTTCAAAAAAAATCCAGGTCATTTTAAATTCCACAATGGAATACCTTTTTGAGCGAATCCAAGGCAGTCGATAGCGTGACTGCGTGGAACAATGGAGCGGGCTCGCGTTTAAAGAGATTTAATTCGGGGAAGCGAGCTGTTGGAGAGGGAACGACCGTTATGGAGGGCCTCTTACTCCACGGTTGCTTGTTCCGGGACGGCGAACGCAGAAATCGTACGGATACAAATCGTCTTGAAGGTGAAATCGAGCTGCGAGTCCTCGAGGACACCCTCCGATCCCATTCGGAGGATTCGCCCAAACGAATTACGACCCCCCGTCAGAAGTTATTTTCCAGGATCTCCTTTGCGATCCTTTTAAATTTCCATCCTGGCATGGCCACTGCGATGCCTGAATTTTTTACAGCCATTTTGATTCCGGACCTTCCGCGAAACACTGAATCTTTCAACAGGAACCGGAACAACAAGTTGGGGAAATTCGAGTAATTTCGTGGCGTTGAGGACTTTCTTTGTTCTCGTTTTGCGAGGGAAAACGCATTTAATTCTCGGTTTAAATGGTTGCGTGGGAAAGGTTCATTGACATCAGAACTACCAACGGTAAAGTGACTAAAACAGCGTATATCGAGTTTGTACAAAATTCTGAACAAACGTGAAATGCCTAAGGGTACTCTTCTCTTTTCTGACATAAATAATTGTTTGTAAAAATGAAGAAATAAAGAAGTTCTGAGGGTCACGTGGGAGCCAATGCTTCGTTAGTTTCATAGTAGACGCGTTCCTGCATCGAGGATCGAGATTGTATCGGTAACCTTTCGAGCATAATCGCTGGATCGATGCGCGAGGCAGTCTCGGCGTACACTCGGAGAATCAATTAACTCGGCGAGACCGCGAAATGTTCATCCTACAACGGCTACGATGCGCCAAATAATGCATAATATGCAATTATTGGTGACGCGAGCTTAGCCAAGACGACGCTCACGAGAGAAACGAGGCGACGTCGCGCAATAAAGGCGCGGAGGAGCCCGAGAGAACAAAGGTCCGCGAAGAGATCGGTCCACAAACACTCCCCTCCATCGCCATGCTTCGCTTTCTATTTCGCAAACAGGGGATGAACGCGGCGACGTCGAGAGGCTGCACAGTTAACCTCTCCGATTTAAACGCGAAATCATTAATGGCCGATAAATCGGTTCCATCGATCGCAATCTCAACGCATCTCACGAGAAAAGGAAAAAGGGGGAGCATTAACGAAAACGATTGGGTCGCTATGTTTACCGAGGTGTGCAGGTATCACTTATTATTAAATTATTATTATACACAAATTCTTAAAGTAAGTACGTCTCTCACTCTTAAGCAGCGCCGAACTGTAGCCGACCTCATTCTCGTTTTTAAAATTATTAACTGAAAAATTGAATCTCATAAGATACTGAATTTATTGAAATTTTTGTTGGTTATTGTATTTGATATCAAGGACATATTGCGCGTAAATAAAGTATTACTATTATTATTCTAGCAAAAATCGTCCCAGGTTAAAGGGTAAAGGGTTGAAGATAATCGACGATTTTCGATCGTTTCGGGGCGAATTGCCATACAACGTCCAAAATGGGGTGAATCGGAAAATGATAAAAGTAGGAGAGACGAAACGGAAGAGAACACGACTGGGAGAAGGAGAGAAGCCAGAAGACAGCGAATTAATCTCCCTATTAGCGGGTCGCCCGTCTCAATTGCCTTCGTTCTCTCCCGTCCCCGTCACCTCCTTCTCCCTTTCGACCTCATTCGTTGCGTTCCGCCTCCCCCAGCCCCTTCTTCTCGGCCACGTCGAACCGGAAGTCGAGCAATTTATCTCGGCCTGTTCTTCTCTTGGCCACCGACGAATCTGCACGCTCGAAAAATCGCGCTAATTGCAGCTCTCGGCTAACATTATTGTCGACCATATGTGAACACTGAAACACCCTTTCACTTCCTTGGCTGTTATAAAATGTAACCGAAGGGGAACTGCTACTGGTCGAAGTGTAAGCATCACCGTATGCTGGACTTTGTTTTGGTTTGTCAATAGGGGATGATTTATCAGAGCATTACAACGTTTTATAAAGTGACTTCTATACATACGTAAGACACTGGTGCAATTAAATGTTTATTCTAAATTTAATGAGGGAATACTGGTATGAGATATATGTTATCTCATAGTCAGTTTATCAGAAAATTAATTTTTGATTGGAAGATCCGACTATTAAAAGCGAGAAAATTTGACGTGGTTTTCTGAAACGACACCGAGGAAGGTTTGAAAGATTTACCGGTATTATTTTCTGTGTTTATTTACGCCCCTCGGTCGATTTATCTCCCTCGGTCGATCACGACACGGTCGACGGGAAATCGTCGACTAGCGATCCCCAGCAGCAAGCGAACCGAGAAATTCATGCTTGTAGACGGAAACTGTCGTCTCTCGCGGGGACGCCCTTTAGAGAGTTGTCTTTTAATGCTGGGAAATTACGAGCTGGATACAGGTGGCTTCGTATCCCAGGCGACGTGTCTTTTAGCGGTGTCACGTGGTTTGCATAAATGTGAACGTTGGTGAAACGATGCATGCAAGATTTAAAATTTGCTGACATTCTCGCACGACGACAACCAAAATGTAATTCGACCATTAATTCTGTAGTTAAAAAATATTTATTTAAAGAGGGGATCTTGCCTATTCAAATCTAGGTTTTATACGTTGATTTAATCTAAACATTTAAGGAAAAGATGTTATGTTGGGAAAGATCTTACTGATAAAAATTAGAAATATGTGTTTTTGGTATCTAGTATTAGAAGATTAAAAATTACTGTCTCGATTACTCGATCCAAGTGAAAATTTGTTAAGCTACTAACAATCTCAAATAAGAATGTGAAAACCAGCTACAAATGTTTCCCGAGCAAGTGTCCTCGATCATACGAATAATTCTGAAACCCAACACACCCCTTAGAGAATTCTTAGTATCGTCGCACACTTCAGGGACCTTCCGTTTCGCCTTACAAGAAACTCAAACGTTGGCTCGGACCCTCGACGCTGTATCGTGTACCTGGAAACTCCGAGACTTCGGACTTGGTGACCTACAAACTTAAACTTCGAGAAGGAACAATGTACAATTCCAGAATGGAAGTACCAGAAGGGCTGAGCGTTAAATAATAGCTTCTTAAATATGGAATGAAAACATTTAACTTAAGCTGCTGTTAGAATAAGAACGGAAAAGCGTTGAAAATCTTATTATATAATCACTGTACCTCCGTGTATAGTTGAACAAGAATTCCAATCTGATGATTAAATACAATAAAGACCAGATTCATGCGTATGAAGTTTTAAAGTACACGAGAACACTATAGTATATTGTCACTGAACAATTTTTAATTCCAAACGTAAAATTCATCCATTAAATAAGAGATCGAATCGTATAATATACTAAAAACAATGCTCGCACCGCCAACCCACCAATATCGTTAATTTCTTTATCGAATCACTCCACATTCGTATAAAATATTTTCCAGCGATCGCTGATACGATAAATAATCGCGTGCAGCCAGGAAAATTACACCAGGAGCGTTTATCGATCACGATCGTTAGACAATCCGCGCTGGGTGCCAACTGACGCGATAAAAAAAAAAAAAGAAAGAAGTGTTCGTTATTCACCGATTCCCAACCACCCGAGTCTCGATAAATAAAACAAAGAGCACTCGACGAGCGGATTTCGCGTGCATTAAAAATCCGTCACGATTCAATAAATAATTCGAGCCCCGGCCATATATTGTTACCGATGCGCGCTGCGTGTTGCCGCCATTATCAATCCGGAATACCTCGTGTAACGATCCACGCGCGCGCCTTCCATAGAAAGCGATCTGACCTACTGCTCTATTCAAAACCACCGATCTAAACCACGTTGTCAACGAAATGGAGTGGAAACGTGTTCACTCGCGCCTTTCTTACGTGAACGACGATCGTCGAGATTTCTCGAGCAAAGTGGCCCCTGTGGTTGATACTTTTGTTCGATTTATCGCTGTATCGGATTGAGGTGCGGGCAAACTGCTGATTCTATTTTTAAACAACAGAATTGGTTCTTGCATTTACATTTCTTTGTAAATACAGAGACAACTGTTATAGAAAGAGTTGCGCAAGGTGTTTTTAAGTGTCTCTTTTGATCCGTCTTAAATGTCTACGTAGGTGAAGAGACGCAATTGTAGTATATATCGTCATTGGTATAATTTAATACATATTTCCTGATTTTTGAAGTTTTCACTAAGTGCCAATTTTCTTATCATAAATCCCCAAAGCTCGATATCTAATCGTCACGCAAAGCTTTGGCTTAAATTTAACGATTCCCATCTGTTTCTGCATTCACTTATTTAATGCCTCAAGAGTAACTTAACCGAAGTAACCTAACCGATATCGTGAACGACGTGGCTCTAATCGTCGACGAAACTCTTCGTCCTGACCCAGCAACGGCGGTCGCCATCGATTTTTCATTAATTTTACTTAAGACCTCCCGAATGCTTCCGTTCAAGCGGACGAGCAATGCTCGCACGATCGGCGGGCGACGATACCGCCGCAGACCGCGTTCTTCGATCGTTAATTAACTCTGGCGTGTCCCGACCATAATTTCGCAGCCACATGTTTGCACGCCATCGAAATCGTTATCGGTGGGAATCGGTGCGCAAGCAACGGGAACACGAAACGACGATTTTGACGCTCGAAAACGAAATTAAAATCATCGTGTCGATCCCCCTCGATATAACGACTGATTTCTCCCTCGATGTAACGGCACGAGTCATCTACGTCATTACGGACAACATTACGGCTGTATAATTGTATACAGTGTTTGAATTTATATTGTTAACAGTGTTAGTAATTTGAAAATTTTCATAAACTAAAAATAGCTCGAATGAGGTTGTGTTTGGGCTCATTTTCATCGGGAAACCCTTGCAAATCTTATCTTACAAAAAATAGATACTGATTCAACTAAAACCATTTTTCTCCTCTTAAAGGAGTAATGCCGTCCGATGATTATACTTATAAACAGCAAAACATTGATTCAATTAATTCACATGAAAAGGAACCTATTTCGGAATTAAAATCATTGGCCTTCATCGATATAACGGAACAAGCAACTGCGTCGTTATACCGAGGGCTTATTGCACCAAGTTGGGGGAGTCATGATTAACGCCGCGATTGTCAACGAATATTTTCGGTGCATAAAAAGGCTTTGCGTTTCATTTCGAGCGTTTTAAATGGACCACCAGCCCAGGGTTATCGCGTTTCGCGAAAACATGCCCGGCTTTCTGTATACATTGGTAGAACAAAGCCCTGAGCGAGGTAGGTGGAGTGTAATTAACGCGATTACTGAATATTTAATCGGCGCTGGGTAAAGGAAGCCGACGCCGATCGATCGACATCGAAACCGTGGGAGTATCCACGGTTTCACGGTAACCAACCAAAAATATCGCGTTATCGCTAAATGCGTCATTCGGTCAGCATAGTGATCACCGACACTGCCTCCATATCTATCGTTTATTTCATTTTTAACTAAATATACTGTACTTTCCACCAATACAAAAAAGGTCTAGGAAATAATAATTCTTTGAAAAAGAAAAATTCATAAAAATTCTCCTTCCAGAATGTCTCGAGACTCCCTTAATTCTTTAAGCAGTCCTGCCTCCGCGATGCTTACCGAACATTCTCCCTACGACGATTCCCCGTAACCATCGAACCGCCTAATCGAATATCGAGACAAACATCGACGCGTGGCAATCATTTCGTTCGGCCGCCCCTATGATTCGGGGCAACCCAATTTCCACCCAACCAAATATTATATAATACATTCGCGCTAGGTTTCGTCGCGTGTCGCCGACAGGAGCCAGCGTGCCTCCCTCGAGGATTCATTGCACGATATTTAATCGAGTCGAAAATTCATTACATAATATTTTGCCGTCGAGCAGCTCGACGGACTAGACGCGCGTCGCGAATAAAATCCATAAGCGGATTTGCGCAGGACAAATGGACGTCCGTGTGTTTTCGATAAAATACGACGATCCGAATCCCGCGGAGAGGAAATTTCTGCCAATTCACGTGGTAATTCCTCGTCCATCTGACGCTGCCCGTCCTTCCACCCCTTTGCTTCTATTAGCCACGGCGTGATCCCATTTTTGAAGAACGGAATTCTGTAAGGGGTTGCGTGCGCCTTGACCAGCCTCACAACGAGCGACACTTTCGCGAATTTTTCTTAAGAATTCTAAACCCTCGGTTGAAATGCCATTTTTATCGCGTATAGAGCATTTCCTATGCTTCACGGAGCAATTTTTTTTTAAACGAATAGTTGTCACGAGAAAATGTTTTTAGATCGCCGAGCAGGTGCAGCCCTCAAACAAGGAAGAATGCGGCTCAAAGCAGGACTTCCGGTTGTTCTGGTCCTCGACGAAGGGACGTTCTCTTAGGTATTCCAGTTACGTGGCTCGCAACTTTGTTTACGACGATTTACTTGCCTCCGCAGCGTCGACTCGCAGTCGTGCCCCCCCCCCCCAGTCGTCGCAGTCGGGCACACTGACGTACCGGTAAGTAAGTTTCTGACGGAAAATCGATGCTTAAGCGCCATCGTGCCCGCCGGCTGCTGCTACGATAGATCGTGTAAGTCGGTTACAACACGGTGCACGTTATAACGCCGTTCGAACCGCATTTTTCTTAAGGAATATACCGTGAAGAATAGCTATACCCGCCCTCCCCTGTGGTCTGTCACCGCAATTTCCACGGCGAAGCCAACCATCGATCGTGGCATTGCTAGTTCCTGTATTCAAATATTTTAACACTTCGCGATTTAAAATCAAAATGTTTCAACAGGTAAACCAACATAACAAACGAATCACGGGAACATAATTATTCCAGAAATTCCGAGCTCGAGTCTCCCTTGAACTTCGCTTTCATTCCCGATACTTCGTTAACGATGCTCCCTGTAAAATTGCTACATGAATTGATCAAAATAATGCATTTACGTTTACCCACGGGCCAGGTGAGCAAATTTCACCTGCAAGCGTTTAAATATCTTCACGATCGCGTGCATATCGCCGCGCGAAATACAGAGGGTAATCGTTGCATTCTTTCCGAGAGGGATCGTTAATGGAATCGCCAATTAACCGCTTAACTCGCGAATCGCGATCAATAAACGTAGTCGATAAAACACGCGTGTTGACGCACGGGGCTGTTTCGAATTTAATTGCTCCGTTTAGCCGCAAAATCGTGACATTTACAAGGAAACGTTGTTACCGGTCGTGTGCCGCGGCTCGGGCTTCGATTTTAATCGGCTCGGCAGCAACTTAATTAAATTTCGCTAATGAACCGCCTGCTCGGGCGTAACTTGCTGAAAATTCGAACCAGCGAAAATTGAATTTTCGATCGCCCTCACGTCATCGCCCCGGCAACGTTTACCGACGCATATTTTCCGCTCCAACTGCCGCGATTATTCCAAACAAAGTGTGAGACGCGATGGAAGACGGCGATTTCGTTGAATAAAATATTTGAGGGGTTAAATCGATTTACTAATACAATCAGTTCTTCGTTTCAATATAATATCCACCAAATAGACCTACACCTTACCTATTTTTTAACAATCCTAACTAGAAGCTTTCCACAAACCTGTTTCCTCATGACTGGAGGTTTCTTCAAGCTCAGCGCAGAGATTGGGTCAATCCAGCGTGGAAGCCGGCGGCGTTATTGCGTCACAAAGTTGCATAAAACGATTTCTAACCGGCCACGCAGGACTTCTCCGCGTTTGGCGAAGGTATCCCCCGCGCGTTCCAGGAAACGACGGAATCCCCAGTCCGCCGCTTTAATCAGCGGAAACTTCCTGGAAGATTAAACCCTATTCCGTCGGTGGGGGAGCGATCTTATCCTTTTTCTTCTTCCTTTTTTTAAATCGCTTTCAACCCGCGGAATTTTACACGACGGAGAGAACGGGAGAGCGGCAGCTCCCGATGGGAAGGTTAATAATTCGCTGGTGAGTTTCAGCAGCCACGGTGCAGCCCTGGGGGCGGAACGGGGGCGGGGCGGGCGTCGCATTTCCGACGAAAAATATGGTCCAGCCGAGAGAATCTTACCGCGGCTCACACGGTTGCACACCCCGTATACCATACACGTTACACACTGACGCCTGGTTAAACTACGCTCGACTCTATATAAACGTACATTTTACACGCGAACGGCGGAAAGAGAGAGGGACCGTGCCCGAGGAAACGCGCGGCGGCTCGGGGCAGAGAACAAAAAGAGCAAAGATAGAAACGTGTACCCTGCACGACGAAAACGAGCGGGAAGCGGAGGCACGGAACAACCGGGTGGACGAAAAATAAAACCGGGAAAAATTGCCAAGAGAAATATCCCCGCGAGGAAAGACGAGAACGGAGCGGGGAAACGAATCGCAGGGAAAATCGTTTCCGCGAGCCGCCCTCCACGCTCAGTTGGCTCCATTTTATTATTAGAGATACTTTCTTCTATTTGGGAGACAACGATGTTTGCGCTAACTGTCGGCGTTTCCGTCGAATTCTTGAGTTTAGGGGAGTTATTGTTGGAATTATGTAAAAGAAGGGGGTTATAGTTGATGTAATCTCTGCGCTGGACTTGATGAAACCTGCGGTCATAAGGAAACAGGTTTTTGAGAAGCTTCTAGTTAAAATTATGGTGGAATATTTGGTGGAAATGATCAAAACGAAGAACTGATTATATTAATAAATAGATTCAAAAATATAGGTACATATGTAATAAGGAAAACAGCAAAGATGCCTTTCGGGAACCAAAAGAATTTTTATTTCCGCAATCTGTACTTTCAACGCAACTAAAAGAATTTCAAAAATGGTTTCCAAACTTCCATTCCACCTGTCAGAGCAATATTCCGTGTAATATAACACAGAGCGAGGAAGGAAGGAAGCGACGCAGTGCGTTGCAATGGAAACCATCCAGAGCGACTTTGATTAACAGCGATCCAGGCATCGTTAAACGATCGTCCTTCTCGATTTTTTTTCGTACATAGACCGCAACATACGATATCTCCGTTGAAAACTAATTATCGGAGCAGAATGGAGGCAGCACGGCCGACGTCGTGTCTACGGAAGGCAACTCTTTTCCTTTTATTTTTTTCTCAGTAAAAAATCGTATTTCATCAGGAATAATTTCCGGGAGGGGTGTGTGGAAAATCGTTTTAAAATTGATGAATGGCTTCCAAGTTGGGGAAACGTTACCTGAAAATTCGACGCGAAACAACGGATAACGTCCGTCGTGTCGCCAACTCGCGATACGAATTAATTGGATATTTAATACGAAATTGATTCGGACTCTATCGGTCGAATGTAATTCCGATGCACGCTGGGAAAACGTACGCCATGTACGCACATCGATGCCCCGTGATCTTCCATGCTGTACAAATTGGATAACTGCTGCATTATTGAAACTCGAACGCTCGCCAGCGGTTTTATCCAGCCTCGGATATGTATCCATCTGGCCGTGGTTCGTTTATTATGAATATTCGCGGGTTGTCGATATTCCAGGCAACGTGTATCAATCGCAGGCCCGAATCCGCTTATCGTTGTTTAGACGATCGATAGCGGGGCAGATAGCGGCTATCGAATCCTGGAAACGGTCCTAGGGTTTGTAAAAGACGTCCTTTGATGGGGCGGAGGAGTAAGCAACATTTTATTGGACCGATAGAATGAGGGAGAAGGGTGTCTTTGATAGAAATTTCCTTGAGAACAGTTGGGCCACACATGTAGAAATTTAATTTAAAACGCACCATTTTGGCGCATTTTAGCTCGGTCTGTGTTTTCATGAATATTACGTCCAATTTCAAACAAAAAATTCTCAAAGGATCGTCCAACTTCACCCTCGGGGATTTAAATACCCCAGCTCGTAAGAATCGAGACCCTTTTTTCTCCTGCAAATGGCGCGAAAAATATCAAAGTACCGACGTCGGAATTCGGCCTACCTGTTCGGGGATTTAATGCAACCTTGCGCGTTTCGCGAGTGATCGGGCGACATAATAAGTTTCTTTTGCCATGCCTGAACGCTTGCGTGGCGCACGCTAAAAGGCGTACCTGGAGGTAGAGCGACTTTATAGCGGCACGAAAGAAAGAAGAAAACGTGGAACGCCGCCGAGTTCTGACACACTTTATTGCTACGGCTTCGCCTCTTCACCTCCGCCTTCTCGTTTCCTTCCTTCCTCTTCATCTTTCCCCTACCTGCGTTCACTCAGGTTGTGCCGCTACTTTATGTAGCAGGCAGCTTCCTCGCGAAACTACTTCTTTTCTTCCGATACCTACGACCTCGTCGTCGCAGTGATTCACGCTGCAAAACCTACATGCAAGCGTGTTTTTGGCGCGGATTTGCATGCGAAATGGAAGACCAGTTCAAGGTCGAAGGAGTCATCCACTTGGGAACCCTCAAAGGGCGACCTTCTTTCTGAAGTTTCTACTTGTTCGTTCCAAACATTAATTAAAAACATTTCAGCCATTTATGGTCTTCCTTCGGATTATTGGATTACAATAATTTTGTAGAGCGAAATATGGATTTTTGTTTACAATCATGTATCTTCGCTTAAAATTGTCTGGCATTTCTCGGATGTGTATAAAAATTGTCTCTGACACTCAAAGGGTTAAAGTCAGTATTATTCATTTTCAGAATAATACTACGATCCAAGGCGATGAAGGTCGCAACGATTAACAAGGTTACACCGATTGACAAGGTTACACCGATTCATGGTTTTTCCTAACGGTCAACGAACACTATTCCACTTTCCCCAGGAGACACGGAGCGACGTGGAGGGAGGATAGTCTCCCGCGGTCTTTCCAGGAACACTAACGGGGCTTAGCGAACTCCAAAGCTCGAGAGCTCGAATGGCTAATTAGTTACGGTAATTGGTTCGCGTTCAATAGTTCGCGGACTTTGCGAGCTCAAAGCTCGGGGAGTCGAGGTAGTGATGGAGCTCGGGATTTAATTACCAGCAGAAACTCGAGCACCGGGAATCAAAAGAGTTAGTAGCGACGTGGAGGTTGGGCGAAACGGTTCCCAAACTCGGAACTTACGTGGCCGTTTCTCGATTCCATTCCCTTTAATCACGGCCTGGTCAAGCGAGGAGCCGTTTACGTTTCAGAGACTGAACGCCACCGACCCCTGGCTCGCTCCTTTGTCCCGCCTGAGAAACGTTTGCGCAGGGTAAACGCTGGAAACGGTTTTTATCCAGTCGAGGACGCTACCCGGAGAGATTTATCGGCTGGTAGATAGCGCTGGAATAATAAAAAGCGCGTTTAACTATTTTTCAACCACAGTACTTCGATAGATTATATAGTCATAGCTCAAAGTCCAGTTTCTGAAATCCATAAAAGGCCCTAGTTTTCTATCCTCCGGGTCAGTTGTCAATTTCACCACGCGCAGACTCAAGTTAATATTTTATTATTAATGTTTTCTCTTTCTTTCGTCCTAACTTCAGCGTAAAAAATTGTCCAGTTCGATAGGCAACATTTAACGATGAAAAATCTATTTCATTCGGGTGTCCCTTCATCGTCGAATGACGAATGAAACGCTCCGACGTGGACAACGCGGATGAACGAGAACGGGAATTGGTTCTGAAATTTTGTTTTGGGCACATTTAACGACATTCGGGATTATTGGACAGTTCTGGCGCTCGACGCTTTGTTCGATAACGCGCCGACCATTATGCCGTGAGCGATTAAAAATTGTTACGAGATGTAATAACCGGGAAGCTTTGATACTTTAACCGTACTTGACACGTTAATTTGAACATTCCTGATAAATATTCACAAAGGGAACTTTGTCGAAGCCTGTCGAGGGGATATTAAAGCATTTTCGTATTCAAATGCAGGTAGTCAGTGCGAGCATTATTACTGAAAATACTGTTTACGTTCGGTAGGGGAAATATGATTTAAAATCTGAAACGATGTGCAAAAATTAGTCTAGTACAGACTTAAACAGAGTCCATTTATGACAGATAGAAGCATTTATGTATTCCATTGAGATATAAACGGCAACCAACAAAATCTCATATTGCCAAGGATCACAAGAGTTACAAAGAAATCGCAAACTTTGAACAATTTATTTGTTCTTTCCGCTCGCAAAGCGTCAATTCAAGTTTCATTTTTGTAATAAAACGCGTTAAAAGTTTAAAGTGTTTGGAAAACGTGCTCGACACCGATGGACTCCTGATCACCCAGGCCGCGTTTATAGGAGAAGCAATAGCGTTTAAACGCGCGCCTCGAACTACGAGGCGAAAGTAAATATTTCACTTTATTCATACCATCTATTCTAGTCGTAACGCGAGGCTGCACGATAACTGCCACTTCATCGAGCAAATATTTACCGAGGAAAGCGCATGCCGCGAGGTTTACCCTCGGATGGCACGCCGTTAAATGTAACATCAACTTAAGAAAAACCAGCGAGTAAATCACCGCGAAATCGGGACGTCCCGATTCGCGGGGAACGCGAATGAATCTACTACCACAATGAAATTCCGTGGGAGGCGTTAAAATTGTCCCTGGAAATTCTTTTTCTCGTCGAGCGTTCCGCCTACATTCGTTGCTTAAATTAAACTAAACCTGAAGACTAGCAGCATTTTTCTGTATTCAAATATTCGAGCGACGATTCGGATATCGATGTGCAGCGAGATCGAGTATCTGGTAGATCGTGAATCACGTTGTTTATGTCCATTGTACTTTTATTTAATTTATACTCACGCGAGATTATTTCTATTTTGATAAAGGAAGACTAACGCGTTTATGTTTTCTGAATTGCAAGCTTCTGTAAATAGCAACGACGAGTTTAGTGGCCCTTCCTGCCAGGTTGCTGCAGTCCCATCGGGTTGCAACATGCGATGAGTTATTGTATTTGAACAATACGATGTGGAATATAAATTCGTGTTCTCTGTGTTCATCGTCCTTTTTCGAACTTTATATTTATTCCGGGTATTTTATTAATGATATTTATGTTTTGATAACGAGAATCTAGCATGTTGACGATTTTCGTTTGCATGCAGCTGCTCGGTGCAGTCACTATATTTTCAACTGTAGAAAAGACTGTTTCAATAAAAGAGAAGCTTTCTTATTTAAATACTAATATTTAAAGTTTATTCGTAGCATTTAAATACCTATTAAGGATTCCAATTATCCGAGCTCAGCTTTAAAGTAACCAGTCTCGCGTGTCTGAGCTGGAGATTATAGAAAAATGAATCAAAATTCAGCGAAGCGCGCTTAAAATAAGACGTTATTTTTCCTTCTTTCTTCGACTATAGTTGTTTAGTCTCGGGAAATGTTTTCTGTTTACTTCTGCGCTCTTCGAGGGCACTCCTCCAAGTCTATACGCGTAAGCCTGGCTAACAATAAGCTGCCCCTGACTATGAATACATTTTTAAGAATATTCCGCCGCAGAGGAACGAACGCTCGTTAGATAAATAATTAAGAACTTCTTCAAGCTTAAATACTTCTCATCCTTTTATTTCCAACTACCCTTATAATAGAAATCCAACATTGAACAAGTCATCAGCATGATACGTCGATTAATTCCAACCTGAAAAAAAGTGGAAACAATTTCATGGAGACGTTATCGAGGGAACGGGTCCACGCGTGACCGCATCAAACGGGCGCGCGTCGACGAACGCGAAGTTTACTTGAAAGCGAACACGCTGGAGGGATCGAAAAGTCGAAAACCGACGGACAGGAGGGTGGAGAGTTGCCGAACGGCCATTTACCGTTTCGGCGCACGAGCGCAGCCGGATCGATGGCTGCGCCTCACTTTCACGATCGCTAGCTCTCCCTCTGTGACTCTCTCCCTCTTAGTCGCTCGCGGTGCATCGAGTGCGTTCACCCTTGCGTTTCCCTTTGCCTCCCCGTGCCTCACGCACACGCACGTGAGCCCCACTCGTGCCACGACTCTCTCCTCTCTCTGGTCTCTCGTTTCTCTCTTGGACACGCACGCCGGGGATCTGCGTTTCGTCGACCCTCGCGTTGCGATCTTTTTCTGCGTGGATTGCGGAGGAGTGACGGAGGGGTGAAGTGCGACGGCAGGGGGATGAAATGCCAAAATCCAAAATAAAGGACAGGAGGGAGCGGGGGTCTTGTTGCGTGAAGCGTGTCTCGTTGTGTTTTGGGATTAATAGTGATACGTGCAATTGTTACGATTGTGAGGTGCAACCCTCCGTGGATTCGTTGTTGATCTCCTAGGAAGATATTATTTCTTGGTCGTTTTTGACCAAAACAGGGGAATTTCAAACTCTAAACAGATGTTGGTGAGAGCGAGGATTTCGCAAAGGATCTCGTCCTTTGAGACTTCCACTGATATGTGTAATTAATAGAATTATAGGATTCAACCCACTCTAGATTTCATTTATAGATAATTTTGCTAATCGTTCATCACTTTAATATAGTAGTGATTTTTATCGACTTCAGATTGTGCATTTACTCCGAGCCTTTAATTAATTATCCTGAATTAATATTCCACGCGGGACAGGTGGCACGTATTTTATAGGGTTGTTGTTTCTTTCGTTTCGCGTCGCGACGAGCACAGTCTTGTTTCGTTTTACACTCGATCAAAGGATGCGGATCGCTCTCGATCGTTCCTTTATGTCTCGTAAATTGCGTACCAGCACCTGATACGGATATCGTCTAGCAGGTTTCACGAGCCACTCGTTTCAGATAAAAAATAGCGAAAAATAAAAAAAGCTTTCACACCGTTTGCTCCATACTTATCGAACTTTCCACGAGCGGTAAACTGGAAGCATCTAGCCTAGATATCTCTCACCGAGGAATTCCCGACACCTAATCTTACTGGAGAAAAAGGATATCCTATCGCCTATTAATTCGCTTGTTTTTATCGCACGGGAAATATTCCAATAACACCTTGCAATAAACTTTCACTCGAACGGAAAACTGTATCACCGATCGGGGATTAATCATTCAAGAACGGATGTCGATACGTTTCCTCAAAACCACTTTTCCTTTTCAATTCACAGACGATTTGGCGATTGGAGGCTCCAATTTAAATCTAATACGTAACAAAATTATTCTCGTACCAGATTTTCATTTCAAGACTATTTTAGTTCAGTATCTGTTAACTTTCAGTTCCGTGACTCTGAGTGAAAATAGTGCCAAAGAATGGGTCAAAGCGGAGAACAGACACGTACAGTCAAGTTTACGTCGGCATACAATTGCGTGGAAAATGTATGAAACTCGTCCCGTTTGGAATATTAATTGAACGCATTGTGCCAACCCTCCGAAGAATGTAAATGCTTTCCTTTCAACGCAACCTTTCCTTACGTCATCCAAAGTCTAGGTCACCTGCAACCTGCGTCATCGATTCCGAGACATACTTTGAAATCTCAGATCTTTCTGTTTCCATTCCAAACACTGAACATTCGAAGCAAGAAGGTACATGGTATGCAATCATACCGTGATCCACTATCAGTCAGATTCGGTGCAGTCGCTATATCAATCACTTTGTCTTTCTGCTTCTCTCGGTTCGTTTGTATATCAATATTGTGTGAATCATCGAATGCAAGTTTTGCCACAATGTCTGCACGTTACAAAGCGAAGTGCATTTTCTCGGGACCTTGACTGTCCCGTCGTGCACATGTGTCTGACGTATGACACTGATGTTTCGATTACTGCAGCCTCATATTTTAAGGCGTGACATTCAAATGCCAGCACCAGTGTGCAAGAATCCAACGGGTGGTTTAAATTGTAATGTTATAAAAAGTTTCCATCGTGCTATGTAGAATACCTTTACATTTAGACAAATGTAGATAATGTCCTTTATAATATTTATCAAGTGTTCAAGAATCCAAGTTCACCAAGTAACCAAAAAGGTATATCCTTGCCTAAAACGTAGTCAAAGGACCAAAAGAAAATCCACACAAAATCTGCATACTACACAATATTTTCCTCGTCTTTACCCAGTAAATGGCGCATCTAATATTCCATAATTTGATTTAAAAAAACTGACAAATTCGACCTGCATCAGGACACGTGCTCCGAAGAAGGTCTTCAACCTCCCGCGACAGGTTAAAAAATTCCGTCCCCGAAAGGGTGAGACGGGCACGTGGTGGAAAGAACAGGCGCGGGCAGAATTGGCCAAGGTCGCAGCCCTGACCGTGTACGGGGCCGATCCAGCAGGGATTCCAGCGAAAACAGCGTCCTTGAACACGTGTACCGCATCATCGTCGGTGCTCCTGAACCGCACGACCATTGTCGTGACCCGAGCTCTAATGTCGTCGATCCCGCCGGGATTCCGCGATGCACTCGCGGCAACCGCTGCACGATATGTCGACTGCACATATGCATGCATTGCACGCACACACTGACACGCCCACGGAACGAACCCAAGAGGAGCTGAAGCGAAACGACCGTGTTAGAACCAACACGACTCGGCCAGGAACGGCGCGGATTTTATTCCGATACAGTTGTTCATCTAGTTGCGGTTCCTGAGCACTTAAGGTAGGGATTTATGGATCGGAGATGGTGACATTTATTTGCGAGAAACGAGTTGAGGATGGAAGTCATATATCCATAGGTATGTTGATAAGAAGATGAGAGCTAAAGGACTTGGACTATTCTGGTTGTATTGTTTGAGTTTGACACTGTTGGATACAGTATGTGTAATATTTATATTTTGACTGGAGAGGGTGTATTGATTAGGTATTCAATTGTGCATGTTGAGAAGCTAAGAAGCTGATGAAATGATATTCATTCCTACCATTTAACGAGTAATATAGAATAAATAACAGCTTATTCGAGCATGGAAAATTGCCACCTCTTAAAGATCTTTGAATTCGTGTATCCGCACGAGAGTCTCCGGGTCCTCTTTGACCGGAGAAGAGCGTAACGAGTGGTTTCACGAAGTGTTCAGGCAGTCTCTGGGTTTCCTTCGTCCCCGTAACGCGTCTTCACGTCCCGCTCAAAGCGGCACGGCAATTACTATCGCGACAAACGTAATGCGGCTCGTTCTTCGCGCGACATTTGACTCCGCCGGCTCTGAAAAGGCGCCACCCCGGACACGAGGCTGCTAAGCCGGCACAAAAAGGGGGGAAACGATTCACCAGACGGACGTTTCGCGCGATTTATCTCTCGCGATTAATTCAACCGCCCCTCGGTGTCGCTCTTAATTGGATTACTGCGTTTCTGAAGCGGAGCTGACGGCCTGGCACATTGTTTCGAAAGTGATCGACGAGATCCGAGAGGGAGGACGTGATTTTCTTTCGATTTTTAGTGGATCTTGACTAACGCTTCCCCGGGATAATCTTCGAGCAGTGCTGCACTGCTTGATTCGATCGAATGACCGAATGTGCTGGTGGAAAGCTTGGAGCACCTTTCTCTCATGGAAATAGTAATAAAGTTATACACTGTAATAGTAATAGTAATACAAGTGTATTTCACTGGAAATTTTATGTGCTTATTATACCGAGATGGTGTTACTCGGTAACAAATCATAACAAATGATAAAATTATACTCGACTTATTACTTTATATTATTTTGGAGCAAACATGAGTCGAATGTTGAATTTAAAAATACTCCTGATATTAATAACACATCGTTAAGTGAATTCTCTGCGATATAAACTGAAACAGCAGTCAGCCTTCAGCGGTTCAAGTGTAGACTGAACCAGAAGAGAAATGAAACGTAAACCGGAGTGAATTGGAATTCGATTCCAAGACAGAAGCAGGAAGACGTCGTTGGAGCAGGTCGGAGCAACCGCTAGATATCATTAGGTAAACGTATACACGCGAATTACGGAGCACGGCTCGTTTACATACTACATAGTTGGCCGAAGGAGCACATAATTCGCTGCACGCCAGCCGACGATACGTGATCACCCGTTTCCCTCCCTTGGTGGTCGAGGTCCGCGTAGCCTCGTCCTTAAAATGGAACGATAGGAATCTCGCCTCGCGCGACGTTCCTTTAATAGCTCGTGGATATTGAGCTTTACGTGTCGTCCGGAAATTATGGGAGATTGCAAAGTCGCCGAGCATCGATCGTCCAGGGCAGAATTCAAATGGGACCTCGATTCGCCGACACCAACCGTCTCCTGTGATTTTGTAACTTTGGTCCAATTTGTGGAGTTCTATTATTTTAGAGGATCAACCTGTGATTACATTGCCGGATCCGGGCAAACATGGTGTTCGAGAATTTCAGTTTATACGATCTGGTCTGGCTATAAAGTGTCGTTGAAGCCAGCTGAGGGCTTCGTGGCCCTGGCAAGTACGCCTGATTTGTGCTGCAACACGTAGTGCGCACAGAAAACGACCGAATGAACAACGTTTGCATCGTTATACAGCCCAGACCAAGAATATCATCCAGCTATGTTATTTAGTATTTTTTATGATAATGGGGAGATTGCTTGGAAGATAAAGCTTGAGAAACAGTATTCAGTCAAGTATTCCCTTATATTTTATAAAATGGACCTTGCAGCTGACGCAGTATCTCTTCACCAATCCCGAGTTGGTTTGATTATGGTTCCACGTGACAAAGAAGATGGATTGATTTTTCCAGGCAAAGGTGCTGTCAATTTAATTTGTATAATTTTGAAGACGTATTTTCTGCAACCTTACAAGGACGTATGCATATTAGTTATGCCACGCATCGTTCAATTTTCAAGAAAGAAGTTTGTTAATGACACAAAACTTTGCGGAAGAGCGGTTCGCTCGCTGAAGAAATGTCTGCAAAAACGATTTAACGAGAGCTGAAATAAGTTCCAAGACTTGGACGGTTTACGACGACCGCTGCAATACTGGCTCCTCGAATGACCAAGAGAATCTTTTATGGGCGCGAATAAAAAACTTTGTAGGGTAGTGGGGTGTCTTATCATCGACAGTAACTTCTGTCGAGAAACGACCTGACTCGCAGCTTCTCGAAACTGCTGGACAGACTACTTTATTGACAATTATCGATTGGGATGATTAAGGTGAAATACATTTCTTTCTTCCAAGTTTATTCACACCATTCTAATGTCTGTAAAATGCTCCAATTATACTTAAATTGTTCTAGAACGTTGTCCTCTAAGAGTATGTACCAGATGTAACAGTGAAAATAAACGTTCAAGTTCGGGAATGAAATAATAATACGGGAATGATTAACAGAAACACAAATTGAAAAATTCCTTTGAAGAATAAACAACATATAAAAAATGTAGCACCATGAGTAAAAGTTGAAAGGAGGCTTGAAATATAAAAATAAAAATAGAAATGAGGCAAATGGGGAGGTGTTGGTTCTCGCGAGGAAATTACAAGACTAGCTAGTGACAAGCCGCCGCCTCGTTTTCGTTTCCACGAACGTGATTTCACGAGTTCCCCAGCGTCTGACTCGTGCGTGTCGTGTGATTTTATCTACGTGGCTCCTCTTCTTCCTTCTCCCGACGCGTCGACTTTTATCGTCCGCACGAATCTTCGTGTCCAAAGGGAAAAATGACCGACCCCGCCGACTGGGAGATATGCTTCTCCCATGGGAGAGAGAGAACACGGTAAATACGGGTTCAAGCTCGCCTGACGAGGGGCGTGGAGCATGCAGCCGAGCCGGACGCGTGTTGGGAAGGTGTCAAAGGTATTGTTGCCGCGTCTTCATTGAAATTTCACCCTCACTCTCGCAGCAAGGTGAGAACGAATCGTTTAAAAGGCATCAAATTGAGTTGATTTCGATCAGTTCTTGAGATTACATGTTTAATCTTTTCACTGTTGAATCAGTCGATGGTGAGGAAAGTCTTGAATTAATTTGATAGTTTTATTTTGATATTTTTTAACAGATACATTAATTTAAAAAATCATGTAAACCTCAGTATTTTAATTTACTCTCCCTAAAGTCGAAACACTTCAATTCCCACACACATCAATTTACCTAAAACAATAAATCATCACCCAAGCAACATAAGATCCATCTATAGTATTCAGTATTAGAATACGAAAAATACCGTTCGTCCATCAAGTTATCCTCACCGGAGGATGCGAAACGATCTGAAGAATAGACGGTACACGCGAAAGACAAACAGATTATACTCGTCGAGCAGCTAGAAATAAGATTAGGCAGGGGGTAAATTTTACATGGAAACGATCGATTTCCGCGTCTCGTCTCGTAGCAAGCGGAGAAATTACGAGGAGCAGCGGGATAAGTAAGATAAACGGGCGGAGAGGAGACGACGGCAAGAAACCTCGAGCAATTCGTAGGAACCGTAGCTGCGGGTGGCACGAATCAACAGTTTATTCGGGGTTCCGTGACGTTCTCGCCACGTCTGATCGTAATGTTTGCTGAAAGTTCAGCAGCCGCCCGAGGGTTGTTAGAGAATCGAGTCAACCAAGTTTCGCGGCCCCGCTACGGCGGAAGGAAAATGAACGATGAGAGAGCGAGAGGACTTCAACCGACCGAACTCCCGCTCGCTTGTGGGATAATCCACTGCTGGCTACGCAAAAATATTCCCTCCTTGGGTTTGTCTCGTGCTGGATTACGGTACGACTAACTTTGCGTTGAACACGACCGAAAATACCGGTTCACCGCGCCGTGCCTCCAAACGCAGACGTTAAGCTGCACGAGGTACCTGTTCGTTCGTGAACTTTATTTTATTAAGGTTACCTTGTAGTATTCTTTTTCGACGTTTTTGGGGCTCGTGGGGAAATCGCACTGCATTACAAATATTAATTGTTGTGCTGTTAATATATATGAACATTATTATTCAGCATTGAAGAGTTTGTAAAATAAAATTCTCGATGGTTGTAGTTTGACTGGAAATACCTGAAAAACCTACACACTTATTCCACGATAAATCTAAACAAAATGAAAATGTTTCCCAGCCTCCAATGTCATCCTTAGATAAGAACAAAATTATTAAATCAACAAACCTGCTTACAGTTAAATGAAATCCTAAAACATTCAACCACGAAATGACCCACGTAGACAATCAAACAACGCTGAATAAATCCTGAAACGTATTCCAATTCCTAATACCAAATTCGTCCCACTGGTGACCACAGATGGTATCGAAAACGCAAAGCCAGACAATGGTTCTATCTGGATAAGCCGCAACGTCGTCGAGTAAGGTCTGGCCGTATACGCTCCTCATCCATCACGCGAGATTAAGTTGGCGTGACACGTAAGTTGCCCGAGCACGCAAGATTCGTGACGCGTACTCGCAATATACCTCGTTTTCTCCTAGCCTCCCTCCGAGAGACGAAAACCGGTAGATAGGTTTTCCCTCGACCCGGTTCCATTGCTAGGACGATCGAAACTCAAACGGGACGACCTTAAGCTCGACGGAGAACACAATGGCAACGGCTCGTTAAAGAACTCACGAGTTTGCATTCGCTTGGCGAACGCGACACGGTCACGAGCGCCCGCGACTCCCGTTCACCTTGCGCTTTATTGTTCGATAATTACTCTCGACTCTGTTGGCGCGCGTGTCGAGTTACGTAGGCGAAACCAGTCGGGCTTTAACGACCTCTGATAACATCCAACAACAGATAAAACGTGCGCCGCGTTGATTGCGGGTATGCCTCTAGGCGTTATCTTATTACGTCTCCGCTTGGAGAAACTCGATTCCCCCAGACGATTTTCAAAGTTTCGTAAAATTGAAATTTTTTGGGGCGGTAAGCAATTATATGCGTCGTAAACATAAGTTGTTTATTGTAGACGTAATTGTTGAGGTTTATTGGCTTGGTTTGCACGTGGATGACTGCAGAAATAGAACCTCAGGAGGTGTAATTGGATAGGGGGATGAGAAAGTAACGTAGTAGCTTGATTCTTAAATTTGTAATATATTCTCCCCAAATTCTTCAAACTTATGCCCTTGGAACACAAACCTTCCATTCACGACGTCAAAGCACCTTTCATTTTTCTCATTCGGAACTTCCAAACTTCTCACCCTATTTTCCAATCGAAAAAATTCTAAAACCTCTCCGAGTGATCGACAAACCCGACTCTAAAGTTTAATAAAATTCCAGCGGATACTCAACCTCCAAATAAATTCTCAAAGACATTTTTCGACGCGCAGTGAGAGGCTCGCGAAAAAAGGAACTAGCAATTAGAGAGTTGGGAATCGAGCGTTATTCGTGTCATTCACCGACTTACCTGCATCCTCGTTAAAGCTAGACGGGCTAACGATTCAACAGGTGTTGCACAATGGATCGAGCCGAGCGAGCGAGCGAGCATGTGTGCGCCCGAGAGAGTGAGAGGGTTCATTTCAAACGCTAGTTTTTTTGCGTTGGAATTGAAAAGATCGGTCGACACGCGAGGCGGAGCAATATCGCCGATACGAAACGAAAGAATCAGTGACGTTCGATGAGTCTTTCGAGACCAACGCCGAGGGATGGCGAACGAGTTCAAGGTTATCGCGAATCGACTCGATTAGCCACCGCTGATTAACGTTCGTCCGATGCGTTCACGCGGAACGGAGAATTCGTTCCGCTTTGTTAATGAGTCCCGATGCCGAGCTTGCGAGGGAAACTAATGTATACTTCTTTGTTTTATAATAAAATTTAATTTCCTTCATTCCTCACCTCTTTGGGTATAATTAATAATTGTTTCTTAGAGAAAACGCTTCTGTAAGTCTGTATTGTCTTGTTTGTATCATTAATTAATAATTATGAATTACAGTAATATTGCTTCATATTTTTATTCATTATTTGCCATAATATTGCACGTTATAAATAAATGGCGTACGTTCTCCCTTCGTTTACTATCTTTTCGACGATTCATTCAACTTGATCGTAGATTTGACAATGAATTCATTGTCTTATAGAATACTATTTGCGCGTCTGAAAACTTGTCTAGCGGCCAACGATATGACATCACCAGTGCTATTATTATTTTTTAGCGCAGACACGTGTACAACGTTAAGTATCTAACAGGCAGCTTATGTCAACGTTGAAAGCAGTCATATGATATTTCGATAAACGACGACAGGTTGTTGTCGCAACAGTATTTATTACCCTATAACTGGTAATAGGTAGAAAGCAATTTGAGCGATACTTTTGATTTATGCGAAAACGATGATTCATTCTTGACAAATTTTTAATTAATTCTCAATTAGCAAATTGCCATTATAACATAGATGAAAGATGATCTCGTACATGGTCTTATAATCCAGGATGATTATTGTTTAAATGTATTCAATCTTTCTTCAATGTAATGTTATTCGACTTTCGTGAAATTGTTAATATTCATATCAATCGAATACGTATAATTATTTCATGCACTCCGGGAAAAACCGAATAAAATTACAATCGAACAATACTCCATCGCTTTTTACACTCAGTCACGTTGCAACACGGATAAATCAGATCCGTGAAACGCGTCGCTATACCTCGCAATCCTGAACTAGCCTACGCGACGTTAATTTGCCATGAGAGCAGCGATACGAGAGATTCCGTGCCGCAAACACTCACTGAAAATTTTATACCGTAAAATCCCCGATACCGCCGCGCTCGATTTTCATTTGTTTTGTTTATTTAACGCTTTTATTGCACTCTGACAAAACGGAATATGCGAAAAAAATAATTGCTCCGTTGTAAATGTGCGCATCCAGCGATGCGTTTCGACGGATATCTGTAGTCGTTTGCAGGATAAAAAACGAAAAAAAAAAAAAATACCCAATTGTTCGAAAATTTCTGGAATCGTGAATACTCGATTTCGAATGGCGCATGATTTTCAAAACAAAGCAAAACGGTCAGCACTCGTTGACGCAACTGGAGTGGAACGGATCGAAGTAACCGAATATCGAATAACACATATACGTGTTTGTGTCTGTGTTACATCGAAAAACAAATTCGTTTATCGCGTCCTTATTTGCGCGATGCAACGTAACACGACGTAAAAGCGGAATGGAACGATAACGATCGAAAACAAAAAAGCAACGCTTTAAATCACGGATAGAGGGTTCCGTGAGGCCAGGAATCCACGGTCCGCGAGCCTCGCGAAAACTTTTAATTGGAATATAAGCCGGCTGCCTGGCAGACAGTTCGAACCGAAAATGTAAGGCTGGGGTGCTCGGCCAACGGGGGAAATCGATATAAAACACGGAAGAAACGTTAAGTCGCGCCATCAAGGAGTCGGGGTCGTTCGTCTTGCAATATTTAGAGTTACATCATCGAAAAATTTGTTCAAGTTGGCTTAAACGATAGTTTGAACACTTGCAAATGATATAAGGAAGATCCTATTGAAGGAATAGTATCAATGGAAAAAATATTATGTTTAGAGTGATAGTCTGAATGGAAAGATCGATGCACCAAGTAAAGGGTGTGTATCGCCTTTGGAACTCAATAAAAACTGAAACATCTTTGTGTTTATCATGCTTGCAACCATCGTAAACATAAAAAAAGTGTTTATGAAGAATAACACAAGCTTTGTACATCGATTGATTTCAAACAGGTGAACGGTACCGTTTTAAAAACTTCGCGAAGAACGGTTTTGACACCGTCAAGGTGGCACAAGCCCTTAATAACTGGTTCGACGACAGGCAGTCGGCGAAAAAGCGTGCCACTTCGTTTTCTACACTCCTGTTTCGTTCGTTCTTAATGTCCCAGGTCTTGAAACCAGTTTACGGTCACCTCCGTGCACGTGTACGTGTAAATTCCAAGGAGGAAAGAGAGAAGTACGCGACGGAGATAAAAATTAAGGGAGAAACGTAAAATAAATTTGTTCCAATGAGTATAAACTCGCGTGTTTACGGCGCGAACAGACCGGGAACGATGGTTGTTTCTTCTTGTTCTTTCGCCGACGAATCACTCGCCTCGCTGAAGACTTCACCGCGCGGCTGCGTGGGTCCTCTAGGATTTTCAGGACTTTTTGTGGGAGTAAAAGTGACTTTCACTAGTGGTTGCCAGATGTGGGTGAAACCCAAAGCGACGATTGGGTTTTAAGATGGAGAAACACGTGTTTGGAGCCCGAAGAATGACGGTCGCTTTCGGCTTTCGATGGCTGGTACTGCTGACGTATGTGTTGAATAGTGTTAGTTGTAAGGTATTAATTATACAAAGATGTTGCACTAACTATTCAGCATATGATACTCATCATTCAACTTTCCAATATTCGATAATTGGAACACAATAACCAGCACTCAAATTTGATACTTGGCACACGATATTCAGCATCCAACACTCGATAAGAATCAATATTCAGTATTCAGTTTCTTCTCTAGATAAACAGGTCGGCTAATGAATAAAACATCACTTTGAATCCCCAAAAGTTTGTAAATACTATTGCATTCGAGGCCTGTAACATCGGAACAAGATGTTGCAATGCACGCAGCCAGGAAGTCGTGGATCGAAGGCAACTAGGTCATCGTCAACATACCTTCGACGCCCATAGGAAATAAAGCGGGAACAATCGTTCTATCGTATGGATATTCAGGATGAGTACGGGTTTCCTGGTAATCCCATTAGCATACCAGCAACGGCGGAACTACCGGAAAGACCGACAGAGACGGATGTAAGGGAGGTCAGCGTAACGTCGATTAATATCCCTCGGATACCGTCTGGTGAATTGTTCGTCGCACTCTATCCGATTCCCATTCACGTGCATGTTTCACCTGTCCTGATTGATCGGTCGCGTGGTGTCGCGTAATTGTAATCTCGCTACCGAACAAAAACGTTCTCTCCGCGATTCGTTCGAAGCGTTATCGCGATCCTCCTATCGACATTGCTTCCTCGTGTGTACTCGCCACTTGTACCGATGTCGAAGACGATACGGGAGATTAACGCGTCCCGTACGCGATTTTGCAATATTTGAAGGAGGATCCAAGGTCAGACATTGAAATAACAAACATTCCGATTCCGATACGGTCCGACATTGACAAATTAACTTAATCGGGCCAGACCCGAACAGATTAAAATTATTTATCGAAACTGAAGGCGAACTAATCGTCGACGAGAAATTAGTGAATTTATTTGTGAGATTTTCATTTATTAAAGCGTATGTAATGCATTTCATTATCTAAATTTGCATCTGGAAGTGCACTGTCGCGAATGTAAACGTTTGTAAAGCAAGAAATAATTGTTTGGGATGCGATTGTTCTAAATGGGATGACTGAATGCCTTCAAAATTAATAGATTAGATATCAATTCAACCGACTCACAATTGATACGTGGATGACAGAGATTTTCACCAAGGAACTAAGCAAATTAATTTCGAAGGTAAGGTGTGAACGAGAATACAAATCTAAATAGAATTTTAACCCGATAGCTTCCAATTATTCCGAAATAAAATTTTAGCCTGCAGAAATTTCCACCAAATCTGGCAGTCACCCTGTCACTATTTCCTCGAGAATAAAAGAGACATCAAAATGTCCAAACTCCGAATTGGGACCGGCGGTAAATTTGGCATGACAGCGCTGAAACGAGAGCTCGAACCTCAGCTGGCGGCAGCGTGCGTCTAACCAGTTGGTGAACTGAAAACCTTCAAGTAATAAACGATCTCTTCCGCGTGCACGCGCACTTATACTCTCCCTTCGTCACCGCCCCCGCCTCGACGTGCTTGCAGCCGCGTCAACGAGTCAATGGGACGTGCGTGAATAGCGAATGAGATTATTTTCGCGTCGGGACAGTGCAACGGGGAGAAAAGAGAGTTAGTTCGTGGTTTCCGTCGGACAAACCAGCCACCAGCGGCGTTTCTCCACCCGCTCTTTCGCGCTGGAGATTGAAACGTCGTGCAAACTCTTACTTATCGCGCCCGTCCGTATTAATCCCGCAAGTGCTCGGGGTTCCATTAGGTGTCCGTTACGGAAACGGGCGCTGACATCCTTGTTGTATCGAGCAACCACGATTCGTCGTTGCCGGAGGGCTGCGGAGAAACGATCAGAATTTTTTTGAAAAGGTTACTTCGCTATCCTGAACTGGACAGATATAATTCAGACGTGGTGCCTCGGAGCGTTTATTCAAGGGAACGTATCAAATTATTAATTTCCGGAATGAAAAATGTTGGTTGTAGAAAATGAATGTTAACTCTCGTTGCCTAACTGTGAGAGGTGAAGATATATACTGAAGAGGAACGAGGCATTCACAGTCAGTCCCATAAATATTCGTACCATATAAATGTTTCATTATAAATATCTACATGAATAAACATTACACATGTATATTTTTATAATGAAAAATTTGTTTGGAAACATTGAACTATCATTTCATTTAGACTTTGTTCAATAGACGTAGAGGCTACGGATATTTATGGGACTGACTGTATATTAAATGAATTGTGCTATATAATACACAGATCGTCAGAAATGTAGACATCCATGAGACATCCTCACGACAACTTGAAGATGTAGTTTAAATCTATCACTTGCTTTCGACCGATTTCCAGGTAGGCTCTAATCTGATAGATTGCATCTGCCTTTTCGTTCCCCACTTGTCGATCATTTGGAGCGATAACTTTGTAATCACGTTCGCGATACGAAAAAAGATTAAATCTTCGATCGAGATCGTCGTTATCATTTGCGTGACTCCTCAATCGATGAAAAAAAAATTGTTTCCTCGTTACCTCAGTGCATTGTCTCGAATATTATCGTTTCAAGCCAAGATATAATACGAACGTTTAGATCTTCCTATCTTTAATAAACCTTTAATTCGGACGTTTTCGACCGAGTGTGCACGCTAGGTCAGCCCTCGTGTCGCGAAATCGAGAACACGTTCAAGTTCAATCGCGTCAATAAAACCAACGACCCAGATCTAAGTTTAGACGGCGGCTCTGTAGCCACAGCGTCTCATTAAGCGCCGATCAAAGCGACAATACCGTCGGATAAAACGGAGCTCGATAGTCCTCCCCGGCTTGTCGAATTCGACGGAACAAGGGAAATACCGAGTCGGTCTGCGTCGATTGTGCAAACCCCCTTTCAAACAGTCGGATCTTCTCGGTTCGCAAAGATATCAATTTTTCTGTGCAATTTTAGCGACGAGTAATTCAGCTTGCTCGGGTAATTGGACCAGTTCTCTGGCAAACAAAAGGTTTCGAACTCGACGTTTTACACATTTTGAATGTTTGAGATTGATATCGCGTTTGATAGATTAAAAGTAGAAAATGTTTGGTAGGGTTAGGAACAACTAAAACTTGCGTTGGTCTTCGGAGTAAGACGTGGATTTGCTTTGGATCGAGATTAGAGCTTTTTATATTTGCGTCACTATCCCCGCCAGTTTCTAGAATTGCCGACTAGATTGCACGAAAAAATTCACATACCTTCCCCATAAGTGTCAGTACAATAAATTTCAGTTCAATACGATGCATACTTTTCAAACTGAAAAATCTTTGATACAGTAATTCGATAAGCGTCCCGGCAGCTGTGGATTTAAGGAACCGAAATCTGCAGTCAGAGATCCGCACAAGGAGAAAAGGGGGAAATGTTCGTCATTTCGTAAATTTATGGATTCGTGTTGGGGCGCATACCAACGCGCGGGGAACCCGCCGATGGAACGCAACTCGACGAATTCCCGAGACAAAAAGCTATCGATCGCACCAGATGAGAGGAAACTCGCTGGTAATTGGTCGTCTCCCGGACAACAATCCATCGGGACGACCGCGGGGGAGGCGTAGGGGAGAAGTCGTGAATCGTCGGGACTCGTTATGCAACTGCGATCGAATAGAAGCCACCGTTTCGCGGGAAACAATGGAATGGCACAATGGCGAAAATGCCGGCGTTATTAAGCACTGGGTAATAAGGTGAACGCCACGCTGGATAACCGCGGGAGCTCAAATTTGAAGACTAAGCGCTCCTATTCGTCCACGAAGAGGCTCCCACCACGGTTGGTCTTCTGTAAGTGTCGCTGACTCGGTTAGGGGGTGCGACAGTTAGAGAATAGGGTGTATGAAATTCAAGTCACTGAAAGGACGGGATGTATTTAATCATACTGGTACAACAGTACAGCTGTATGGTTAATATTAATATTAATCGCTCTTAATCGTTCTACTAAAAACTGGTACGTCTGTATTCAATAATTCGGCCAAAAACTGAACAGGGGATTAAGTTGTTTTGAACTGTAACCAACTCCCGCAAGTACGAATCGAGGGTAAATTAGTTGCGAGAGAGGTACAACTCCGTTTCACTCGGCGCTCGGGTACTCGTTAAAAGTACTCGAGTTCGAACTTCTACTTACAGGGAGAAACTTCTCGTTCTTCTCTGTCTTTTGAGAAACGTCCCGAGCGTGATTCCGGAATGAGAATTCGCGAATCTTGGGAAGTTGAATAACAAAGGACCCTTAACTTCCCGCCAACTTCGCGAATGCGTTTTCGGTTTCGTATTAAGCAACAAGGATGCAACTTTTTAACATGGTCTACGAAGTTTGTACTTCTACCGCTGGAATTTATACATTTTAATTCCTGTTTCTGGAATGAAGACTCAACCTTTCCTTGATGTAACAACACCGGTAGACACGATGAATGACGTTATATACCAAGAGACTACTGCATATATATTTTCGTGGATGAAAATGGATTCGAAATGGTTCCGTGTACCTGCCATTCTTTTTATATTTTTATATGGATTTTCATTACACGTTTTCTTGCTCGTTTTGGCAAACAAGTATCGATGATCCTTCCGATCCGACCGCGAGACGTCGCGAAGTCAACGAAGAGAGTCGTTACTCGCCAGGATCCTCGTGCAAATTTATTCTAGTTTTCGCTACGGCCGCTGAGCCCGGCGCTAGCTCTACGGTTTCACTCTCGGCGTTCATCGCCTTTTTGTTTTAAGAACGTCTCGAGATTCCTCACCTCGACTGATCGCGCGCGCGCCAGAACAATGGAACTCGAGAATGAATAAAGGAGAGAGACGCGGCGCTGCGAGTCGGCAGACGAAACTTTCATTACTCGCAGACTAAGGGGCGGCTTGGATTTCCCCGTACTTTCGGCGCTGTTATTAATCGAAGCAACAGCGCAAAAATACTCGGGCTTTTTCCACGTGGAATCGATCGCGCGAACCCCGCGGAAAGGTCACGAAACCGAGCGAATCAGCGACGGTAAGCGTAACTCAATCCTGTGCGATGCAATCGCGTTAGGAACAATCAGCAAAATGTTTTCTTGAACGCTTCGTTCGATGCACTCCGTTACTATCGCTAAAAAGTTGGAGACGATATAAATTTCTGTTTTATGGAGTGTTCTTTTCTTGGAACGAGCCATTCTAAACCTTGACAAATTTTGTAATTTGGCTTCTTACAGTGTTGAGCGTGTAGTATTCAATGGGTCCTCCATAATCAGAGCAGAAGCGACACTTATCGAATAGAGGCAATGAAATTTACTCCTTGGCACTCCAAATACGGAGAAATGTTTTTTCTAGGAACAAGAGACTAACGTTTCTTTCAAGAGGAATAATTTTCATGACAAAGATTCCATTCCTGAGGACAGGTCATCTTCTTGAAAACAAAGCTCACCAAAGTCCCTAACAAGGAATGAACTAACTCAGCAATGAATTCCAATCTTCTCCAGATTCATAAATCAAGGTTGAATCGGAGAAAAGAGCGCTTACGAACGGAATCAAATTGCGAAAATTAAGACCACACTTTCTCCAGACCACTACGTAAAACGTTGAAATGCGGCAGTAACATTAAGCTCGCCGCGACGTAACGATAATCGTATCGTAACTGTAAATATTTACCTCGGCTCCGCAGCGACAACGAGGGCGATATATCGTCGACGTTTGCTGTAGAATTCCGCTCGGTGGCGTTTACCATCGTAATCTTTCGTCTTTCCGACCGCGTTTCATCCGAGGAGTCTGCCTCCCACGAGGACCAGCTTCGGGATCGTTCAGGGGTAAAAAGAATAAAAGCGACGGAAGGGTGGAGAGAAGGCTGCATCCAGAGAGGCGAAGAGGGTGGAGGAAGGGATGGAGAATGGACCGACAGAGAGGCGGTTAGGTACCGCCTCGAGACCGTATCCGCGTTTTCACCCAGCATCCCCAGAACCCGATGGAAAACGAAGATACGGCGCACCGATGACGGTGCCATTGGTATCGATACGACAACGACGTCTAGCGTCGTCTATGGCGGCAACAATGGAGGACTTTCGGCGGCCAACGAACGCATCAAACGATCCCTGCTCTGCGAAGATTCGTGTGGTGGGACACGAGCTCTAAAATATGGTTGAAATTCGAGAGGGATGTTTCATGGTAGTTACTTCTGTAAGCAGAGTTAGGAGATTTTAATGAGAGTATAATATGTTGTAGTTTAAGTGAAATTAGAGGAAGTTTAAGTCATCGTGTCACTGATCTCGAATTTTTTTTAGAAAATGCAGGACGTCGAAGTTTACCACGTCAAGAATCTTGATACGACTAAAATATGTAAATTTGTTTTCTTGAAAGCGAGAGTTCAGTTCCTCTAACATTGGTAGGATTCAATCATAACGTAGCAGGGAGTAATATCGATTTTGCATGCGAATGCACGTACAGCATGTGCACCGTGACGCGCCACTGAAAATCCGACGATTAATTGCCCGTACACCGCGCCATAATTCGGCCCGCGTATTTGCACCGTGCCTGAGGGGGGAAAACGTTAACCAATCGAGCGTTCGCAAACCACCGTGTCACGATCGAAGTTCTGACTTCAACCACAGAGCAACCGATTTCTCGATCTAACGAGAGAAGCGCCACGACCTTTAGTACCGTGAGATCATACGCCTTAAGATTCTAAGTTTTAGAAATTTTATTATCTAGAAAGAAAAGTGTCCAAGCTTGTTAACCAGATGTCTCTAGACAAATTTGTTCTACTCAGAAATAATTTAATCCAACAATCGTACTATCCTGATCATGAATTTTTTACCATAGTCATGCTACGATAATCGAATTACAATTTCGTTCGGAAAGTTTGTGGAAGGTCCAGTGGAACAAGGGAATCATGCGGCAACAACTACAATAATTGAAGATTGGAATCTCGTGGCCTTCGAGCCAGGTGACCATGTTAATCGAAGCGATCACGATTTATATCGTCGTTCCGTGTCGCTGCAACGTGGTAATGCTGGAAACTAGAGCCATTCGAGTACTTCGAGTATGAGGATAACACGAGCGTTCCAGTAGTCGATTGTTCCTTGAATTCAGGAACACTGTGGGCGCGCTAGAATGGGATAGATAGGATCAGCCCTAATTGAAATACTAAACAAATGACAATTAAAGTGGCTGCTTCGAACAAGCTAATTTTATATATAATTTAATCACTGAATTTGAAGTAATAAAGAATGAAAAGCCTGTGCATGTGAAATTGATGAAATTTAAATTGAATTCGTTCATAATGAAATTAATATTAGAATGATATATTTCATAGTAAATTAAATCTCGAAATGAAACGTTTAAGAATGAAGCGATTTTCAGAATGAGATATTCCAAAATGAAATGTAATTTAAAATTAAATATTCAACTATATTATCATTGCCAGACTGAAATACTGTAAAATCAATCTCACAGTGAAAAGAGTATCATAATGAAATTAATTTCAGAATAAAATATTCCACAGGTAACTTAAAACTGCCCATTTAATAGCGTAAACTTCATCATTAAATTACTATTTGTCGCTGCCATTCGACAACTCACGAATACAATTCTACCCCTCCCTGTTGACACCTCTGCATCTATAATCGCATATTGAACGCCACACCTTCGTCTGTAAATATGGAACGGAGGGAAACAGCCATGATTTTTTAATTCGCCACAAACCTGGAATCCTCCGAAATTGGAAATAAGAGAAGAAGTCATTCGAATTATCGATGTCAGTTGAACCCATCCTGAAATTTCCACCCCGAGATGGCCGTGTTTCTCCGAGGAGAGGTAGTCCACAGCTGGGACGCGTGGCTTGGAATCTCCGTCGCCGATGGCAACTCCGCTCGATTGCATAATGCATCGAGCCGTGCACTCGACTTCCCTCGAACGCGACAGGCTCCTTCGACAACGGTCTAAGGACCTCTTCCCCCGACGTTTCCGTGCATTGCGATTTCAAGAAACTTGTAACGCGGCTGTTTTCAAATATTCACGACCCCCGACCGCCCCTCGTCGCCGAATCTATGAATTCTATTTGCCTGCCGTCTCTTGTTACCGATCGTTCGAGGACGCGTTTGGGAACCCTCGATTAGTCGAATGAAAAAGTAAAACGTGCACCCTCGTGGCCTCGACGAGCTTCCTATTGTAACGTATGATTCTTACTGTATAATTGGAGTGGGAATAAATTTTATGTAATATTCATTTTTTCCAAGATGAAAAAATATAAGGTACAATGATAAAATTGGAAATGATCCCGAAGCATTGCTTTCTAGATCCGAGCTGGCTGAACTAAGAAGTGAGTAGAAACTTGTTTTAAAAATATTTTATTTGAATAATGAGTGTCAATTAACAATTGACCGATACCTCTCAAGTCGCTATTGTCTTCAGGATATCGAGTCGATGTAAACGGTGCACGTAACGCGATGTCGATTTTCATGCAACGGTGGTCAGCCTCGGATTACTTCGAAATAAAATTAACGACCGGATGTAGATCACGTTGTATGCGAAACCGCGCAACATTCATTTGTACAAAATAAACGCTGGAGTCGGCACGGTCCGTTAAACCGAACGTCATCGTTTAAACATCCAGCGTTTATTCGACCACGAATATTTGCGAAATTCGTCGGGATTGGGGATGCATTCACGTCGACAAATATTTTTCCATCGACGCATGAGCGAAAAAAAAGAGTGCGCCACTTCCCGGCGACAGGATGAATTTCACGCACGGGGAGAAAGCTGTCGCTCCGAGTGCCCGTGTTTACGCACGAATTTTGAGATATAGTAATTCGCCCCCTTTCGTCGTTTTTTTACGTTTTCGATCCCACAAAACTAACGGGGGGATTTTATTTTCGAGAAATTGTTGGACGTGTAGTTTCCAATTTTTTGGTGTGTCTGGGTGTTTGCATTTTGTGGAGGCTTGATTTTATATTTATATAGGGATTACATGTGCTGTAGTTAATTATAATTTACAGATGTATTTATTTTTATTATCGATTTTGTTAACACCAGAGCAAACAAAATCCAAGTATAGATATAATTCGTGTATCGTTGAACTTAAAGAATAAGAACTCAAATCAATTTTCAATAATCATCAACAAAAATTGAACCAAAGATATTCTCAATAATTATATAAATTCAAAACAACTAGCTTGATAGTTTCCAGTTTTAAAGAGCAAAACACTGACTTCAATTAGTGCACCATCTTCCTAAATAACGAACTACCCGTGATTTGTGCAATTCTACTCCCCTTACACATTATTTGTTTCTTCGCGAGACTGTCGAATAATGGTCGCCATTGTGACGCATTCAACTCTGTTAATTCCTTTTTTTTTCGAAACGTCGAGGCAAACATTTCCCCCCCTCAGGAGAGTGAAAGGTTCTTGCGCGGCAGAGTCCGCTTCCGGAAACCGGGCCAACGATATTCTCCAGGAAGCTCTCGCGTTTTCGTGGCTCTCGCGATGCAAAGCGTGCGCGACGGGGGAGGGGAAATGGAATTTTCATTTCAAAGCTCGCGTGGCCATCCTCTCCCTTTGTTTCGCCACCTTCGTCCGTTTCTGTTTGCGTCGCTCGCTACGGAGGGAACTTTTATTTCGACAGGTCCATATACAGGTGCTCGCGAGCACGCAACAACCCCCGCGACCAGTCAGCCCGCTTAAAAAGTCACGCGCAAAGCGACGCAGAGCAGAACCGATAGGCCAGTTTCACGCGCAGGTCGAAATAAAAGAATTGTCGTGCGTCACTGGACGGCGAGGTTTACTTGTTTTTATGGAAATTAAACGAGTAAGCAGTTAGCGTCGCGAACAGGTGGTAGAATTTGTTGTAGAATGTTAGAAATTGAATTACATCCTCATTTCGGTGAGCATTTTATTGGGGGAGTGAATCTATAATGTGGAATATTTTTCATTTTTTATTTTTAAGGTCGCCAACTGATAATTCTAACAAAATTCTATTCTAAGAGAAAGCTTGTGAATTTGGAATGTAATATCAATCAAAAATGCTGATTTAACCCTTAGGATGGGGTCACAGACAAACTTTGTAATGAATCGTAAGTATTACGAGATCTGACCGAGACGTTTGACTAAGACGTCTGACCAGGTACGGTCCGTATCTCCTTCCCGGACTACTCTGTCTCTATAATCCATTAGGATTCAATCCTGGTTTAAAAAATTAATCTAACTTGAACAGATGCACCAAAAAAATACGTCCACGTCGTTAAACAATCAAATCTTCAGCACTGTTGCCAAATGACATCAGTATCTGCATCTCAAAGCAGCAAAAAAATTCCTCCAAGCATCTAAACACCACCCGATACTGTTGTGCGGCCCTCGCCAGTCTTAATTGCATCGACAACATCGTGATTAACATCATTAACATAATTAACATAGCACAACGGTATCAGTTGATCGTCTAAGCCCTGACGAAACGTCGGTGTCACTTTTCTAAAGGATGTAGCTCGCAGATTTCAACAATTTTAATCACTAAGACCAGCGTGCTCTAAACTTTCATTAAAATCAGGGGAAAAGGGGGACACTTTCCGAGTATTTCACGCTAGGGAGGAACGATGGAATAATTATTTCCACCCTTCAAGTAGGATACTCCTGACGAAAAAGGCGAGAAACTAATGTTACTCTGAGAGTTTAGGGTAATTTCTAAGCAGGGAACGTATTCGTGTCTTTGGATACGAACGGTGGAAAGTTTCCTGCGCGAAGCTGCAGTGCTATGTTAATAATCTTTTATTCGACGAGGAGACGTTGCTGACGTGTTCTCGAACGTTTCTAGGATTCTCGTCCCTTTCAGCGTGCTCCTGGAGGCGTGATTCTTATTCGAAAGTTACTCCTGGTCCCTGGCTAGAGCGTATCGAGCCGGTTGGATGAGACAGAAGAGGGTTTATACGAAGTGGGACGGTATTCCCCGAGAAGACTGTTGAGCGTACCTCGAAATTCCAGAGCAAGACCGAACTACCACTCGCGCTCGGCTGAACCTGATTTACTCGGCTCGACTTTCTTAATTCCTTGATGCATGGAAAATTTCTGGCAAATACAAATTACCGCGAACCTACGAATCACGCGAATTCCTAGACACGCGGTTATACTTTTCGCTCGTGTCCCTGTACTAACTTGTACAATAAACGATACCCTTGTGTTTCGGTAAAATTCAGGGGATTACAGTAATATTCATGTTTCCGAATTTTTAGCGTTTGAGTTGTCTGGAAAGTCCATGTTGATTTTTTGTTGGTGCTACAGGTCTGAATATATCGGAATGGTTGAAAACATAATTCAATAAATGTATATTAAAATTCAAATGTACCTTTGAATTTTTCTTAAAAATTGGCGCGAATTTGATAGACAACCTAATATTTGCAATTCTTTTTAATGAATTTTCGGTTCTTCTTACATTTTTCTACCATCTGACCTAAGTTCGATAGCGCTACGTTCTTCGATGGAAGCGCCCCGGGGAGCGTAGATCGTCGAGTGATCTATATGCAGAGCTCACGCGAGCGTTTCACAATTAAACCAGCCTGCGTAACAGTTAATTACGCGTTTACGTAACCCGTTAGAAAACACGCCGACTGTGTTCATCTCCAATTTTCATCGAATCTCGGGGAGGTGTTTCCTCGATCCTCCCCTACTACGTCTTCCCTAGGGTTGCCGTCCCTGGAGACCTAGAAAAACTTTCAATTTTTCGACTCTCGCGAAGTTTGTCGCCTCCGTTTCCATGAAATTCTCCACCTGACACGGAGAGAAAGCAAGTCTCGAGAAGGGAACATTTTTGCCAACGACTACTTCTTCTCAATTTCCCTGACGCCCTCGCGCGACCTAATATTATGTCACGAACGATCCGATGAGTAATTAGTTCCGAGTCTCGAGCCGTCGCGAACGCGACTGCGTGCTGATCGTTTAATCGTCGCGTGAAATCAAACTGCTAATTTCAAAGTATGCGCTCTGATGTGGAAGAAATTTTTCTCGTGATTGGAAGAAATAATAAAGTTCATGGAGTCAATCTTATGGGATTCGGGGCATGGAAGGTTCAGCATTTGGTATTTAACTAAAAAAATCCTAAATCCTCGCTAATCCGATATAAACTGCAATCTACATTCCCCAACAAAACCATGTTTAACATTAAATAGGCAAGCTTTCACCATTTTTGCCTCGATGAAAACTTCCCTACCCAATAGAACAAACATTCAGAGTAAATGGACATGCAGAGCTTTCGTCTGAACAAAATTTCGATCTAAAGGAAAACAGTGCTCGACGATTTGCGGAGTTAGGGCAATATTATAGACGCGCTGCGCCCGAAGCTGTGGCTAATTCCTCCCGGGGAACAACGGGAGAGAAGCCGTGGGTGCAGCAATCCCATGGAGACGGAGACCATGGAAACTAGGGAGCCATGCGATCGATGTAGGCTCACCGTAGCCTACTGTCCTGGACCTGCTCAACGTTCCGCAACGTGAGTTCCACGTCCTTCGGTCAGGATTATAAATTTCGATCGCCCATGGAGAATTGGAACACGCGCCCACAGTCCCGTTATCGGCGACATTGCGACGGCAACGAGAATAGCGCAGCCACTCTGGGCTAAAATACGCGAGGGTGGTATATTAGCATACTTTACAGTGAGGATACTAGGAAAATTCATCAAATACCAAAGTCTTTCTGCACATTTTTGACCAAGTTTTTGTTGAACAGTAACTGTGAATTTTTTCAGATTTCTCGGAAGCCTCTAAAGATAAATGATGGGGAATAGTCTTAGGTGGCTGAGGGAAGCAGCAGAAATAAAATGGCTCACGGAGGGGAATTTTTGTGGACCAAGGTTAGTACGTTTTTCGCCCTACAATTGCAGCATAAATAATATTTTGTAGCTGTTATTCTTCACACTTCTAGCGAGAAAACTTATTGCCAAGAAACATAGATAAGGAAATTTTGGCATAGTCGACACTTTACGCCCAGCATGGGGTGAGTATTTCAAATGCGACACGAGGATGAATTTATCGCGGTCTAGCGGCTAATTGAAGTAAAATGTGTTATAAATGTCGCGCGACACGGAAGTTACATAACGCTCCTGGTGTATTTGTGCAATTGCATTCGCGTGTGTGTTTGATTAATTACACGCCTAACCCTCGATTTACACGATAGATTGGTTCCGTAAGAGTTCCGTGTGAGTTGAAATCGTGTGCAAATCGAGACTGCCATTTACATACAAAACGAATAGATAGTATTAATGATCACTTAAAATGTATATTCGTAAAACACAGATGAGCGAAACTTTATTCAAATAAAAAACAGTTAAATTTGTAGTCCATTGTACATTTTTCTATTATTTGTTATTTAAAATTTTTATTCAAGTAAAAATTTTGCCCGTCTGTGTCAAGATAGAATCTAAAAGAGGCAAGAGAATGTGTCTTTTGTTTGCTTGCTATTTTCTGGAACACGATTTAACAGATTCCTTTCTCTTCGAAACGACAAGAGAAATACTATGAAACCTTCTTTCTCTGAAATAATCCCAAGTTCGTTAACACGGTGGGTATATCAGTGACGGTAATCTTTCATTTCCTTCTGGCTGGGATTTCTCGTTTGCCAAACGACCGCTCTACCAATTCAGCCAGCTGTGTCAACGACAGATTCCCGCCACTTAAGTTAAACTGGTAGCAGGATAGTTTCCCCCCAGTACATCGAGATCGGTTAAATTTCGATTGTTCTCTTCAATCGCGACCCTTATCGCCGTCGACCTATCCAAACCAGGTCGACGCAGATCCCTACCCCTGAATCCAACGACGATGGAAATACAAAATTAACTTTATAAGTGTGTGAAAGAAAACTATAAGGTAACTAAAAAATGATTCCAAGAAGGTTTGAGAATTGTTACGTGCGTCTTCTGCTCGTAAATAAAGAATTACTCTCTATACAGTCAGTCCCATAAATATTCGTACTCTTTATACCTGTTGAAGGAGTTTGTCTGAATTAAATAATAGATTTGATGTCTCCAAATCAATTCTTCATTACAAATATCTACATAGATAAACTTTTATCATTTAATTTAGAAAAATGTTTTCGATAGACATAGAGACTACATGATGACACTGACTGTATATAAATAAAGAATTTCTCATCTAAAAATTGAAACAAAATACCTCCCCTATCTACAAATTCCAAGAAGTACTCATACACGTTTCCCGAAGCCATCCTAAAAGAAAACATATCCAATGGATGATATACTACCCTAACACTTCAAAGGGTTAAGAAATACATTCATCCCCTATTCCTATAATCCAACTAACCTTATAGGCCTCAATACACCAAAAATAATTCAACCCTTCGCAATAATAGTATAAATTCTCTCGAATCCAATTTCTCCGCGGTGAGGATGATCGATAAAATTTCGACTGTTTCCCCTGATGGCGGGAGATCCCCGTCACCGGGAAACTCAACATCGCGTCGAGTGTTCCGACTCCCAACGATCGATATCGTATCGCGTAAACCGAGCTTAAAGGTGACGCGTGTGTCTGCGGGATACCTAACCACCCCCGGCGCCTCCCCCTCCCACTCCGACCACGATTCGAGCAGGAGAGGCAGGGGTTGGGAAGGGGGTGGATGAACCCTCCCGATCAATGCAGCAGCCCTGACGCTCGACGATCCCGACGGGGGATCCGCTATCCGACTACCGTGCCGTGGAGCAACGGAGAGATACGCTGCCAGTGACAGGGGGTTGGAGAACCAACGAAAGGGAAACAGAGACGGAATCGTTCGCGTTAACACGTGCATCCACCCGCGTTTCCACTATAATGGATACACTAGCGTGGTCTGAACCTTTCACTTCCACTGCGGCCACGTGGCTATCTATTCGGGATCATCGAGTAAATACTTGAAATTAAGAATGGCAAGGGTTTTTGGCAAAATCTGGTTTCGGAAGACCTCGTGCTTTCATCTATAAAGATGTGTTATTTCTGTAATGTATTCGAATGAACCCGCGTGTCTGGTAATGTGATCGGGGGACTCGCATACGCGATTCCCTAAGACGATTGAATGCAAAACAATTGAAAAATCAGTTTCTGTCATGGCGTGGTTATTGTAAGCGTGCTGTTAATAAACGTATTTATATATTACAATTTCCTTTTATAGTGTCCTAATGGCATATGTTTAGAAATGTTGTGTAAATACCATTTGAAACTATCATACATATCTATCTGCAAAAAGATACCACATCGCGTACTATTAATCGTGTGTAACAGTCTATATTATAGGAACGCTATCATCCGGCGTTGTATCGTCATCCCAGTAAGCGCCGCGTGGTACGTAAACTGGATGCGCGGAAGACTGTTCGCGTCAACCCGCGGATAAAATAAATACATACACGTAGATTACGCTGCAAAAAGAATCTATAAATATATTCATACACTTCCAATACGTCAACGAATAACAAATCAAGACTAATTGGATATCATCGAACAACTTGTGAGCAATCCACCGAAACGTACCAATCTCAGCCAAGTGCGGGGCAGAATTTAATTTCATTCAATCGGGCCGCTTAACACGAACGCCCTCCACCTCTCCGAGGAGGGGATGAGGTTCCAGCTAATCCTGTTGCTTTTCTCGCGGGGACGTGATGTAATTTACACCGGGCGCGCGTGCACGCTCGAGCATAAATTACTGGCGTGTACTCGCTCGTTACGTCGGGTACAAGGGATAAGAGCTTGCGTAAGCTGAGATGCATTAAAGTAAGAACAAACGCGGTAGAGACCGAGGATGGGGGGGGGGAGGGAGGAGGAGGAGGAGGAGGAGGTGCACGCTTCCGGTTCTGTGCAGCGTTCAGAGTAACACACCCTCGCACAGAGAGCGTGCAACGTGCGATCGTGCTCCTCCGGGTCAGGAATACGTCCGAGCGTCGACCTTCCTACGGTTAAACAACCGTGGAAGGACGCATCGTTGAGCGCCCGCTGATACTTCATAGCTGGCGAGAGCGGTTTCATAGTCGGTTAACTTTTAATTCGACTCCTCGTTGCGTAAAGAATCGTTGATTTCGGTGCTCTTGATTTGTCAATTTTCCTATTAATAATGTAGATTTATTATACTAGCCAAAGGGGAACATGTGTGGTAGTGTCAAGTGAACATTCCAGTGCGTAACTCCATTTTTAGAACTCGAGAAGACAATGGTATATGTTTGGGAATTTTTTAGATGGATATCTACATGCATTGAAGAATAAGTCTGCAAGCCCCGGTCATCAAATCCTCGTGACTGCATTTTGATTTCCGTCCCGCGCAGTCTACAGTTCGTGTCTCGGCTGTCCACGATTTTGAAACATTTCCAACATCGTGCAATGTCGCCGCGTTATTACGACGTTTGTAGAACGAGACGAGTTTCCGTCGACGCGCGGGCATCGGGGACCCCCCCGTCAGTGGGTGATCGCCGTCGCTCGATAAATCAATCGCGAAGCAACACCTTGCAAAACTGTATCGCTCGCGGACAGCTGACCGAACCCGTTGGAAACAAACGATGACGTGTCCTGGACAGACACTCGACGAGTTGTTGTATCTATCGGATTGTTCAAGTTTCTGGCACAGTTCGAAAGTATTTCAGTGATACATTATATGTTTTTGAGTCACATTTTTCTTCAGGGGGGTCCAAAATTATTTATGTCAAACTGCTGTGATTGTCTCTATTTTGATTGTTATTATGTGTAATATGTGATATGTAGACTGCGGATCTTTATCCAAAATAAAATCTTCGCGAACGTGATTACAAAAATTGAACCTAAATAGGAATTTATTTTATTCTGCAAATATTATAACATTAACTTTACTTTCAATCTTTTTTATATTTTTGCGTATTGTTTTCATTTTGTAGGTTCTTGCACATTCAAATTTCCTATAAATGCATAAAGATCCGCAGTCTAGTGATATGTAAGTAGAGTATTATTATTATTAATATTGGACCTCAAGTATAATGCATCGCTTCTTGTTTTAGTGTCTGAATAAAACAAAATTCAGATTAAAGGTGTCTTTGATTCGTTTTTTTTTATTAAATGAAATTCGAGGTGCCTCCAAAATTCTACCTTGCTTTGGAACGGCACGTGCAATGCCCCATTGCTCTTTCCTATCGATGTTCGAACCAAATAAGATTGAGTTCCCAAATGATTCCAATTTGCTTCTCGGGACGCTGCCCCAAAAATTCATTTGGTCCCACGCGTAACGGTCGTCGCTGCAGTTGAGATTATCGAATACGAGATTAAACAGTGCATCGGTCGGCGTCGTCGCAGCCTTTCAGCCGCGTCGACGCCGCTACTCGCCTCAACGACTCGTTTACTCGGTTCAAGGCTTATAATTACTCGGCCCGCAAAGTAGGTCGCTTTCTCCTCGCCACTTTGCGCCGTCGCGCAAAGACTCGTTCCTGCTCGGCTCGCGTAGCCTGTTCTACGGGCTCGCCGCGATTCAATCAAGATGACTCGCAATAAAAGAAAATCTCGAACGCTCTGCTACGAGCGAGGGGGATCTCAAAGACTTTCGAGATCATCGTTTCGCGGCGATTATCGACCATGACTAAGTACTCTGTTCGTTTTCTTTTCGCGAGAAACACGGAACCGGTTCGACGGAGGACTTTGGCGACCTGCGTCCGTTTCTACTGACAGTGTTCCAGCTGGGAGATGCTGCTAACGGTATTCGTCGACGAGGTGAATTCAACTTGAAGCAGATAAGACGGATTGGAAATTTTAATATCGCGTGTGTAGATGCAGAATGATCTTCATTGGAATCTCTATGGGGATTGGGTGTGTCTACTTGAATCGTAGACATCTTTGTATAGTAGATGGTAGATCAGTAACTGGAAGAATAGATGATGTTTTATATTAAAATAATTTTTTCTTTCTTTAACCCTCTATGAACTCGTGTAACTTTCAAGTCACATGTTAATATTCTGTTTATCGCAACTCTATCCTGATTGGAACACGAAGTTAGAGAAGGTGGTGGTTTGAAACAGCGGTTGGCGAGTCCGTTTTCCCCGCGATGGGGCAGACAAAGCTGGATATGCTTCAGCGGGCGATTCGAGGTAAAATAAAAAAGAAACCGAGCCGCTAATTGGCCAGTAATTTTTGCCAACCGCGATTCCCCTGGCTCGGCATGGTTGCAGCACGGACGAGGATCCGGTAACGGTAGCGAACGGGTAATTACCTCGCTGATAATGCTAACTCACAGGAAAATTGCCCACCGGAAGATCCCAGCGCGAGCAGCTTTCCTGCCCCCTCGTGTCCTGTATTCCGCGATCCTTTGCCCACGCCACTGCAAAATCTATCGCACACCCGAGGAATATTTAGCCAGCTTAACCGGATCCACTGCGCCGAAACTCCCAGCTTCGTTCGCTGTTACTTCCGGCTATGGCTGTTTAACGAACTATCGGCAACCTCGTCTCGAGTTATACTTATCGTAAGATTAACGGGATCAAATAGGATTTCTTCTTGTAATTTGTATTCTTCTCCAAGTGGGACCATCGTGGGGACCAAGACGAAGTGGTATTTTTGGGGATCTCATTGAAAAAAAGAATAGCGATTAAACGCGTTACTGATTTCAGTATTGTTTTATCGAGGCACTATTATAAGGATTTTTGTTAATCTTCATGTTCACATTGCAGCAATTTTGGAGTTCTATGTTACGAAACATACGAATTAACATCTTTAATTGCAGGTTTGTTATCTCGAACCGAGGAGTTATCATTGTACCTTCGTAGAACCAAAAGCAAAGTGGAATTTTGGAGCCCGATCTAATGAAAGGTACGAATTAAAGACGTTTCGAATTTCAGACCTACTCTGTCTACTTCAAAACTTTCCTAATGTTTGTTCAAAGACAACTTTCACCCCCTCAACAAAAATTTCTTCCCCAAAGCCTTGATTCGTCGCTCTACGACAAATTTGCGAAATGGATAGCAAAAAATTCCTCTTCGTAGGGTATTCGTTGGAATATCAGGCGCTTGAGATCGTCAACAGCTGGCATAACCGATGAATCACGGGGTCGTGGTATTCGGGACGACGACACGCGCGTGGTTTGCATTCCAGCCGGATAACGATCTAATCTATCTGAGTTCCCTCAACGAAGAAGCGGTTCCAAACACTTGGAAGCTCGCATCGACGACGGATTCCAGCGTATGGAGATTCCCAGCGGCCGCTGGTTACCGGATACACCTGTGTACAGGTGTGCACACGCACACGGCGGCTCCTGGCCGCCTACGGGACGCAGGGGTGCAACGGTTTGCGTTCACCGCACACCTCGGCTAACCTGTGTGCCAATACGACCGCACTCAGCTACTGTAATTACACGCTGCCGCTAACAGCTATTTCGCCCGTATTTCGAGCGGTATTTATGCCCCCCCCCCTAAATCATTCATGATCGAAACCGTTTCCTAGGCCAATTCCTGGAAAACAGAAATAAGGGAGGCCACTCCCTTTGATCCCGGTGGTGACTTTGATGTCCCGTTCAACGAAACCCACGCTCGCCGAAAGTGTGCAGGTTTTAATTAATCCCCGAACTCGACGCGATAGTGTTCCCCGATAGTGTTGCATGTTTTTCCTTGCACCGTAATTATTCGGCGCGTGGGTGACGGGGGTTTTAAATTAATCAAGAGGTTGAACGGATTGTAAAGAGTTTTTGAAACAGGGAAATGGTTGGTTATATAGTTTGCAATTGAATAGAAAGCAAGTTATAGCTTCGTAGGAATTTTCAGGGGTCTGGTAGTCGATTTGTGAAAGGATTTATTAAGAGGAATGCCAAGCTTTTAAGTAATTTGTGAATGCTTCTTGAATCGAAGTGAAGGTTCTTCATCATAGGGTAATGGTTCATCATTCCCGTTCAGAGTCTTCAGGGATGTGTACTAATTGGCAAGCTTAAGGAAACCACAAAGAAACCAAGGAATGTTTTCCAAGATGGTTTGAGAATTCAGATGGAATATTCGTGAAATATAGTTAATCGATAAATGAATATTAAAATAACATCGAAATACATACGAATGTTACGTGTCAAGTAGAAATAATTTTAAGCTCCCTTAGTATCGACCATAGTCCTTTTAAAAATGTCTGGAAATTTAGTTCTCATCTTTCATTCATGAATACTCGATAAATTGTCGTCTTATTTTCACTCGTAATTCACACTGACATATGATCTTTCAACTTGATCATTTAATGTACAAGCATCATGTACGTCAATTTTCATTAAGTTTACACCTTATAACGATCAGCCTTCTATATTTCTTTTTAGTCGAATGCAATGGTGGAAAAGAGTTGCATGCTATCTCAATTATTCAACGGTAGAATTTGCATGGTTAACATGCACGGAGGTTGTCGCATGGTAACTATCCGAACGATCGATCGCGTGGGCCAACAAACGATCGACGATCATCGAAAGGACACACGTCCGATCATTATGTGCCGTGCTCCTCGAGATTCCTACCTGGGCGTGCCTAATGCGTCATAAGAGTTCCTGGAATTTCCTGGTGATACAACTGCTAAGTAGAAACCAAGTGTTCCCACAATTCAAGCTAGGATAAAAAGCACTCATTGGTATGCGGAGGTTCCTTCTTGGAAGACATTTGTACGAAACAATCGAGGAACACGTAAACGAGAGGCGAATTAGCATCGGATACGTGAGCGTTTCGAATTTACAAGTCATCGCTGACTCTGCCTCCGCTTTAGCTTTTGGTGGACTAACCGACATGAATTTCTGACGTTTCTAACGCATATTTTTACTCTTGGTCAACTATATCGTACAAATAATTCCAGAAATTTTTCTTTGCTCCTTTGTGTGGGTGAAATTGTTGGAAGTAATTATTACTGGACTTTTCAGGGATAATGTTCTTTTGAACACAAGTTAAAAAAATAAGCGTAAAAATTGTTCAAATAATAAATACATTGATATTTTTTAGAATTTAATTTGGAAAATCAAGCTTCTAAGGGTTAATAACGGAACCTGCAAACGTTCAACTCGCTTCCACAATCTACGACTTGCGAAGTGTCGAAGTTGTTGGATGCAGTATCGCTGCTGGTCTCCGCTTGACGAAGCCCTATAGCAAAGCATGCTGGCCTTTATTCCCTCGTCCGAGGGTCTCGGCTTTAACCGTCGGAACTCAGCTATCCACAACAGTCTGCATGCACTCTCTGTTTGCGCACTGGAATTCGTTGTACCCCGCCAACGTTCTAGGACGCTTTCCTCCATTGGGACCAGCTTGCATCCAACGTTTCGCAGTTCCCCAACCTCGTTTCAATGTACTAAGGAAACTTAGGGTAACGCTGCCCAGCTGTGTGCATCGTTAGCAGCAATTAGGGACGAAACCGAGGTACTCGATAATGAGGTGAATTTGTGGTAAAAAGCGGAACGGGAACGCAGTTGCTCAAAACAGGAATCCTCCAATTTGTCAAGGTACGATTATAAAAGATCGTCCAGGTTAGGTTCGCGAACAACGATTGAGTCAGGCTCTTTCCGCAATCGTTCGTTGGCATGCTTTTGTGTTGTAAATTGATTTGCTCCTCCGATCTCTATTTTCAAAGATATAATGAATTTGATGAGTGGTTTCAATGTTGAGGGAACTAGGGGATTAAATTGCTCAAAAATAGAGTCTCCTTTGGAAATTTACCCCTGACCTTTTCCTTCTTCGTCGTGTTTACACGTTTATTTTAGGTGTACTCAAAATAACGAGACCAGTTGCCAACGGATAACGAAATGTCACCGAAGAACGATCAAAGATGAATGCGTACACACGCGACGCGAGAAAAAAGGAAAGAAATTTTTGTTTTCGTGTTGCGGGTGACGGCTTGCGTCGGTAATCGATGCTGAAACTTAAATCAGTTCAACGAGTTTCCGGGCACACAAATCGACCAGCGACACGCCGGATGAAGTATTAATGCTCTTTCTGAGATATATGGGCTGAGAGGCTGCTGGGGATGGGGTTGCTCGCAGCCTCGGCTATTGGATTTCGATACTCGTTGGCGTATTATTCTTCGGGTGTTTCAGTCGCGCGAATTTGTCGGCTACTTTGGAAATTTTCCGCGCTGGCTACCTCGTCGATACCATTTTCCTATCAAACGCCCCGATGTGTTCTTCGTTTACACGATCGTAATGCTAACGGACCGTGCTAATGGCGAGCCTTGTGTTACGGCGTTCCGTCAAATTGTTTAAAGCGCGGAGAGAAGATTCTGTTCAAAAGAACTGGAGATAAATTGCTCCAAAGCTTGGAGTCTTCTTTAGGAATTTATTTAGAGGAAACGGATGCTGACTTTTCCTGTTAGACGATGTTTATATGTGAATCTTGAGGATTACATTCTGTCTAATAATATTGAATAATTTCCTAAAAATGTGGAATACGTATGTCGTTTTTATATTCTTATATTCTGTCCTGCTGTGCACAGTTTTGCCAAATTGTACGTACATCGAGCGCGGTTACTTTATTCAATCGAATATCATCGCATGAAAGGAGTCATTAACTTTGCGCATCCAGATCATGAATTCCCGGAATGGTCGCTTCGATATCAATTTAATTAACGAACGGCAGATCGGTCGATTTAATTCGACGCACTGCGCCGGCCCATTTAACGTATGCTGAAAAATTTCGCTTGAAAAAGAGCAAAACACTGAGGCGATGCTGGGAAACGCGTGCAATCCATCATCTAACACGCTTTTCCCGCGTATTATAAACTGTCTAATATCTAACGTTGCAGTCGCACCCCTTCGATATCTTGATAATCACTGACTACTTAAATTACTCACATTAACCCTTTCAGACCTGGCGTTTAGAGCGAATTACTACACTCTTTGGATTTTTTATTTATTTTTTCCATCTTAATTTTAACCCAAGCGAACCCTAAAAATTAAATTACATTACAACAAGAAAAAAGAAATTCAGGTTTAAAAGGGTTAACGTCAACATACCTTGCCTTACATAATTAAACAACATATTTCTATTCAATTTACAAGCCACAATAGAGTCATCAATCTTACAAATTATTTAAGTGCCGCGATTTTGGCAACTCACCCCTAACCCCGTCACGGTTACCTGGGTCCAGGGGAAAAAATTCCACTCGTGAATTAATTGTCAACCGTGCGAGATTCGCGCGACTCCAGCTTCCATAACCGAGACACGAGAGTGACTTAAATCCAGCAGATTGGTTTCGCTTGCCTCGTCGAGTCTGGCAGCGATCCAACCGACCAGGAGATTCCGTCGATGCACGTAGCGCCACGAGGATGCATGCTCTCCGTGCCCGAGTTTCACCTATACACAGTGCCGTGACCGAAACGGGCCACTGGCTGCGCCTTCCGACACTCGACGACCCCTCGAACTCGCCCAGAGACTGGGGAAAGCGTTTACTAACGTACAGAAGTCCTGATAAGCTTGCAACTAATCCAAAATTGCAACTAACACAGAACTCGTGCTTGCAATACACTCTTATGTTCACTTCAGACCTACAGTCAGTCCCATAAGTATTTGTATCGTTTGTAACCATTGAAGAAACTTGTCTAAATTAAATGATATGTATGACGTTTCCAAATACATATTTCATGATAAATATTTACACGAACAAACTTTTGTATTCGCTCAATTTTAATGTTAACATGCAATTTAACATCGTTAAGAATCCCACGAATATATAAAAGGTTCTCTACTTTCTCTCATCGCGTTGTTTCGATAACCATCCACTTTACTTTTCTTCCTTTCGCCTATAATTCGCCAACACTTAAAACCAGAACAAACTTCGTCCTCCAACCGTGTTCAAAATAAAATAATCAAGAACTTCTATTCCCCTCAACTTGTAATTTTTATGAATCTTCGTTTAAAAAGATCTCCACCGTCCAATAACTCAACAAATTCGCGCATCATTCTCAAGAAAGGAGATTCACGCTGAATAATTCCGTCGTTCTAGCCGTACGAGCGTAATCGCTGACAGGGATTCGACGGGAAACCCTGGCCACGATGCAGATGTAATCTTTTTACCGCGGTCGCTTTCACCCGGGTTATTATCGGCGGTGGCGTGCGGGGGCGGTGGACTCGGAGGGCGAAAAAGGCCGAGGGGTGATGCACACCGGCATTGTGGCGGCACCGGGGTCGCCGTAACAGAGTTCATTAACGATATTAAGCACGAGACCGCGACACTATAAAGCGCCTGGGACATTCACTCTGTCACTTTTATTATGCCTGTGTTATTGCCCACCGCTGCCAGAGGCGAGTATTTTTGAGGGAAGTTTTGAGGCAAGGTGGTGTACGCTACGCTGTTAATTACTTTCAGAATGTTGCATGATAACAGAATGCCGGGGCAATTTTTCCGCGACTTTTATGGGCCGTGATTGAATCCTGAAAGTTCGCTGTTTGGAATCGGAGCGTGAGTGGTTTTGCGTATACATATTTTAAGCCTCAGATGAAGGGAGTGTTCAAAGTAAGTTTTCATGGTATTATGATAATAAAAATTATTTTCAGGAATTGTTTACTTCCTATCTTCGAACCTGTAATTATTCGAAATAGTTTACATTTCGCGGGTTTGGAACTCCTTGAAACCTGACGAATGATTCCTGATCTGACGCTTCGTCAATAATTTCGGTTCCAACATGGCGGGTCTAGGTGCACACGATGATCCAGTTTCTCAGACCGCGGTTAGATCGAATGCGCGCTCACTCTAATTACACCTGCGGTCAGGCTAGAAATACCCGCTCAAGTTTGCCACTCAGCATCTCGAGTGGAGCGCCAATCTCAAAAATTTTCTTATTAACACGAAACAAGCAACTATACGTCAGAAGATCATTCGTGGTTTCGTCGGTCTGCTTTCGTTCATAAAGCCACTCGCGAGCCTGACTTTGTATTACAACAAGCTTCCTTACGTATAGACCAATTGTTCGAGGGAACTTCAGAAGCTGGAAACAAAAGGCTCTCGAGTTCTCGCTGAAATTCACTGGGGAAACTCGGAGAACTTTTACCAACGAGGATCTGTTACACGTGCTCCCTCATTTCCTATCATAAATAGTTTACTAGTAATTAATGCAGTGTGTTATTACTCGAGAAACATCAAAGGCATCTTTATTTATAAGGCTTTCTTGTAAACAACATTGTTCGAAGAAATTCTAGTGAGTTTTATAGAAGATTCTCTCGCTGTCTTGCCTAATATTATTTAATAACAACTGCAGCTGATATTTAAGTAAATTACGAAACCTACTGTTTCCTTGTAAACTACATCCTTTGTGAAAATTCTCCAGTGTTTTAGAAGACTCCCTCGCTATATCCTCTGAATAGTAACGACCCTAAAAGTACTCAAGACTAATTGCAATTAAGCTTTCCTCAAACTAAGTAACCATTACTTTTTCTCGAACCATGAAGAACACCTACACTAGACAAAATGAATAAAAGCTACAGAGGAATGTCAATTAAATTTTACCCCAATCGTTGGTCTTTCGAACACTTCCACCAACTCATAACAATTTTGCGGAGTCTGAGGACAAATGATAACCTAGTATCCTGTCTGTTAGTTACGCAACAAACGATCCGCTCCTTTGTCGCGACTCCTCGCCGTGAGAAGGTCAAAGGTGTGGAGAGTACGGCGCAACAAGGAACTGAGAGCATTTATAAAACACGTTATAGGTAATGAAACGTTACCTCACCTTCACCGCTAAATGCATCGCGAACGTGCATCCCGATGCAATCTCGTGCATCCTTCGCGAGGGGGACCTTGACACACTGACGGACGCCAGGCGAGAACCAGATAGATTCAGGTCGACCGCGCGTTGACAATGATCCTCGTTAAGAGAGAAACGTGATTGCGACCGATTGTCGGGCGCATTCGGACCAATTATCCACCAAGCTGACCGTTCCAGCAGGGTTCCGTCTCGTCACGAACGAAATTCGCATGCAACGCGACCCGTTCCATGACAGACGTTAATATGGAACCATTGGAAGCAAGAAATATCGCTACAGCGGCCGTGCGTGAGCTAAGTGGACCTAATTTCGGTACTGATCCAATCATCGACCTGCTTCTGCCAGGCTTTTATTACGCTTTAGTCCTTTTTCCATTTGCTCGAGCAGCAAGCATATTAATTCATCACAGTGAAAATACCCGTCTTATGAAATTTGCATTGTAAGATTATACCTCAGAAACTATGTTAGATTCGATTCTTGACGATTTAATATTTCGAGTGGCAACATAGACTCGGGATATGTATTTTAAATTTCTGAACTTCGCAAGATTTAATCCTGTTTATTCAATTTTGATCAGCTCGAACACGTTTTACATGCTAATGGATTTATCATATTATAAGATAAATTTCTTGTCTCTGGTAAAGTTGCTCGATGACTACCACGAGTCGACTTGGAGTCTCGAATTACGCAGATGGATATTAATAGGGCATCGTGTATAAATGGCCCGTTTCCGATAAGGGATCGCGGTAATTTAGCAGGATATTTAACTTCAAGCACCTGGAATATTCTACAGTGTGTGGTCCACAAATATTCCCATCCGGAATGTTCTATAAATGGTCCACCGACTGGTTTAATTATCGAGTCATCGTGTTATCTCGGAACCGTGCGTCCTCGATAATGCTTTCACCGTGAAATGGAAATAAATAATTCTGGCTAAACGATTACGATAGTTCCAACGATGTTCCAGACTGGTGTTTCACCATTTATAGGTGGAAAGAAGAGAAAACCTCTACGGATAGGATGTACAAACAAAAATGTTTCAGTTGTTTCAGATATATTTCATTTAGAGACGTGGACATAGACACTGAGATTCTAAACGATTCTAAATAGACTACCACAGTACTCCAAAAATTACAGAATCTCCTGAAGAGTGTGAGATTCTAAGAGCTCTAAAACAAACAGGCATAGTACTCTTTGAAAAAACCAAAGAACATCCTAATGTTGACCTTCTACATAGTCCAAAACATTGAGATTCTAAATTTCCCAAGAATCTACTCCAACACTGCTCCAAAGATCAACGAATCCACGCTCTTTCATCGATCGCTCGAATACTCCCCTGTTGCTGGAACAACGAGGAAATTGGTCCAGGACACGTCAAAGGTTAAGGCGAAGGGTTGAAAGGCCGAGGCCAAGATCAACCGTCAACGGATGGTAGAGTTTTGCAGACTAAACAGGACGGTGTATACCGAGTAAAGTATTTTAGTCCATTACAGAGGATCGTCACGCTTACGACCGCAGGCAAGGTGGTCGAAACGAGCGAGCAACGGAGTCGTGCGATCGACTCGAACGCCAGCGTATTTCCATGTAAATGTATGCGGCCTTGACATCCCAGCCGACAGCCCAGTCGACCGACTGGTATATCATACACACTGACACGCTGCTGTTTCATCGTCGCAATCGTTTGCCGTTTCGCAACCTACACCTCGGCTGGTAGTGTACCAACCATAACCCTGGATCGGTCAGAAACAGATCTCGTGACGTATTTACCCGACAGTCGTTCGATCGTGACCAACAGATCGACGTTATTTAATTCGCTGCAAATTTCCTTGTGGTTAATTGATCATTTCATTCATGCTTCTCTAATTCTTGCGAGACCTAGCGGAATAGAAACTTGGTTCAACTGGTAGCGTTCCAGATTTCAAGACTGTAACTAATTTCCTTTCATTGCAAATTCAATCTTGCTTAGTTGTAAGTTGTTGCTAATTGTCGCGTACTTTTATTCAGACTGGCAGTGAAATTCTCACGTGACACAGAAGACCTTCCTCCGTTCGAGGTGCATGCCAACTGGAGTCACTTTGCAAATCAACACTTTTATCTTTTTTCCTATTGCAAAAATCATTTTCACAGATTAAGCTAAATTTACATAAAAAGCTTCACCTTTCTCGATTAAAACAAACAAAGGAAAGGTCCTTATCCCCAACAGTTCCCGAATTAAAAATTAATTTCCAAAGCCAGTTTTCCAAGGCATCAGTTTAAAGAGTTTAAACTTTGAGACCTTGTACTTTCACAACAGTCAGGGGACCAAAGAAATGATGACTTAACCCCCCGCCCCTAATTAAAGATGGACCATCATATATTTTAATATCATCACCATCCCACCGATACGTATGCAGAGAATCGATCGAGTTTGCCTGAAACTATCCCACGAATCGTATCGCGCGCTATTCCAGAAGGATCGTGACGACGATCGCGAATCGGGTGCACTTCAGAGCTACGCACCCGGTAACCTTTGTAATCACGGGCCTGGATTATTTATAGCCACGATAATCGCGGGTCGAGCCAACGCGATACGCGGGAACGTAAACTCGCGTTTTTAACGAGCGCCCGCGCAAGAGTTTATGCTTTTAATACGTTCCGCGCTGTATTTTTAGTCGGGCCGTGTTTTGATTGCTCGCAGTTCGCGGAATCGACGCCCGTGGCACGTTCAATTCGAGCACTCGGCGAATGGTAATCGCGAGAAAATAGTTTTACGACGGTGTAAATTCTGTTTTTGTAGGTCGTTGTCAACGGTTCGATCAAGAACACGCCTCTCGATCAACGTTGGAGCACCTGAGTTCAGGGGATCCGACAACTAGTTATGCTCGTATATCTTGCGAATAGCAGAGCCCCGTGTGCTTCGAGTTTGGTATACTCGGAACTGAAGGATCGATGGTAATATATTCTAGTCGCGAGATTCCTCGTGTCGTTACACGCTGGGCGCCCTGAATAAGGATGGTGAGTTGTGGTACTTGTTAGCCATAGAGCTTCGAGAAACCGGGGTAAATTTTGTGTTACTTAATTAATCCTAGAAATCAGATAATACTTTCAGAATTTATACGTCTATGATCTAAAATATACGCAAATACAATTACAGATAGTAGAATAAGTGGTTGAAGACTTGAGTATTTATAGACGTCTGCGGATTAAGTAATATTCTTTAGCTGAACCCTTTGAATAGCAGAGCTATCAAATATTGCTATAAGAAACGATACACGTGACACTTCTGACAGTTTGCAGTTCGACCTAAAATGCTCAAACAGAATATATATGATAATTTAATTTATTAAGTGGATGATACAATACCAATACCTAGAACTCCATCGCTTTATTTACTCCAATATCGGAGAAATATCACACGCGTCGTTTCTCCGAAAGATTCAATTGTCTTCGATGAGTTTATACACTTCAGGATTGAACTAACGGATCCTCGATCGCCAGCTCATCTTCAAGAATTTACACTGGGACTAGCCAGAAGACCCAAACGATTAATAAACGTCACAAACGAGTTTCTGCTTTCAGACACACTCCATCGGCTGTACCTCCACATTTATCACGGAATACACATGCAAGAGTGGTGTGTACAATGTGTACGGATGGGATCTCGATACTTGGCTGTGAACTTCGTCCGTGGCATTGTGTCGACAAGTAGAAGGAATGGTTACTTAGCAACAAGCACCGTGTCATCCGTGTGGGACAAAAGCAGATCCGGAGATTACACGAGAGGTCAAGCATGGACCATACGTGGCGAGGATACATCGTGCGAGACGAGATCGGTTGCACAAATCTATGATAGAAACACGCGGAAATTTTCGACGCTTTACCGACCCACAAAGATGGTCCAATGAAAGGATAACTAAAATACACTTCGATGAAAATGAAAGGGAAACTTTTCTATTTATATTAGTAGTCAGTTATTTAACTCTTCCAGTTCAATCGCGAGTACACGAACCCAAGAGTAACCACGCGTCTTCGCAAATAGACTTAGCAAATCGATCTGCGCGCAGCGAAGCCAAACATTCTTGAAACTAAACACCTACAACAACCTACGGCTACGGGGACTGATGAAGTCCTAACAGGTCCCGCGCAGACGCGTTATCGTTGTCATTCGTTTAAGAAGCCTTTAATTACTGCGTACCGTCTACGCTTACACCCGTTCATACTTCGTCGATCACGGCTAATCGGTTCTCTTCGTTAGTCCCTCGGCGTTTCTTAATCGACCAAGGGGAAGTGTGTCGTCGGTGAGGATCGAGCGGTCGTTTCGACACGCGCTACGTGGCCAGCGTATCGAGCATCGCGTGTACAGGCCGTACCACAACACGTGGAACTCACTTCGTTGACCAATTCCGAACATTACATTCGTATTATATCCAGAGATTCTTTGTTAAGTCTTGAACAGGGTTGAATCGCGCTGCTTGGAGAACACCCTGTAGCTAGAGGTCCAAGTGATAAGAGATTGCCTCGAGTCGAGACCATTTTGATAGTTGTGAGCAAATCTTTCTAAATTTTCAAGGAGAATGATCAATTTTCACGCTATAATCTCTGAAATTAAAGGGGTCAGGTAATCAAGTCGTCAAATCAAGTAATCATCGATAGAAATAATTCTCAGTTTTAAAGATCGTAGCGAAAGCATTGCCAATAATTGAGTAATTTCAAAGAGAAGTGAGTCAACTCGCTTCATAGTGCCAGCGTTAATACCGCATTTTTCTTCCATTGTTTATTATATCTACGATCGCCATCTTCAATTTTCACAATACCCATCATTGAATCGAAGAAAATCCACACGATCTACGAACGAGGTACCGACAACAATTCAGTGGAGACGCCACGGCCAAGTTGAGTCGACGATAATGTAACTGCATCTGTTTAACGCAGTGAGAGATTAACGGATTGATCGTACGTCAATTATCTTGAGTAACCGTTGCTAATCAATTGAATTATCGCAAGAGAAACGGTTATCTCCGAGCATATTGTCTTTAGAAAGGAGTTAAGTGCCTAAGCGCGTTTCGAATAGGGTTAAACTACACAGCCGTCACGCAACGGCTATCTCTAATCGTATGCTCTGATAACCGTGTCGGCCAGAATAAGAATGAACTCATGTTGTTTGTTTTTATTTTCCTCGGCACAATAGAAAACGAGTCGCTAATAAACGGGACCCTCGCTGAGTTTCATGATCCCCTAATTCGGTTCAAATCATTCGCATGATGGAATCGAATCCTCTGGACTGAAGGACTTTCTTTGGACAGAGTATGTCAGAGATAACTTAGAAATTCGATCGAGGCTCCCAGTTTCAAGAAGATTCCAGATTCTAGAAAAGGTATACAAAGTACCCTGAAGAGCAATAACTACCACAGTCAAAACGTTGCACTGTGGACCAAAATCCACTCGTAGCACGACAAAAATATATTTTCTGTCAACCACCTTTCCCTTATAAATGCTCGAAGTAAAATACAACATAGTGCGTATTAACGACGAAGCATGACGAGAACAACGTCGTCCCGTCGACGGCGGGGAAACCGCGTCGCTGAGATTGCTAAGCGTCGATTTATGTTCCTTCCCGAGGATTCTAATCTGATCATTTTTTTTTTCTTCTCGTGCCGCCTATATCGAGCGCCGCTGCGGCAACACCAACTCCGCGGGTTCGCCTCGTCAGCCATTCAAAAGGACGTAGACGCCGCAAAGCGAGACGGGGATCGTACAAAATGTACGAGGAAGGCGATCCTGAGGAGATAGAAAGGAGAAAGAGACGGATGGAAGCGCTAGAAACGAAGAGACGACGAGGATGGAGGCGAAGACGGTCGTCTCTCGCACCGGATCTACCTGCAGATTATGGCCGACTGTACTCATGGTCAACCAGAAACGCAGCGGCTCTCTCTTCGTTCGACCGTCTCCTTTCCACTCGTTTGGGTCTCGTTTGGACGTCCTACTTGCTCCAAGAAAAAAAAAAGGAATGAACCGACGAAACCAGGGAACGACCGCTGATCCCGCGGATGCTGGATAGAAACGGCAGACAGGGCTGCCAAAGTTACTTCTTCTCTCGAGGTGTCTTTGATACCGTGTTCAAAGAATTCGGAAGGGTGGAGACAGATTCTAGAATATTAACCCTTTCAGAGCTGGCTGAAACATACTCTTAAGTGTTACAAAAAATGGTAATCTCTCTCATTTTACAATATTTTCTTACCTTTCTGATATAGTCATTATACCGTCACTAGAAAATTTCTATAGCTTTTTTTATTAATGATTGACACTGTCTTCAGCACGAACTTAAGGGATGACCTAATAAATAGTACTCTTTGGTATCTTTAACGATTACAAACCTAAGCTTCTCATTCACACTACTACTAAGTCACCACCATTTAATTCTTTTCGATCGGTGGTTTTGGTACCACTGCTGGAATTAATTGGCCACACCTGGACAGTACCGAAACACAAACGACCGCGAAACGAACGTCGACTCGTCGACCTCGCCCCAAACGACGGCCTCTCGCGAACGTGCCCGAAACCAGACGACGTTTTCTCCCTGCACGGCCGCATGATTTATGCCCGCCGATTACGAAACGCGGCCATTACTACGGAGATACACGCCGATTTCTGTACAATCTCGGAAAGCCGTCTGCGGAGTATCCAGGAACCAGGATACGGGGCAACGCGGCGCCAACGGGTCGAGAGACCCAAGAGAACCTCTCGCGGAGAGTTCGTTTCGGTCAGGGATTCTCAACGGGGCCACGTGGCCCGCCAGTTGTGCAACTGTATTTTTTGTGAAATATTATAGTAATAGCATACAGAGAGGTTAGAATTAATAATAATCTTTTTCTCCATTTCGAACGATGAACCTAAACATAAGAGAGGTCTTGTATGTTATCTTATTAAGTTAGTGCAGAAGATAAAAACAAAGAAATCTTACGTTATCTTATCATGTAAATAAAAGATACACAGAGAGATTAAATGTTTAAAAAATTACGTAAAATATACTGAGAATCAGCAAGAAGATCAGTAAGTCTTGCAATTATTATATTTCGTTGCGGTACCTACTGCATATCGCACATTCCGTATCGATATATGTACTTCCTCGTAAACTAGCCCACATCATAAAGAGCCGATTAGCACAAACTATCATTTTTGTCAACGAACAGTAATCGCCGAGAACGAGGGAAGAGATAAATGAAACTGAGGGGGGCCTATAGAGCGAGGAAGGATTGAGAGACGCTGGTTTAAACCTCCGTCGCGGAGATAAGACGTTTACACGATTGCAGGAATGTATCGATGGATAAGATAGGCAGATAAGCCCCGTGGTACGAGTACCGATAAACCCGCGGGAGCTGCCTCGGGATTGCAGGCAAATTAATAAAACCGCGATCGCTAATGGAACGAGTATCGCCAACTTCGAGATTCGATTCCTTCTTGTCCCGAGCTGCGAGATATGTAAACGTATCGGCGTGTTCCCGTGATTTAAACGAGCAATCCTGAGGGACCGAATTTCCAGACTCCGACGTGTACGCTTTTGAGTTTGCGAAACGCGAATCCAGCCAGCAGGGAACGTTCGTTAGGGATGGACGCCACTTTGGTGAACCTCAAAATAAAATTCACCGAAATATACATTTTTGTTTACAATCATGCATCTTTGCTTAAAATTGTCTGTCATTTCTCGGATATGTATGCAATTTTAAAAAGGCTATTATGAAATAGAATGTGCGAATAAAAATTCCCCTCCCTTTGAATAAAAATCTGGTCAGCTCTGGACTCCGACGAGATCGATGATCTACGTGGCGCGCGACAGGGAGACGACGAGACACGTGCAGCGGATAAAAGCATTATCTCAGTCCCGTTGCCGCTTAAGTTTCACCGCCGAGTGGGTAGACGCAGGGACAATGGGCACGGAACGTGTGGAAGAAGGAACGAAGGAACGAAAGGGAGCACAGGAGCGCCGATGCGCGCAGGACGAGGATCGAGGAGCCGCGACAAAGGGAAACGGAAGGCGGGACGAAGAAAGGTGGAGGCCAGGCGTTCTGTGCAATCCCCGAGACTAATGCTGGACTCGCGCCAACGGCAGCATCCGCTCCACAAATGTCGCTAAATATATACCTAAGCTAACCGCGTCTAAACGGGCCACGAAACTTGGCCGATAGCGCGATAAAGCGATCGCCACGGAGACGGAAGGAGGAAGCGAATCAGCCGCACGTTTCCCAAACTGTGTCCATGAGCACGTGTTCCCTAGGAAAATCGTTATCGATCGAAAACGTGCGCAAGCTAATCCCGTGATCATTTTTTCCGAGAGAGTGGTATTTATCAGGGAGTCGTGTCAACATTTTTTTAATTCGAGACAACTTGTTGCTGGGTGTGTTTTATAATTTATGTACGTTCTCTTCGAAGAGGAGTTTAAAAATGAAATACTCGTGAATCACGTACTTAAATGCGTACATAGGTGCAATTCAGTATCAGCATGCAGTGGTCATAGAAATTGCGTCAGCTTAAAAAAGTCGATGTTCTTGATTCAGTTCTCACATGGGCAGCAATATATGAGTTATTGAGCATCGAAGGCTCGACTTGCGTTTAAAAGGAAAACATAGTTTATCGCAAGGAAAGAAACCAGCATTCTCGCCACATCGGCAATGCATCCACGTGTTCGACGAATTGTATTTTTAAGGAGTGGCGCAATTGACCGGTGCATACCGCGAAATGAAAAGTGTTCCGTGTCCGAAGCAGTTTGGCTGAAGTAAGGAAAGATGGAAAGGAGATACGCGTCGAGGAACTAAAAGAGGAAGAAGGCGGGGGCGGAGGCAGGATAGGCGGAACGACAAGGTGGAACCTAAGGACGAGGAACAATGACTGACCCACATGCACGAGGGCAAATAACAACCGTGGTAAAGTAACGAGAGATAATGTGCTTCCATTATCGTCGGCCGATAACTCGAGTCGACGACACCGCTGCCGGCGTGTGTACGCCAGCTCCTGCATACGTGCAGGACGAAATGCTATGGGCAGAGTTTCGCTATTGATTCGAGTTCAGCGAGACGACGCGATATTCCGATCTGGAAACCATTCCCGTCCAGTCAATTTCGCGATGAGTGTTCGTGAAAACGCGCGAACGAAGCGAATTAACGCTCAGCGGAACACTGATTGGTTGGGAAAATGGTAATTCCCCCCTCGGAGCCACTGCACTCGGGCCAAATAATTGTGGCAACTGGGTGGAATTTTTGAATTAACGATGAAAATCTCTTGGGTTAGAAGATAATGAAATATATTCGCTTTTGTTCTACTCGAAAAGACCGCCAAGCGAGAAGAGGGTCGTCGTATAAACGTCTGGACGTCGTCGTCCGTCGAGAAATTGGACGATCTTGTCAGTTTGCCCGTCAGCTCGACGATCGATTTCCAATGTCGAACAGCGACCCTCGCCTTAACGTCATTTCCGGCGGAAGCTGCGATCCTGGGCGCCGGGAAGTGGTACGTACGACCACTTGGCAATCTTCTTCCAAGACCTTGAACTCCTCGACACTCGGCGATTACGAAGTTGTCGAGCCGATAAGAGAGTTACCGACTACATTTCTGCGGGGATATATCGTTCCTTTCAATTTCAGTTCACGTCTCCTTAGCTGCCGGCCGTGAATCGCGTTGGCAACTCGGAAAGTCGTTCTCCGTTTGTATCTTTCCCCGCGTCGCTCGCTGACTGCGCGAGGAAGTTGCGCAGAGATCTTTCCACTCGACTGCGTTACGATTCTCACGGGATTACGGACCCAAGGAACTTTTCATTGCGAGAATCATCCGCGAGCAATTCCGTAAAACCGCAGATGCAGTTTACCGCCTTGCTCCACGCCAATTTCGCCCGTTCCCGCTCCGAATGGAAACCACCGGTGACTGTTTGCTACCAGAACGTCTGAGAAGCACTGGAGAATATTACGGAATGGCCAGGTTAATTTCGCGCGAGTACAATTTCGTCTAACGACGCGGGGAGGTGAAACCTATAATGCTCGACTTTGAGGGTCGAGTGTTCGAAGAAGTACTCGTGTTTTTAGTTGAATCATTTCTAGCTAAAGTTCAAAGATGTAAGTGAAACGCTATTTAAACGACACTAATTTCGCCCATTAGTTTACGCGAATACCGCAGAAAGAAATGCATGAACCAGCTAGACACAGCTTGGAATCATGGAGGAACGCGACGAGGCGTGTTGGTTTGTGACACCTGCTGCATGCTTCTGCCAACAGTGGCGCGTAACTGCGATGTCACGAACATCCTAGCTCTACCATAAATTCATGCGATGTAACCGCGCAGGTGACGTGGGGTGAGACACGTCAAGATGATGAAAGTATTAGAGCTCGGCGGACGAAACTGATTCTTGAAAAGCGTGTCTTAAACTGTGGTAAAAGGAACCAAAGAAGGTTGGTGATATTACACACTGCTCCTAGTTTTTACAAATTTACAAGTTTACAAATGAAAGGTGGCTCGTTCGGGAAAATGAATAAGATCTTTTATTCTACTTCCAATCCAAAGTAGATTAGGATTGCACAGAATAACAGGATTAGTATCTTCCACATTTTTTTGTTGTCTCGCCATTGGAGAAAAAAAGACATAGAATCGCATCCCATGGGGAATTGCAGCATGCAAAACGGGAAAAGGGTGTTGGAAGCGTGCGCGAGCGAAAGACCAACGACTGCGAAGGGTGAAAGACGGACCAACGCTTTGAAGGGGCGGCGGTGTGGTCGTTAACGGAAACAGAGGAGGGCTGTAATGGACGACGAAGCACGGGTGTGCTGGGTAACACTGATTAGTGCAAAGCAATGAAGTGCAATGCAAAGCTACAAGGGACCGCTGCGCCGTAACGAAGAGCACGGCAAAGTAGCGAAGTGCTGTATAAATGCAAGTCGATGCAACCGAATACGATGCACCTCGGGGGAGCCTCTGCGGGAGACTTGGGGTAACCTGGTAACGGATACCTGCACGTTTTTGTAGAAAGAAACATGGCGAAGCGAGGGAAAAATATAGGTAGGTCGGGGATTGGGCTGGAATTGTAGATAATAATTAATTCTGGGTGAAAGTGAGCGTCAGGAAAAACTATTGACGATCAAGACGTATCTGTTGTATCCTATATTTTAGAAAATGATAGGAAGAAAGCAAGTTTACTGTTTCAGTAATCGAGCCCAAAATTATGACAAAGCCGTTACTAGTAATTATGTTGATTTAAAAGGATCGTTGATCAACTCCGAGTAAAACAAGCCAATCTATTAGATACTCATCCCCAACGGTACTCGACGCTTTCACCAAAACAATCACGCTGTTACGCGTTCCGTCTCATTCACGGAGCAGTTCCTCGGTCGCATAGAATGGTATCGGATCACGGAACGAGGATTGAAACCACAGGTGAAGCTGGCGATTAGCAGGAAGTCGTGCGAAAACAATGAGCCGAGTGCGAGGCGAACGCGGAAGAGGGAGATGTAAACAAGTAAAGGATGACACGATCTGGCAGGGAGCAAACCGACTGGGGAGGATAGCCAGAACACAGGGCCAAGCTCGATGTAACCGGCAGGCTAGCGATACTCGCTCCAATTCCCGCCTCGAATAAGCTATTAATATCGTGGGCTCGTCGCAAATCAAGCCGGACGTAAAGTATGCCTGGAATGGTTGGTTGATTCTCTCCGCCTTCCCGTTCTCCAGCTATGCTCCCACACTCCCAGCCAGTCAGCCAAGGCTACTCCTGCAAATTTTCTCTTCCTCCGACATACCGGTTTTTAAATAATCGAACACCCTCGAATCTCATCGTTTTAACGAACGGCGGAAATTGAAGTAATCGGGAGAAATAGTATGTGTTGTAATACCTAGAGCTTTGCGTTACAAAGATTCGGAATGCGAGGCCGCAAATACGAATGTTTGAGCTTGAAAAAAATGCGATCAAAGGTCCCCATTGAGTTGGATTTTCAATGAAAATTCAGCAAAAATTTCCCCAGTTATGCTGTACGCTCCCATATGCACGAGATGAACGTTTGTAATGGCCTTTATTTGGAAACCTATATCACCGTGAACTCAATGTCGACAAAATTATCTTGACAAAGGACGTTGTCGAGAGATTGTCGTGCGTGCTTTGTCGAATGCCTTTTGTCTGCAACCTTTGCCCTCCAAGATAAGATGCGTAACAACAGACGCGTCGCTGGGACAAAAGCTACCAGCTTCGAGCTTGCAAAGTCTAGCTTACGAGGAGTTGAGATGCATCTATGATTGTTGATTGTCCTAAACGAAAATACGCGAGTGTTCTCTATCGCCAATAGTAAGATCGTTTGGTGGAAATAAGTGACATCAATGGATGGCTTCTTCTTCCAGAACATGGCTTATCGTCAACATTAATTATTACAATTAACCTCTATTGCCTTAAGAAGAAGCAACAATGGCTTACAAATTTATCTACCAGCAACACATGAAGAACATCACAATTACATAGGGCTAGAAGGTAGGTAGAAGGAAGTGACATCAATGGATGACTTCGTCCCGCAAGACATAGCCCATTATCCAACTTGCTCGTTGCAAATACCTTGTCGTCTTACCTTAAGAAGGTTAGAGCAACAATGGCTTGCAGATGTACCACTAACGCCCGAAGAATACCACAACTACATAGTTGCACTTGGTAGAAAGCAACGACGTCGATGAATGACTTCTTCCTCCAAGTCACTGGCCATCCAATGTACTCGTTGCAGTTAGTCGTAATACCTTAAGCAACAATAGCCTACGGGCCTATCATCAGTACCTAAAGAACATCGCAAACAGATACCTGCATTTGACATAGAAAATGACATCGATGGACTTCATTACTCCAGTCCATCGTCTATTTTGCTTTCTTATTGCAATTAACTGTTCGTTTGATCTAGCTCGGATAATCTAGCATGTACCAATTAGGCTTCGAAAAACCCAAGAGCTCACTGATCTTAACCCTTTCAGACCTGAACCATTTCTTTCTCTCGTGCTAATTTAATTTATTTTTAAGGTTAACTTGGACTAAAATTAGTATGGTAAAAATTGAAAAAATCCTGATCGTGTAGTTATCTTCATGTGTACAAATAATGACATTCGCCCTAAACGATAGTGTTAATAATTTCTAAATTTTGTAACCTCGATTGTGAACGCCAGCTCTGAAAGTGTTAAAAACAAAACAAGAATCGAATCCTATCGACACATTCTTCTGCAATTATTACCCTCAGATTGCAAAGACAAGTTCTTCGATGAAAACAAAACCTTGCCAAGATAGGTTCGACTAGGTTCGATTCCAGGTCGCGAAGAGGATCACGTACGTGGGTCAACACGCGTTTGTGTATCTCTTTCTCCGACCTGCTACGTTCTGGATCCTTTGGGTGCCACCCACGTGAGAAGGTAGCCGAGTTTATGCCGGCGGCTATGTGCCACGAACCCGCCGGCTGACCAGTCTCTGGGCAAGCACCAGCTTCGTCTTATGATTTGTCGTTACGACCGACTTCTGCCCTGTTCCGTTCCTTCATCCACGGACTGGCCAACTGGTCTAACATCTTCTGCCATTCCACGGCTGCCTGTCCTGAGACTTTTCACCGTGAAATTGCGCTCAGGCTACGGTGGAATCTCGACGTAACAGTACTCTTTCCTACACGCAATAAGGTCCGATGGGGAAAGGTGCAGTTACCTGCCACAAACTGTATTTGCTTATATTATCCACTTTATTTGTTTCATATATCTTTGTCTTATTTGTTTTATGTACACATGTGTAAGATTAAATAATGAAACTTGTATTAGTGACATTTGGGCACCTTGGGATTCGAGTCTAGTAGCTAGAAATTTTTGATGATATATTGTATAAACTTGTGGGAGATATTCATATTCTAGTAGATATTTCATTTTGATGATCTAAAAAAGATTGATATTTCGTGTAGATTTCTCCCCACACTAATGTACGTTCGCGAAACTCGGTTATAGAACATCCTGACGATGTTAGCATGGAGGTAACCCGACAGTATCAACGATAGTACTGATATCTATTACGCCTGTGGGAAAGTTCTGTCCCTTATCTCGATCACTGTTGGCGGTGTAGTAACATGATCGAATAATGAGATCAATTTACGATACGATATACCTCGTTATGCAAATATGATAGTGTCTATCATACACTGAGTACACTAAATTTCAACAGCTAATCGCTAATTACAAAAAATAGTTCTACATATTTTAAATTTTATTAATGTCATACAAAATTTTATAAAATCATCCATTATCGTGAAATAGTTAGACGAGTGCGATTAAATTTCGTCCGGTTGAAGAATCGAGATATCATCCTAACCTTTGTGTTTTCATAGAAAACTTCAAGTTCCCTTAATAGTAATAGTCTATTTCTAGACTAAAACAATACAACTATCGCGCTAGAAGACGAATGGTCCCAAAGGGAAAAATTTTCTGCGGAATCAGAGGAACCGTTCTCGACGTATCTGGAATTGACGCGTTTAACCGGGGCGAAGGGAATTACGCGAATGAGACGAAATCAATGTTCGGCTCGGGAAGAACGGAGTATCTATCGATTTCCGTAGCACGCGACGGATTCGCGTCGAAAAGGGCCGGGCGCGGATTGGCCGCGATCCAACGATTTCTCAGCACGATTCCTACGGTGATTCGCCCGCTGGTGATACACACGGAACGCTTTTGATACGTGTCCCAACTAATGTTAGCATTACCGGGAAACATAGCTATCGCGAAAATAACGTCCGAGATATGAATTCCGCGCACGCGGCGGAGACACCGAACGAATTTCCGTTACCGATCCCACGGAAATCTCCGCGGGGCGTTAAAATTTCATTCGCAAATTTTTCTAGGATATCGATGGCCTCTCGCGGGAGCCACCAACGCCGCGATTTATTCTACGACTTGTCCCTCGAGTTTCAGGAAAGGATATTCGCTGACGCGGGGACTTCTTCGTACAGTACTTTTATTTAAAATAATATCGCGAATAGTGCTTGAGGAAGTAACTTTAAAAATTGAGATGGTGTGTAAGGAATGTTACTAGGAATACTATTGTTTTTCAAGTATTATTGAATACTACATTTTCGATTTTCGATTTTTGATGAGGGCTGCATTTATTATTTGAGCTTTTAATTCGTGATCACCAAGTGAATATTCAAAAGCTATTCAGTCCAACGAACCCGTACTTAAGTAAAATTGTAAATTAGTAATTCGATGTATGATAGCAAAAAGGTACCCTTCGTCATTGATTCTTTCATTATTACAATAATTTCTTTACTGATCGATAACATAGATTGCCAAAGTTGTCTTCGTACCACCAAAGAATCAACAAATTAATTCAATTGAATATCAAGTAATTTGAATAAGAAAAGGATGTTACACTGAATTTTATTATTTATTCCACTGGTTAAGTCGAAGAGCGGTAATAGGTGTGCGGTCCTCATTGGGGCACGGGAACAAGGTGCGAGAGTTTTACGATCGGAGCGGAGGTTTCGTGTCTTGTATGCAGAAGTGACGTCGCGATAAGGAAACACGGCTCGTACCGGTGGCACCAGCGAGTGTTTAGGATCGTTTCGCGATAGAGCGTGGCTAAGGCTTCTTTCCACGTTATTACACGAGAAGCCGGTAGTTCGTAACGGTTACGACACACGCCCGCCGTGCCATTTACTCCAAGCTGCGAGTGAATTCGCAGTGAGAGAAATCTTCCACCAAAGGGAATGGTGGGCAACATTTCGTTGGAATAAAACTGGAGCTGATTCGACTGAACACTCGTTCATCGAGCAACGTTTCATTCTATAATTCAGATTTTTTGTGTTCTACGAGCAACGGAGGAAATGTTTATGTTCCTGAAAAGAAAAGACATGAATTAATTTTGTACATTGTTATCGAGTCAAGTTTTTAGACTAGGCACTCTTTAAAATGTATATTTAACTTGATCTTGAACTTCTTCTATGATGACGATTTCTGATGGAGAAATTTTAACGAAGAGCCTTTATACTTGCAATTTGTAACCGTTCTTGAACTTCCGTCCAAAGGTTTCCAAGTTCGATGCAGCTTTATACCTTCGCAAGTTTTTTGTAAATCGTCGAAAATCCACGACAGGATGGAAGAAATACTCTGTCTACTGATAAAGGCGATTTATCAGCGCCGAAAGCGGACCAAAAGTTTTATCATCCCAACCGACCGTGCCAAGAATTCGAGCCGCGATGACGCCGCGCTAAGAATAAATCACGCGGACTAATGACCCTGATCGAGCGAGTAGCGCGAGGGATCGAGAAATCGAACGAATCGATTAATCGCCGCGTACCAGAGTGATCTGTCGTGATACAATCATCCACAATTGTCAGATTAACGATAACGTCGTACAATCTAGTTGCGATAAACTATAGTGGACGAAGAAATCATCGTAAGATGAAAAAATTACGTTATTGATGTTCTGTTGCAAGTTACGTTAAATTTATAGTTACAAGTAGATTTGTTATTTATTTATGCTGCATAGATGTCACAGCTTAGAAGCTTCATAGTCATGAAACGCTCGGTAGACGAAACATAAAACGGTAACTGTAAAGTAAGTGCAAATACAGCACCCCTCTTTAAACTCTACCGCTAAAACTCTCTTTAAATGCCTCGCTATAAAACTCTCTGGTTAATCGCTCTTCACTCGCCGACTCTCAAACTCTGCCTGCACTCTTCGATCGCTCCTAGTTCATTCACACACACACACACACACGCACGCACGCACACGCGCGCGCGCACTCTCTCTCTCTCTCTCTCTCTCTCTCTCTCTCTCTCTCTCTCTCTCGCGCGCGCGCGTGCATCTGCACGAATACGCTCGTCGAAAATTCCGAAGAAGAAACTTCGTTCTAATAAGCTCGCCAAAAGTGTCTGATCTACAGTTAACATACTGTATACTTGTCTACTCAAAGAATATTGTTGTTCAGGTGCAACTCCATCTGGTTAACCCAATGGGCTCATATAACCTCCTGGTCATATGTCGACATTTTAACAAATAATTTTAGTCTGTCTCGCAAGATGATGTATACGTCTTAATTATAGGATATCTCTGATAACCGATAACAATATTGATGACGTTTGGCAGCGCCGTCAACTTGAAGTAACAAAGTGAATGCCTCGCAAATTGTCTGCAGAAAAGAAATACGGTCCGTAGATACTTTTTTGTGAGATGCTAAGAGTATCTAAAAATGACGAAGAAGGAAACACGAATTATTCAAAGGTAACTTAAGGATGTAAATGTATACGATAGAAACTATAACTCCTGAAGTGAAAATGGATTGTAAACGACGTTTGAGTCGCTGGTTCGATGATTGATTATAAATCTTCAAGGGATATTACAGGTAAATCCACCGTATGCGCCAGATATTAATTATCCTGTTAACGGAATTCTGGTAAAAAAATGAACCAGCTCCCAACCAGGAAGAAAGCATGCAAAAACAACACAATTATCGACCGATAAATTCGTACCCTCCGTTCCTGACCACACCGTAATTTACAGTCGCTTATGCGAGGTTGTAATTAATTATCGACCCCTTCCCTGGAACGAACTTACCAATTCATTTCATGTGCGCGCGCGTAATTAATGTAAGCCGTGATTATTAATGGTCCAGCGAAACACAATGTAATATTAATAACATTGATTCGACTTGGGCCCCGGTGCACTGCAGACCCGATCGTTTCTAGTAATTAAATATTAAAAAGAAAACCAATTTGGAAAGGAAACTGTACGATTACGTAACACGTGATCAATTTCGATGATACTAACCAGGAAGTTTAAAGCAGAACACAAATTACTGCTTAATATTAACATATTGAGTACGGGTGACGAGATATCTCGTCTTTAGCAAACCAAATGTTGAGACCGGGCGACGAAATACGACGAAATACAACGGCCCGTTTCCAGAGCGTCCAAAAATGTGCGGGCTCTGGAAAGCGTCGTACACAATGTGTTAATTGTATGTTTCAGAAGGAAAATAAAAATATATTTATCAAGGAATGATATGGATTTAAAAAGAAAAATATAATTTATATATTCTTATGCTTTGAGGCATGTGTGGAAGCCTATAAATATTAGAAGTGACTAGATTAACATAAATTACACCTTTCCAGCAAAACCGTGTGGCAATACGGAGTTATTATGTTAAATGATTATGCAGAATGCAGTAAACTATACTCGCGGAGGCCATATATTGCCATTTGTTTTACAAAATATCGGTATTTTCCAGTTGCGACAAGGAAGCCCTTACAGATACAGAGGTATGAAAATACCGCTACAGCGTAATACCGGTTTACGAAACAACCGGTGTATCCTTATTTACCTGTTCTATTACAGGTAAATATTCCCCTAGACATCGTTTGCTCTTTTACAACTCAGACCTCCTGTATAACTTTCGTAGAATTTGAATGAACTGTGTATACCTAACACTTTAAAGGATTAAGCTGAGTACTTCAAAACATCATTAAAATAAATAGAGTCCTTTTTCATAAATTCGCAAACATTGTCCTATTATTAATTGAGCATCGCTTAAAAATGATTTTCAATGATAACTACCAAACTCGATAAGTATGTACTTAACATTTCCTCAAAACAAAGTAGTTTACAAACTCTACACACTTCTCTTAAAGATTCTTTTTCTTTACTAAATTGTTTGTAGGCACATCAAACCCTAAAATGCATGACTACCAACTCGACACAGACCACTGTCTGTAGCAACTGCTGGAATGAAATCCTTCCTTTTAATATTAAAAGCTGCGACACTTCGCAACGCTTCGTGTCGACTTTTATTACAGAGGAATTCGTCACCCATTATTCGAATAAAATTCCACCGGTCCTCGATTCGTATTCCCCCGGCGCAGCGACGTTAAAAATTTCATTTCGCGTCGCGGGAGGAAATCACAACGAGGTTGAAAGGTCCAACGACGAGGGGAGCAAAGCTGTCGGTCGCGAAAGACAAGAGGTTTCACGGAGGGCACAATGGAGCGAGGCTGGAGCCATTCCACGTCGAATCGCGCAACAATGGAAACACCGATCTTCTTTGGAGTACAGCCTCGTCATTGTGTTTCTACGCTCTCCAGCGACGCTATCCGACATCGATACAGATCGTTATCCTTTGACGACCGACAGCCATCGAGCCGGAGCGTGACAGCGACGGAAGCTGGACCGACGGAAGACGATAACGCCCTGATAGGAAAATCGAACAACGTTTCACACATTTCGCTGGACATAGTCCTTGAAAATTCCCGAAAGATGCTAAAAAATATATATATTTCTAAACCTCGATCTCTGGCGCTTTTAGATTTTTCTATTTTTAGTTAGAGGAGTGAGAAAAATTCTTCTTGTACATAGTTGTTTATTATTATGATGAACCTCTAAAAATTACAGAATTATATTCATGAATTGATTTGTCCCAATTTCTAATTTTAAACATACAGTGTATGTCTCCAGTAGACCTATCCCAACTCAATCTTGAAAACTCAAGTGCCTAAGAGAAATGAGAAAATCTATTATTCGTAACAGCCCCCCAAAGAATAAACTTAATCACATTTAAATACCATGGTCAGAAGAAACCCCGAAGGAAGAAGTGTTTCATTCCAATAAAGGTTGATATTTATCATTCTTAAACAGCGAGTATAACATCCGCCCTTTTTGGGGTTTGCGACCGCTTGGCATCGCCTAGGAGAATTCTGTGCGCAACCTTGAAAAGTTTCGTGATTAATGTCCGGCCAGCGAGCTCCCAGAGAGCTGGAAGGGAAAAAGGAGCAACGAGGATGCGATCCCGAAATCTATCCTTCGAGGGAACGCGCAGCCCAGCCGACGAGAGAGCATCCTGTACTCCGTCGCCGAAATGCTCGGTGATGTATCAATAATGAAAAATTGCTGTTCGTCCGAGAACGTGATAAATCTCTGTTGGCCGCCGCGGAATCGTTACACCAGTTGAATTCGGGTTAATTGATTCGTCGAGATTCGAAAACGAGCGCGATTGTCCACCGTGAATGATGGAAACAAATGTAGAACGTCGACATCGAGTGGATGATCGCCGTGAATCGAAAGAGAGCTCTCTTTTATCGCGATGTTGTGGTTACTTTGTTTGATGATTCTAGTTTCGATTTATTATCTGATAAAATTGAATCGTAACACTTATCACGTAATCAAAGTGCATTTAATTGGCAATTGAAGGCTAACCGAGGAAGAATGAACCAATTGTGTTGCTGATTCACCTTTTAATCGAAGACTTTCCTGAGTTCCAATTTCTAATCTGAAGTGAACTCCACCAATTAAATGATAAGAAAAGGATTTTTATTTCCTCAAAAATCTTTATTTTTATCATTTCCATTTCCAATTTTTCATGATAGTGCGCAAAAGTCTTAGTCTTCAAAAGCATTTATATTTGAAACCCACCCCTTTGGTGTAGGTCCTGCTTCATTCAACAACGCGTATAAACAATCTACGATTACTAAAAATAGCGGTAAATTTATGGAAAAGAAGTGCGCGTATCGTAAAAAAATAATTCCGTGCGTGTTGTTGCATTGAACAGGACTCAAAGCGAAACGTCGAAAACGTTTTGAATGTACCGTTTTTATTTTGAAAAAACAAGTTTATTTCCAAACTGCCACCGATTTAGCTGTTGACGAGGAACGCGTGTCGAGCTCCAGTTTCATCAGATATTTTGTCAGAACGTTGAGTGGTCAAAATTTTATTTGAATAACAGGTGACGAATAGAAACACCGTGTAGCGATTTATTCGCGGCGTTTATTTCATCGAGCAGTTACTAGCATAAGCTTTTATTCGTTCAACGTGAAACGTAATTTTATTTCAGAATTCGAATTTTCGTCGAACGATCTATGGATGGGATAACTAAATTTGCCTTTCACTTATTGCTTGGAACTTGTCATTTAGATAACGGGGTCATTTTTATAAAGTTTATAGAAAATTAAGAATATTTAACGATGGTTCATATACTCGAACCATTAATTTACTATCAACTACATTCTTTTTTTCGATAAGTCAGTGTCGAGCTACTTGGTCGAGAAATACCTGTGCTGTATCGATAACACTCGAGGTGTAAGTAGAATAGGGAGCACGATAACTCTAGGTCATCGACGAATAATATTTTAAATACCTGTACAATTACAGCAATGGATCCAACATGGAAGATAGTCAATCCAAATGGTGCCAACTTACCTGAAAAAGAAAAGAAAAAATCACAGTTAGTTCAAAAGACAAAATACCCTTTACCAAGTGATATATTTTATCATTTCATATCCTTCACCACACATTTTGGCTCTCAGTGATAGTCCCCCTTATTAACGCCATCCATTGTAACCTACCTCTCTATTTTATTCATTCTTGTATCCTTTTTATTATTTTCTAAAACATTAAGGTTACGTTTTAAAGGTTTTCTATTAAGTAGAATCTAAATGCCGCACATTTTGCATATTTCATGAATCAGAAGGTGCTCCAAGGACCTTATCCTTCACCTTATCTCAACCATAGTGGGAAGTTCCAGTTAAGAGGATTGCTGCTATTGCCAAACAGCCTAGACGGCATAGAGGATGCGGTATTTGTTTTCCAAGTGTCTCCGGTAGATGGACAAATTGTCCAAGTTTGTTCCTCAACAAGAGCAATCCTCTTAACTGCAGCTTCTAATTCTAATGATGCCCCGCACGAAGACGACATAATCCTCGACGTTCCTTGTTTATTAAATATCTGAAGTGCGCAACCAGTACGAAGGACTTCATCTCTGCGCGTTGCCTTTCGTTCGGGCACTTTTACTCGGATAAGAATTTTAACCATCTCTCGTTCGACGAGGTAGAATGCAATTTTGCGAGAACTCGCAAGCTGCGGCTCTCGAGACGAGTCGAGTACATTCGTTAGAAGGCAATTTGTCGACGGTACGACACGTGCGCGACAATAACACGCGCGTTACCGTGCAACTCTTGCGAAAACCAATGACCCGTGAACTCCGTCCCTCCTCCCTGTCGCCCCTTGGCCAACGGTTCGTCTTTCCGCCATTGCCTTGTCATCGACTGACAGGGACGAGCGGGAACGGATTACCAACCAGAGTCATCCATTATTCTGACGTCCTGCCTACGCTCCTATGTAATAAAATAAGTAATGTATACGTTTCCCCTAAATGGCGAGAGTGATATTTGGTTCCAGTGGTTTTGGGGTTTTGGTACCATTTGAGTGGGTGGATTCTGAGAACGCGATGTTGAAAAGTTTAGTTGTTGGGAAGTTTGAGAAAATTTATTTTTTCCAAGAAAATTCGTGAGGGGAGTATTTTGGGACGCTTTTTGGAGCCTAGAACCATCTGGCTTTAACTGGCTTTTTGAGATTTAGGAAATCTTGAAATGGGAAAACATACTATTTGTAACAAAGATTCCCAAAAATCAATCAAATTTATATACTTCGAAGAAATGAAGCCAAAGCAAGAATTCTTTCACCTCGATAAAAGGTAGTATGTATCCCTAAATAGCGAGAATAGGCGTCTTTCGGCCATTGGCGTGTCATCGGTCGGCAGGAACGAGCGTGGACGGATTACCGACTACAGTCATCCATTATTCTGACGTACCACCGCCACTCCTATGTGTCCAAAACCCCTCGGGGGAGGAGGAGGGGGCGGACAAAGCGCTTAACAGGTCTGGTCCCTCGGAGAAACCCTCGTGTCGTTAATGAATACTAAGAATGTTCCGACAGTCAGCTCCGCGGTCGCCCCCGAGTTCAATTTATGGAAAACGTTAGGCTCTTTGTGTCTGGTTATCGTTTCACCAAATTGCATGCTCGATTTGCTTTCTCGACTGAAAAGGCTCGAAGGGAATCGAAAGTTTCACGCCTATCCCACTGTGGGCGACACTGCAAATCGCTTAATTTAGTTTTTCTCGTGAAATTGGGTCGGAAAGACCAGGAATATTTGTTAGCGTATCGAAAAATCTGTCTTTAATTAAACGCTGCAGTTTTTGTCACGATGCGCTCGGGATGCATTACTGTAAATATTTTATTTTGACCCAGAATAGAGACTTGGGAATAATTTTCCAGAGGAAACTATGACGAAGACACGAGACCAAATCGAGTGCGCTTGTAATTCTACGAACCACGTCCCCAATTTTACTTCTGCACTCGTATGAAATTATGCATGCTCGATCCAATAATGTTCACTGGTTCGTCGTCGCTAGAGGAGAATTTTAATCAGGAAACCTAAAGAGAATCGTCGCAATTTGGGGAAGAGTACCTAGGACGAGCAAAACGTCGTTCCATCGAATATTAATTGGCCGCCTCCTCGTCTTCCTTTCTCTCTCTCTATTTTGATTTTTTCACGCGGCTTCACGCCGATTCAAATCCAATCGAGCCGAGGCGAGCGGAGGAGAAACGCGCTCGTGGAAGAAGAAGCGGCCGCCGAGAATACGGTGAAGGGAATCCTGCATGAATAATTGATTTCCGGGCTGTGAATGAAAGCGAGGCGGATTGTGTTTGCGTCGGTTATATAGCCGATCACGGGAAGCTCGACGGAATAAAGCTCGTAATAAATGCGAACGGCCTGGAGGGGCCAGAAAGACTGTCTTCCAGCTGAAATATCACGTCGAGATCGATTCGAACTGATTTCTAGTCGAGTCGTTCGACGATTAATACCGTGCACCGTCTGGCGATGCTCGACGTGGCGCTATTCGCGATCTCAGCTAGGAAATTTGCTGATAATCGATTCCAATGACGTTGTTCTTATCTTTTTCAATTGCTAAAATAACTTCACAAGTACAACAAAAATTTACCTCAAAAGTATAACGTCTCTAACAGTCTCGGAAATAAAAATCTGTTGCAGAACCAGCTTTCTTAAACATCGATCAAAACTGTCAACTTTGAGGGCCTGTATTTCTTAAACAATTTTGAAAGCGGCAAAGTGATGACTTAAACTCTCTCTATTTATCCATGGACCACATGATACTTCGGATTTCATTATGATCTCTTTCAATTAATATGAAAAACAAACGTGATCTATTGGACATGCGCCACGTGTAAATTGTAAAATACATGTGGAAACAGGAGAATCAACTAAAACGAAATATTAAAGCAGAATGAATTGCAAAGTGTTAATGTAGAAGTGACCAAGTGTGGAGTGACTCGTTCAACAACCTAATACCTCACCGCTTCGCGATCGTTTTAACACCCGTTAAGAAACGATATCTCAGTCGAGCGCATCTGCGTAATCACGATATCATCTCCGACGAAGGTGCGCGGCTCGCATAAATCAGCCCCAGTAAGCCTAATTCCTCCCGGAAGGAAATATCAACGGAGCAGCGTGTTGCGAGTTAAAAAATGGCTGGCATTCCAAGGCCGCGGTGGAGACGGGGAAAGGGAGGAAGACCAGGGGCAGAAGTAAAAGGGACGTGTATAAATGCAAGTAACGAAGAGGACCCTGAAGGATCGGCGGCCTAAGATTCCCCTCTTGCCATCCAGAATGAAATATCGCGCCACGTAGAACCCCGAACTGGTTCTCCGCGGGGGTGGAGACAGACATACAGGGTGGGCCACAATTTTCCAGCTAAGCCAAGATCCACGAAACCGAGAAGCTGAGGAACTGAGAAAGAAAATGTTTCGCAAAGGTGGTCGAATGAACGCTTTATAGGATAATTATAATTTTTCTTTTTCTTGTTTTCGGCGATAGAGAATAATGGTACAGGAAAATTTGAGGACACCGTGTGTGTAGCCAACGCGTGGAAACGACGCCATGCAGCGAGTGGGAGAGAGAAATCGGCGATCGGAGAAAGGTTAATAGAAATTCCGAGCATAGTGTCGAGGATAGTTTCAATCGGACAAATTGAGGCAATCCATTTCCCGTCGTCGACGATCGCGTCACTCCCGAAAATCCAGTTCGACTATTTCGGCCCGGTCGCTAATTACGATTTAATTTCCTCGATCATAAACGTGCCCCGATAGCGGACACACGCCTCCATTATTCCTCTTTCGCCTGCATATCTGGGAGGATCAAAACAAAATTCGATTTATCCCCCTTCGTTCCGGGAGGATATGATTTTTGTTAAAAATTGTCAAAGGCATGTCCCAAACAATTTCTGTCAAAACGTACCATTGACGTATCTCAGCCAATTGTACGTATCTTTTAATTATTTAATCGGAAAAATCGCAATCTTTGACCTGACTAAGACTCGTTTAGGAGCCTATTTTATTGTTCCACAAATATAGCAACCATGGTAGATCCAACGAAATCCTTTAGAAAAATATAGCGGAGTCCTCGAAACGAGATCGAGGTGATCCAGAGATCGATCCTACAAAGCACCCCATATTTACCGTTTCGCCAAAGCACTCCGACAATGATTTAACGCGGTGGTTAACCGCAATATTTTATAAACGCAATCCGAATCATTGATTGCGGGAAAAGAAAGAACACGGGGAAACGTGTAAAACGAATGAAGTAGTTTTCCAATGCGAAACAGAACAAGGCGTCGGGCAAAAAATTAATTCGTTTCTTCGCCGATCGATTCTCGATTGCGTTTTGTTTACCCCGTCCGCCCAGCCCGTTGCAATTAATTCCCCGGCCCTTGCGTACAACTATGCCTGTGTGCGTGTGTGTATCTCTTGTTAAATTACACGCAGCTCGATCCAAATCGCATTAAAGATTTATCTCGTTAGGCGTCCCTCCCCTCTCGCAGTTCGCAAACTTCGCTCCGTCTCGTTCTATCGCAACGTTATTCGAGCTTATCTTCCAGAGATGGAAACTCGTCGAAGCCGATAATCAGTTCGCCCAGAGACTATTCCAAGTTTCGCCGATTAGAGGCGCGGGAGTTTTACGTGCGCAGTTTCTCTCGCGGGGGAACTTGCCAACTCCTTCGGCACCGTAGGAAAAAAAAGGACAACAAAAAGTTGGCGCTCGGTGAACTCTTGGAAAATCAATTTACGCTCCGAAAGCGTTAACGCCGAGACAACGTACTTCCCTGCTGCTCCCGTAAGATTGGTTACGGAATTCGCTGAAATTCGTCGTGTCGGGACAATTTTGTTTCGTTTATTCGATCCTCGAGCTACGCTCCGAAATAAAAGAAAATGAGACGAATGTGATTTAAAGAAAATGGCTGAGTGCAGTGAAGGAGTTTAAATGTTATATTACTTTTTATGTTGTAAAAATCATTTCTGGTGTCTAAACAAAATTTATTTGGAAACATGCATTCTTCTAGATTTGAACAGAAAAATAGAAGTCCGTAACTTTAACCGTTCCGAAGTTAGAAATTCACTTGCGAAGGCAGTTTTCGCACGAAGATTGCTCGACACTGCAAACTCTCGGTGCTTATAATTTTTGAACAAACTCGAGTGCAGCGAAGTGATGACTCAACCCCCCCCCCCTATTTATGCATAGATTACAACATATCTCAATTCGAATGAGATCCCTCAATGGAATAACACGGGCAAAGCTGTTTTACGCATGTAAACATTACTCTATTTATTTTGGAGTGCATCTATGCCTCGTGGAAGGACTCTACGTCTAGATTCTCCTAGACGAACCTGTTGCTCGGGCAATTAACAACGAAACGCGACGGGGACGGGTGCGGGAGGGGTTGAAAAAAAAGTGGGAGCGAAGGAAACAACAAAAAGCGGGACAGCGTTCGTTGCACTGGAGCCTTTATGAAATCCCGCTTCGCCAGCCGCTGAGAGTATAATAATCGAGATGAATAGGGAGCACGCGCGACGAGGGAAGAGGGAACGAGGGTGGGAACAGACAGGTAGAGAGAGGAAGAGAGCGAAACACGCCGCAGGGGTGAGGAGGGAGTCGTACACGCGGCCCGAGCGTGGAATTGCGGGACGCATCGTTCCGACGTACGTGAAATTACAGATCGTTACTCGGGGCTTTATGGAGAAAATTAACATCCATTTCGGTAAACTGAACGGAAAAGCCCGGCGTTTGTGTGGCCCGGCTAATGCGAAACTGTCCGAACCGGCGAATTTAAATACGCGATCACGAGCTACAGCTAAAAATTTCACTCGCTCCTAGCTGGCTTATAGGTAGACGTTCAGGGAAGAGAGGATGAGAGTGAAGCATCGAGTGTTTAGGGTTGTTACGAACTTTGTCCTTTGAAGCGTCGTAAAGTTAGTCCTTCAGGATGTCATCAGGTTAGTTCCTCGAGCTGCTCCTAATATTGCGTCCTTCACATGCACTCTTCCATCCCTTTCGATCACAGAGAATAGCAAAATGAATGTAACGGTAACAAGTGTAACCTAGTAATTAACGTCAATGCAGATCGTCCAGGAGCTCGGAGCATCGATCGAGAAGTAAAAGTGCAATTCCCTGCAAATTAGATCGAGCAGTGGATCGCGTACAGCTATCGACGAAAGGGATCTTCGTATTGCGATCGAACCAGAGGAAAGCCGTTAGAATCGACCGCTTTCTATCGCGTCCGTCGTTTTTACACACCGTTTCAGAAACGCACGCAAGCTACACCTAATTGGCCGGGCGTTTTCGTCGACGTTAAAGCGACTCGAGCGTAGAAACGATTATCACGGTACTCGAATCTCTTTAATAACTGATCGCGTCACGGTGCCAATCAACTTTTGACGAGCCGGCTCGACACACGCAACGAGGCGGGTCGCAAACTATTCACAGAAAAGGGAGGAATTGCAGATCGGTAGCGCGATCGATGCAGAAGAAAAGGAAACGATATAATCTTCGGTAAGATTTTGAATTGTTTCATGGTCTGGAAAAACTGGAGGCTGCTGTTTCGATCCGAATTTTCAAAACCTTTGCCTAACCCTCTAGCTACCATTACATGCAATAGTAATGATTGCTTTGTTTTTTTGTGGGAAATAATTAGGAATGCTTACTTTAGAAGAAAGATTAGAAACTATATAAATATGTGAGCCACAAGTGTAACGATTACTTGCAGTCAAAATATTCCGATAATTTTCATAAAATCCTTTCGTCCATCTTTAAAAATCTAATTTACATTTTCCTCTATTTTAATCCTAAGTAAACATCTGTTACCCAAATACTGGAAGCTCTACCCAATACTTCCTGAACCCCGACCTCATCCTGCTCCCTCCCCTACCCGAATTATCATCTGTGAAAGATCGCCGCGCTGTTTTCCGACAATCCATGAAAACTCTACTCGCGAGTGATCCGTTTTACGACAGCGGACCCAGAACCTAATTTGTCGTAACTGCGGGGCACGGCTGTAAAACCAATGCAACGAACCGCGTACACTTTGTTTCGACTCTCTCTCTCGACTGTCTGCCCACGTAGCGGCACGTACGCGCCTCCCTCTGCACATGAGCTCACACACACCCGCGTACGTGACCCTTGCTGCATCCACGAGTGAATGCGTGTGCGGCACGCTGCGGGGTACTATCGATTCCCTGTATCACGGACATGCCTCGGTGAACGCTATCGCGTACTCGCGACCATCCACGGCCACCCTACCAAGTGTTTTCGCGATGCTTTTCCTTCTTCCTAGTCGATCACGTGCGACAGATCAGTTTCTCTCTAACGTGGAACATCTGACCTGATTTTCGTATCTCAAATTAGAGATCTTATCCTCGAAATCAATCTAAGCTTAGTATTCGTGGCAATAGAATGCTAATAAAGCATTTCGAGTTGTTGGTAGATACCAGAAAAAAAGTCCTCGAGTGCAAAGTGTTAAACGAGGAGGAATCTCTGAATCGCGAGCACAATTCAATTAAGTCGACGAGTTATTATCGAAATAACGAAAGAGACGAGGAGAAACGTCTCGACCGAGCGAAATGAGAAGCTGAAAACTGCTGCGCACGGGAAAAGGTTACCACCAACGCGGAACTTTACGGGCGTGCTGCTTCTTTTCCGCCCACGAGGACGCCTGGTAGACGTGGAACCGACAGAAGCTGTAAAACGCGACCGAGAACGATTCCGTCCGCGAATTTTCCTTACTCGCGTCATCGTCTTTGACGATGGAGGACGCTTTCAAAGGGCTTTTTAATGGCTCTCCTGATCTCCGGTGTCTTCGCCTATCCCGCCTCGGTGAAACGACCGCGGGAATTTTAAGCAAAATAGGTCACGACGGAGAGGGACAGAGAAGGGAGGAGAGCCACGTCCGGTGGAGTTTGCGTTGGGGATGTAAGTTTGATGGGCTACAGCCAGTCGGACCGTTGAACCGTGACGACAGGAACGGGGACGTCAATGCTGTTCAATTAGAGCCAGCAGGGATTCTGTGGCTGGTCCACTCGATAATACAATACTCGATAATACAATAATCCACTCGATAATGTGATGATGACGGTGACGGTGTAACACGATGTCACGTACGTATAACTTCGATTATGATTGGAGAAACGAATGGAACTTTCGCTGGAACGCTCGCAGCAGTCTCTGCCAAAAATTACCTCGACGAGCTTCCGATCGCCAGCTTCGAGTTTCTTGGCGAGAACGATACGCGTTGAAACCGCAAAACAGGAGTCACTTTTACTGTACTTTTTATGAAACACCCCGTACAAGTTTGAATACTAATTTCCATAATCGTTCTCTTCCTCGCTACGTGCTAATTAGCAAACATGATTCGTCGCAATTTACATCGTCGCGTGTCCGCGCTAAAAACATTTTGGAACAGCAGGTGGGCTATTGTTAAAACGCAACGTCTTTTTCCAATAATAACAATAGGCTATTGTGTCAAGATTGTATTAAAATAGAAGAAATAGATTGTATTAAAAGAAAATTATTGTATAGAGATAGAAATATTGGGTTGGCAACTAAGTAATTGCGGATTTTTAACCGACTTCGAAAAGAAGGTTACTCAATTCTACATATATATTTCTTTTTTTTTTTGTAAGAAATTACAGCACAATTTTCGTATAGGAGGAAATTTTTTTATTTGGTAATGTTTTACCTATTTCTATCAATAACCTTTTGCCATCTTTAGGGGCCATCTTTAGCATCATAATTTCACGTTCATCAAAAACTTCTGGTTTTCATCGATAAAAATCTGAATCAAGTGCGATTTGATATCATCGTCATTGAAATTTTTACCATTTAAGAAGTTTTATAGAGAACGGAAGAAATATAATTATTCCTATATCACAGTGTATCGACTAAGTCTTAAAATTATTTTGTCACTCGAAAGTGATATAAACAATACCATGCACACTACTTTCTATGGGATCCGAACAACCTTTTTACTCAAGTTTCGCGCATTTCACTGTAATGCCAGTGCTTATACCCTCGGCGTCAACCGACGAGGCGTTTTATCGACGCTTGCCTTTTATTCGTGTTCCCGGCGTGCATAACACGTCATCGTCCTTGAAACGACGCCGACGTCGGTGAACATTACGCAAGATAACGTAACACATCGACGGGTCGAATTGTAAAATCGTAAGTAACGAGCAAATCCTGTATGATTATCCGCTAATGCCTCGGCTGTGCGCGGCGCAAGCAACATACAGTTACCCGCAAAAGTATCCACCCATCTTGTCCATACGGTACATTTCACGTACCCAAACAATTTCGAAGTCAGAAGTGCCACTTCTATTTCACTTTAAAACTGACCGTAATTCCGCTGCGACCACTACCAGCCATCACAAATGGCGTTAGCATTTACCAAGTGTTAACCCATTTATAGGCCAGTACTCCCTGGGCATGTTTTGTCACTTATTTTGTAAAAAAAAAAAAAAACAAAAAGTATGAGCGTAGACACTTAGTTAAAAATACAAAATTCCCGCCCCTTCCTTAGTGGTAACGATGAGTACCAGTGACCTACAAAGGTATAACTAGAATTAATTATTCCAATTTCAAAACGTATAATATAAACACTTTTGCGAGTAACTGTATACTTGTGAACCTCCGAAGAAGTTATCGTTGCACTGTAACGGAATTAATCTCGGACGGGCGGCAAAGAAACGAAGCTACAAGTATTTCCTGAAGACAACATTCCTCGTCGCGAAAACTCGTTTCGAAACTCCATCCGTGGACTTGCACGATGGAAACCAAGACGCGGAGGGCACGACGAGCAACGACGACTTTCCAAGCGAAAAAAAGGAGAGAGAGAGAGAAAGAAAGAAAGGAAACAACCAAACGGATATCGTAAAAAGAGGATCGAACGAAAAGCGACGTTCAGGGAACGCCGGAGGTTTTCAGAACGCGCCGCGCCCAGCTCGTGGATCGAGTATTTTTCCAGAGTTTTCGAGCAGCCAGCGAAAATAAACGACAAAGTGGCGCGGGACGTCGGGACGCGCGTAAACGCTCAGCCCCGTGCTACGCGCGATCGCGATACCCGTGGTTTATTGATTCGTTTCGTTCCCCGTCGACGATGTCGGTTTATCCCGTCGTCGACGTATTTCGCGGTCTGTTCGTCTCGTCGACAGAGCTACCGAACTTCCCACTATCGCGATAAATAAAAAACTAGCACGGTAACGAGTTCACTGCCAGGCTGATGCTCGTCGAGATTTCTACGAGACTGAAATTTTGTATCGAAACAAACGGGAATTAAAGAGGCTTTAGAATTTTTTGAATAAAACACAAATGGTACATGGAACGTATCCGATTTTCCATTGTAAATGAATGCATGCGTGATTGCAATTCATTCTTCGAATCTGGAGCCATCTCGTTAGTAGAATTTTGGAGTCGAGCAGTTTATCGTTATGATATTTGGTTTATACGAATCTGTGAACATTGGAGGGCGTATTTGTGACAGGGGTATTGTGAAAGTGTGTTATCATAGAGACTACAGAATTATATAAATATGGAATACAAATGTAGAAACAACATTTACGAATGATGTAGAAACTAATAGTAGCATTTTTAATTTACGATCCTCGAAGTGTGCTACCCCGTGAAAATGTAGAGCATCGCAGATTACATTAAAAATGAAGAGAAATATTCCACTCTTTCATCTCTGGAAATATTCCACGCGTGGGAAGTTCTTTCGAGGAAGGGGATGACATTCCGAACATGACGAAAGGGGCGAACGGCGAGGGCGAAAAATGACGTTATCGCGGAGCATGGTGAACCAAACAGTATCGGTGTTCTGTTCAGCAGAAAGTGCAGACGTTTCGGAAAAAGGGGAAAAACAAACGGGAACATCGTGCTGTAGTTTCCATCGAACCACGAAGGATCGCGGATCGCATATTTTATCTCAATTTCAACGGGATCTCTGGTATCGGGGAAATCGCTGGACGGAAAGGTGAAGGGGGGGATCGATCGATAGCATGCGGAGCATAACCTGAACAGTCAGGATAACATCCCCTGAAAACGGGTCAGAATCACGGATAGAGACAACGCGGTCGGAACGAATTTAAGGGAAAACATCACGGCACAAGTGGTTGTTCGTATATTCATATTCGAGTAGAATAGCGAACATATCTTTATTCGCATACGATATGAACACTAAACCTACCGACATTTACTTGTAACTATTTTTCGACTGGTCTTAAAGACGCTATTTTCAATTGCACGCAAAAATATTTCACGTGATACTAAATCCAATAGTACACGTAACAATGGTATGTAATTTATATATTGTATATAAAAACTGAACACAAACATTGGAAAATAAATTTCTATTCAAAGAAAATGGTGAATAAATTTGTAATCGCGTTGAAGTGGGTAACAAATGAAGTTGCCCAAGAGGAACGAATTACATTGTACTTGAATTAAAAATGTTTATTGATCGTCCTTTGCACAAAGCTCATGGAAGAAATCCTGTGTTTACCGTTAGTAATGCGTTTATTTTACGATTTTTTAGGACATGTCTGTACAAAGTTCACAGATCAAGGTACATGAGAAATACGTGCTCTCGGAAAACGCGGCAAGAAAGGATCGACTTTTGCCACGTTCCCGATAGGAATCCGTCCTTAACCGTTCGTGGATCGTCGTTGCTTCGATGGAGAGGAACGAGATCGGTAGAAAGCGTGCTAAAAGCGCGGCAATTTCTCCGTCGAATCAAACGGAACGAGAATTCGCTAGCAGGGTTTTTACTGGCGTTTAAAGCGAAGACTGGCAAGTGTCCAAGGATCCCTCGAACGCGAAGGCGCTTTAATTTGTTAATGTACGTCTTCATTGGGTATTTCCTGCTTCGGGGTATTTCGTGATTCAATTTAATTAGGGTACCGCGGAAGGATCGCTATCTCGCCGCTCCGTCAAGTGGAGAGAGGGAGAGGGAAACGCCACCGACGCTCTCTCGTCGCTTTTAGCAATTTCTGCCAGAGATTCCGCTCAACCGATTATTTCTCTTCGTTGCTGGCTGACCCGGAACATCTGTGAAAACTCTATCCATCTCTTACCCTCTCCCTTGTCTTCTCTGTAGCCCCGTCACGCGTTAGCCATCCCTTTGTTGCGCTGCCGTACATCAACGTCTCTAATCGCTTTCCTTGAAAATACTCTGAGATGTGGAAAACGAAGCCGAACAGCGTAACGTTGGTAAACATCTCCGTATATCGATATACAGCAGCGCTAAATTACTTCGTCCACTCATCATGGGTGCATTTGATAAAAGATCAAATCATCATCATCATTATCATTTTTGCAGAATTAAACCTGTAACTACCAGCAATTTATGTCACTTCGTAATAACAGTATCTATTCAAATGCGACTGCATTCCTTCAGGAAATAATACCGATAATTTATCGCACCTCAAGATGGAAGATCAAAGAACCGAAAGAGTGTAAATCCTTTGACTGTTTGCACAGTGAACAGGTACCGAGTCTTACATGATAATGAATCTTATCGTTCGTTATCGATATAAATTAGGAGGGCTGCAACAGAGTCGATCCCTATTTTGTATAACGGTTCATCGTTTAATCCGTTAAACGATTAATCGTTTCATCGGTAGCGATGACCGAGCAGCGACGGTTGGATTACAATTCGCGAGAAGTTAAACCGATTTAACGGGGACACTCTCGTCGGCGTGATCGCCGTGAATAATGGAGAGAGCGACTCAAAATCATGAATGAATCCGTGTCCAGCGCTCCGACACCGCAGGAAACGATAATATTGCTTTAAACTCGATAAAAATTCAACTCGAGCCACGCCCGCGGCCGGGGCACAGAATTTATTAATATCGAACTGTAATTCGTCATTTCTGGTACGTTTTTGATACTATTTTGCTCGAACAAGCATGCTAGATGTCCCAGTGTATTATTCAAACATCGTTTAATTAATTATTTATAGGACTTAAATTGTGGAAGGTCCACCAAAAGAAACTTGAATCGTAGAATATAAATTATTAGCCTGTATTTATTTTAAATTCCAAAACGATATATATGACACTGGCTAAACACAAATTTCTTTTTCGAAAAGAAAAAAATCCTTTTAAAAAAAAGCTTGCCAATTACCAAAGCTACTTCAAGACCAAAGGAAAAATATTTCACCGTTCAATCGAATGAAAGTCGCAACTCGAAAAGTCGTGAGTCGAAAACAATCTTCTCCAGTTCTGATTTTTTCCCGACTTCATATTTAAATTTCATCGAATCGATTTTCGTCGGTAAATTAGCCACGAGCGTACGAAATCTACTTTCCGTCGTGATTCCAATTTTGGTAATCATCCGCGCGCCGATATCATACGCGATACCGGTGGAAACGCAATTAACCGGGCCGGGAACGCTCAGCCTTGCGACCATATTCAATTCGAGGTATTTATTTCGCGAAAAAACGTGACTAGGAGGACCAACGGCGACGGAGCAAATTTCGATCGACAGTAATTTATTTTATCGTGCTTAGCATTAACCGAGAATTAATGTTTCGCCGAAAACGTCGAACGTCCGGATGTACGCCCACCGTGCGACGCATAAAATTCAATACCTGATTGTGAGGAACGACGTTAACCTTGTTTCCTTTGAGCTCGAATAACAGGAATTTATCCTAATCCGAAAAAACAGCGAAATTTCGGTTGGACATTGTTATCGGCGGTTTCAAGGTGAGTAGATGAATATTCTCTCTGATTCAATATTCATTGAATATTGAATTCAATATTTTATTTTAGTGTATTAATTATGTATTAGTATTCATTTGTATTGATACAATGTATCTACAGTCAGTCCCATATATATTCATATCCTCTATGTTTATTGAAGAAATTTTATTAAATTAAATGATAGGTCTGATGTTACCAAATCAATTTTCTATAATAAATTTGTACATTGATACATTTTACATGTGTATGTATCTATAATGAAGCATTTATTTAGGAACATCAAACCTGTCATTTAATTTAAACAAACTTGTTTGATAAACAATGGTACGAATATTTATAGGACTGATTGTATGTTTACCACATATTATTGTACCTTATTATGCCTTTCTCGTTCACATGGATTATAGAAACCTCCAACCTTTTTAACATAACCGAATGTTCGTTAAAATCAAGGCACCGGTGCAGCTATACACGAAACTTCGCTACCAGTGAAAATGGTAAAGGTTCTCGTCCAACCACAAATTTCACCCAAGGAACGAGAAATAAAAATACCCGTATTGCGCAATGAAATTAAATTTCACATTCCACGAATACCAATTTATCTGATCGATTAAACAGTTGGAAATGAATTTCTACAGGGTGTATCTCTAAGCTCTGTCCACCTTTGATACCAAACCGGTTTCGCGTTACGGATGAGTTGTTCCACTCGCGGCGAATGTTACAAAATTTTCTAAACACTCTGGCTCGTGAGTTACCCCGGTGAGTTAACCTGGTCGAAGGAAATCTGAGTCATCGTATATTCTTAATATCGAGTCGTAACGATAAAAATAACCGGATCGACGGTCACGGGGGCACCATAAAACCGAAAGATCAGCGAACAAGGCTATCGATGAGGCACCTGCTTCCGTGGCTATTTACTCCCAGCTATTTCGTGAGCTTCTACGAGACGAGGCTCGGGTCGATTATGCCAAAAACCTGTTCCTGACTCGCGAAACGGCGTTTTATTGGCTGGTACCGTTGGGACGAGCGATAAATTTCCAGGAGAAAGTATCACTCGAACCCGAAAAGAATGCGCCATCCCCGAGAGTCGCCTCTTCTGCTCTAGAAACCTACGACCCTACAGAGACTCTAATCAAGCGAATGAAAAGTAAATGTTGCAACAGAGTTCATTTCGGCATGAGGTCATCGCGCAAAAACCAATAGGTCGTAACTTAACGCAATCATCGTTTCGGCTGCATTAACGATACCGTCATCAAAGTTACGAATGCGACCATAACCGCACTGTAAAAGCTGCTCGCTACTACTTTTGATAGCATTAGCGGTACTGTTTACCGGTAAATGGTTTCCCTTGAATTCCACGTTGTCTCGTTAAATACAGCGACGATGAAAAGAGGACAGGGGGCGGGAGGGAAGATACACGATACACAACACACCTCCGCGTCCAACGTCTACCTCGAAACGTCGTTGTCGTCGTCGACGTCGTCGTCGTCGTGGCGACGTCGGTGCGAAGCGTGTCCTTGCTTTCTAATTGTCGTATAATTACGGCATGCGCGCAGCCAGGGAGTCTGTACGTCGTCGTCCATGAGGCACTCCGCGGTCGGTCTATATTTATCCACTGTTTGAACGTAGCCAGCCGCTGCTGGCTCGCTAGGCCGACCAGAGAAGACGAACCAACACGAGGAAACGGCCACGAGAAAAACGAGGAAGAAGGGAATTGCGTAAGTTACGTTCCGCGCCGCGTTTCGCACTCGACTTTCGGACCCTACACCGCGCTCCGCCATTACTTCAGCTCTCTGCATAGCCTCTCCCGACAAGGACGGCTTTTTTATCACGGTTACTCGACGCGGAGGAATTGCACAGAGAAATTTTTCTCCCGTCGGTCGAATATATGTTTTATTGAGTAGGATGCGACGGAATTCCGTGTCCTTCAGGCTGTATAATGGTTGAGACAAAAGTGGGGGTACTATTGGTACTTGTTTTAGTGACGGAGGATGGTGTACCTATTCGTAGAGTTCTTGTAAGGTGAGCATAACGTTGAACATTTATATTCGTGTATTCCATTAAAGTATTGCACTCCAAGAAGATGGTCTTTGGAGATGCATATAACTGACGGTGGTCGCTAATGGCTTACAAGCTGATGCTTGATATTTATTTATTTATTGTCGCATCAGCTTGTAAGTCATTAGCGATCACTGCACATCTATATATATATAATTTTGGGTAGATTATGAAGAGATACTTTAGTAGATACGAAGTCCCAATGCATAAAGATACGAGGTTTCAACAAATACGCGTGTGATTCGATCCAGATCAATTTAGGTTATCGATGAGTAACCTCCTGGTAAATTCGTGAGTGCATCGCTGCGTGCGAAGAAGGACAGACGGGGAGATAAATGAAGATCCTGGATGATTCGGGAAAACGTGAAAGACGTGACGTTAACAATTCAAAGATAGAGGGAGGTAGGAGGGGCAGAGAATGGAGAACGTTAATGGTGACAGAATCCCAACGAACGAGAGACAGAAAAGGGGGAAAAAGAGTGATGCGTCCCGTTGCGGGCTCGCCGATAGCGTTGCGTCCCGGTTTTCTCGTTATTTCGCCATCCAACCATGGGGAGTCGTTAATACACCCTTCACCCCCGCCGCCAGCGGCTCAAACGGAATTCGATTTTCGCCTCGCGCTCCAGGTGCGAGCTGGGAGTATCGGCGATGAAAGATTTGTAACCATTTCGCAAACAGGCCCATCGAATAGCGACGAATATTTATATTTTGTTCATACTTTAGTCCCAGAAAAACTAAGGAAGGTTCGACAACTTTAAAATTAACCCTTTACGCTCGAGGCCTTTCTTTATGGTATCTACCAGCAACTCGACATGCTTTTTTAGCATTCTATTGCCACGAATGCTAAGCTTAGAAGACGTAGCCCGATTGTCATTTTATTGACACTTCAATATGTGTACATCATATGTGTATAATATGTATATACGACGAGCAAGGATAACCGTCCAGAAGATGACAGTAAAGCATCGCCAGCGCGTATCGTCGGTTAATTAAATGGAGGTTTCGGGTGAGAAGGTAAAGGCTGAGGAGCCAACATCCAGTTAAGTCGGAGCTCTCGTCGTAGAGGAAACTTTCAAGGGTAGATCAGAAAGGAGGTGTGGTGAAATGTAAAAACCAGGGGAACATGCAGGAGATGAGCCATCCTCCGTTAGAAAAGGATGAGTGCCCTATGGGCGATATCGCGGGAGGGAACGGCGGTGATTAAGCGACGGTATATCGCGTTCCACGTCGGTAAATCGCTGATTGGAGACGCGGAAATGGAATCGAAGGACGAAAACCGTGCCGCAGGAAAGAAGAATGACGCGTGCAACGCTCGAAGAAAGAAACGGATGGAGAGATTGCCGTCGCGAGAGAGACTGGCGAACCAAGAGGGACCGAGAACAATGCCAGGTGCGCGCTGTGTTGCGATACCACTTGCGATAATGATGACGAACGATGATAATGGCTATGTACCCGAGACGAGATCCGATTGCTGGAGAATCGAGACGATATCGCTGATATCAGCTAGGGAAACTTTTCCAATAGAGAACTTTTCACGTTCGGTTTTGTTTTGGTTGGCTTTCGTGAGGAGGGAACGCGACGAACGCTTACGAATCGTGTTTATTGGTGAGGCCCATTCTTAATATGTACTTTAAGACACCGGTAGAGAAGATTCGATAAATGTAAATGAAGATCGATTAGGCCTAACTTTGGTCAGGCATCAGGTAAGAAGATGAGTACAAGTATGATGCGGAATAGTTTTAGAAAATATTTAAATAGGAACAGAGAGAGTATTTAAATAGAAACTTCGAGGTCCAGGATAATGTTCCTCGCAAGTTCTAGAATTTCTCTCCGAGAATATCGTATTTTAAAATAATAGAATTTTCGAATAATAGTGTTCCAAAGGTGGAGTAACTGGATAAGGAAGGTCTTACCGTAGCAGGAAAAGTAGGTCAGCCACGAGGAATGGTCGCGGCACGCTCCTGATTTGTATAAAGACACCGTAAGGGGAAATATGCTGCGCGAGACAGCGATGACAAGATAAACTCAAATGACCACCTTAAATCGGCCAGCTTTTATGCCCGGCGAATAAACGTTCGTACCACGTGCACTCCGTTACGACAGAGGATACGAGTTACAGGTAACAATTCGACTTCTGGCGGCCGCTTTCACACGACCCTATTGTCGGACCAATCCCGCGTAACGGTACGCAAACGTAACTCCACGATTCTTTCTGTACAAAGCGCTGTGAATGAGACGCAAACGAACAGTCGTTCCTGTTGGGTAGCGTTATTGCAACGTTTCATACGAGAACACGTTCCGAAGTTGCTATTATGTTATTTCAACAGAGTTCTATTTAGAGGGCGTTAAAAAAATCATTTTTTATTAGTAGCAATATTTTGTTGAATGCCACAGTAATTTTAAGACATGAAATATGTTTGCTATTTATTTATCATGTCCAGATTGGGAATGTGCACCACTGTTCTTACATGGAATGCAACTTTGATTTTATTGTCAAGAATAAAATTTATGAGATGGACGTAAAGGAAAGCTAAATTATTACGAATAAATACTTATGAAACATGAGACAGAGACAATGATCTTAAAATAGTGGAAACAGATTGTATCGATATGTAAACATTAAAAAGCACTAAAGTCCAGGCGATATAATTTTGTACTAAAATGGTAAATTATTCGCGTTGCTAGCGTTCTCGCGAAAAAATTTGACGAACACTTTCCAGCTCGGCTTGAGAATGAGGATATCCCCTTAACAGAGTGGGTATTCAAACACGTTCTCTGCTCCCTTCGCTGGATTAAACAACGTCGATAAATCAACGAAGGGAGCCATAGTTCGGAAACGTTTCTGTTCGTTCCTCTGGAATACGCTCGAGAATGCAGCCGAGAGTAAACCGACCTGTCGCTCTATCAACTTTCCTTCTTAGGGGCTTAGGTAACAGAACACGAACAACAATGCTCGCTTCGGCACGCACATTTATCCCTAAACGATTTTAGAAAGTCACGTTGATGAACGCCACGTGCACTGTCTCGAATTCATGGCGTTTTAAAAAATATACTTATTATTACTTTTACGTTACGTTCTGGAACTTGTATTTTTCTTATTGATTTGATTTCAGCATTTTATCTATTTCGATTCTTTCCATTGAAATTACTAGTTTTAATAAATGAGGATAAAATAAGTATAGTACCACAAGTTTCGAAAAATTAAAGAATCGATCCATGCTCCTACTCCAATTCATAATTTGATCAAAAAATGGTTCGATACAACCCTTAATACGAAGAATATGTATTCTAATAATTTTAGTGGTCCGTTGAATCTACCTCGGGAATCAATTTATGAGGAGTTTACGTTTTACGATCATTCAAGTGTCGATGCGTTACATTTATGAGGCGATATCGGCGCGATTAAGAGGCGAGTTGTTGGCGTAATCGTGACGAGGGCCGCGAATGGTCATTCCAGATGGCTGACAGTAATAAAGATCTTCGAGAACGGCAACGTCAGTCCCCTGCATTACGTCGCATTGTGAACGTTGCCTCGTTCATGCGCTACTTATACCGCGACCTCGATGCTCTTAATCCTTTCCCTGGCCAGATTCTCACCAACTTTTTCCCCCCTTTTTGCGTTGATTTTGTCGCCACGTCATTGTAAATGTTCAAGCTACCCTTCCCGACCATTAATATGAAATTTATTTTAAAATACCCTAATACTTTCAAGTATAACTGTCTTTTTATTACTTTCAACAAAAGCAGATTGCTGATAAGAATTCATAAAAGGATTTCATAGTGTACATCCCATAGTGTAATAAGTGCTCCTATGTGAGCAAAAGTCCGAATCCACCCCGTTGTTATGAATTGCATCACACATTACCAAGGTAACTTTGCTTTCAGTTGCCCCCAAAAAAAAGCCAAGAGATTCTTAATAGTACAAAACGAAAGAAGTATATACAAGTGTTTACCAATGAAAAACTGTATTTGCGCGATTCGGGGATAGCTTGTCGCCCCGGAACGAGATTAATAATAGCGGTGAGTGCAGAACCGCAGCACGCTGGTGCGATGTGTATGCACAGAGGCGGCCAATCGAGGATAAGCCGGGTCGAGTGTGCACGCAAGCGCTCTGCCATGCGCCAGAACGTGCCACATGGCCGCCACCTTGGCAATGCGTTGACCCTAAAGTAGCGCGTTACTACACCACTACCAGAGCTGTCTCGTTTCAGCGTCTACTTGGCTGTTTTCGAGCAGTCGCTGCAGCGCGCGCCGTTTGTTTCGACGCATGCACTCGCAACGAGGGAGGAACGGAGATGCAGTTTCGCTTAGATCGTCGCCAATTCGAATTCGTTGCTCTTTTTGAAATACTGCCCCGCGATCTCTGCGTGTCCTCGTCTGCACGGGCGAACGGCGATCTAAGATTAGGCTACCGTGGCGCACGCGTTGCGTTTACACCGACCAAAATATCGTTATATTCCACGTGTGTTCTGGGATCCTTCTCTCATGCACCAGCGATAAATTCAATCACTGTGTAGAAGTAGGATACACGGTGAGGAGTGGGTGACGACGTCAATTTTTAGTCAACGACCGCTTAAGACCTGTTTCTTTGTGATTCTCCTCCAACTACTGCTATTTTCATATTGTATAAGCCGTTCACTGCACAAATCGATTAACTCCACCAGTCACATTTATAAATTAATTTATAAATTAATTAATAAATTATATTAATTTTATATACCGTTAAATGAAAGCAAGACTGGACTCTCGAGTCCAGATCCATCAAGAGGAAACGGGACTGACTCAGTAAGTCCGTTACATGGTCGCGTCGTGTCGCGATTTCCATTTAGCTTCCATTTAGTTCAAATAGTTATTTGGCACAGTCAGACATAGACTTTGGAAATCAAAGGGAGTTTGTTTTCCTTTGATTTCCATGGTTTCGTACTTAGTATTAAGCTCGTCGACTCTATGTAGAGTATGCATTTATGTATATATACTCTATATGTACAGGGAGGTGGAAAGAAGTTTGATTCCTTCTATCTCCGGGTCTCCAGTCGCAGCAACCTCCACGTGGTGAGACCTGATAATCGGTATTATTCGTGACGAACAATCCTTCGTCGCGAGTAATACCGAGCTAATGGCTGCGAACTTGTAATAACATCTTTAGATATAGATAGATGGGTGTGTGAAATGCCGCGTGTTAGAAGTGTAATGGTGAAATTTGATTAATTCTTCCCAGATATTTGGAAGACGATGAAAGGGACAGATAATTAGTCACCGAACTTGAAGAGATGGATGAGATGGAGCTGGTGTACCTGAAGCAGCGACGGTGGTGTCGAATGAAGACGACAAGAAGCGTGCGAGAAGAAGGCACGAGGAGAGGAAGGGAGAAGTGAGAGAAACGGAGGGTGAGAAGGAATACAGAGAGAGGGGAACCACCTGTAACCGCTTATCCACTGGTACTTATCTCTCGGTGTTTACAGATCGGGGATAAGATTACATGTTCGAGATAACGCGGCCAGAACGAACGCATTACCGAAATATCGCCGTTATGCACATTTTCGACCACACGCAGATTCGAACGTGGCCACCATTCTTGATCTTATCCGCGCCGAATTCCAACACCTGGAGAAGTTACTTTCGACCCTCTAACTTTCCTTTCCCAATTAACCCACTGACCATTCGCGAATAACCAAAGTATGATTTCCTTGAGTACCTATTTCTATTTTCTGTTCAACCTAGGTTACGCACCAGTGTTTCCAATTTGTCTTTTATCTTACTTTTGATTATTGCACACTTTACTCGACTTGCCAGTCTACGTATAGCAAAATCTCGAAAAATTCCTCGTCAAGAGAAAGCAGTTATTACACCCTCCCATCCCTATCTATCAGATTCGGAATCCAAGATGAAAATAAAAAAACTTCAACCTTTCTCCACAGTATAAAATCATGGTTCACGTAAACGTGTCCTTTTTATTAATTTCACAGTCATACCAGTAATTCCACAGCTCGCTACTTCCAGCTTCGCCAACGCTGCGTGCCTGACCTTTGTTCTTTGAAACCGTGTTCGCTGCCCTTTCGAGCCAAACATTTTCCCTCAGCACCCAAAGGTAAATTTTAGATTCAAACGTTACACGCGGCTCTCGCTCATCTATTATAATATTATACGCGTTCGACACGCAAAGTCAGCGAAAACGAGAACAAAACCGATACACTGCTCCCTGACGCGTGAAAAATGCTCAAAGCAACGCGGTTGGGTAAAGTTAACGTCCGGTATGGAAATTAAAATCTGTGCACGGGTAGCGCCCGTTTCATTTTTCGCTATTGTACCGCGCTTCGACACAATTGGCGGTCGCTTTTCCGTAGATTGAACGGGCAAAGATACACAAAAGCCTACACAGCGAACGTGCCGTGTTCACCCTCTGGTCTGCATTACGAGCTACCCGTTGTGGCACAGACCGTTGCCTCGGCAGCCCAAAAGCTTAATTTCAACGCAAAAATGGAGGGAAACGTGTTTAATGTGTAATCATTGTTTATTTTTTTGTAATGATATTTTGTAATTTGGTTATTTTCGCAGGTAAATTTTGGGTAGGAAACTCGAACCAATTACTAAACACAATGCTATTGGATTAAACATCCATTTGTACTAGAGCTACAAGTCTCATTGTTGCATAACTCTGAAAAGGAGAACCAAGCTTTTGCCTTTAGGGAAAGAGTTGATTCTCGTGACAATATAGATTTAAAAGCTTTCGACTTGTTGGCTTATGTACAAATGAAATTTCGATCCAAGTTCCCAAAATATTGTGATTGAAATCATAGTATCTACAGGTTTTGATCGATGAGTAGGGGTTCTAGATCGCTGAATTGAAGGACTGGTGCAGTCTCCCTCGGAAGCCCGATGGAGCAATTTCAGCCGTTTCACGCGTCAACGGGAACCTACTAAACTGTGCACCTTGCAGCCGATTGCTCCGAGGTACAAATATCTTACTGTTCTTATCGCTGACACAAATCTCGGGCGAAAGCGTAACGACAATAAAGGTTTTCCATTCCGCGGAACGTTACTGGTGCCTTCCACCTTCCATCAGTGAATTACTGGAACGGCGAAAAATCGAGTTTCGCGCGGCCCGATGTGGAAACCAGTTCCCCTTGAAATATTAAGCCGGCTCTAAGCATGTGCAATCGTGCGCCACGATCACACGCGTGGCTAAAATTTATTTAAATATCAATGAACAAGTTGCAGGAATCGTGTGCTCTTTTGGCTGCTGATTACAGCCATAGCGTTGATTTGTTCTCTGGTTATTTACCATATAGATCTATTGAGAACGATTTTATTTCTCCACATTTCCGAACAGGAGACGATTCCCCTCTCCCACTATTATTTTTCATCAACTAATTAACTGAGCCTAGCAGCCATAAACTCAAAGCTTTTCAGTTCGAACTTCAAAGCAGCTCAAAAGCCCCTAAAGTGGATTTTCGATCATCTTCACATGTTTGAGTTAGTTCTGGGTTAAGTCTTCGACCGTCTCAATAAATCTAACTTCAAATCACCCCCAAATGATGCCAGAATCCAAGCTTTCATCCCCTTTGAGAATCAGTTCCCAGAGTTTTCACAGCGTCCCTCAGCTCTCGGGATAGTAACGTGCATGATACCGCAAAAGGACTCGGCGTTTTTACGCGAACGAATGGAAAATACTCGGCCGTGGAGGTCCACGGACCTTTCTATGAAGTCGATAACGAATGAAGTCGTTGCTCTCGCGGCGTCGTCCTTCGCGGCCCACGCAGTTCTCCGCAAGCCTCGACGTTTGTTCGCGCGAACGAGCACGGCCGATCGGTGAAGTAACTTTACACACCGGTCCAACAACCACCGGCGTGAATGAGCGCGTACAATGCTCGCAGGTGGGTGGCGCAACCTCTATAGCGTATAATTATCGCGTGCTTGCGATAAACCTCGATGAAACGGACTCTATCCCGTCACCGACAGGAATTTATCTATCTTTTGGGGTAAATGCTGTTATCGTCGTTAAGCGTCGCCAATAGAGCTCTAGATGGCTCTTATGGAACAGTGGTGGACGCGTTGGTTCATTTTTGAGTATATGTAGTTTTCCTCATTCTTAATAGATGTCTCCAGCCTCACAGTCACGTAGAATTCTAATCGCAGCTCACGTCGCATTGAATTCGATGATATCTGTGCGCTAGCTTTCGAGGTTGAAAATTTTATCTGAAATCCATCGGACAATGGCCGATTTATCAGTCTCTTTTCAAAGTAAACGCACGCACAATGAAGAGCAAAGGAAAGGCGTGGGATTCTTTATACGAACGCGACATTGTCTGAGGAAACGTGTTCGAAATGAATAGGAGGTCATATCGAACACATGGCGTAGACCAAGTTAACACCTGATTACAAGGAACGCTTTATACCTCGTTTGTTTTGGTCACCCTCCACGGCTTGATAGCAGTTTTTCCCACCTTGCATACGCCTGAAAGGAATCTGATGGAGAAAATTTTTCCATTGTGGTCGGAGGCGTTTAATGTTTCCCGCGCATACCACACAATGAAATTACCGCTTGCGATATATTACAGAGCTTGTCATTTCGCGAAATTCATTATTTTGTTTACGTGCAAATGTACTCAGATATCCTTGCGAAAATTCAAATATATGAATTAACATTGCAAGAAGCAAGATATTTATTAACAAGTTCAGTCTATCGAGTCGAGTTGAAAAAATAAGGTGTTCATTAAGCGCAATATTATTTTTAAGATAATTTACTTTCATTTCGAATTGAAATTCGCAGCAGAGCAATGAATTGCGAAACTCACGGCAATGAAATTTGAGTCAGTTTTCCAGACGGTCGTTCCTTATCTCCGGCTCTGATATGGTACACCGCTCAGCTGATTCGACCGCCTCGCGATAAGTCGCTCGCTCCGATCCCGATCGAGTTTGCGTATGCATGACTAGCGTAACCTTGAAACTAATTACCCAACCACTCGTAAACAGCGAAACACTCGTGACGGCGACCGTGCAGGTTCGCATTCATCGGTTCGTGCACGCGTTCGAGCGCGATGGCTGGCGCCGATAGTGCTGCTAGCGAGCTGTGGAATTAGGCCTGCGACTATTCCAGCAATTCGCTACTTTACTATTATATTTTAGTGCTGCTCGAATGCGACGAATAAACTTCGAATATTGTTTTCATTATTCTAGATCGAATATTGGTATTGGAATATCATTTCTCAAATGTTATTATTTATAAATTATAACGTTATTATCTTCGAACACGGTATGTTGTAGTACATAAGCAAAATGGGCGTATTATAGAGCCTGGACAGCGCTGCCATAGCTAATGAATAATATGATGCTCGCCTCACCGCGCGTTAAAGTCACTTGACCTTCTCCCTGCTGAATTAATCACCGACCGGAAAAGCTTCCGCACTGAATTAATTCCATCATTCATTTTTTAATAATTACGCTCATAAATATATATATAAATTGAATCGAGAACTGGGTAATTTCCCAGAATTGCCAACCCGTATACTCGGCAGTGTCTTTAGCTCGAATATCTAGAACAACAGTGTTATCTTTAATAGCACATAAGAAATCTCGTTTACAGCAATTACTCTAAAGGCCAATTACCTATACACTCACGTTCTAATTACTTATACGTATAGTAGAGCAGAAAAAATTCATAAACACGAATTGCATTATTAACCTTTTCCATTACTCTGTCCAAGTGTAGCCAATTACAACATCTCTAGCTTGCAATCCGAGCACATAAACTATCTGTAATTGAATACAGATCGCACCGAACTTTCCATAACGTTTTCCACGCGAGAGAAACGTACGCTAAACGAATCGTAAATTCGTTGCAGGTCTCCTGGCACAACTGTACGTCGAATCGACCTTAACACTGGTCGAATTTTCACACGATAACATAGGAAATTCGTAGCTCGCATTCCCCTCGCCTAAAAATACGGATGCTATTAATACGATTCGATTCCGTTGCCAAGAGCAAATTCCATCGCTATGGCAAACCTATTTTTATTATTTTCGCGTCTGCCAAAAAATCGGGGTCTCCCCGGGACGCTCTGTGCATCGAACCTCGTCTACCCGAGGAAACTTCGAGGCGGATCCGGTCGCGTCATCGTGTAATCGGACTCCCTCGTTATCACCGGATTATCGCGTTTCGTGCTAGAACACAGCGATATCGCTAGACGTTAACACGTACAAGCGATCTTACGAACCTTACAAGTGGCTTCGTTAGTTTCTTTGTAACTTGGCAACAGATTACAGCTTGCATGAAATAATGATGACATCAATGTTGATACCATCCGATCAACGATAACAATAGCGACCAAAGACGTACGTGCTACCGTTTCCTATTAATATCTCGCCACAGATATTGTCACTCGGACTCTCGTCATTGAGGCAATTTTACATATCTATCGCTTGCTTGGTCTTTTTTTTAAGTGCGTAACCGACACTTCTGTTATTGCACCAAGTCTATACATCACGATGCAATTATTTCTATTCTTCTTGACATTACATTGCCTTAAGCCGGAGACTGACTTGCAACAGAACGCTGTAATGTAACTGCTTGGCACGAATTTTACGGTTCGACACCAACGTTACGTTACAAGGTCCTTTTTGGAATCACGAATGCTCGCTTCGAACTCTCGGTTGAATTCTCTTTAAATGCTTCCTACTCAGTCCAGTGAAAAGTAGACGATCAGAGAGGTGCGTCAAAAAACCGACAGACCAGTGGAGCACGCAAGAGCGCGAACTAGTCCGCCAAACTAAGCGAACGGTCGCGTTACATTACAATGTTCTGTTGCAAATCAGTCGCCGGCTTTACATGACATGCTGCCATATTTATTTCTAGTTACTTTATTTCGGAGTAATTTAGATGAAGAACTAGAATATCGAGAAGCTTTGAAAATCTACTTCTCGGAAGACTTGAAATGTTTTCCTCGCAATCATCGATGGTCCCACTAATGGTTTAAATTGGAAGTATCCCAAGGTGCACTTGACTCGACGAAATGGAGCAGTGTAATTTAAAAATTAACGAAACGCAACCGTTTGCAGAGACAGAAAGAGTAAAGGTTCTAATTCCCGAGACGAGGACCTGCTTCCTCATTACTAGTACGATTTTGCCGAAGAGCGACTCGTGAAGGGGACAATAGCGGGAGGACGGGACGAAAGATGCCACCTCTTTCGGCTATCCCTATCTCTGTTCATCGCTACCAGACGTAATTTCCTCTTTCCCATTCGCTGCTACCGCTTCTCCCTCGGGCTCTCGTTCTTGTTGCCATCCTAAGCAAACGACTGGCTGCGCTCCGACTATGCACCAGCGGAATGAGCGAATCGGTTACTGTCGCGATCTCATTCTTCTTATATTAGAATAGAAATTATTGTCGTTTCTAAATAGCCTTTTTGGAATTTTAAATTCCAATAAATCCAGTATCTTAGGACATTCAATTATATTGTAAAAAGTCCGAATTTTAATATGTAGATGTATACACTTTAGAGAGTATTTTCCTAAACTTGCGTTGAAGCAATACTTATTCAGTCGAGCAATGTAATTTAATTTTGAAAGACAGTACTTGTTCCGTTATTTTTGCATTAATATCTCAGCATACTTCGTTTCAACGAACGGCATAAAAGCAACCACGAAATCAAATGACTAAACACCGCTGCGATATTTTCTGGGTCAGTCTTAAGAGACTCCCCGTGAATGAATTCGCGGAGTTTGATCTCGCGTGCTCGAGAGTTCGATGTAATTGGAGTTTCAAGAGGATTCAAGACGGCGAGCCGATTGATATTCGAGTTTTCTTTTTGCGAGGAAAATAGCTGCACCGATGGCGCCCCTATTAACCGCCCCCCGGCGTTTATAAACGTGCAACGAATTCTAGTGGCGCCTATTGGCTCTCGATTGCTTCTCAAATAATAGCGTAGACTAGTTCAACAGTTATCGAATCGTTCGACGAAGGACCAGTTCGGCGAGTTTTACCCAGTAATTTGCATACACGGAAACCGACGCGAGACTGACACGCGTCAGAATTTTCTGCTGGAGGCGGATTTATTCCGAGACACCAGGAATCAAAGATGACAATTAGCCAATCAGGGGTTGGATTAGACGTGGTATTTTATGTAATACTGCATTCTTAAGCGATTAATTGGAGTGTATACCTTAGTGGTTATACCCTTAAAAATTCAGGAAGGAGAGAAAGTTGAATTTTTATACAAAAGTAGAATATACCACTATCATCTTGCATCATAAATTAAACACAACTTCCTATCATCATTCAAAGTAAATATTGACAGAAAGAAATATTCTAATAGGCAACGGTCTTATTCCACGATTTCCTGTAAATATTCTTTACCACCTTCCTGTGCAATAACCAGCAAACAAGAGAACGTCGCCATGTTCCTACAGCAAAGTGTAACTTCAATGTGCAATCAAAGATATGCTATGCTTTCCCCGTGAAGTAGAGTTGGACAAATCACTGACGCAACTCGGCGGGCAACGCATCCGGAATGCATGAACGTAGCGGTATATTTATAAAAATTACAACCGTCCGATCGAGTGCGCTGGAGGGCGCAGTTTAAATTATAAAGCGTAACAGCGCTTCGAAACGGCGTTGATATTTCAAAGCGACGCGGCTGGGAGGTTCTCTGGATTTTACCGACTTCAATACCGGATAAAACGACGCCGAAACGGCCTAGACTCCATTTCCGTGCAGCTACCGATGCGATAACTTCTCGTTATTCTTGCGAGAATTCGCAGCGAGCTCGAACTTAACGAAAATCGATCGACCGAGCGATCCAGTCGATCTCGTAAACCGTTGGAATCCGCGCGATGTCGATCGATTCCCGTGAAAGCCGTTTAAAGCGCAACCAGGTTAATGAAATGATGAGGAAACACGAGATCCTGGCCGATTCCTCCCCAAGAAATTTCACAAATCTGATCGAGTGGCATAAGTAAGGCGAACGAAAACGCCTTTATTGGAACACTCTCTGCTCTTTCAGCGCAATTGGATCGTAAATAATTTTCTATTTTTAAGCGTTAGAGCGTTGTAACTTTTATCGAGGTGTAAGTAAAATTAGATGCTCGGTACTCTGTTGGCGATTTTTATTGGTTACTGGTTTAAATCAGCGTGGAATTATCATTTCAGGTTTCAGTTGAAATCACAATTTTTGGAGCATTGAAAATCAAAATGATTACAACAAATGTATCGTTGAATCGGAATGAATGCGTTGCGTGCATAAATAAATCATCCGTGTATAATAAATAACTAAATATTAAGCTTTATTCCCTCGTCCGCGTAAAGTGATTTGTGCTCGAATGATTACGGCAACGTTAATCGCGTGCGCAACGAGCAGGTATCAATGTAAACGCGAAGAAATTGGATTTCCGTAAACAAAGAACTTAATTACCCTCCTGACCTATCGTCAATATTTAATAAATAATCGAAATATCCGTAATTACTGACATTTAAATTTATTAAATATACATTCATTTTGGTAGATTTCAATTTAAATTTCTTGAATGCGATTCCAATGCAATTGTGATACTTGAAGCTTGGCGATAAATAGAGCTCATTTCGGTGGTGGCAAATATCGGTCCTTATTATTTTCTAATTACCGTTCCCTGGGTCGTTAATAATAACGCGCATTAGACGCCTTGGGGCTCGCGAAAGAAGCTGGAAACGCATAAGTGGTAAAGAGGCAGCAACGAGAAATAAATAACCAGATAAAACGAGGGGGGTGTGTGCAGAAAGGGAGGGGTAGCAAGCCGAGTAGGAGGAGGTGTACGGTGGGAGTTTATCTCGGTTACGGAGCACGTAGTATATACAAGAGGTTTGCTAAATCGATATTACCATCGCCAGCGGCACAACCGTCGTATCCTTTCAGAAGGCCGTCCCTGAACCAGACCTTCGAAGGATACTAGGCTGCCTCCGTCGATTATCATTAATTTTTTTCCGCTGCTTCCCCTTCACCGCGATAAAATCTCCCTCCGCCCCCGTGAACCGACTTGGCTCGTTCGATGGCCACGACAAATCTACTGTTACGCTATCAACCTGCTGCCAGTTACGTTATCGGTGACCTCAGTTCCTCCGACTAGTACTGGGACTATACGAATAGCTTCATTAATAGTTACAAGACCAACGATTGCAATAACTACTTCCTGCTCCCTGTTGTGTAAGTATTTCTTTCGTGTTTCTTTTTTTTTTTTTTTTTTTTGTTTAACACATTGGCTGCCAGACTAAAACTCGTGAACATATCTGCATTTGTCGTATTATTTAATTTGTTAACCTTGCTAAATTCACGAATCCTATGCAGATTTATTTTCATTATCTCAATTTTTAAATTAATGTTAAAATAATGTGTTAAATTTCAAGCTGATTCGACTCGGAAGAGAATTCATTCGTAGCTCGACACTCCTTCGGGTATATTTTCGTGGAATAATTTTGTACAACTGGAGGGGATCATAAAACGTAATGGTTGAAATGCGTGGGTAAGAATGCTTGGTTAAACGGTTGTTTACCTTGGAATTTTAATCTGGATATGAGTTTTACCTACTTTTAACTCGAAGCTGTATACGTTAACATCGACGTCTTCTCAGGATGTTTTGAGAGCAAATAGACGCTATTTGTCTTTCGAAATGTTTATGGCCAGGTCAGAGGCTAATAGGAGGGCTCTGATGTAAATCATGTAAACCACGTGAGTGGGTGGCAAACGATGTAGTGACACGAAGTCACGTAGCTATCTGGTGTCGCAGGATTGATCGTTTGGATTGGGTTTAAGTGTTTAAAACCACGCGGCAATAATGTCATTTTAGTATGTTTGGGAAACTGGAATGAAATTCGTGCGATAAGGGGTTAAGGGTAAATTGCGGTACATTAAATAAATTTTACACGACCACGGTTCGATCGTTTCGAGCTCCCATATACGATTCAACTTGCTCTGTATCTGGTGCGGTATACGAGGACAAAAATATGCACACAGCTCCATTCCAAACCATCTCGATGGTCTTGATAAACTCCACGAGAATTACTTTGAGAGAAGAAAAATTCTGTCGAGCATTTTCTTTCCCTGAAACCATCCAACTTTAATGCTACACATTTCTCTTCGCCTTCCAATCCAACGTAGATATTCTCGTGGCTCTCGTTGTAGATTTAAACAAGAATATCATCGATCGTTTGAGTACATCGAATTACGAATGCAAGCAACGGTTAGGTATAAATAAAACATTCGAATATAACGACGCGATCATCGTTACGTTCTGGGAATAGATTTCACTTCCGACGAGGCTACACGTCTCGACAAATAGAAACTCGAGCTCGAATTACCCAGGTAGTCTCGTTATTACGTCCATCACGATGTATTATTCGTTCTGGAGGAAGCATCCCAATCGATTTCCAGGTCGATGGGACATTTCTCTTGCTATTTCGTCGTCCCATATTGCAAAATACGAATTAAGATAAAATACAAGCTTTCACGTAATTGATAACAAAATTCTGTTCCTCAGAGATTCTTAATAATAGAATAGCAAATTCAACGCTCCACTTTCTGCTACCACAACACTTCAGGAGCCAACCCCTTGGGGGTTGAAAGATCGATACCTTGCTTCCAATTAAAACTCAAATTGATATTTAATTTCTATCGATACATCCACGGTATAGCACACGTTTTTCTCGCAAAGATACAAAAGTTTAACTATCACGGATCCGTTCAACCCCGTCCGAGCCCTTCGAAGGTCCGAAGCAATTTGCTGGCGGTCGAGTAACATTTATGCGGCCGTTGGATCGTGACGTGGACCGATAATCCAAGCTGGGTCTGGGTGTGGGTGGGTAAAGGGGGGATCAAATTAGAAAAACTGTGATCAGGATGATTTACGAGTCGCGGACGAACGGGTCGCCGAGACCGAGGGGAGAACGCGCGCGGGAGGGAATGAAAGGTGGCGCTGCGAAAACGGGGGTGGAAATTTATGGTCCAGCAACAGATGCGTCCCCGAACGACGATATATTCCTTTCCCTAAGAATATAATACGGAAAGGTGGCTGGGCGGATATACAACTGGCTAAACGCGAGAAACACATTAACCTCTCGTACTTCCAATTCATTCCGTGTCGCTTGGAACGCATTCGTTTTCGTTCCGGCTAGTTCGAACGATTAAATGCAAAGTGCGCCCCCGCCGTTTCGCCTGAATTTACCGTCCATTCCGTACGACAGAGTTTAATATTTCAATGGGGACACTATGTGGAACGCAAGAAAGATATGGCTTGCTTTGGTTCACTCGTTTTTGGATCAAGAATGTTAATCAACTTTGTACTCGCTGAAATGTATGTTCTATGTTTTATATAGATTGGGGATTTTTAATAATTTTTTTTATATTGACGTATTATATTTGTGTATTTACTTCTTGAATAATAATTCGATGTTTTCTTTATGAAATGTAAACGATGGAAAAGAATAATTCGTTTTGCTCTTTTTGAGACAATTGGATTGGTCGGGAGTGAACGAACAAATTCAATTCGTTGGTTTCCGAAAGCAATCCAAATACTTTTGATTATTTAACAAAACCACGTTCTATCGTCAATATTTTTTAATATTTCACAATATCCATAAATTTTTAGCCACTCGTCGAAATGCACAAATACCAGTTATCATGTATTTACCCCCATGGATGCATATACAAATTTTTATTTAATCTACTCTGGCGAGAGGGTATTAACACACGGAAAGATGGATTTTACTGTTGCATAAAATACTTATCTTAAATAAGATATTAAATAAAGTGAACATACTGCAAAAATGTTTGTATTAAACCGCTTGAAAATCGGTCGATGTAATTGTTTACAACACAGGAGAACCATTTACAATCACTTCCGCGTTGGAACGATTAAAATGGAACACCCTGCGTAGGGTACAACATGTAACTTTCTGGAAATCCGATTGCACACGCCCAAATTATTCGGTTCTATCGAGTGCAACGTTCGACGCTACAATTTGAAACGGTAATCGTGTGCGTTAGTCGTAACGGGAGTCCATTATACTGGTACCAGGTAATTACGCATCAGTTATATAATCTCTTATATGGTTCAAAGCAATAACTCACGAGCACATTGCACAAAACACTGATATTAAAATTAGATTTATTATATACACAACATCAGATTTGTTTCCTGTGTTGATACCTATTTACATTTTTACATGTTATTATTCTTAACTCTGATAACGCTTTTACGCTTTTTCGACCAACCTCCACAAGATGTACAATATTTAAACTCGCTATTTGTTTCGATAAAAATAACCTCGAATGAACCAAGTCACTCCAAGATTTCCACCTCCGATTCGAACGTGTTAATTAGAGAGATAAACTCTATAACCGTGTAAGAACGTCGCTGAACGTTCGCCGTTCCGAGGGGTGGGAATCGAAGCGAATAAAACGCTCGTAACGAGGAGACCGTCCATTCGAGCGCGTATCAGAAATATCGTAAGACGCGAATCGCTTGTGCTCGACGCTGGGGAAAAAGCAGAGTCATAGTTGGGTCGAGTTAGGAGTGTTTTACTTTCGATTCGTTGCGTCTGCGACCCTCCGGGCGGTGTTCGACGAAGAAACTCGCAAGTCCGAACTTTTGCTCCTCGCCGTTGTCGGGGTTACGCTTTTTCGAAAAAGAGAAGAAAAGGAACCCACGGCCAACACCGAGAGGACGATCGATCGACGACCACACCGCGATTATTATTCTCCGAAAGGCAAACTTATGAAATCCTTCCTCGCGGTCGAGCGATCAATTCGAACCGAACAAACTTCCCCCGCAGTTTCTTCGGAAACTAGAAACTCCAACCCTTAGGCTGGCGAGCTGATAAAAAAATGTATTTTCTCTCTCGGAAAAGTTCGCGACATTATCGCGAGCTCGACTTCCACTTTCTCGAGGAGCTTTATTTGAACATTGGAGTTGAACACTTTTCGAAGGTTTTGTGTTAGTGGTTAACCCCTTCAGACTAACCCTTATCCATTGAAAAATAATTATTTTCCTTTATAAAGAGGAATCTGGTCTGAAGGAGTTAATATGAAAATTTTGGTGTAGTATTTTTTTTGGAAGCTTAAAGCTACACCAAAATTTGTAATTAATTTCTAATCTAAACATTCTAACCTAAACATCAACGACCATTTTCCTCCCGTTCAGTATTCACAACACTCCGAGCCTGACGTCACAAATTGGGGATAGTTCGATGAAGTTCGAGCCCGTCCGAAAAGGTGAAAAACAAAGTAAACAGTCGACGACCCAGCGGGCCAATTAAGCTCCAGGATTTTTCGAATATCGGTCGAAGAGCCTACGAGACGAGCAGGAAATTTCGAAGACAGCTCTCTCCCTTTCCGTTCTACCCGGTGCACAACCATCTTCGTCCCGCGTCTGGAGGACGGTCTGAAGTCGTAAACCTACCCCAGGATCCCTCTCATAAACGAGAAGCATTGTGCTCGACCTAAGTTCTGCGAACGACACACGCGTGCATCGGCCACGAGATGAGAGAGCAGAACGAGGAGGGATCGAAAAATGAAAAGAAGAAAACACGAGAAAGGTCGTGGAAACCCTTGGCCCTGTGTCTTTCATCTCTTTGGCTCTTGCTCCTCTCGTCTTTGTTCCGTGCTCGTCCTACATTCTTGCGCGTCCTTACATCTCCTGGGGAGGGCGACGTGCTCGAATGGAAATTCGAAACGACGTCGAGCGACTTTTATTGTTCGAAATATCAATTGAAAAGACTTACGAATGAGTACCGTGACGGCGACACTGCGGGAAGACTGGTGAAAAATTTCGGATACGAAGGAATAAAAGATGGACGACTTTTGATACGACTTTTTCAGGAAATACCACTGTCAATGGAGGTTCGATTGTCATATTTCCGTGCACTTTTGTGGTAGGTACATTTACGTATTTTTTCCTTCCTCCTTGTCTTGCTATGTCTTCTTTGCCCTATTTTCTCTCTATAAATCTTAAATTTCTAATCTGAGGTCATAACTTAAAATTATATTCTTTTATTTATTCCCCCTATTCTCTTTGGTCTTTTTTTCTTGCCTCTAGACCTATTAACACTCTCTACATATATAATTCTACATCACAAGATTTTAAGATCCTCTGCTATGTTTCCCGATCTTTCACTATATTGATAAACTCAATTCCATGCACTGTTTACAAATCGTAGTTTACGGGCGCAATTGCGATTCTAATTGCAATTCCGAAGTCGAATATGGAAATCCTAGGAAAACGCGACATGGGAGCAGGAAATATTGTTTAAATGTGAGCCAAAGGAGAAAGTCAACGTTCGTGCACGCTGGTTGGCCAGACGTCCGAGGATATAAACGCATTTATAATTGTATGCGGCGCGCCACACGGCAGTGTGCATTAGCGCATGCCAACTAAACTCGAAGCAACTCGAGCCCCGGTGACAAGTGCCCTCGTGGACGGCGCAACTGCAACGCGGGGGACCAGTTATTACTGTCATAGACACGCGCGCCCCGCCCTTCCTGCCCCCATCCACCCCCGTGTTAGCTCATGCTGCCCCACGTTCCGTTCGAGCTCCTCGCCGGAATACGGAATCAATGGGCCATTCGCCGCGCCCCGAATAAACATTTTGTCCGAATAATCGTACCTTTCTCCCACCCTGAATCCGAGCCGTTCGTTAAAAAAAATCGTTCATCGAAAAAGTGGACCCTCTGCAAGAAATACTTGGGAAAAATGTCCTAAAACCCTTTCCTATATACTATTTACTTTGTGACCATGTGCGCCATAGTAAGGTGTAATGTATGCAAGTGAATTATAAAGCTAAATATAAAGCCGTACAAATCGAGTAAAAATGGCCGAGCAGCGTCGTAAAGCAATCAACGATTTGACAAAGGTGCGATAACCTACAGTAAAATTTGAAGCGGTCGGCTCGGTCTCGGATAGGGTATCCTTGAAAACAGGACGTGAAAGGAATCGTGCTGAAACGCACGAAGCGCTAACGGTAAAGTTACGATCCTCCGTGAGACACGGCGAGAACAATCGGAAATAACTTCGTGTTATAGATTGTCTCGCCTGACAGACAATTCGCACGGAAAAACGTGAGAGAAAACAATGACACAACGTACTATTATTCACCAGAAATGTACGCACGCGTGAAGGGGAGATCCGAGTTTGCTCGGGGCGAAACGGTGCTCGCGAAACCGAAACGAGATTGAAAAGCAGAGAAAAGTTGCCTCTACGCGAGGTAAAATAAATATTATGGATTTAAATATTGAAGGCGACTGTTAAAAGTCTTTTACAAAAAAATAGATTCATTTTTATGAATTTTTAACAAAGTTGTTGAATCAAGTTCAGGAAGACTAAAAAATTCTCTACCCGTGCTTCGCATATTAATTATTCCGATTATCGAACACTCTGTGTGAGTCACTAATTTATTTGGGGATGTCGTCTCGTCCCTACTACGGAGTCATTTGCAACCCAAATTTTCACTCTAGTCGCGCATATTGATAATGGCAGCCATGATTATCGAGCATTATGCAAGATATTCATTGTATTTCAAAACTCTTAGAGAAAAGTAAAAAATTCTCCACCCTTATGTCGATAATCAACAGGCATGATTCGCGTAAATGATATAAAGCACCGCTCTAAATTTCGATTCCATTTAAGGAAACGCAAACAATTCCCCAGCCGTGCCTCGTATATTGATAACTGGTGTTGTCAATTTCCTGTGGATTGTAATCGCAACACAGATTGCTCTGCAAATTCGTATCGATGTCAAATTCCACTGAACACGCGCAAGTTGGGAGTGCATTAATCAACGTAGTTCGCTCGACTTAACCGCAAACTGAGGAACGCTAATTGCGCGAGGAACGAAGCGTCGCGCGGGGCAACCACGTTCTGCGCGGACCGGTCGCGATGGAATCGTATGTAAATAGAGCGGAAATGTTCTCTCTTTCGTGGCAGCGAGCGCGCGAACTTGCACGTGCACGGCGTCGATCAACGCGCCGCGTTCGCCTAATTAAGGCAATTTTCGCGATCGTCGCGAGTCACGAGAGCTATACCACTGTCGATTCATGCGACCTCGAGCGCGCTATACATCACGACGATTTACGAGCAAACGGCAGCTAGATAAAAAGTCACCGTGACGAGCTAGGTTAGGGAATGGATCCTCCAAAATAACGGTGTGTTTATGATTTTTCTGTAACTCGCCCAACTTTTGCCCGATTCAAATAAAATTTGAAAATTTGTGGTTAGGGGTGAAGAACGGACTTTTAAATGATAGAGCTTGATCTGGAGGCCTCAGAGTCTGGAGATCTCAGGATCTAGGGATTTCGAAGTCTGGAGACCTTAGAAGTCTTAAGTCCTAGATCCTAGGACCTGGAGATCTCGAGACCTTGAGAATCCAAGTCGTGGAGAGTGTTCCTATATCCTACATTGAAAAGTCGAGTTTATAATTATTATTAAGCCATGTTGGAATCTCTATCATTTGCGCAGGGCACTGAGAAGACCTTTTAAAAAACGATGGAATTTTTATAAAGCGTGTAATTTATAATTCTATAGATGATTATTCCGCAAACAAATACTTTAAATAGAAATACAAGAATATCTGTTGAAACTCTGCCTGTTCCTCATGTTCGACGAGTAGAAGTATTACTGAATATCGTTACGTAAGTAGACGCGAAGTCTTTTATTTCCACCGAAGTTTACTGTCTTGAATTTTTGCCACTTTTTCATACAAATACTCCAGTGTGCGGCGTCTGGAAACTGTTGTAAGCGAGCACGAGCGAAAGAGATTCCGGAGCGCTTAGCGCGACTGTGACGTTTGAAAAATGAGGATTCGAGGAACGTGCATGCTTCGCGGAGACCGAGTAACAGCTCCACTTTCGCGTGTGTGTTTATTCGCGCGTGTGCGAGGTGAATACGTTCACCAATGAGGTCAGTGTGATGTGAGAAGTGTAATACGGTTGATACAGCGAGTTGCGCGAATAGCGGGAATTTTTCGGGCGACGTTTAAAGGAATAGTAGCAAAGAGTAAACAGTAGACTAGGTGCTTTTATTCGAGCGATTTGAATCGTTCGAGACTGCTATGATTCATAGGTTTTCACGAAAAACAAGGAGTTAAAGTGGTGGGGGTAGCCTAATGATGACAGTGGGGATGACGTTGCGTTGACCTTCGACGGCCAATTGATTCTGACTCACCCTGAAGTAAGACTTCTGGGCAAATTTAATTAGGTAATACATTCAAAATAAACCATACTATGTTTCACCTCGCCACTTTTGCACTTTCATTCTCCTTCTAACTCATTTTCTCTTCATCACTTACAATTACACGCAATAAAAATGTGAAATAAACAAACAAATTCGAAGTTGAGCATACGACATAGAAAAATATTTGTCGGAGGCAAATAATAATTACATACAATTTGTCCGAGCCCCAAGACGCAGAATGCGCTTGTAAATTTCGCGACCCCGCCCCTGAATCGTTTTTACACATTTTTATTGAAAGCATCGAAACCTTTCGCTGCTCTGAATGGTTAGTTAGCGGACAGGCATAACTGAAAAAAAAAATACACCTTCCACCGTAATCATGAAACGAACGTTCTCCATGCGGACGTAACGCTTGTTTCAAAGTCCGGCGTTTAGAGTTACACGTTCGTCCATTTACGGTATAAATTCGCGCGCCGGCAAAATACCCAAACGACCCTCAATTAAAGTTTCAGTCGCCAGCCGTGGGGAGGAAAAGGGAACAGTGGAAAAACACGAACGGTGGAGAGCGGCGAGGCCATGGCAAAAAAAAAAACGAGGAAAATACAACGGCGAAGAACGACTCTGTATTTTACGCACGAGGATGCATGAGGGCGGTACATGCATCTGCGCGTGTTTTACGAGCCGCAGTAAGGAGTTATCGATCAACGCGATGCTTCGACAAACTTCGACCACGCGGAAATTGAAAATTCGAGACAACGTTGCGGCAACTTTCGAATGTTTTCGTCGCGTTATTTGGCCCTGGGAACGATTCTAGATAGGATAGGTTCCTCTGTCTAGGCGGTTACTGGATAGTCGCAGATAGGAAAACGAGACGAAAAGCTACGGGGAATTTGATGTAGAATGTGATACATAAGTGTAAATTACGCAGACGTAGAGGTTGCCAAGTGTTCATCGTCTCTTAAGAAAGTCACCTGGAAGTTAAACTGGATACTGGTACGAGTTAGTGTTACTTAATGAGAAAAAAAGGCGTGATAGTTTCGTAAAGACCATAATTTAACACTTAGGGCGACACCTGCGAGTTCACTCTTGACGTTAAAACATGCATATGCAAGGATTATACAATACTTTGCAGATGCGTAGAACACCCATGTATTATTTATTAATTGTTATACTTATTTCCACCTGTTAGATGTCACCCACTAGGGGCCGATTTTCCCCTAACCCTTTCACGTCATTCGCACCCCCATGTAGGCAGCAATTTCCCACTGTGTTTATTGTAAACATTGAACTACTCATTAAATCATTCGTAATTTCTAGAGTGTTATTCGAGTTTCTTTAATAACTCATTCACTGCCAGCTACGAGATGTCTCGTAGTTCAAATTAATTGCAATTACTCAAGGGATAAGTTCCTAACCTTTTTAGGCACGAATTATTACAAAAGAAGACTAGTTAGAAGAGTACGTGCAATTTATGGGTGTTACCAGATTCGTTCTCCTCACGTACAAGCAGTACACGACACGTTTCCTTATACCGTCTTCATTAAATAACCAATTTGACACAATTTACATCCAAACGTCGTCTCAATTCTCGGATTGTGAACCAGAATAGATAGTTATCCGCGTGCAAGATAGCTCATTCTCGCCCCCATCATCTCTGCCTCATCTCAGATTTGGACATGGGTTTGCACAGAGGAGTCGGAATCGCTGAAATTACCGGCACAACACCGCGCGCTTCGATGGTCTTTGCAAGAGCACCGTTGCGCCGTTAGTCGTCCCACTTACGGGGCAAACTCGATTCGCGCTCGTCAACGGAATCGAGCCGCCGGTAAATTTCATTATCTCGAAACCGCGAGAATTGAAACGACTTTCTCTCGACTGGGCAATTTGCGTCTCCCTCGCGCTCTTCTGCCCCTGGCTGCGCTCGCGGAGAGAAACTTCGTTCCGCGAATTCCACCATTCCGGTTTACAACACCGCCTCGCATAATGTTCCGAAAATCGGGACCGGTTATCAATACGCAAAGCATCGGTGAAGAATCGTTTCTCGTTGAATCGAACTTCGTCGAGTTCGCGATACTCTCGCGTTGGGGAATATGAAAGTTGGTATCCGAGGTTGCGTCGATGGCTGCCTCGGCACTGCTTTGAAGTTCGGTCGCGAGGTATGGAGCTTAACACCTGGATTACAGAAGGTGAACGTGTAGAACTATACCTTTGTGATTCGGAGAGAAACGAGCGAACTAAGCATTGTTAATAATTGAATTAAATGATAGTATGCATGTAAGTGGAAAAGTTTGTATATTCTAAAACAAGATCAAGTAACGCAAGATTCCTTATAAAATAAAATTAGTTGCATGGATCCCAGGACGATCGGTTGCGACGTTTCCAGGAAATTGGACGCGCTCGATCTCTCGAATAGGACGCGTTTCTCTCGATTCTCGAGAGCGATGCGCGACGCGTCGGCTCGCTCGATACGCGCAGGAATTCGTGAAGGCCCGCGCTGGATACACCGCTGAGACAAGCTGGCCCACCCATCGAGATCGAAATATCCTTTCCCTCTAGATATATGACGTTTACATCGTCACTCTTGGCACGTGGTATTCTATATACCTCTCTCTCTCCTCTCCTCTCCGCCTCGTTCCCCGCGCGACTCTCTTTGGTATCCGATGAAACGGGTTTCGCTCCCGCGTTCAAGTTCTACCTTCGACTCCGAACCCGCGTTCACGTTCCTCGGGCGTTCTTTCCGTTCGCCTCTCGTGCCCTCTCGCTCTCTCGAGGAATCTTCCGAGCTGCCGCGCCGGGGATAAGGATAATTGAATGATACGGAACTCTCGGTGAAGTAGCTTCCGTGAAAAATCTTGGAAGCGCCAAGTGCCTCCGACGTTCATACTACAGCGCCAGGAAAAGATGTTTATTGAGAGACTTTCAAGCCTCGGTATCGGTGCTTGCAAAACTCTTGCTTGGATCAAATATTCCTTAGGGGTAGGTTTACGTTATTCTCACCAGGCCTGCGATATCTGTGACGTGATTGATTTAATGATTTTAATGTTACGGAAGAACTTCCTTTTTCTTCTTAAGTGTACATCCCTCTGGTAGTTTCATCGATACCAAATGGAGCACGAAAAAAGTTCATGTTTTATTCCGATTCTTACCTATGTATTACCTTCAAATTTTGAAAATCCGATGTCTCAACAACGGAGATTAGTTTCTCTCAAACTTCAACAAGTTCGGCTCCAACCTGTTCCGTTAATGGTTGGAGCAGTGCCAGGATCGGAAAAGGGGATTAAGATTGCGGAAAATACGGCGATCCGCGGAAGAAACGGCCCGTGCCGCTTCGTACACGAGTTTTCCTTTGAAGCAGTTGACTCCCCAGTGAACTTTAAAGGAACACGTTTCCTGCTCGTGAACAGTTTGCGGATAGTTGGTGGAGTTCGATGGGCGTCGGGGGTTTCAGAGAAACGCGAGAGTCCGCGCTAACGGACGATCGAAGCCACCCTGCTGTTACGCTAATTGTCCATACCGTCTCACCTATGCAATTTGTGTACAAATACCTGTGGTTCCACGACGTTTATACAACGCTAAACTCTTCGGGAATTCGAGGAAGGCTGGCTCAATGCGACTGGAAAGTTTGCCACTAATACGAGACGATTACTGTCATGAACGATAATAATTATTTATTACTGTTAATTTTGTTTTTGTGCGAATACCAGCAGGAACGTGTATGCAGGTCCACGTAGGGAATTTTACTCTTTAAACACAGTAACTGGCTTAAGAAGAAGTGCAAAAGGATACATTCATTGGAAATTGTAACATTCATTTCCCCCTTTACAATATTCCACATTGTACACTACTTCTTGCATTAGTTACTCTCTTTATTTGTCTAATAATTGCCCAAAACATTGTGTCTCAAAAATAAACAAACATACTTCAGCCAGTATCAACGAAATCCCTTAAATTCTGAATAAATTAGTCGCCCCAAAAACAATTTAACAATTAGATTAATTTATATATCTTTCGCCTAGAAATTCTCTAATTTAAGGAGAACCTTTAAAACTCTTTATGTTCAAGGGTCACAGCAGTAAAAGAAACATTGCATCCGACGGAATCATTGGCAGCGATGAACGCATTACGTTCGTTCCAGTCAGCGACGCGTCGGCCGTGGTAATAATTCCCACGGGAAGGCACGAAGCTGGAAGAAAAGGCAGACGCGACGGCTATTCGGCACGGAGAAATTTAAAGAGGACCAACGGAGACGACGACGGGACGACGGGCTCGAGAGGAGCCGTATTTGCATTTACATTGGCGCGCTCAAATCGTCGGAAAGGAGAGCCGTCGTATAAAGGAAGCAACCAGGTACCAGGAGAAAGAGCTTTATCGCGCCGTGAAATCGATTTCCCCCCCGCGTTGTTCCGTCTTCGAATCCGAAATATAATATAAACACGTTCGCCAAATAACGGAACAAAATGCTATTCGCCGATTTCCATGCTACACCCTAAATATGTATGAGGTTGCGTTCCGGAATTCCTGTGGGCTTCTTGCGAAACTGAAGTCGAGATAATGCTTGGAACCATTTTCTACCCGTTAGTGGTGATTTTATTTTTGTGTTTTTAATAAACATTAATATGAAGATCGATCGGTTTTCAAATTTTTAAAGACGACGAAATCATTCGAAACTACGTTAAAACCGAAATGTGTAGGAGAATTAATCCCAGAATTGGTTGGTCCATCTTCAAGATTGCTTTAACATCTAAAGCACGTTGCACGTGCGGGGGGGGGGGGGGGGGGGGGGGGGTGGTGGTGGTGGTGGAGAGGTGGTCGGTTATGTTCGCGAGTACGAACTAAGAGACTTCCGTCGTAGCGAGCGAAAAGCAACGAAATCGCACGACAAAGAGCGCAACGAGCAGATACGGACGAGTAAAAATAAAGTAAGCCCACGGTAGACGGTGGGGGACGTATGCGTTTCAGAAAACCGAGAACGAAAGCTCTCGCTACGGGGACTCCCGCCATTACCGCCTCGGAGAGCTGGCCGCGCGAACGAAGACGAAAAACACGGGAGGCCCCCGCGTGGAAAAAAGATGGAACAGCGGAGAAACGGTTACGGAGATCCCTCGGAAACACGGACAAAGAGGGATCCCGACAAAGTTACGAGGGCTGCAAGAAGCGAGGGAGAGAGGAGATTCCTGGATAGAGGCTGCGAGGCGTGCAGTCGTCGAGAGGCATCCCGGAAAAACGAGTAGTGAAATTAAAAGCGAAAGCGGAAATTGAAACACATCCTCTTTCTTCCCCTTTTTTTTTTCACTCTACCCGTTGGCTTCTAGACGGCCGCGGTCGCTATCGGTCATTAACTGTTAAGCGTTTTATCTTTTCCTGGCCAGACCGCGGCTCGGTTAACCCCTTCGTGCTCAAGGTTTTCGATACACGTCTCCAGACGATTTAGGTGGCTGCGGATCGAAGCGGCAGGTTCCTTGGCAGTGAGAGCAATTTATATTTATAACAACGTTTTCTATGACCAGGGATATCCTCGAGGTTTGATGAGTTGGAATGAGGATGCTGCGAATATTTGGTAATTTACTGGTTTCCTCATATAATATTGGTGGATTAAATTTATTAGTCCTACAATTTCATCGTATTTGCGACAAAGCAGGCCGACGCGCAATATAGGAAATAAATACCGTCGCGTGTAGGTGCACGAAGGAGTTAAGCGGTTAATCGAGTAAATCGTTTAATTGGTTGTGTGCATGGTCAGGTCGGGCGACTGCTCCGCGACATGGCGGATAATTGAATTTGACCGGTGACTTTTCAGCAGAGGATTACTTTTCCGCGGTTGCGGTGACGTTTGCGCAACACTGGGCTGGAAATGAGCGAATAGAGATCGCCCGCTTATGCCACGGTTAATGGAAAAATAGCGTTACTCTTTTTTCCGCTACGAGACACTTTTTCATCTAGCGATACATTTACGCTCGCATCCTTTCGCTATGTATTTACGTTTTGAAATGAATATTTCATTTTGGGGAATCCGAATTAAAATTAAAATAATCGGTTGGAAAGTGAAACTGAGTTCTCTATAAAAAAAAAAGTGTTATGCGGCAACAGATGGCATGATTTTAATGTGAGGAAAATAACAATATAGAGAAATTCGTTTTCTCTTTTTAAACAATTCAATGCCAAGCAGATTTAAAGCGTTTTGCGTTGGGCGCCAAGATTTAATACAGATGTGTAATCTAGATTATTTTGATAATAAAAAGTGATGTTAAGCAATCAATTTGAACTATGAGAATCATTTAATTTCCACTCCGATCCAACGATTCTACGCGAGGAAAAAAAAACAATAGTCCCAGTTTTCGGTCAAAAATTCCAGACAGTCCTCGTATTGCGCGATAATGCAATTGCGATTCCTGGTATCTCATTGACGTAGGGGAAACGACAAAATTAGATAACATTTGACCAGCGTTTCGACATTTAAATAACCAGCACGAAACGATCTCTTGACCATGAGATCGCCCCGAGTCGAACGTAACTACCGAATCGGGAGGAGCAATATACGTATAATTATCGTCGCCTTTCGAGCGATTCGAATCGCCGATAGCTCACTGTTATCGTTGTCGTTTTCGCCTAATGACCGTCACGCCTCTGTTTCGAGTCGACTCTCGCGAAACGTTAACGAGCGAATTCACCCTCGATTATTAAACTTCGTTTCCTAAGCGTTTCGCCGGGTAAACAGAGACGATGGAAGCCCCGACGAGGCTAATTAGTACACCAGCCAACGGTGTGGCGCATATTTAGACGCTCGAAGGAGACGAATTGCGCGCGTTGCGCCAGTTGAATCGAACGTAATCGCTCGTGCAGACCGAAATTTGTACTTTCGGTGGCTTGCGTGTAGTAAACGCTCCGACCATAGTTAGCGCTTCCGTACTAACTGGTTAATGTTTACCGTCGCAAAGGGAGAGTAACGAGCTGCTCGATCGACGCTCGAATTTGGATATTTAATTCACCGTTGCTAATCGAAATCCTCGTGTCGCGGAATATTTTCCTGCGGTATCGAATGTCCAATATAAATTCAGTACGCGTACAAAGTGTATACTTTGAACAGTAACTTTACCAGTTGTGTAAGATGTTTACCATCTTTGTTTAAATTTCTATTGGACAAGCTAACCTGGCACATAAATATTTAATTACAAAATCGGAACCACCGATACCTTAAACAAATCATTCAAAAAAAAAAAAAAAAAAAAAAAAGTTTCAATTGGAATCAATGATACCAATAAGAATTTACTCGATCACATTCTTCAACTTTGTTTGCCTTAGAAAGGGCAGAAGAAAGGGTCAGGAGGCTACGAAGACTGGCATCGGACTTATCGGAGCCAGAGTTCCATTTCTAAGGTAAGTTTGTAAGCGACTCGTCTTCGTCCATAGCGAAGTCACCGTTCCACGACTTCGTCAAGGGTCGTCGATTCGAGCAAACAAGCGGGGTGGATTATTGGAATTCGAGAAAGATTTCACGGCGCAAAGTCGCGACGAGCCGCGGTTCGCTGAAATACCGCTTAATTCCAACAAATCGTTCCGAGCCAGGAGCCGAGTGTGAATATGGACGAGGAAACGAGAAGGGAGAGCACGAAGCCGGTAAGATGGGTCGAGATAACGCTGAGCAGAATGGAATGGGTGCCGACTCGACGGAGGAATAACCTTATTTACCGAAAGACCCACGATTATCCCTTCCACCCTTTGCCTCTGCGCTGCTCTTATCCCCTTTCACCCGCTTCGCGTTTCCCTTAAAGCGTGGTGATAAATTGTGATAGTATCGGAGACGTATAAACAAATCTCTGCGCCCTCTCCATCTCCGCCTTGGACCGCTTTTCCGTCTCCCTTCGCTCGGTTCTGCTTTCTTTTCTGGGCTCCATTCGTGGTCAGTGCTCGAGAGACGGAGCAATCGATCAATCTTTCGAGCGTACTCGTCTGTTAATTCATATCGCTCTACCTCGACTTCGGGCTGCGTTTCGAATCGTGCACCCACGTTCGCGTATGTCGATCGATTTTCCCCTGACAGGTGAAAAGGGGAAAAACTTTCGCGCGAAACGCGGACAGGCTCGAGCGGTGGTCGAGTAATCAGAGGAATTTCATGCGGGTGATCGATAGGGGACGATTCGACTTGATCTTACTCTACGGTGCCGAGTTTCACTTCCACCTACTCGAATCTGCTCAAGGCTACTCGAAGCTACGCGAGGCTACTGAAATTCATTGAACTGTAATAAAGTGCTCGACGATGATCTACTCAAGAGTGAGATAGAAACATGTTTAACACGTTCACTGCCAAACGAATATTCTTGAACATTTTATCGTGGTGTTTATTTTTATAACTACAAAACTCATCAATTTCGTTGAAATTCATCTTCTTATTTCTTGAGTGTAAAACACTGTCACCCATGTATACGGGTGACACGATGATCGACGTATTAATATACTTCCGCAAGTACGTTTGAAGAATACGATAAAACAACGTTACGATTTTCAAACTGAGCATTAATACAAACAGGGAAGTGCCTGAACAAAGTCTGAAAAGAGACTGCAACAGGAAAGCAGTCGAAGAATGCAATATTCAGACGCGTGTAAAAGGAGCCTGCTTGGGAAACGTGGTTTCTAATTAAGTAAAACGGGGACAAAAGCAACCAGAGGACTCTGCACGCTCATGCACACGGGCTGATAACGGGATCATAAATTGAAATTAGTTTCCCGGAGAATTATTATCCCGCGTGTGTCAGTTGCGAGGCGCTCGACACTTTTTTCAAGGCTCTGTTCGCCTCCTGTGGGAAGCTTTTCCAGGGTCGACGAATCCTTTATTGCAATGGCTTGTCCCTCCAACCCGAAATCGTCGACCCTTCTCCACCACCCTCGAAATCGTCCGACAAGCAGGATTATATCGCCGGAAATATCAATGGGAGCTCTCCTTTTCATCCTTTCCCGGAGCACCTGTATTTTTTTTTCGTCTTCTTCGGGGAGACTTCAACGGAATTACGCTCGTTACGAATCCAGCGAATCGCCGCACGAGATATTATGAAATAATACCGTGACGAGCCACGTTCTTTCCCCGACGACCCATTTTCAATTATCTTTAATCTGTTTCCACTCTTTACGGATTTCGTTTCTCTCCGCTGTTGATCCTCAGTCGGCTGAACGGAGTTAATTCGATTCTAAAAAAACAAAAGACGAAATACTTTAACTAAATTGCAACCAGGGTCGAGTCGGGATTTACTTGTTACGAGACTATCAACTACCGAGAACAATGCATGCCTGTTCGACATAACGTGAAGAAGAATTGTTTCGAAACCTTTAATGTTATTTTTTATTAACCTTCCAGTATTAAAATAAAAATATTGATCAGGGCATGACACATAATGCTACAATGACCTGGAAAGTCGTGCTCGAGTCGAATTGAAAAGAGTTTTGCACGAAAGACCATCGAGTTGTCACACAATTGGCAACTCGAAATAGCTTGACGATAAGTGTCAGTGACATGCTCGTGGAAAATGGCACACCAGACATGCGCTGTATTAACTAGGCGTTATTCCGTGGGTCCTTGCGGTTGTTACAACCTTTGCGACGTGATCGACCGCGCGATAGGATCTCGGAGAACCTTTTTCGGCTGGTACGGTAAAGTGACGAAGCCTTTTCGACCCTTACTTAGGGTGGAGACGAAATGAATCACACTGTCATTTGTGACCAATCGCGTTTCTCGAACTTTGCGTGCCGGTTCTATCGACGTGCCAAACTTTCGGCAATTTTGACCAATCGAAACTCAATTTGCTGAAATATTTCATATAAGAAGATCCTCGTTCGTCAAACTCACTTGGCAACTTACAGGTATGGAAACAATTCATGCACCGAAGTAGGGTTAAAAATGTTTTGGGAATTTGTGCAATCGAAGAGAAAATGATGGAATCTATTTTTAATTTTCACAAAGGAAGTCAAACTTTTTTATCACAAGTTTTCGCTCCAATTATTGAAACAAATTTTCACAGAAAAATGAAGACAAGTTGCACAGTGGGCTTTAACAAGAAAGATCGACTTTGTAATCGTTTTAGGTTCCCTTCAAAATTAAGTGTGCATCGAGGAATGTCCAAAAGGGAGAGCGGCGAATGTTTTATTACAGTGTTCGAGCTATACGGGAAGAAACTTTTATTTCGATGCAAGCGCATCATCATTTCTTTTCAATTCGCTCGATAAACGCGTTCACGGTAAATATGTATATCCGAAGGGGGGATCAGCGCCTCCGCCTCGTCGAGACCTCGTTTCACGTCCGCTCTCTCGTCCCGTCGCGTGAGGCGAAACGCTCGCAGAACGATTTTTCACGGGCATTCTCCTTCGACGATAGACTACGAATTTATCACGACGCGGATAGCGGCTAAGCAAGCATTGTTCAACGTCAAACATCCACCGACTCGACATCCTTCCTCTCCGAAGGGAATTCAAGGGATGTACAGTACGTCCCTTGTCCTTTTTATCGTGGCCATCTTGGACGCCTCCGTTACCTTCCAGAACGAGAAAGTATCTCAAAGGGAACGACCACAGACGTGTACAAGCTCAACATTGTCATCGATAGCACATTAATCAATTTACGATTGATTATTTAGATTCTAGTTAACACACCTGGTTGCATAATTGCAATGTTCAAAATACAAGACTATGAAACTTCAGATTTGATCGAAATGGTGACTACTAGGTTAACATTAAACCTACCACGACCGGTCAAATGACCGTGTTCAAATATAAGGAATTTTTGCATTTGATTAAAAAAAGTGTCTTTAAGACTAGTAATTTATCCTATAAATACAGAAATAGTTATAAACGAACGTTGGTAGGTTTAGTGTTATTACTCTTGAAATTTTCTACTGTATTCGACGCTGCTTCGAGGATTAATCTAATTACACATGTGGATGTTTGTTAGTAGACTGCCGATGCTTACGCAAATGCATGCTTCGTACGCGAATATGCAAATGGTGTGCACTTACATGCAGAATGCATGCAAATACGCGGGAAATATGCAAAATGTGCACATGTCATCGTAGCCGTCAGTCATCACCACCATCATAATCTCGGCCATTATCATAGTCGTAATTATAGTCACTAGTACGATCAGTATCATATTCGCTGCGATACTCGCATTCGTCAACATCGTAGTCCCTACTATGAACACTACCAAGTGACCAGCAAGGCTATTATCATATGCACTATCATAGTCGTTGTGATACGTAGCAAAATAATCCATACAATTGCTTCATCGCGTGATTTCGCATGTCGTGCGTTACTCGTGCATTTCGCCTACCGTTTTCCCTCGTAAACGCATACTTTACGCGCACGAGAGACACATGCACCGTTCGCAGGGATGCCTCACGTCGCATACCTTATTACAATCCATTGGATACATCGACGACGAGCCGCGATACGGTTGATCCGATCGCTGCCTATGCGACCGATTATCGACGCGCCGCGCTACCGTTCCATCCCTCGGCGATAAATCTGCCGTCACGATGTCTCCATTTCTGGCGGCGTTTCTCTATCCCCTCGTATTTATTTTATTTCACCATTACGCGGTATCCTACGAAACTGATAGGAAGACGCGAACGAGCTCGTGTCCTGGGTGGCGTTCAGCTTCGGGGGAGACGATTCAACGGAGGAACGTCTGTTACGGCGCACGAGCGAATTTGCATGGAGAGCGTTCCGTGCGGAGCGAGCGAGAGAGAATTGGAGAGCACAGGAGAGAGAGAGAGAGAGAGAGAGAGAGAGAGAGACGGGAACGGAACGGCCGAGAGAAACAGTTAATGGATTGACACGGTGGATTGCAATTAAGTTAACGGTCGAACGCTATTCCTGGATTATTTCTGGCGGCTCGAATGGATTATAAATATCAGGGATACGAATTCAGTTAATGCGAACCGATGTGGAGTGTAGAACGCGTGCTCGACGGTGTTTAATGCAATTCCAGCGAAGATTAAGCGACGCGAATACATCGGCGGGGAATAAGCTCCGCATTAAACATCTACGGAACCTGTTCGAACCAGAATCTTTATCGCGGAATCGAGTTGCGCGATTTCCAATGCTACGCGTGGTTTCGAAGAAACTAAACGGATGAAAATGTGTTTTGAAAAACATTTATCGCAGTCTCGTACTTGTTGCTTTCCTCGAGATTCTGGTTTCAGAGGTATTAACAAGGTACTCCGAAGGGGTGGTTTCGAGACAACAAGATAGCTGGTAATGTGTTTTAACAGCATTTATCGCGGTGTTACGGAATATAGGATGCAATTAGTAGTTTTTACTTTTTCAAAATTTGTTATGGTTTCTGTGTGAAGACAGAGTTACTCCGAGAGGGTGGTTTAGCATTGGGATTAGACACACGCCGAACACATGCAATTGTGTCTATACGCGAGGATAAAAAGCATACTCATATATTCTACATGTAACTCGCAATTACGCGTATGGAATTAAAGATCTGAAGCGATTAAATCGGCGAACGTCGTTAAGAAGGAGGTTGATTCGTATAAATTCACCCCTTCGATTTCCCCATGAATTGTTCGAGACGGTTCATGGGGGAACACGAAACGAATCTTCTCGGATTGGATCAGTTCGCTCGAGTTTTCCTTCTTTTAAGAAGTCCAGGCGCCCCCACCCTTTCAAACTACCCGCGCGTATCCTAGTTGGGCTTTTCTTGCCCGACTTTCGCGTAATAACCGGAAGCGAGAAGCGAGGGCAAAGTGGATCGCATCATAAATCTGCTCGGCGCTCAACAATGGAGAGCCTTCGTCTCTCGTGAGTACGATCAAAAGAAGTTTCGCGGAACTGGCTACCATTATGATAATCCGTCTACCATCCCATACAGGTTGTAAAAAATGAACGACCGACTCAGTATTTTCGACCTCGACACTTCTCGCCACCCTTTGTCCCGTCGACCAGACGATCTCTCCAGTGTTCGCAAACTATCGCTGAAATGGACCTGGGTGAAATTGGTTTTCGTTCTGTGTTCATCCTTTATGTATGAATCAACTTCGGAGTGTTGGTAGACGATCCTCTAATCGTTTCTTAATTCTTCTCTGAATTAAGATTTTAATGAGTCCTTGATATAACGTCACGTGTCGGGGTTTTTACTCCAGAAATCAACATTTTCTGTTTAATTTACTCTTTTTCATTGGCAAAGGATCCTAAATCCAGTGTCAATACTCTCATAACGTACTTCTACAATGCTTTTAATTTATTATTATTCCTGCATTTTATATTACCGTGTTTTTATAAGGATAAGACCGTACTTTAAGTATCAGAGAGGATTCCTTGTTTATCTGTCGTTTCATTGGATGGAAATGTTCCTTTTGTCGCTTTCAAGTAATCTGGGAATGAAAGGGTTGACAATGGGGCAAAAGTAATTAAGAAATGCTAATGGGTATCGCGACCATCCACGGAACGACTCTTGATTAGCGAACCTAAGTGCTCCGCGGCCTTTCAGACGGCTCTCGGTGCCAATGGGTTAAATCAATAGCACTAAATGCGGACATTTGTTTACCGATAATAGAGGACAGTCCAGTATCGATTCCGACGCCTACGATTCGAAATCGTCCGTCGTCGTTTGTGCACTTCCGCGCTTACAACGTGAACAAACTGAAACGTATACCGACTCGCGACTTCTGTTCAATTGAATTCTTACTCAAACTGAGTAAGGTAGTTTATTTCTATGTCTTTGTTTTACTTTGATAATAAACTGAACGTAATAAAAGAAAGGAAAATGTGTACGTAGCAGAATAAAATAGAAAAAATAATTCACATTACACTTTTCAACGTGAAACTTTTTTATTCGTAAAATTCGCTAGCAACACCTCGAAATGCAAACAGGACAAAAATGTCGCGTTTAAAATTCATCGTAAATGAATAAACAGAAGCACTGAAAGTATCGCATTCAAGCTAATTTTCAATATCAATATTTGCCAAATTCTTTCACTTCAAATATTTTAAACTGTATCTATTTAAATTTCAAAAAGTTTTGAAAAAACACGTTTTCTAGAATACGTGTTCACGTCGAGGATGAACGTTCGAACAGATCTAACGAGGGAACACCACACGGTTGAAACAGTCCGCACTGGCTCCAGGCGGATTAGCTGGATTCATTTACGTCGAACCGATCAGGTAACCTTCGAGAGCCCGACAGCTACTCAAGGTTAGTGGATACGAGAAAGAAGAGCCGCTTCAATGATCTTAAAGCGCCTCGACACCCCGGATATACGTTTATTACTCGATATCCATCCCATCGCTCCGATTCTACTTGTGATAAGAGCATGGACGCCTCAACGCTCAAACTTCTCTAATCGAACAGTCTCTAATACAGTGGGTGTAGAAAGTATTCGTACACTGATCAATTTCCAAAAAATCTGTGTAAAATTGTAATTTATTAACTTATTTTTTGTAAATAATGACATTCTACATATTCTCGGAAGTCTTTAAGATAGATATAATCCAAACAACATTTACTAGTTAATGTAATTTGTGAAATTAACAAAAAAAAAAACAATTAATCGATAGAAATGTTGAAGCAATAAGTATTCGGACAACTGTTTAAAAGTACTTTACTGGAAATTTGATGTTTTCTAATTCGTACGGAGCAATAAACTAACGTGTTTACGTTACAAACTCTATTGTAAATGGTTCGTCATAAGAATCGTACAAATACTGATTGCTTCTATACTTTTACCCACTTTTCGCATTTTTTTGTTAATTTCACAAATTATATTAATTAGTAAATGTTGTTTGGACTACATGTATCTTAGAAACTTCCGAGAATATGTAAAATATCATTGATTATAAAAAAAGAAGCTAATAAACTACAATTTCACGCAAAAGTTTTTTGGGAAATTGATCGGTGTACGAATACATTCTTCACCCACTGTAAGTGTTTGAAACGTTTAATGTAAAAATTATCTTATTGTAGGAACATAGGAACATAGGATCTTTCGTAGAAGGAGTAGTTCATTTTGTAATCGAAACACTATTGGTGCTTCAATTTGCTTTCTGACGAGATAAGTTTCAAATGTTTAGTATAAAAATTATTCTATTATGACGAGACCACGACAAATGTACTCAAATTCAACGTTCTTTTCTCGTGTAAAAGATAGACCATATTTTGGAGCAGAAACACATAGTTAATTTTTCCATGCAAAAACTCTCCTCTCGGGCATCATTCTCCGCGAAGGAGGCACAAAGGTCGTCGGCTTTCCTTTCCATTTGCAAATTTACCAAGCATCCCCAGAGTTTGGATCGTGCACTCCGTTCGTGTGCAGGAATAAGAATAAGGATGAAGATATACGTTTCCAGCGCGAGCGAACATACACGTTCGGAAAAGGATCCGCGGTCGCGTGTTCAGCGTTGCTTGGACTAAGTCGACGAGATTTATGCCGTGCGCCGCGAGGTGACTTCGTCATAGAAACCGCTCGTCCCTTACCGCGAAATCGATATAGTGCTTTCGAAGTCCTGCTGCGTATCTGCGCCCCTGTTCTCAGGGTGCTTCCAACCAATAAATAGAGACCCGATCAGTCGCGTTTCTCCCCTCGTTTGCTTTTTCCCGTCTTATCAGCTCTATTCGTGGTGCGATGCAATTTTCTGCTATGACTTGTTGGTAGGATAAATAAATAAATTTAAGGATGGAGACCTTTTGGTTGAATGTACAATTATTTCATTTTTTTGACAAGAAAACCACATCTTTCAAAAGGTATAAAGCTTGCTGTTGTAAAGGTACTAATTTTGTACGCATACCAAATTAATTAATACATACGGATGTTTATGTACTTAACAACATTTGATCGCCGTGTAATTGTGATTCCTCATTTTATATTCCAACCGATGTAAACAAAACAATGCTCGTAAACTGTTCCCCGTATCGATAGTGGGAAAGATAAACACGAACAATAAATGGCATGTCACGACCACGTCCAATGTCGTCGAGTCCTATAATTAGCATCAGGAATGTAAACAGCGAGTCAACGTGACTATACCGTTTTATTCGAGACAACGAGCACGTTGATTCGTAAAAGTTGACGATGAGGAAATATTATAATTGGAGTAATGAGATCCCCGGCCGAGATAAGCGTCGCTCCGAAAGATCGTATCGACAGTCGCCGCGAGAGCAATGATTTCTCCATCGCTTTGAAGTCGAGTCGCGGTCGAAGGCTTTCGACAAAAAAAAAGCGAAAAGACTGCTTTCACGGTAAAAATTCAACCCGATGAAAAACGCCAGTAACGTTCGCCGTCTCCGCGACGATATTTCTTTCTTCTCCTATTTCTTTTTTGTTTTCTTTCTGTACTTTGTGGAACCCTACCGAGGGGATACTCGAGCGACGGCCAAGGAACCGTTCTCCATTGTGCCGAACGTGTACGTATAATAAAAGGTTACAAAGGTCAGCGAACATTCGAGAAACCCGGTTCTGTCCCCCTCCCCTTCCCTTGTAAAACGAAAGAGCCAGAACAGGGAAATTTTCCAGACGCCCAGAAAAATGTCCCCGACGATCTACGGAGCAGGTGGTGAGAACGGACCTGCGTCGCCCTTTACAAACTGCCCCATAAGAACGCAACACGGTGCACGTGTGTTGTCCGCGTTCGCGTGAAATCGCATATTTCGTTCAACGGATGGATTCTCGATGAGAGACCGGCCCACCGAGTTGATGGATCAGGAGCAATTGGTTGACTGAATTTCTTCGACTCCTGAGTGCAAAATAAATCGTTCAGGGGGAGAGTTACCAACCGTAACCTTTCATGGGATATTCTTACTTTCCACTTATACAACCCAAATGTACTTTGGGGGTGGCGAACATGAGGGAACCAGGTGGTGGATAGACGATTGCATAGGGTTTTATGATTATGGGACAGGGAACGAGCGAAATTGTTGACTAAGAAAGAAATTTTCACATTTATATCGGCAATTATGTTAAAACGGTGACTCTCACTAAAACAGTATTATTAGACTGCGGATGTTTGTACAAATTCAATTTTCTATGGATGTAGATAATGAAGTGAAATTTAAATGAAAATGTCTCTTATTTTCTAAACAATGTAACTGTAATAAATGTTCTATATTTTTGAAGTTGTTCCTCCATCCTCATTTGCCATAAATGAACTTCCGCAGCCCACTCATTAGAAACAAACAACTGGAGTACTATTATTTTTGCCCACGAAATTGGGTTAGTACTTCGAAATTATTGGGCCCCAATAATTCAATAAGCTCTCATCTCCTTAAGAAATTGGAAGAAGAAGAAAAACAAATCAATTAAGCCAACCGTAATCATTCCAAGAAACGATCTAAATATATCACAGAAGATATGGGAGCGAAGATAAAACTCAGAAGGAATAGAGGTTGAGAAACCCTGCTCCGGAGGGTCTGAAAAGCGTTCGTTTACATCTGTGGGGGTGAGTGGGTTCTCAGGGGCGGCCACGTCGTCGTCAGAACGGAGTTTATGCTACGAGAATAGCGAGCCGGGTATCCGAAAAGTTTTGGCGCGAACGCAGTCGGATGAAGCGCGAGTTCCGGTGTCTTAATTATTTCGGAGTGTTTTAATTATTTTCAGCGGTGTAGCGTCGCCGAAAAAACGTGGGAAACCGTGGAAATTTGAACGGTGGCGGTCTGCAGTAACAGTGGAAGCGTTGATCGTCGGCCTATCCGATAAAAGTACAAGGTTAACGTCACTCGTGTATGGGACTGATAAGAACTACCACGCATCGTTCTAATAACTCACACAACCGAACGCGTCGACGACAACTGAAAACTATCTTTAATTACGTTCGCAATTACATAACCGCCTCGAGCCGTGGCCACGATGCCCCCCACCCCCCTTATTTTCCTTTGTTATTGTATCGGCACATTCGTGTTCAGGAAATACAAAAAAAAAAGAAAAAGAGAGAGAAAAAGTTTGATTCCGTTGTTTGTGCAAAGCAGAAAACTAATCGTTTGGACGTTAAGGTATGCAGAATTTACTTTAATTACTCGCCAACCTTGGCTACCACGCTTTATGTTACCAGCGATGTCATTGAAAGTATAACGGAAAGACATAAGGAAGTGAATTGAGTGAAAAGATAAGATTTTTCTCTGATTTTGAAGTAATAGAATTTTCTTTCCATTAGAATGTGTTTTTACTGCGCCTGATAGAAGAGATTCGCGTAGAATATATTGACCTTCGAATGTATGCGTATAATGTATGGTAATGCGCAGCGTATGTATGCATACATGTTTAACGTAGACACTAAATTGCCTCCGTACGTTGAATTACGATTTTATAAGAATAGCTCCTCGGAAGGTCAGCCGAAGATCAGCGTATTATACATGGTTAAATTTGTCGTTTCATCAACGGCAGTATTATATCATTAAAAACGAAGCATTCTATTTGAAAAATTATCAGTGACCTTGAAATATCCGAGTACGTGACCTTGAGGAAAAGATCTTCATCTCTGTACTTATCTTCACGAAACGAATATTTTTCTCGTTCTCGTGGGAACAATCGTTGAATAAATAAATATCGTACGCTGTTAAACCTGCTACAATTTGGAAGAACAATTTCACAATTGTTTCAAATAATGTCCAGGCTCTGTTTATTGGCTCGATATAGATATTGTACGGTCCCTGAGCCTCTCCAGAATAAACGAACAATCCCCCAGTGGGTCAAGTTCGACCGAAACGCAATCACGAGCTTTCGTTACCGTTGGTAAACGCATTTTAACGCGATATCGGCGATACCTCCCGAACGGCTGCACTTTACTCAGCGACAGAGTAGCCAGACACGGTGGCTAGAACGTTGAATAATTATTCGCAAAGTGTAACCGTTTGCAAGCAAATTAATTGTGGGACGTCCCGGTAACCTCGTTACTTGTTCCTAGCGTTCGTGCTTTCTTCCTCTTCGGCGCGCTTCAAGGATCTACGCGTGCAGATCGAGCGAGACGAGCCATAAAACGACGTCGTTACACAGGCACTGTAAAATTATCGAATTACCAACTGTATCGTTTCTTCGTTCCTCGAGGCCGTGCTTTCCACGCTTATTACTTTACGCGCGAACGCGGTACACTGAATCAAACGGCCTAATTTTCTCTTTGATGTTCCGTTCGCGGCAGTCCGTCGGGCAAATTTATCGGTCGCTCGAAATATCATGCGTTTCGCCTGCCCTTGTTGATTATTTTCGAGAATTTTATATGAAAGCCGAGGTTACTTAGGCTGGAACCCAAAAATGTTGCTTTTGATGCTCGAACGATACGTTTACCAGCAGGACAACGCGAGGGCCCGCGTTTCTTTACCAGTCAGAAATAAATTGGTAAGGTTCCATTTGAAGAAAGGTAATAGAGCAAAATGGATCGTATAGAATTCGGTAATGTAACGTAAAGCATAAAATATTACTAAAAAAACGAGGGAAACTTTAAGGACAAGGTAATATTACTTCCCAAAGGAGATGATACGCTCCGAATGAACAGCCAAGAAGAAACGAACGCTTTTCCCCCCGAGACGAGTCGAGCACCGATGCTTTTTATAGACACCCCCCTCCCCCTCCCGTGTTCGATAAACTCGAAAGTCAATCGATGTCAATTAAAGAGCGCGCGAGCTTCATTAGAACACAATTAAAAAAAAAAGCCCGGTCGCGTAATTCTGGCGGTTTAAACGCGTCGTTAAAATTTGTCGGTGTACGTAGGTACACGAAACGTCGACGAAAAAGGGAATACGAGGGCTCGTCCAATTCTCTGTACGGAAAGTAGTTACGTATTAAAAGTTCCTTTCATATTTAATTACAGTTTCTGGAATTTTGTCTCGTATCGCGGGCCCCTTTAATTTAATCTCATTTCTATGCAAGCTTTTCAAACATCCGCGCGGCAGCTCGACTCTATTCATTGGAATACTGGTACTCCATACTTTTCCACGCATTCCTCACCCCCGCGAAAATCCTTTGGCATAATAAACACGACGAATCCGCGAATGATGCGTTTCACGAACAATTTTTCAAGTTTAACCACTTGCGAAAGGTGTACGAAAGTTCGTAATTATAAAATGATCAGAAAATACAAGTTATAAACATACAAATAATCTATTCTTCATTTGCCAAATAATTCTACTAAATTTTGGAGTAACTTTGAACCAGAAGTCGGAAACATTAATATTACAATAATCAAAATTTCTTGAAATATCTATTTTATCTCTGTATAATATGGATTGCTCTACTAAAAAAAGGTTTGGAAAATCATGCTCCGATACTGCATCCTTCTGCGAATATTTCATTTCGTACTCAACAATTTTACCAAGAAAGAATAAATGAAATAATATGTTTATACTTAAATGGAATTGTGTCGAGACCTCGTGTTTATTTTTAATTCCAGACCATGTCACTTTCAGCGAGTCAAGTGCAAAGACATGCGATCGTGCGCAGCAGTTGTTGCTTAATAATTATTTGACAACAGGTCGACGCGAGACTTAAACAACACAGGATTAAAAAAGAGGCTGCGATGGCTCGACTACTTTTCAAACAAAGTTTCCACTTTCACGGCGAAACATTCTTTCTCCGATAAGATAGCATTTCCACGCGAAGAATCTTAAATAGATTGTCAAACGGGTATCAACATTCCACCAACTCGTATTACGGGCACCAAGATAATTAAATTTACTTGTTCAGTGTCAAACGCAACGATTAAACGCTGAAAAGAATGTCAACAATGGTAGGTCTAGTGCTCTCCTAATAAACAGACTACACTAACTTTAATAAACAGCACAGTACTGAAAAGTAATTTTTAAAACAAAATCATTAGCAGCGAATATAAATATAACAATTTCAATGATAAATGGACAATTTTAATTGTCCAAAACATTTTCATGACAGTAAAGCCTCCATTATGTGAGTTAATTGAGAAACAAAAGACCAACGAGTGATTGGCACTCGATTCTACATAATTTGTTTGCAAATAACTTTAATAGGCGCTAACAGAACATTTACGTCGGATAATATATCGAGGCAAGCAGCTGATCGACAAACTAAATTAAATTGTCCTTACGAGCAGTACATATTTACTCGTAAACTAAATTGATAGTATTAATTAACGCACGTTAAGCTACGGAATCAGATCAGTGAAACGGAATTGCGGGAAGCAAACAGAAACGAAATTGATCGCGAAGAGGTGTCCTGCCAAAAACTGTAGGAAAATTTGTTTGCAAACACAAGCTGGCCAGCGTTCGCGAGAGAACACTCATCGGAGCGGAATTTGTAGCGAATAGAATTTATATTCGAGTCCCATGATAGCTGCCAAGAGCCGTATCGAAGCCAATTCAATTTACCTGCAACCCGAAACTGACCTTTAACCTAAAAATTATGTATTCGCAGAGCATCGACGTTCCCTCAACGCTTAAGAGTAATTTCAAATGTCACACGTTAGTTCTCATTTCTAACACACGGCGCAACACGAGCTTCCCGATCGGAGTCACAGACGCGATAACGATTTTTCGAACGTAATGAATATCACCAGAAAATGCCAACCTGTTCGCAACGTACAACTTCGTCGATGACGCAATTACTGGAAGATTCTTTCGTTTCGTAGCTGTATCCGTGATCCTCGTTAACAATCGAATCTTGAAAACCGTCGTGTAAAAACGGATAGTAGAAAGATAAACGCGAGAGTTCCGCGAAAAGCGTCCAAACGATAACTAACCTAACAGCAGATTATGACTCGCGACATCAACAGACCGCGGCTCTCGTATCGACCACTATTTACGAATCGTACACTTTGGAGTACTTACATAAATTGTGAGCAGCGATGTTGCCCTCCGTCGGCAGGTCGTAGAGCAAGCGTATAGTATATCCAATAATCCACAGAGAGAAAAAACGCACTGATCAAACTCTCACTTTGCCTTTTTTTTTATCGCCGAGTAATCGGCTTTTCTTTCGAATCACTGATTCAAATCACACGCGACGAACAGTCGCACCACATCGAGGTTTCAACGGCACACACCTTTCACGAAGCACCACAAACAATACGGAATTGCATATCAACGAAGAGTACTCGATCTCGAGAAGTCGTTGTGTTGAACAGCACCAGCTTCTCAATGTCTCTGTGCGCGTGTACGTGATACCCTGGGTGTTGTATCCGGGGCGAAGAAAACTCCTTTACTGAAAACCACGAACGTTGCTTACGACCATACTTCGAGCGACGCTCCGAAGGAACTGCCGCGCTCTCGCGGTACCACGGACGCGCGCTTTACTCCGTGAACTTGGATGAATCGAAAGAACCCAATCGCATCGTGCGAAATCGATTGCCGTTAAGCGCGAAAATCCAACTGTACTCCGAATCGGCGACGCGTGGCGCGTCAGACAGGGAGTTAAATCTAACTAACCACGATATGGAAAACGGGCAAAATTTTGTGCAAATAACAAACGACGCACAAGATCTATCAGTTGATATATCAAATAGGATCTATCGCGATATCAGTTGGAATAGTCTAGAGAGAATGATTTTCGGGTAACTGGTTTTGGAACTATCTATTTTTTTTACTTATTATCGATTATAATAGATCGTGGTAGGCTAGAAATCGATGGGAAAACCCGGAACCGGTAATTCACTCCAAAACTACTGTAAGAAATCGGAGCAGCGGTCGATTAAAGCAAGTAATTGGGCGATTCGATAAAACCCGTTGGAGGACGCGATGTACCTATCGACAATCGAAGATTCTCTCTAGCAAACGGCGAAACGAGACGGATCACATATAGAGCGCACGCGCGCGTTCTAACGCGCTTTCGTTACGTAAAAGAAGTGCGCGTCGGTTGAACGTCACCGCATCGGGATGGTACACACTCATGACTCCTCGGTAAAAGGCGTAGAGAAGTGGTGTCGGAGAACCGGGTATATTTTACCACGGACGCGAAAGGCACCGTGTGTTAACCTACTTCTCCTTCCGTTGACTGAAACTCTTCGCACCACCAACGACGAACGTGGGACAACAACCGCGAACGAGAAAACCCACACGGACGGAAGGGTTGTACACGCGGGTTCTCGTTGTCTCTCCTCCTCACCTCGCGACGGGCGCGCGCGGGACCCTCTCCTTCGGGGTTCGCTGTTGTGTCACCGCGACACCGCGAAACCAGAAAACAAACAACTGCCCGTCGAGGACGCCGTCTTATTTGCAGGAAAGCTCGGCTCTTTTTCACTGGGCGGAACTCGTTGTCGTTGCGAGGGAAAAGAGGGACACAGAGGGAGAATGAGGAACACACATACACACACTGATGCGAGCGCGCGCGCGTGTCCAACGGGAGGGAATGAGAGAAGATAGAAGGAGAAGGAGAAAAAGAGAGAGAGACAGGCGCGGCAGAACGTCACACAATCCGACTACAACGGAGGTCCGACTCGAACTGAGCGCCGAGCGGCTGATCGAGGCCGACGTCGGCCGACTCGACCGAACCGAGGCGCTCGCCGATAGCGCGCTCCCTCCCTCCCTCCCTCACTCCTCGCGCTACTCGCCTGCTGTTCGCCCTCCCGCGCCCTCCCGCGTACCCGCTCCAATGCATCGCAGCCGCCACCCTCTTGCCTCTTGCTCTTCCCTCTCACGAACACACGGCCCACCTTCCTCGCCGCGCGCGCTCCGTTCCAATCCTCCCGCTCAGACTCGCGTTCCCGCTCTTTCCCCTCTGGAACAAGCTCGACGCCGCGACGCGGCGTCGAATCCCCTCCCCTCTCATCCATCGCCCACCCAACGCCACCGCGTCCCACCAAAGTTTCCGACACACCGGTAACTTATCGGAATTTACTCGTTACTCCGAATTCGTGAGCGACCGCGTGCTGAACGATAATGCTGCGCGCGAGAATACCAATAGACGCGCGCCCCGCACCGACGGATTTTAAACCTGGGACACCCACGCTCTATTTTTACGGTACATCGAGTAAGTACACTTGAACTTTTTTATTAATAACCTTACACGTTCCAGTGATAGGCTAACGGAAACTGTTTGCGTTCGCGGTTTGCGATAAGTTACGTGTAAATTGAACGTCGAGGACGTTGAAGACGAGCGTTTGCCATCGAACCATCCGAAGCATTTTGCTCCGTATGTGTAACTGTAAATGTCTAATATTTCTGTTCAAATACAATGCTGACATAATTTTTCCAAAACCTTTTTTATATAAACTTTTGGAACTGTGAATATCGAGCATGAAAGAGGATTGCTGTTGCAACACTAGAAAGTAAAAAGCGCGTTACATTGAATAGAGTTTTATTTGGGTTACCTGCTCGCTAGTGGTACCTACCCTGTGCATGGCATACTCGACTTCGGTATAACGAGGTTCGTTGTGCTCAAATTTCGTGTACACCGGCTGGCCTGATCGATAATTGGCAGCGTATCGTTGTCGAGCAAGAAATTACTGGTAGAGGTTTTCACGGAAAGGTTTCCCAGTGTTTAACGCTTGCTAAGGAAATTGTTGTCGAGCGAATCGGTAAGGGGGTTGAGCCACGAATGCTAATGGAACACCACTTACGCGCTCGTGTCTGTCTCGCTTGCTCCAGAATGATACGATAAACGATACAAGGCGGAGATAGGTTATTACACGGGTGTATTATGAGACGTAGTGTGTATATAAGACAACGAAGAGTAGAAGAAAAGTGACTAACAGAGCCGACAAAAACGAAGCGTGCGCTTGTATAGATATAGTTGGTCCAACACGCGTGTATGCATAGTTATTAAAGTATAAATATAACATAAACGTAACTTAACTGTCCGTGAAGCAATGCAGCAGAAGAAGTACACGTCGAGGGGAGCGTGGCGCACACACTAATTACAAGGCTTCAAATTAATTAAACTAATCCATTTCAGATTTTGTTCGTTACCAACACATTCGATTAACCCCGCATATGTTGGACTTGCCAATCTGTTTATTAATTCAGCACATTATTTTCTGCGTGAAGGTAGCTCAGTATTATCAAATGATTAGCAACATATTTTTAATTACCTTTGATACGCAATAGAGCAACAAGATGGAAACGCAAATTAAATTTATCACTTTAGTTATGTAAATATCGAAGCAGGAAGTCAAAGACTTTTCTGACAATTATACTCAAACGTCAGCGCTCTAATTGCACGTAGTGATCTACTTTCGTATGCAATTGTAGACCACGCGGAATTTCACTGGAAAATACGATACCGTGAAAGTGAGTTATGATGACGTTTAAACGTTATTATTAGAATAACAAATGTGTATGGATACATCGCGAAACAATACAATGCGGAGCGCCTTCATACATGAAATATCGCGAACGCTGAAAAATGTAAGAACTATCGAATCGGGAAACATTGGAAAGTTTCCAAAAAAAGAGATCATTACTTTGCTGTGGCTCCTGGCTGCCTTTGGAAACTCTCCAGAAGATGTGTAGCGTTGGCTCCTAGCGCAATATCGGCGAAAGTCTGTTTCGAAAAAAAACACAAGACGAAATTAATAACATCCTGCCGCCTCTTCCTTTATACTTTGTAAAGAAGATATGATCCCGAAGGATTCGATAGAAAATATTCAAACTTGGATACACAAGCACCATATCAGAACAAAATCGTTCCTCATATAAATAAAAAATTTCAATTAAAGCTTCTCCAAGTATGTAATTTCCTAGAAAATTCATTTTAAGATGTCATAATATGATTTTGCAATAATCGTAGGTTCGAAGGTAGCCCGAAGCCAGTATTCGATAATAAACAACTCAAAGTCGCAGACGATCATTACGATCTCGTTCGAGCTCCGTCCTGTTCCCATTCGATAATCGGGCACGGCGATCGACAAATTGCACGTAACGCGCGTTTGTGCAACTTTTTTCTGCCACCTTCGAAATCCGTGACATGACGGGGCACGGTTGTACGCGAAACCTTGCCGACTTACCAAAGCCGTTGAGCAACTTTCGTACGTGTCTAGTCGCTACTCGCGCCGATGTCCAACAAGTTGTCGACATCGCGCTGGTAAACACGGCAACCGATAGAGACTGCACGACATTAATCACTTGAAACGCCCGTCATCCGCCTCATCTTCGATCGCGCAAGGAAGACACGTTTCGTGTCGATTTTGAGGAGGTGGCCCGGCTTAAGAGACGCACGAATGAATTGGCACTTCTCCAAAGTGCAAATTTCACGTGTGGATTACCGCGGGAAACGCGGTAACCGAAGGATCTTATGCATACCACCTAACGCCCGTTTAAAGATGAATCATTCCGTTGAGGCCGGCCGCTTTTAGTCCATCTTAGCTCTAAACAGGGAAACAGCAACACCTTGGGAGTGTTTGGTTGGACGTCAGCTATTAGATAAGTGACAGAGGGGAGCAAATAATTTGGATATGAGGAGCAAGCTTTTATTTGGATATCACACGTATCGAAACTTGAGCTTTGATTTCTCTTCGTTAATTTCTGTAGAGATCTATACGACGAGTAGGACTGGTTGAGTATTTTGATTGATTCTTAAATGTATAGCGACCAAGTATACAAAGTTGCGGAATTGTTGGTATGTAATTCCTATGAACGAGGGAGGAGGAATCGACTGACGCCAATTACGGCGATGTAGCAACGCGATCGAGCAGCGTGCGTGGACGAAGACGGTGCAAAAACGAAGGAAACGACGAAGAAAGAGCGAACAGAATGGCAAATCTAGGTCACGACCCAAATCATTCTCCACCGGCCTCCGTTTGAATCTTTCGCAATGCATGAAAGTGCCCAAAGCGTTTCGAAAGCACCCGCGCGAGGGAATACCCTGTTTCACCGCGAGCTTTCCTCGTTTTCTCCAATTGAATCTCGAGAGAAGCTTCAAATAAAACCACGGAATCGCAGACATGCATTAGGTATGTTCCTTGTCTGGGGCTCACTTGGATATTTCATACGCTCTATGAAACGTTCATATCCTTGCAATAACATTGGAGCTTCCTATGCTATAGAAATTTTTGCTGTTAGCTCTTATTGTCGAAACTGTTTAAAAATAATGTAGATGTAAGATGTAATGTAGATGTAGTTGCGAGCAACTACATTTCTCAAGTTTCATTGTTGCGTCCCTTCTTCGAGATCTCTTCAGAAACTTATTTCTGAAATACCTGAGTATATACTTATTAGTCATGTAATTTTAATGTGTCTATGGATACTCGATATAAATAATCAATTCCTCTGAGAATATACTCCTAAAAAGGTATCCAAGGAAGAACAAAACGTCAAGTAATTTCATAATTCAACAACTATATTCCACCGAATGTTATAAATATATAAAAAGAACGAATGCCTCGAAGTAATTTAATTACTTTTCGCATTTGGTTTTACTTTCCTTCTGAACTGCTTTCTCCTCCGATGAATAACATTCCTAAAAGTCGTGGTAAAAATTACACATGTATGCATAACGGCATCCGCAAGTGAACGCCAGCTACGTAAATATAGTCGGTAGCGAATGTGTTAATTCCATCGGATTCTCCGCATACCGCGTCTCCAAGTTCAAAGAAGAATCCGCGAGTGTGTGATTCAATGACGCGGAGGAATTAAAGCGCTGTCCCAACGCTGGTGGATAAGTAATGAGGCGTATTCCCGAACGGGACCGATCGGAGCGGAAACACGTGTTACCGGGAGTTTTTCGAACGAGGCCTGAGGAAATTTCTGCAGGCAGCCTTGAGAGTGCACTTGATACGCGAGCGCGTGCCGCGTAAACGCAAGGTAACACGCGAGTAAGCTCTCGTCGTCGATGCGCTCAGAGGCGTCCCGACGGTCGCACTGCTCGGTTGGTCGCTCATCCCGATCTCTCGATGTCGAGACCACGATTAAAAATATACTAGAAACATTTAGAAATCGTAGTATGATACAACTTAATATTTTCTTTTGAATCTCCAGGACAAGTTCGCACTTTTCTTCCTACTCTAAACCGATTTCAACCGGAAATGACTTCGCTAGATTTAGATAATTTAAAAATAAAAATGAGTTAACGAAACGTCATTTGCTAAATGACATTTTTAAAAAGGTCACACATTTCTGCATACATATTACTCCATTTAAATAAATCACTAACAGTCTTACGACTGAGGGTTCGTAGAGGTATAGGAAGTTAAAGAGACCGAGGACCGAGTAATAGAAAATCTGATGAAAAGTACAGGTTTACTCCCATCAGATGGCCGTTTTAAAAGCCAGTGTGTCGCATTCGCGCACACGCACGCAGCTATATGTGCAACTGCAACGATCCACGCGTGCACGTTAAGCCATGCATCGGACAGCTGCAACGTTGCCTCCCGTGCATCGGGTGCACCGTCGCTGCATCGTGTGCGTTGTTGCCAAGCCATCGTATCACGGTGCATTCCCATAGAACCGCGAACGCGCGTGTACTCTCAGCCTTCAGAACTTCGCGACCACTCGAAACGACCAATCGCGCTTCGAATTTCCTCCGATCGTTACGCTGTTTTACTTCTTTTTTCCTCGTTGCACCCCGGAAATTCGAGTTGATTAGATTTCGTCCAATTTGATTCGGTTTTGGATAGTTTTCCGATAAGTACCGTGCCTTGGCCACTTTTGGAACACTATTTGTTATCTGGTTTCACAGTTCGTTTATCTATGAGACGAATTGCGTTAACTGATGGCATAAAGTAAGTTTAAAGGTAAACAGAAATAAATAAAGTGGTGATTATGTTACGTTACCCTATATCAATGCAACTTGCAGATTGTATTAAATTGATCGTCGCGGTCTTTCGTCGAGTACATCGAAGGTATGTAAATGGAGATACAGTGATAAAATAAATTGTGCGTACGAAGGGATATATTGGATAATGCGGTTTCACGATGTGACGGTGCGTGGGAATAGTGGCTGAATGCCAGTTCGAGTCCACTGTCGAGGTCCACGGTTGCGGCAGTCAACCGTGCTAAATATACGCGTCAATCTAATAACTTTCCTAACGGTGCACTTCGATTTGTTTCCCTCGCTTAGCTATTCCTCCTCCAACCTATATTTCGCGCTAAAACTAGATCTACCCACTGGAAATACCTCGTAAATTTCACAGATAAAAGTGCACTCTTCAGAAAAAGAAAGTGACAAAAAATGATAGACATGTAGACACGAATTAAAGTATAGAGTAGGATGACTCACACTTTACCCCATAAGAAAGCTAACGCCACGAACTCTGAAAGAGGCACTGCATGGTGCGCAAGCTAGAGAAACAAAGAACTCATGACTCTGAAAGAATACAGACCAAGGTTGCTTTGAACTACACTAATTAAAATTTAATGAAACATTAAGTAATTCGATTGTAGTCGATTTATACAGTTATTCGAATGTACGAATAATGCGAACAAAATGACCCTGGTATCCTGAATAAAGTTTCATGGTTAGTTAAACAGGAACAGTACTTTGCGTCGCTCGGCCAATTACGTAAGAACGTTGACTGATGAAAGCCAGAGATACCAGTCGCGAACTCAATGCGCACGATTCTGTCCAATATCTTATCTCCGTACTTGTCGAAAGCAATACTCGAGTGTTTTCGATGAAAGATCGTCGCGAGCTGCGGAACAACTTCAAGGACTACGCCAAGGGTAGGTCAGTACCCCGGGCAAAGAGGTCTGACGCAAACGCACACACGTGTTCGCCCTTCCTAACGCGTCACGAGTTCTTGCTTAATTATATTGCCCGGCTTACCTGCAGTGTACATGACACATTTACTTTGAAATTGGATGAAATGTAGGTGACCAGGAGCAGAGACGTAGCAGTTTGACTGTACCTTGCACCGTACCCTCCGTGTTTACTAACAGTAATCCAAAAAGGACAATTAAGTTAGCGGTACCTACCTTTTAGAGACTTCATGAATCCCATGCTGTACCAGGCGACCTCTTTTGACTCTGGGTCGAATATCAATAAACAATGCTCTTCTTGCAAAGGTCATGGCTCAATTTTTGTTTTATTTATTGGTAAAAGTGAAGTTATTTCTAGAAATAAAAATTTCATTATTGGAGTTATTTGTAGGAATGTTAAAACTGAATTCAATTACAAAAGTGGTGACGTTGATGAAACAGTGAATAATTAATAGTAAACTGCAGGTCGGGAGGTTTATTTCTCGATTAGAAACAACAGTAGTAAATCTTCTTTAATTCTGCTTAATGGCTGTTTGGCTGTCGTATTTGGATGATGGGTCAGCTGTTATGGCACCGTGGGTCACTGCTTGACCCGTGTGAGTCATAGATTGTCGACCACTGTTACAACCGTGTACAAGTTTTAAGCAATTTAATCGAAATATTTAACAACTCGTTACTCTCGTCAAACAAAATTATTTTAATAGTACACAAATGTTTGGCTCTGTTGTGAGTGTACATTTTTTAAATGAATTGATAAAGTTAAATATTATTCGATTTTATTGTAAAAATTTAACAATCTTTCGCTGTTCGTTACACTTGACAAGTAGATGACCAGGTGCTAGAGTTCTCAAACGAAGTTGTCGTTGATAAGATACCGAGTCTTAGGTATGCGCGAATATTTGTTTACTTTTCGAACGAATGGCACGGCACGGCATCGAAGAAGTTATCACCGGTTATTTTCAGTCGCGTTAACCTTTGGATGGCCTCGATTTACGCATCGACGACTGCCAAAGAAGTCTGGCCAGTCGTGTTTTCTTAAAAATGTACATACTCGCGTACAGAGTTTAAAGCAGCGATTACCGAACTTTTTCGATGAGGCCCCACTTAAAAAAAGAAAACTTTTAAGAACGAGGTATTTAAACAAACAAAATTTGAAATTAAATTGTTTTCGTCGATTATAATCCCGTTAAATTTTTGACTCGATGAAAATATAAAAATATTTACACAAAGCCAAATGAAGTGTTTTCATATTCGTATCCCAAATGTTACAAAACAAAGCACTCGTAAACATCCAGGAAACGTGTTTGTATAATTTTCTGCAGGTCAAATGTGGTAATATTTTATAGAATTAATAAAATTTAGATGGATCTGTACAACTTTTCACAAGTAAATTCAATTTAAACTACAATGAAATGGAGCGATCAACTGTCAGCCTGGTCTAAAAATGTTAATTAACTCATGTCCATCAGGGAAGCAGAGATCGATGGCTCCTGCCTTCCTCGTTCATGGAACGACTCTACCATAATATACACGAGTGTAATATTTTATCACGTACAAGTAGGAACGTGAATCTTCGAGAAAACACATTTAGCGGAAGAGATTCCCGAAAGGCAATCACTCTTTCGTTCATGTGGACGTTGCAGTAAGAAAGTGCATCAAAGGTCATTTACTAAGATCCGTTCATATTACTGCAACGAAACGCGGCATGTGGCGCGATTACTTGACTACGTCTCCAAAACTGCGAGTTAATGTCGCACATTAACAATTTCAGAATCGTGAGACTTGCTGCAGACGACCTGGAACTCGTATAACCCTGGATGGCTTCATAGGATAGAATATAGACATAGTAAGTCCCATGGGGACCAATATGAGAAACCTGAGAACTGTGATACTTGATACTATCGACTTCAGGCTAGTGTGGCCCTATACAGCTGATTCTAGAGGCATGAGGCTCTATACAGTCGAGTCTAAAGCTGTGGAGACTCGTACAGTTGACTCGAGAGCTATGAACCTCAGATCAAAACGATTCAGGGCTCATAGTACCCAACACAGTCGACACTAGATTAATGTCTTTCAATACTGTCCTCAAAACGCTTGAAACCACCATGCGATCCCAATAGTCCCTACTACTCCTCGAGATCTATGAAACGTCTAGGTCTCCTGGTAATCGTCACTATCGCTAGACACGCGTACCGTTCAAGAATAACAACTTACTACGCAAAGACTACGCAAGAAAACACATGCTGCACCGGTGTAAACGCAGCCTTACTCGATTCTCACTCCCTTTAAGAGAAGGTCGCCCGTGTCGCATGGAGGTGTGAATCTCACGTTCCTACTCGAACGTGGAGTACCGTTCGCCACACCATAAAGTACGAACCTGACTTTAAATTCTCCCGTGGCTGGCGAAAATTATAGAAACGTCCTTGCATGCGATCCACGTGACCGGAATATTTTAGCTGCTATCTTCGCCATTCGAAGCTTTCAATTTTTCTTCACCAACCGAGACGAGCAGTTGCGACCAAAGCAGATTATTAACCAAACGTGGACTAATGGTTATTAGTTGTGAAGAAAGGTTCGCCATTTAATGGCTGAATTATCAATAAATATTTGGACAGTCTTCATAAGTGAAGAGTATCTAGTTCGAACCTTATAAAACTCGAAAAAGGAACGTTTGAGTTGCTGTAGAAGTCGCCTATCTGTGGATGTTAGATAGCATTGGATAATATCGAACGATGAGAACCTAAGTGTATTATTCGGAGCGGTATAGCGTCGCTGAAAGACATTGGAACGAAAAAGGAAGGGGGAGCGAACGTGATCGCCGCATGGCGTTAACGCAAGTCAAGCGAGTCTTGGTCAAGGTAGGTCAAGACACGTCTAACACCCGACACTCTGATCGCAACTGCAATCCAGGAGGTCGGTTCCAGTAATGGAGGCCGTGCGAACACGTGGCCTTGAACCACGTGCACGACCGTGACTTTATCGAAATAGAGGATATGGATTATTCGGATGTATCCGTCGCTTCTGTACTATATTCGTGGTTCCACATGCTACTCTTCTGGTTTCACGCGATCACCCATTGATAATGTCTGCACTTACTCCCAATTGACAGTAAAGGCGTGGCAATTTCTCAAGTTTCAAACTATAGAGCTCCAGTCACCACAGCCACCATCTATTCCAATAATCGACAGCTCTGAAATTAAAAAACCCATTAACCGAAGTTCAAAGCGGTGCCGCGCGCGTATCAATCAAAATAGTCCTACCTAGGTCGTGTTTAGACTCATTTTCATCGCAGAAACCTCGTCGATCGAGTAAGATTACTTTCAGGAAGCTATAAAAAGAAATGTAACGAATTTAAAAATAAATTCCCGACCTTGTTTATGAAACACTGGTATGGAGAACGAACATTCGCCGAATACCGTCACAGAATGTTTTTCTTCCCGTTGTTGTCCCAGATGAGACACGGTCAAGGTCCCCAGACGTGCAAACACGTTTGAATATCGAGAGTTGAAAGAAGCCGAGACTTTGAAATATTTTCGCTCGTGGTAGTCTTTCAGCAAACTCGACACTGGCATTGTGAGGAACTTCCTGGCAAAAGAAAATGTTTCTTGCGCGGGTCGCTATTGTGTTCCAGCGGCGGTTACGTGTGCGCAGACGTCACCGTATATTTGTATCGTGGACGGAAGGATGGGAGGCTACTCGACTCCGATGATCGGTTAGTTTACTTAACTGCGGCGCGATTCGTCGGTTGCTATTGCGATACGTGAAAGTGAAACTGTTCCTTGACATAATCGTGTACCGTGGTAAGGGCATGGCTGAAAATGGAAATTCCCAGACAGTTCTGCAACTCCGATTCAGTCGAAGCACTTCATTACTGCTTTTCGCTCTCTCAAAGGAACGGCGATCTTTCTTCGTTAAACGGTTGGATTAAGAGAAAATAACAGATCGAATTATCCAATAATTTTATAACTTTTATCATTTCTGCTGTCTCGTTTCTTATCTTCGAATAGAATTGAAATTCATGCCCAGAATAGTAATCACGTCTTATCGCAATTCTTCTGACGAGATTGCGAGCACATTATCTGTATAAATCGGAGTGGGCCATTTTTTTTTCCAAACACCTGATATCTGGCGTTAACACTTCATACTGCGCGTAAATGAGTCGTGTTATTTGTGCAAAGTGCTTAGAAGGTCCTCGAGTATGTGCACGAGCCACCGCACGCGAAAGGGTGGAGAAAAGATGAGGACAAGAAAAGTAAAGGAGGCATTGGCGAAGAGTTACGGAGGGAGGGTAGACAGAAAACGGACTGTAGGTATCCAGGTCAAATGCCTGGTAAAGTGAGCAGGTATTTCTTTCACGTTTACTTATCAGTGCCCCGATAGCCAATGTCCGATGAATGCTGGCTCGTGGAAATGTTACGAACCGTGAATAACGATTTTTCAACGTTTCTCAAAGCATTACGAGACCGTTAAACTGCCAAGTCACAGTGGGAACGGTTGCGTACAACGTCAAATAAAAAGTGTGTTCCTGCTCCTTTGCTCAAGGTTTCCGGTGAAATAGCGTGGAATTAAATGTATTATTTAGAAGGCAACGCACTACTTTGTTGTATTCTATTTTTAGGGAAAGATTCTTACAGAAAAATTGCAGACAAATTATTGCAACCCAAAGGTATGCAGTCTTAAGAAAAAAAATTATACCAACTCTTCGATTATAGTTTAAATTATACAATTTTTTGGTAAAGCCCGTTCAATTCGATTTATAAATTCAAGAAATAATAAATTTAACTGTACTAAACGTTCGACACAATCGTACACATTTTCCACTCGATACAGCAACATTTTGCTGCGCTCGCCAATTAACAATTTCGGAGTTATTTTCAATCGCGCTCGATCATTCCCCGCGTTCGGCTAATTTTGTATCCAAATGGTATTCGTCTCCCTATCCTCCCAATGGCGTCAATAGAGAATTTAACGTGCGATTTATCAGGTTATTTCACCGAAGAAATTAAAGATAAAAGCATACGCGTGTTTTACAGCCGCGTTCGCTGTCGAGTAACGACAATCGAGAAACGGGGGTAACGAACGATCGTGTGAACTCGATAGGAAACAAATAAATCGTTTCGTCGCTTTATAGATTTTCCAAACCCATATCGATATCGACACCGCCGCGCATCGGTTTTCATTATTTGTCCTCATGATTTTACGAGCGTTTCCTTCGTTTGCGGCCGCTGTTACGATTCTCCGGCTTATCGTAATCACTTCGCCCGTTCATAACCGGCATATTTATGCTGCAATTAACTCTCGTTAGTGGAAAGCCCATCAAGTACATGACTACACCGGTATATCAGCCGCAATGCACCGCCGGCTGATTTCGTTACGCCCGCGCCGTTGGAACGTGCTACCGCAATCGTCTGCACAGAATTAACAATACATCCCGACTTCCGAGGAAACAGTGACCCATACTCGAGCGTTCCCTTGTCATTCCGTGCAAATTATTATCCAATAGACCGACGAAAGGCGCTTTTACTTCTCAGGAAACTCGTTAACGAGGATTCTCGTCCTTCAGCTTCCTTCAAAAATATTTTGTTTCTCGAGGTTTTTGAATTTCACGGGGTTTTTAAATTTCCCGAGGTAGAACGATCATGTTGAGCCTCCAGGTCTTCCGTTTCACGTGAAACTTGTAAAGAATAATTCTCGTTATTAAGTAACGCGTTGAAATTAAAAATTAAAATTCTCAAGTATTTGTTTCATTAATATGCTATGAAATGTTGGATATCCTACGGAACGTAATTCATTTCTTATCACTTTTGTAACCAAGAATTGTATTTATATTACTTATTCAATATTTTTATGATTTTGGAGTATTTTGCCTCTCTGAAAGAATGAATAACGTCAAAGAAAAAGATCCATTATTTCTGTTAGCTCAGATGACTTCAGAGTTAGCTTTGTACGGTACCTCTGACTACACCTCGCATTCCTACACACTCATTGAATTTTACCACAATTCGTACAGCGAAGAAGCGAAATAAAGGAATAAAGCTTCTCGTCACTCGTGCAAGGGAAAGCCAAGAATGATAAATAACTTCCGATACACGGAGACTCGTTATCAGTAATAATTGCACCGTTAAAATTGCAGCGAATTCACTCGCCGCCGTCTCTCCGTTAAAAACAAAGAGCCGTTAAAGTAATTACAGGAAATTGTGTATTTACTCTCGAGCGTAAAATGCTTAAATAGAAGAGACACAGCGTCGACGACATCGATCGTCTATGTGTAACGATTGTAGCTCTTGGAAAAATAAACAGACCGTTTCTGCATTCACGTCTCTTCGAAGGCATTCCTTCTTCTCTCGTTTGTTAAGAGGCCACTTTCATCGTCTATTCGAAGATCTAGAGATAAAGAGCTTTGTAAGTAACGCGTGGAAATTAATTTTGTATCAAACAGTATAAAAACAATCGTCATTACATATTTAGCTTCAAAGCATGGAGGACTATGATCTTCACAAAAATAAAATAGAATGTGATAAACGTTATACGCACAAAGAATTTCATAAAACTAAATATAATAAAATGGACGCTGCAACTACAGTGATGCGTTCTAAACACGAACCTGATGTCATACCATTTTTCCCATTTTTCCCATTTTCGTGCACCAACGTAAAAGATAAAGTGTATGCTCGAAGGACCAGTTATACCAATAGGAATCGGTTATGAAACAGTGAGTACAAGTACGATACAAAATAAATCAGTCACGACAAATAAAACCTGATCTGTATAGCAATCGAATAGAAATCACCGGTAAATCAGCGCGCAGTGTTTGTACCCGTAATCCATTAATCGAATAAAATTGTCCCCCTCCCGTCCCTGTTTCTCGTCCAATCACACGAATGCAACCGATCCAATCGTTTCGATGGTGTCTAGACGATAACCAGCGGAATGCAGCGTAATTAATAACGACGGTTTCAGGCGCGACGATGCGCGAAGGGACGAGAAAAGGGAAGCGTAAAGGGGCGAATAAGAAAGAATGGGGAAAACGGTAGAAAAGAGAGAACAGGCATGTGCTTAGCACTGACTAACCCCATTTGGTAGCGAAGCGAGAGAAATCCATTCCAAGGCGCGGAACATTACCCAAACCATCGGCCGGGGCCCTGAAACCCAGCCATGGTTGCCATGGTGATCGCGTCCATCCCCCTCTTCGTACTTGCCTCGTACAACCCTCCAGCCCATTTTCCACCCCTTGCTCTGCCGACGCCCACACTACCGCCATCAGCATCGCCACCACCACCGATGTCCATCCCCTGCCCTCATGTTTTCCAACCACCCCTTCCCCACGTTTCCCTTCTTCGACTATCTTTTCCATTTTTCATTCCACTTCGTCCTTGCGATATCACCCGACGATCGGCCTGTATCAATTTACGATATCGATTGCCTCCCGATCAATTATTCGTTCTCCTTTCTCGTTCGACCGTCGACTTCCGGAGCACTGCTAGGTATCTGTCATAGAGGCATCCGAGTAATTCGTGCTTGTCGATCGCGTGCGGATCGCCGTCTTCGTAACGTTTCACCATAACAGACCAGTGCTTCTAAAACTTTGACGTGGTATCGATGGGGGACAATCTTTGGACACCAGAGTTAAATTCGGGGTTTGTTGATATTGTTTTCGATTGAGATAGCTTTTGTGCGATTTAAATAGTTTCGGGGCATTTTTGCTTGAGGTGGTGAGGTGGCTAAAGTAGTGCATCGGAAATGGATATCCAGGGGGTGGAACGGAACCACTCGCGTGGATGTTGGAATTTATTTAAGACTATCTAACGATACATTTTCTTCGAGGAAATCTTTTTATTTGTGCACTCCTCAATTTTTTAATTTATAATGCAATTACACTTGTGAATAAACTGTCCTATAATAGGAACGAAAACCAATGGAAAAGAGATTCCAGTAAACGTATCACAGATTAAATTAAAGCCTCGTATCCTAGGTTGGGAGTCACTGATTTAATAATTCCGAAGTTGCTCGATACAACCAAAAAACTTGCACATTTCCCGTCGAATACTTTTTTATTGAATAATATTAAAAAGTTTTTATTAATTTCCAAGTAGAAATCCAATACGTGTATCGCAGAAGCGGAACGAAGGTTGATGAATATTGCGAATACAAAATGTGGTCGATATAAAGATCGTACACGACTTTTAATTAGATAGATGACGCTACTTTTCAGAAATTCGTTGTAGACACGATTGGTTACTTCTCGTGGAATGAACTCGCGCAACTGTCTGAGATTTAATTGGTTCGAGTACGCGTTACTCGAAAACAGGAAACTTCAACGTTTTCGCGCCAATTACTATCAACTCTCGGTAGGTACGGTTTTCCTGGCACGCATACGTAATACGTAGCTCGCGTCTGTGACGATTTCCGTTGCGCTATTGTGCCAAGTTTCACGTGTCAAGAGTAAAATGTGAGACCTGCGCGCACTCGAGCCGTTGATCGATACAAGAGCGAGTCGTATCTACTATCCACCGAACGAGGTTAATTTGGATCACAAACCGAACTTGAACGTGCGCCGTGCCATTCCCCATTTTGATTATCCTCCATTATCTTCTGACTTTAGATTATAGAACTTTCTTCATCGATAAAGTTATACATTGTATCAGTTTATTGATGTCAACTGTTTTGAACAATGAAACAGGAATTTTATTAATCCTACAAATACTTAGACTGCGATGGTGAAAATCAGCTACGAAGAATTGTTCCGATCGTCTGATAAACTATTTCGAAGGAAATACTGCGATAATCAGCGCTTCAATAACAAATTCACTTCCCGATTCTGGAATTAAATTTCGCCCGTAACCGTTGCGTTCGTAATTATGCGTCGAAAGTTCTCGTGTAAACTTTCTTGCTCGCACCCCCGCCAACCCCTCGGTCTCTCTTTTTGTTTCCTCTAGTCAACTTGTTATTAACTGGCCTGGTTAGTTCAGCCTTACTCGTGGCAGGTACAAACTTTGCCGAGTCTAACGAGGAAATCTCTTGAAAATTCTAATCCGGAGGAAAAAGGCGAGACCCCGTTAAGGACGTTATATTTCTTGATCTGGGAATGAAAATTCTTCCCTTTTTTTTCTTTTTGATAACGAAACATACGATAGTAAAACACGGTCTTCTTGGATAATTAGAATACATAACCAGAATTAAAAGTGGGTTACTATTTTGAAGGAAATTATCGTTGGGAAAGGGAAGAGGTGATTAATAAGGAAAAACAACGTAATTAAATTCACAAGACGTTGTCTTCCAGTTTTTAGCGTTATTTGGGATTCGATTATGATGAAATTGGGAAATGACGTTCCTGTGAGAGTTCTTCAGTGGCCACATGACCCACAGATGCTCAGACCTATAGAATTATATGTGGGTCGGTTCTGGATGTGAATCTGGGTTAGTCCCGAATGAATGTCTCAGATATCAAACAACACATCGATGAATTCACTGCAGACCTAACCCCCATTTACTTCTACACAAACTAAATTTCAATATCCTACAAATCGATGTCTCCATTCCAACAAATTCATACAAAATTTTAATTCTTCATCCACTTCCCAGTTCGTGCTGAGAACTGTTGTCGGTGCAATTTCAAGGTTGTCTGGGTTGCGATAGGAAGTGGCCTCTTCTTTTGTCTGGGGGGCTGGTAACGTGGCCACCGACGGGCGTCAAGAGCGATCCCCGACGACGAGTCCGCTTAGCCGTAGTCGTCGAATTAGTTTCCAGGTAGACTGGGACAAGATTCTAACGGTACCCGCTCGATCGCGGCAGGATGGGATGGAATGGCACGGAGTTACAAGACGGCGCGGGCGGTTCAGTGACCGACCGACCGACCGATCGACTGCTCGCTACGTCGTGGAAAGAGCAAGGCGAAAAAGAAGGAACGAGACACGCAGAGGGATCCGAGTATGTACTTGGTATCAGAAGTGGTACTCGTCTCGCTACTTTGCGGTCTCGTAACTCGATTCTTAAGCGGATATCATTTGCACCGGGAACGCGTCGATAACAAAGAACGTTACGACTAGCGCTGATTAAACCTCCACGGAATCGAAGTTTTTCGAAGATGTTCGACGACTTGTTTCTTACCCGATTCAATTGGGAAATGAAAAACTATTCGTGAGTTTTTGTATTCTTATTGGTGGTGGTTCTGTTGATTTGATTTTTAGGGGGAGTTTGATGAGTTTTGGAGTAGACAGATGCTTTCTGGGAGGGGAGCATAAAATACAAATTCCTGCAATATACAGACTATCTAGATTGTTTAGAAGATGAGACATACTTTACAACTACAAAGTATGGGTTATCATAAAGTATTCGCAGTCCAATTAAGACAATCGTCAAATGAAGTTCAGTTGCCCGGGTGGTATCCGGAAACCATATTGTCCAGCGCAAAGATTGAAAAACCTCAGTCTCACGGTTACCTCACGGAATCGTAAACAGTCGGGATTGCGGGCGCCGATTGCACTCGGTTTTGTAGTTCCGCCGCAGCACTCGGTGCAATTTTCGAAAGCACGCAAAGTTTTATTCGTGGTATAAACGTTGGCGCCACCCTTCTCTTACATCATCCGATTCACCTACGCGTGCACACCGAACTATCGTGGCCCCTTGCTCAGCTGAATAAATTACACAATTTCCCTTCTTGTTCCCACTCCTCCGCCTCCTTCGTCGACTCCCTCCTCCGGGTGGTGCTTCCACTGCTTCCTCCTTCTAGAGTATTGTGTTTCGCTCTCGAGGGATACGCGAAGCGAATGGAAACGACGAGCGAGCCCAGTTCGTTCACACAACGATCGAAACGAACTTTCTTCACTTTCCTTCGGAGATACCTATTGCCAAGCGGTGGAGGAGAGAGCAATTAAGGTGATTCCCTCACTCAAGAGTTATGGAGTCTTATAGAAGGATATTTAATATTCATGTTGGGTGAAAATAAAATATTGAATCACTCGTGATTCAATCACGTTCATTGTCAATCACAATGATTTTTCACAGTGATTCGTGATTCTTCGTGATCGCTTCTGATTGGTACAGAACATTCTTTTCACTTTTCACGAATTATGTTGTTCTTAGGTTATATATGTATTATAATATGGTCTAAAAGCAATGTTAATATAATTTTAATACAATTTAAATTTGACTCATTTGTAGTTTCTTGAATTTCCGCTAAGGGGAGACAGTGATACACTAACGATAATAATTAACATGAATCGCTTCTGAAACGCCATCTTTCGGATCACGGTCGTGATCGAAGTTTAATCACGACTGCGATAGTGATTGTCTGATCACCGTGAAAAATCATTGTTAGTGATTTTTCACGCCATCCCTATTGATTAGGGTGATTTTCTACTGTGGGATTATGTGTCAACGAACCCCTGGGGCGGCGAGTCGGATGCGTCGTCGCCTAAATGCAGCGTTTTTGTTTAGACAAGGACTACCTGTCCTTAGCGCGACTCGCCGCCGAGAAAGGATCGACAGACAGTAGTCAGTCGAACGCCGAATTTCAGCCATTAAACGTATCTTTTACCTACACTACTAACTACACAATTACTTCAGAAACTATTCAATTCATCACCACAACTAGAAAATTAAATTAAAGAACGAAACAAATATTACAAAGTAAAAAAAAACATTTACGTACTTGCGTATTATTTATATAAATATTATTGTGTGGACTATAATAACCTTTTACACTATACAATCACACTAACGTACTATCACCTAGGGCGCTGCTTTGAATTCTCTAGCCCTTCTTTGTTACTTAACTATTTCCTCTCCTAAAAGGAAACGTGTCTCATCGCCGACCGCAATATACGCTATCTTACTAACATACCTACTTGCAGCGCGCAAGGAAGGTCAAACTATTAATAGAGCAACCTGGGATCATCGGGCTCTCGACCATCGAGAGTTCTATCGCTGACTTACATAATGGAATATTACGCCAGCTCGTTTAAGATTCAGCTACCAGGATTGTCGAGTGAATCCTTGCAGATACCCACGAACATAATGGCTTCAAAATGGCGGGAAACATTGACCACGTGAGCTCATCGGTTGTCGCGTTCGAAATGAAATACAAACTTAAATTGTATGTGATTTATTACGTGTTCGTCCCAATCCCCCAGGGGGGAAATCGAGAAAAATTCTTATCTCGATAAAAATTGTCGACTTTCAAATGAAAATTTAAATTTAAATTATGATGCCACTCTGATCCGATCAATTTCCTAAAAAGCTTTTGTGTGAAATTATAGTTTCTTAACTTCTTTTTTTATAATCAATGATATTTTACATATTCTCGGAAGTCTCTGAGATAGATACAGTTCAAACAACATTTACTAGTTAATATAATTTGTGAAATTAACAAAAAAATGCGAAATGTGGATAAAAATATAGAAGCAATAAGTATTTGTACGATTCTTATGAGTAACCATTTACAATGGAGTTTGTAACGTAAACACGTTAGTTTATTGCTCCGTACGAATTAGAACACATCAAATTTCCAGTAAAGTACTTTAATAGTGGAATGGAAAAAGATCCCATTTCGAATAACTAATAATTTACTTAATTTAATTCTTAGAAAAGTTACAACAATTATAAAATCAAAAGGAAATTCCACGAAGGAAGTATTATATACTTGTAAATTAATGTAAATTCCTTTCTTTTTAATGAAGTTTTAAACATTAAACAGTTGTGCGAATACTTATTGCTTCAACATTTCTATCGATTAATTGTTTTTTTCTTCTTAATCTCACAACTTACATAAATAGCTATTTCTTTTTGTAATCTATCTATTCTAGAGATTTCCGAGAATATGTAGAATGTCATTGTTTATAAAAAATAAGTTAATAAATTACAATTTTACATAGTTTTTTTGGAAATTGATCGGTGTACGAATACTTTCTACACCCACTGTATCTAATAATATAGTACAAGTGACGTAGAGTCACGAAGAGTTTTAAGTGAGTGAAGCACAACTCACTCTTGTATCAAAATAAACACAGGACTATTTCGTCCTCTGCTTATCCTAATTTTATTCGGCATCTTCCAAACAGTTTCATCTCAGTAGAGGGAGCGAGACGGGATAGGATTGGTCGAGAATCGAACAAGGTGGGGTGTAGCGGAGAATGCTGCAAGCACGCTGCTAACTTCGGTCGCTCGTGAAAGTGCCGTAAGTCACGTTTTAACGAGCGCTCGATTTATATCGTCGGCGTTCCACTGACCTCGCAACGACGACACCGTCGCGCGCGCCGATATCAAACCACACAGAAATAGACGCCACTAATTCCAAACCGATTACAGTGCCCCACGTCCTCTCAGTTAACACGTCAACTGCAGCAATAGTCACCGGTGCCTGCACTTTGAACCTACAACACGTTTTTGGTGCGCTTGCAATTTATAAATTGGAGCGCTTGCAAAGAATAAATCGAAGCGCTTGCAATTTATAAATTGGAGTCCTTACAAATGATAAATTGGACCGTTTGAAACCGTCAGATTTGGTTAGTGAGTTAAGCTATAACTAAACTGTTCACGCGCGGTTTGCACTATATAAAGTAAGTATTTATTTACGTAAAGATATATATATATATATAAATGAACTTCGACTATCGCAGCGATCGTACGCATAGAGCGCATAAGGAACAATAAAAACAATCGACATCAGCCGATGTCGCTGCCACGATCCAAGTCGCTGTCGATATATTTCCTAACAGAAACTAATAAAGTTTTTATTTATCATGGGGGAAATTTTGGGGGGAAATTGGGACCAACGTGGGGTATTTTCTTTTTCATTGTACTGTTTATAATTGTAAATCTCTGAAAGCTTCACACTCAACGTTCAGTGATACCTAATAATAATTATCGTAACACTTTGGTAGTTCATTTAAAGTTGTCCAGGTGTACCATCGTCCTAAGTAAACAATTTCTCTGCGATGTAAATCAAAGCAGCATTAACCACAGGCGTTTCTTTGCATCTATTCGTACACATTAATTTATCTTTCATGTCTCTCGCGTATCCTTGGAGCAGCTTGTTATTTCTTTCCTGGCAATCATGTTTGACCTGTGCGTCAGGGGATCCCCGAATAAACGCTGCACATTGGCAAGCGCACGTGCTCGCGTAGATATGCAAATCGATATTACCCGTGTCTCTACGTAGCGTCTAATTGTCTGTCATAGGCGTATAATCGTGTTCGCTGTGCAGGTTTCTGACTGTGCATGTTTTAACGTGTTCCTATCCATAATGCGTTGTTGCTCCTACGTGTGCCGATCGCGCTTTACATCTGCGCTGTTGAGATACGATTGGGATTTCTAAATCTACAGTAGTTTCCATAGTTTACACATAGTTTAAACAGTATATGCGTTTGTTGGTATTCTTTATGTAACGGATACAGTTAGTGCAGGTGTTTGTATGGGTGTTTATTGAGTAGATTATACAGTTGTCACGGGTGTTTGCGTAGATGTTTATGCAGCTGTTTATACAGGTGTTTATACAGGTGTTTATACAGGAGTTTACGAAACTGTTTGAGTAGATGTTTATATTGTTGTTTCAATAGGTGTCAATGTTGCTATACAGCAATATTTATATACAGATGTTTGTCCAGGTATTTATATGAGTTTCCTCGTGCTGCATATTATCCTCGCGAAACACACGTTTCTTCAACGCGCGGACTGTTTACTTGCTGAAATTTTCTATTCGCATTTCAGTGTAATTAACGATCTGGGAATTTCGTAACCGCGAAATAAGAATTTTCAAACAGTTGCAGCGATAAATCACCGCACACTAAATTATGTAAAAACGAATCGAAACGCGAAATGGTAATCGCAATTCTCAATCATACTGATAACTGGGTTACTGGGGCAAGGGAGTTGCGCCGCAACGGGAAACGAAGGATAGAAGGAGAAACGGTTATCCCGTACAAGGATACGAGATTCAAGGCTCTATATGGGATAAACTGATAGCCATAGCAGCGCGTATATAACCTGGAAAACTGCCGTGAAATGTACCGTCGCGTATCGCCAATAAAATAGCTCCATCGTTTTATGCAAACGATAAACGTAAGATGAAACGTATGTTCGGCTTTGCAAATGAAATTTTTCGTTGCTGTTTTTGCAAATCGAAATTAATCATCTGTTGCTCCATTTATAATTCGCTTAATAGGTGAGTTCCTTATTGTGTAAAAATTATATAGGCTGAGATGTAGGATTAATTATCGAACGACGAGGACATTGTGTCGCCATCTCTTACACGTGAGAATTTAGTCGATAAAACGTTAGGGGTGTATGAAATCTCCTTCTGACATATATTTATTTAATTTGATGGCGTTATTCGGCTCCACCCGCGAATTTGGATTTAAATTGAAGTTGTAATCTGAATTATAGACAGTTCGAAGAGTTCTTTCATACACATTTTTATATTCTTTGTTATTACTGTAGGTAACTATGTAAATTAGAAATACCTGTTCTTCATTAATTAAGAATGTTTCAAAAATCTCACTTTTTACATTGAATCTTTCAATTCAAGTATTTTTCGTGGGATTTTATGATTGATTTTTGGTGAAACGAGTAAAGTGGAAGTCAATATCTACCGTGTAAAATAATATTCAATGTCTACCGCATGAAATAGTATAATATTTTTGTTATTGAACGCAAATGAAGCCTACCGATACCTTTTAATCAATTATTCTTTATATATATGTACCAGCATCCCATTTCATGGACCAAGGATTGGTATCGCCATCTAGCGGTCGAGAATTAATTAATTTTAAAGGTTGGATCAGCTTGGATCAGAACCCTCGGTATTTGGCATTAGTGGCGCCATCGGTGGGGAAACGTCCAAGTTTGTAGTGAAAATAGTTTCCACTATTGCTACTAGATGGTGCCACAATAGTTTTTAAAGAATTGTAAATGGCGCCATCTACCTATAAAAAGAGTAACTATTTTACGACAAACTTGAGCGTTTTCCCGATAGGGGCGCTGACCAAACATCTTGTTATAGTTGTTAGTATTTCGACTTCGACAGCTTTAGACAAAATAAATGCCACCACGTTTGTTAGTAGAATGAAATCATTGTTTGACTATTTGAGGGAAAGATGTGCAAATGTTGAGATTATCTGTAAAGTTCGTTTTGTTTTTATTAGTTAAGAGAGAATAACAAAAGTAACGTTTTCCCGGTGATGTAAGGATTTGACCGCATCGTTTAGTGTTATGATGTTTAATTAGTACCATATTCAACAATATTAGTGCAATCTGGAACAATAAAGAGAAACAAAAAACTATACTCGGTGTTTGAATATTATAAATGGCCCTATTATTCACAAGCATGTGGGATTCCGCAATGTTTTTGAGCACCTTAACCCCAAAATTTTACGTCGCTCTTACCGGAACGTCATCGTTAATTTCTGGATTGATTCTTATTTTTGAATGGTGGTACTTCAGAAAATACGGAACATCTTTTATCGAGCAAGTGTCCTTAAATCACATATCACCGTGGATTGGTGGAGGTGACAGTGGATCCGATGGAAGTAATTCGAGTTTAAATGGTTCGAATTCGAATCAACAAAACGTTCCGGAGTGTAAAGTGTGGCGTAATCCAATCAATTTGTTTAGAGGGGCCGAATATCAAAGATTTTATTGGGCTACAAACAAAGAACCATTAACATATTATGATATGAATTTATCTGCTCAGGATCATCAAACATTCTTCACCTGCGAGGGTGATACAGGTAAATGCCACACAAGCGATATTAGCTAGCTGTTGATACTGTCGATACTTAAATATCCATTAATTACTCCTGGCAGGTAAGGCTGAATACGAAATAATGCAAACGGCTTGGAGAGAACGTAATCCAGTAGTGCGGATAAAAGCTGCGCATAGTGCTCTTGATCGTAATCCCGATTGTGCCCCTGCATATATATTACTTGCTGAAGAAGAAGCTACCACTATTGTAGAAGCAGAAAAAATCTTGAAACAGGCTTTAAAGGTAGCAGAAAATAATTATAGGAGATCTCAGAGTACGCAACATCAAGGATCAATCGCGGAAGCTATCCACAGGAGAGATACAAATGTATTAATATATATTAAACGACGCTTAGCTATGTGCGCGAGAAAACTAGGGAAACTAAAAGAAGCTGTAAAAATGTTTAGGGATTTGACAAAAGAAGTTCCACCAATTATGAATGTGTTAAATATTCATGAAAATTTAATTGAAGCTTTATTAGAAATGCAAGCGTACGCTGATGTTCAAGCAGTATTAGCAAAATATGACGATATAAATCTACCAAAATCGGCAACTATTTGTTATACAGCTGCGTTATTGAAAGCGCGAGTAGTTGCAGATAAGTTTTCAACAGACATTGCTAGTAAAAGAGGCTTAACTACTCCAGAAATGATAGCAGTTGAAGCTATTCACAGAGCTGTTGAATTCAATCCTCATGTACCTAAATATTTATTAGAAATGAAACCTTTAATTTTACCACCAGAACATGTACTGAAAAGAGGAGACTCCGAAGCAATTGCCTATGCATTCTTCCATCTTGCACATTGGAAACAAATGGAAGGTGCTCTTAATTTATTACATTGCACTTGGGAAGGTACATTCAGAATGTTACCATATCCCTTGGAAAGAGGACATTTATTTTATCCATATCCAATCTGCACAGAATGTGCAGATCGTGAACTTTTACCTTCGTTTCACGATGTAAGCGTCTACCCAAAGAAAGAATTGCCGTTTTTTATTTTATTTACAGCAGGTCTATGTTCCTTTACAGCACTCTTAGCGCTTTTAACGCATCAGTATCCTGATACTATGGGCGTAGTTGCACGATCGATGCTTGCCTGGTTTTCTCATCCATTTTATTATATTTTAGACAAATTGGAAGCTATTTTACCTTCTAATTTATTACAACAGCTCTCTAGAATATAAGACATTTGTATGATCTCTGTAATCATGACTTATTGTGATATTTATGATACTTATGCTTTCATTGTCATATACATCCATTATAATATATGTACATCCGTACTTCCCGAATTTCTTATGACTGATACCCTAATATGTATTTATAGAATCGATTATTTACTTAATGTTGTTAGTTAAGAGCGCCGTATAGCGATCAATGTACAATTAAAATAAAAATTTGAATATCTTTGAGTTATCTTCCTATTTCTTTCTACGTGTTTCATACTTGAGATTTTATCTAGGTTAGGATGTTCGGGTGTATCGATAAAAAATGAATTTGATTGGATTTCATATTTATTTAATAATTGATATTATCAGTAGCTCATAATTGGAGGCGAAAGAGCAAGGCAAATCAGAGATACTAATGTTTTAATTTATACAGAAGATGCAGAATGTATTATATGAAATCAATGAATTTTTTTTATAACCTTTACAATTGTTTATGGTAAATAGGAGAATTGCACTGAATAGCTGAAACGGTATACGCAAATATACAGTATTAAAATGCAAAGTTTGTTGAGCGTTATGCAATATCAATTATCCTGAATCTCTGATCAGCCTTTCTATCATGAGACGGTTATGACAGAAGAAAGAGAGTTAAGACACTTGGAAGTCAGACGGCCCAGGTTTTATACATAGGCTGGCTCGCTGTGACTTTGATTTTGCTTCAAACATTCATTCTCAATTAATCTTAACCAATAAGTGATAAAATTTGTCACTTTATATACAATACCTCTTTACTTTATAATTTACTTAAACGAACATATGTAACGCAGAAATACTATTAAATAACTATCTTCACACAACTAAGATATTTCGCATTATGACTATTATCGTATGTAATAAGAACATGTAAAAACTTTCAAATGTGATCCTTAGATTTTACTATAGTTACTCCTTAGTGTACCGTTACAATTAAATATATTTATAATATTATAACCTATAAAGTAGGAAATATTTTGAGTATTCGTCTTCTGCTAATATCTGAGCCTGTTTACACACTTTTTCCACTCGAAGATCCTATACGAGTCTTAAACACCGTGTAAACCCTTCATTATCATGGTGGGATTATTTATTGCCGAAAATTAACTACGAAAGGAATTCGACAAAAGTTCGCGCAATGTATTTATGTACAAACTATAGATTGTCCTTTTCATAATAGATCAGTTTTTTTTCTTAGTAGTTCAACGCACGTAGTCACTTCACTGTGTTCAGATTTGATCATTCCGCCATTCTCTACAAATAAGGCACCTTTAACAAATTACGCTGTTATAGGCTATAACGATCTAGCAGTCCAACATTCAGTCAATGTCACATAGTCTGCACCGACGATAGTTAACTCGTAGTTGCCAATAAGGCATACATAGTCATTTTAACGTACACAACAAAACCAATTATACATATTCAATATTGCTTAACGTAACAATAAAAATTTCATAAATTATTCCCTGTTTCGTTTACTATCTTTCACGGGTCACGTGACGCGTAAGATTTCCCGAACGATACTTTTCGTAAATCATTCCTATTTACCGACGAATATGGTATTTGTACAAGTTTTATCAAAGACGGTTGTCATATTATTTTAAGAAACTAAGGAATAATTTAAGAGCGAGTAAAATTAATCTATCGAAATCAGCCTACCCTATTTGGAATAAATGTATTTTTTTTAGACAGCATTTCCTATGTATTGACCGTATCTGCACGCGATCAAATAATTAAGTTCGAAGGTAATTTGTGCTTACGGAATGCTATAAAGTTTAAAAGTTTCTGGAAGAAGTATCATATTACCAAACGCAAGTTTTTCGCTTTCAGATAAAAACTATTATCTTTGCCGCGCAAATAAAAATTATCGTTATTATTAAAGGGTGCCGTTTGCGAAATATTGATACCGATCATATAATTTAGTAGACCACGAATGGATACTGGCTTCAACTAAGTCCTCCACGTGCCGGCGTAATTGATCTTCTGTCAGTGTAAGATTGAATCTGTTCTTCAATCCTTGAACAGTTGCTGCCCCGCCGCTACGGAAACACGGAAGTTGCGATCCTGTAAAAATGAATATTTTTTGTTTTCATTTACAAGCATTATGAATGTATTTTACTACGCTCTATTTAATCAATTTTTACCTGACAACATGATCTCTACGAGGTTAACTATTTTTTCCATATGCTTCCGCGCTGCAATCAATCCTTGGAGGATCAAGGTCTTGAATTCCTGGAACTGTTTAGATTGACTTCCACCCATAACCTCTACAAATTCAGGTGTTAATTTAAACGGACTGGTCTCAAAACCAAGGTTTCTCGGTGAAGTTGAAAGAATAAATCCGAAATCTATATGTATTAGATGGCCGTCGCTATGAAGCAAAATATTTCCGTTGTGACGATCTTTAACTTGAATGAGATAACAGACAAGACAATATGCCGCACAACTTTGAATAAAATTCTTCTGCGCAATGCTGAACGTTTCCGATGTAGATGAACCGAATTCTCTTTCGAAGTATTGAACAAGCGTCAATTGGCACTGTTTCTTCACTTGATGTAACGATACAGTATTCAAAATTGGTTCAATTAAACCACTATCATTAGATAAGCATAAAATTCTGTAAAAATTAAGTAAAATATTAACGGATTATTTCATAGTCAAGTTGATAAACGTGTATGATAATAAAATTGTTCGTACTTGTAGGGTCGCACCCAAAGAGGTACTTGTTCATCCTGCCAAATTTTTTGCAGCATCGAAAGTAATTGCGAAGCAAGAAGCTCCTGTCGCAGATCGTCGCCACATTTCACGATAACGGCAAGAAGTCTCCATGACGCTAAATGACCGTACGGACTGGAAGCCCTTATGCGACGCTGTTTTAATTCCCATGGTTCTTTCAAGACAGCAGCCGACGGATCTTCCGGATCATGATTAAACGTTGCGCTAGGTGTAGCAGCCATTTCACTTAACCGTCTCTTTATATCACCAGGTACAAATATTGGTTCTTTGCTGTCCGATGACTCTTGGCTCAATTGAGATATCGTGTCCCTATCTTTTGGCTTGCGGAGTTGTAAATACTGGAAACGATAATAAGTTATTTAGTTACTCCTTAATATTTAGAACTATCGACTAAACGGATAAACACCTGTTGTGTAATTTCATCGTCTTCTTGGCTCCAACAATCGTTAGGATCATCATCGGGGAAATGAAATGCGACATCCGTGCTTCTCACAGAATATGGAGAAATATTTTTAACCGGAGTTTGTCTAATCGGTGGTATGTTCTGTTGTATTTCCGAAGTGGATATGTTTGATGAATCAATCACAGTAGATTGTTCGCCCCCAGTTAAATTTTCTTCGGATTTAGTATGCCTTAATGAACATCCCACTATTTTTGTCGGTACAGGCGATGTATAAATATCTTCTACTTCTAACACTTCAACGTAAATTATGTATGGTGCCTAAATAATATGAAGTACGTTAATATACGGAAAATCATTAACGAACGTAAACATGAAACGGAAGAATTATTTTCAATTTTTCACCTTATCTTTACTATTAAGGACAGCGGCATATTGTGGTGGCACTCGTACGATATGATGTGGTACTGAACTGTGCAAAGGAAGCCACACCCTTGCAGGGAGATTCAAATTGAGAGTATTAAGCTCCGCTATTAATTGAACAGTTTTACTTTCCTTTGTTGGAATAGTTCCAAGCAATTTACCAATTGATATTAATGCTTGTATAAATTCGAGTTCTGGAGCAAGACGTGGCGCCTATAAATACGAATGTTACTAGTTGATTTAAATTCGTTCATATAATCGTAAAAAAAAGGGTAACTTATTTAATTAAGATAATCAAATTACATTGCAAAAGCAGTCGGTTTTTTGTCCTCGTAGATCATTTACCACACCTTGGCAGGAATAAAAACAGGTACAACCATTGTCAAATGCTCGACCAGAGCTCAGGTCCCCAAGACTTACTTTATTTATTGTACCTTAAAGATAACGGATACATAATAAAATTTGGGTTTGAACGACGGGTAGTACTTCGATTTATATAATTTATTAATAAGAAAATATGTTCATTTGCGCAGTCTATCTACCGGAATGGCTACGACGTAGTGTTTGAAATAATCCAGTGGCATCAGATTGAGATCTTTGGTGTGTCTTTTTATTAGGAGATGTAACACTTAGCACTGTTGTTAACAATGCTGGTAAAGGAGCCTGCAATCCAGCTACACGTTGCTTCTTATTCTCATTCCCTTTTGGCCTGTTGTATACAAGACAATCAGGTATACAAAATTTGAATAACATCATATTAATTATGATATATCCTCCTTTCTACTCTATTTTATTATGTACCTGAGTTCATCCGAGAGAATAAGATTTTTTAGTTTGGTCCCATGAGACTTCTTTTTGGATGGCAAATGAGCGTCGGAACTATACGCGTCTAATAGCCAGGCACATTTTAACGAGAAATCTGCTGACTGTCTACACCTAATACATATGAAAATCATAGCAATATGAATATTGCATTTTTGTTTAACCGAACACTTTGACCTCCTTTTCAACTACAATGTACATACCTATGGACAAGATATGGATAAAGGACTTCTGTAACGTCGTGAAGTTGTATGTACATTACAACCAGCTGTGGTAAATAGAAGTCTACATCGTGATCTGGGAAACTAAACATCTTGTTCCCTAAAAAATGTCATTGTTTATGTTTCACCAGTCATAAAAAACATATTTTTGCATTGCTAATAAATACTGCAAGCAATTATTTATAAAACTTGTGGGCTATTTAATCTATCCACATTGACAGCAAAACGATTATTATTATCCTCAGTTTCAAGAATCACCCTATGCAAATGAGGTATCTACTCCCTCATTGTAAATCCTCCATGTACATGGTGGTTTGCAGATTATTCAACAAACATCGCTCAAGTGTTCAGCAGATCATTCTGGAAATTTTCTACGAAATTTTAATAGTAATTCGCTATTAGGTAGCCCTCTATGACAGGTGTCCAAGCTAAGCTCATTGAGATTTGACTTACGACGAACTGACCATGGCGCACGCGCGATACAACCCAACACGCCGCTAGATGATAAAATAAATTCATCGTAATTCAGGTCTCAATGAGCTTAGCTTGGACGCCTTCTACACTACGATATAAGATCCAATAACGAGATGACTATAAGTAGAGTAAAGCAAATACGATTGAATGACTGTTTGTACATGCTAGACATCTTATTCCCGAAATAATTGAATGCAATAGACCTATAGCGTACATGGCATTATTTGTTCAGAATGAACACGTGTGACGTTTGTCGAATACTCATCGGATAGCTTGCAGTACATGGTACATTTACGTAAACTATCATCGGTTATTCTGAACTACCGGTAGCCGCAATTACTCACCAAGATAGCTCTGAACGCCAGGCTCCTTAGAATTGAAAAGATAAGAAATCGCCATCGACATGTCGAATATCTGGCTCTCGAACAATCTGAGCAAACATCCTTCGGACGGTTTCGGTTGAACCGTTTCTTGCCTCCGACAAATGATACCAGTCTGTTTTTTCACCGCAGTCTCGTTAGCCTCGGATTGCACGGTCGTCCCGCAACACAAAGTCATAGCCGCGCCAGCCAACTCGCTTTGCTTATCGTTCACTGGCGAGATTTCCAACGTGTTCTGGAAATCCCGCGTCTCGTCGACCGTCACTCCCATGTCGCGTGCGTATTCGTTCGCCTCGAGCTCAACGATTGCGCTAACTGACCGCAACGGCTCGCGCGACTCACTGGAATCACTGTTCGCCAACTCGTTACGATCAACGTTACTATCACCCTTACTAGGTTCACTTAAATGCACCAGTTCAACGGGCGACACTGGCACCGACACCGAGACGCGTACACTGTTTTCATCGCCGTCCACCGCGTCCACGCTATCCATGTCACCCGCCTGCGACAACGTGGAGTCGAGGCTCTCACGGCTGTGAAGGTGGTCCACGCTCGACTCTCGCGTCGCCGCGTTCGTAGCGTCGCTGGAACCGCTGTCGGAACCGCAAAGTATACCCGAGTCATCGGATCCGAGACTGGCGAGATCCTCGCCCTCACGGTTGCGCGCTTTGCACGCTGGCACCGCGGCCTTAGCCACCGGAGCCGGTGTCGTCTCGCATTCCGGGCTCGGTGTAACGTCTACCTCCGGGATTCGTTGTAGCGCGGAATCGAGACTTCGATTTCTGTGATGGTGCGTCAGCGTTGTCGCGCTCGCCTGCGGAACAGGCGGCAATAGGATACCCATTGACCTGCAAACAACCGATATGCCATTGGATGAACATCAAACACTGACGAATTTACCGAGTCGCATTGTAATACGGGACCGAAGCGTGAGCTTAATTCGCAGACAAAGAGAACGTCGTACAGTGGTCCGGATGGCCAAAAACCTGGCCAAAATTTGAAGTTTTCGGATTTTAGTGAAACTTGGTATTTTAGGGTTATTTGGGCCGCAAATTACGAATCTAGTATCAGAATTGCAAAATTCAAAATGGCAGATCCAATATGGTCGACATTCATATTAAAAATATTAAATTATTATGAAGTTTTTATGAAATAGAATTTCTAGGTTTATAGGGCAACATAGTTAGGATACATTGGCAGAAATAACAATAATAAATTAATGTTAAATTCCGTTTGTTTTAGTTTGTTTTAATTCCGCGTAAACAGTCTTCCTTTCCTTGTAAGCATGGACTTTAAATTTAAATAACTTAAAATGGCGCAAATTTGCGCAAGTTTTCTCAATTGGATGTCATACCTAACATGTTACATTATATTAAGAAACTTGGCAGAGCGTGTCACTCGGTGACTATCATCTTTGTTTTCCTTCCGATTCATCGAAAGATAACTAAAATTTATACCATATTGAGAAGGGAATTACAATAGTGAATCCAAAGATATTTTACTTTGTTCTTGTGGAAAGTTTATGTTTTCAACATCTACTTTTATGATAAAATGATTTATATATGAATCTATTGAGGATAAACTTTCTGTGACACAATAAACATGCGCCACTTTTCACGATACCAAGGAGCATGAAATTTCGTCAACTTTGGACCTCTGTATATCAGTAACCGATTAATATTTTTTTAAATTTCAAGCGACATTTAATACACTCATATGTATACAACACATGCACAATATTGAAAAAAGTGTGTTCGAAACTTCAAAAATTGCATTTTGGCCAGGTTTTTGGCCATCCGGACCACTGTACGTCGTCTCTTGGATAGAGAGTGAAATTAAAATTCACTAAAGATAAATTTCGATGCATTAGTCGTTTAAATCGGTTGAATTTCCACGCATGCTCTGTACCACTTAATACAAATTAATGACTACCAATTCAGACGAATGCCTAGGTGGACACTAAGGAATTGTTCTTGAATTTAAGTTATCTAGTACAGTAACAATGACAATATCGTGTAGGAGGTGACATAGGGCCGTAAGGGTAAAAAACAAATGTCCTATGCAGGATACACCATTTAAATCGTTCCCCTCAAATAGCACTGAAACTATTGACGATGCTGGCAAATGTTTTATACGCAGTTAAATGACTTCGATGGGGGACATAATTTAATATGAGTGTATTGTTTATAGGTGGAGATGCAAAGGAGACATGAAGGTCAACTACTCTTCATGGTTGATACCAACTGAAGCTTCCACGTCTTAGCTTTTATCTATCACCGGTGTCTTGCTAGCATTCCAGGTAGCTTCTTCGGGGGTTAAACAACACACAATATGGTAGCTTTAAAACATGATGGAGATTTAAATACTTGTTATCCCTAAAGAAGGCTTTTAATATCGAACCAAAGAAGTGCAACATCTGATGTTTACATTTGAAGAAGATAAGGTCACAGAGAGATAGACCTTGGTAGGAAGCACAATATACATATATGTCTATACCGTTTCTCCGTGTTAACTCTGGAAATAGCTCTACGCTTCGTCTCCGTTCGTAGAATCACCTTGTAGAGATAATACCATGAACTATGCAGCAGATAGCAATAACGAAAAATTACCAGCTATCTACAACTATAAATGTCCTCCGGAAACAGTGGAACGCGATCGCGGTTATTCGTTACATACCTAAAGTCCAAACTATGATTTCGTTGATGGGTGGTCAGCCTGTTACGGTTGTTGATCGGCGGATTCGTCCGTCCATGCACGAGAGGAACATTACAGTTGGCTAATTTATGTCGTTTTACGTGTGCCACGCTTTCCTGGCTTGTCGATCCACCACTAGGTGTAACAGCCACTACTTCGCTCATATTAAAGTCGAACGAGCATCGGCTCGGCCAACAGTCATCTGCTGTTCATGTTGATCGTTCACCTGCAAATATCATAATCGAAGCGTTGAAGTAACCGTAATTCAATGAAAGAAGAAGCTTGGAAAATTGGAACGTTATAAAAGTATATCAATACAGAAGCTTGCAATTGTAAAACTCCTGATTTTGAGATATCTTCAGTTGAGTATCTTCTTGGGTTGAATTTGAATTTAAATTTTAATAATTATAGGTGTAAAGATAACTCAAAATCACTAGTCGAATCGTTACATATCGTAATAAATAACGCTTGTGTGTAGGCTGATAAACTGATTGATCGAAGAAATTTATTCGCTACTGATAGACATACGATCCGGTACTCGTTGACTGGATAAACTTTTGCCCAATAACAATGTCGAATTTATAACGACGTATCTGAAGTGAAATGTGTTCAGTCCGTTATCAGTGCCACTCATAATCCGATAAAGAAATTTGTATCTCGTGCACGTTAGTGAAATATTAAATAACACCGCAAGTCAATCGTACCACTTGGTAAACGTGTTACGATTAAATTTTACTTACGACACATGTCGTCTCGAAAACTTTCCTTCCTATTTATTAAGCTTAACAAGAATCACGTCAGTCAGAATTGCCCATCAAACGCGATCGTGAATTAGAATCGCGTGAGCATACAATCACAAGTACGAAACTCGCGCGTTGAAAATTAAAATTCTGTAATTTATTATCACAGCTATACGCGGTAAATATCCATGCGTCGGAATCGTCAAGCTGATAATACCATCTATAAATTACTATCAGCATCGAGACGATAACGATCTTATTTTAAAGTGAAATACAGAGGCATACGTCGGTTTCATTGTCTATACGTTGTATTTACGTTTTACGAAAAAAAAAAAATCGAATCATCTTGCATGTATGTACAAATGCGGAACGATGACCAACCACGCAAGGCGGCACCGTGACAGGAGCGTGAAACTCGTGCTAGGTACGAGAAAGTCGAATGCCAGACGGAACAAAGCGTACGTCAGAATTTTGCTCCCTACTCCGTGACCACGCGGTTGTACAATTTCTTACGATCTTTTCCTCGGTCTCTTTTTACTTTCCCGGCTGTTATTGAATACAGAACAGAATAAAGATTGCTATCGAGCAATCCCCTCCGCCCTGATGGTTTACATTTATCGATGATTTGAGGTGCCACGAGTCCAAAAATACAAAAGACCGGTTACGGAATTCCGTATGCATGGACATATGTATGCGCATACGTTTATTGGCCCCTGTTGTGTTTTATATGTCAGGAGTGGTTTGTCCGACGATTGTGAAACTTGCTATAGTGATTTTTGCACGCGAGGCATTGATGCCATTCAATTTTTAGTACAAAATATTGACCCATCGGAGTCGTAAGACAAGATGATGCTTGACAACACAACCGTGTTTCGGTGCACATGATCGCAAAGGGTTAGATTGATTTTTTGTCTCAAAATATTTCATTGGAAAAATAGTCAACTTTCTTCCCCTCGTTTTGAGGAAAATGATAGTTGCCACCCTTTCAACCTGCCCGAAAAAAGAGATACGTTAAAGATGATCACTTTCTAGACAGGATTGTTTCGCGTTATCGTAACCGAAATCAGAAGGAATGCGCTTCCTTTCCCGCGAGATTAATCGCCGGGGCGACCGTCGGAGTGAAATCCCCGGGAGAGGAATAATTCAATAAGGAGGAAAATGGAACGAAGTCTAAGGCCTGTGGTATGCCGGCTTTTACTCTCCCTCTTTTACTGAAGAGAGAGACTCGTCCTTCCGCTTGGTTTGTACTCGCACGCTGACCATCGGTCGCACCGCGGTGGGTGTGCCAAAAGCACAAGAAAGCAAGCACCCGACTGTGTGCCGACAGCCAATGGAATCCACACCCCCATAGATATAATGTGCCTCTCCCTCATTCATACTTCTGTGCTCAATAAAATCAATCGGACGCTGAAAATTCGTTTTCCAATCACACACCCGTACACGGTTAAGGAGAACGATACGGTATGTCAATAACTTACCTCGTACTTGAATTCGTGACTTTGTTGCCTTCGAGACTGCACCATGCGTGAACGTTCCTCCGTTTTGACTGTACAGCGCGTATAAAAGTAGTACGGGATGGGATAGTATGACGGAACAAGAAGCTGGACAGAGAGCCAGGCTGGAAGGAGCTGGAAAGAGAGAGAGCGCGAGAAAAGTTGACGATAATGATGATGCAGAGAACACCGCGAGTATGCAAAGTGCCACTGGTGCGAAAAAGACAACAAGATATCCTTTCCAATGGCAGACCCAGACTGTCACGCACCGCCTAGTCGTCCCTCGTTTTCAGACGATTTTGCACAACGCCTGGCTACGCCCTGCACGTTCGCGCACAGAATCACACTTCATCACTTTCGTTTGATCGCACCAAGATGTAACAGATACGGGGACGATAATGCACAGAAGTTTTCTCAGTCCGAGAACAGTAACTAAAAACACGGACGAACGAATTTCCGTGCCAACGCAAAAGGCGACCTCGCCAAGCTCGACTGCTTTTCGCACGACGCACTGAATACTACTCTGCACACTGCTGCCAACAAAAGGGATGCAAAGTCCAGGCGGCCATTACGCGACAACGTACCAAGGCATCCGGGGACCCCTGTGCCTGATAGTAATCGCAACAAATTTTCGCTTTTACTTTCGAAAACCTAATGTGACCTACTTGCATTTATCAATTTGGCTATGTTAGAAAAATAGATTCATCGTTTGAAAATAACGCATTCAAAGATATTTAAAATTTGATAAACTGACAAAGATCAAGATCAACGACGAATAGTTAAGCGTTGGATACTCAACCTCGTGGCTGAAACTTTGATTTTATTAAGGAATCATATACTATCTCAAAAGACGTCACATGGTATCACCACATTATGTTGTAACACACTAGAGCGAAAGAATTTTACAATTTATACATTTTAAACGGTAGAGACTGTTTATAATTTATTTCAAGTGTCGTCACTGGACGCGTACGTATGTCGTATGTTAACGTGTGTATGCGCAGCCTGATACTGTATTCAGACTGACAGTAGCATTGTGTTTCTATTTACATACATCGACACACACGCGTCTGAGATAATTGTGTTGGTGCAAGCTGTCAGTATCAAGAAAACCAAGCTGCGATAATGATGAAATGCAAATCAGCACCGTCACCAGACGTGCTCAGATCATTTTACTTTAATCTCTGTCGTAGGAAAATTCGTGCACGCACACATTCTTGTGATGACACGATAAAAAAAGGTCGTTAATACGTAAATGGCACGCGCGTGCAGCGAGTGCGAGCGTTTGTTTTTCGGATGAAGTTTAGCGAGCGACTGGCTTTAGGTTGGTAGTGGTCGCTCGAGAGCTCGAATGGGAAAGGTCGTACAACTGTAAGTGCAGCTGTACTCAACGTACCGAACTGGAGACCGGTATTAGTACCATTAGGAATTCGTGCCCCAGATGTATCTGCATATCAACATACGTAAACAAGCGCCATATTGTTTTGGTCAAATGCTGCCTACAAGAAGATGGCTTGTTTTTTTTCAAATACACATATAACATTGTAGGTAAGACGCATTTATTGTAGTGAAATCATTGGTAAAGTCGACACTGTTAATTTTCGCAGATTTTAAGACAAACGAGCAAATGTTTCTTATCTTTATCGTATGTTTAATCAGATATATATGACGTCATGCGAGGGACATACACACATCATAATGTCAGATACAATTTGTAGCATTAAATACGATAATTAAACAGCTTCGTAACAGATAAATAAGTTCTAAAGATTTTGAACGTGGAAATTTGCAGAACCTGTTTCTACGTTTACAAACGTTATAGGCACGATCTAGGTTGTAGACAGGTTTTCTCGTTACGGGCATAAAGTTTGTCTTACCACAGTAACTATTCTTTTACAAGAGACCGAATGTCCGTGAATCTTCGGGGGTAAAAGCGAACGGTCGATGCTTCCTGGAATTTTATACGCTTTCTAATCGTACTTAAAAGCGAACAGAAGACGTAGGTGTAACTGTCATCGGTCGTTTGACAATCATCGACAACACCATTTCGCGAGCGCAAGATGATTTCACTTTTTACCAAGTATCGCTTGGCTAGTTCCAACGTATATCATTGCAGTTTGCGGTTAAGAAATAAGAGGTGATCAGTTTCAATAGGCATCATGAGACGTCCGACATACTGATGCCAAATCGATGAATCGCAGCGAATTCCAGCTACATCTGACGAACACAAGAAGTGACACACTCCCGGTTGTCGCAGGAATGCAGCATTTTTCATAATTAGTACGCATAAAAAGTATGCTATTATCTATTAACCGAACTTACGTTTACGTATCGTTATAAATATTTTCAAAACTTCAAGTTCTAATACTCCACATACATTTTTAGGAATATAAAGGATTTCTAAGAATCACTGATATAAATGTAAAAGAAACATTACCCAATTACAAGCCAGAAGAGTGAATAGAGCTACTGTAATAATAATAAATAGAGGATGGAATACTTTCCCAAGAAATTGAAAACCTCTCATGTATTGCTAGCGCTAGTAGCTACTCTATACGAAACGTTGGCGCCGAGCCCGCAAACCGTACCCAGGAATTCCACAACCAAGCTTTATCACGCGGTTGATAACTGCAATTACAGGTGTCCGTTTAATTTCGTTGCGTAACTAATTGTCAGCCGCAATTTCAATGCTAATGTCTGTGCGCAAATGCGCATAGTCTCAAAGACTCTGTCAGCGGGAAAGAACCACAAAACGATCACTTGAGGAAACAGGGGAAATGACGAGACACGTCGCTGAAGCTCCGTACGTCCGCATCTGCGGGTCTTCCCTGAAGAATTAGTCACTGGAAGCGTAGCGCTAATCGTTAAGTAGCACGAAAGGACGCTTCGTGCGATTTGCTAATGTAAACACCGCCAGGTTGCCGGCCATACTGCGGCGTTGCATCCCGCCGCGCTTTTGAACTTCGCATGTCAATAATCCTTGACCTATTCGACGTATCAACGAACGAGAGTGGAGGAACGTGCCACTGCTGAACGCTGAAAGACCCTGTGCCCTTGCCATTGCGATTTAATGCGCTCGTTCTATAACCGTTTAGGCTTTCATCTGATTTCGATCGTGACCGAATAAGGCGCAGTCAAGCACCACTGGATGCATACTGAAAACTGTTGGAAACGGGATATTCGAACGGCGACTCCGATGCCTGGTGCTACAGGCTAGGGACCAACGTCGACGTCCCTCGCCCCTCTTCAAGCATCCGACGATGTCGTACGGCAGACATCGTGCAGCGTTGTAGCGTACAGTGACCATACGGCACACAGTATACGTATACCCCACACCCAATGATGATACGTAGTCACCTTAGCAGCGGTGCTCATAACGATCGGTTCGCGTGCTGTCGTTGCATTTGTCGATACCAGGTAATGCTGCAGTGTCTTTTTTTAAACGCGAATGATTTTGCGCCCGCGTTGCTCGGACAGCGGATAGATTTACACACCCCGTGACAACGTTGCAGGTCTTGCTATCCTGCTCGATGTAGATACTGTCTTGTTCATACATTATTGCAAGAAACTTCTTGGAAAATAATTGTTTATGATTAAAATATGAGAAATCAGAGTTTCTTGCAAGGAATGTCATCACCTCTAGAACCACCATAAACTGCTTGGTCGATAAATCGCTAACGGTACAAATCCAATTTCTCATTATCCCGGGCCCCTAGTTTGAAACTGAGCGACGAATTTAGGGTGGGTCACAGGGTGACTATTAGTCACTAACTGCACGAAAACTGTATAGAGAGTTTGCTAGATGGAAATAATGCTTGTTGCGTTTCAGTTAGAACTCTGTATTTTCATCAGTTTTGCAAATATTGACTTTAGATAACGAAACTACAAGGAATCGATTTTTCTTTACTTCCCTGGGTGTACATTCCTCGCTTCATTGTTTTGAAAGGTCTGCACGAGGCAAAGCTTTGCATTCGAGATACCAAAGCCATAGAAGAATGACCTCTTAGGTAGAGGTCAGAGCGCGTGAAATCAAAACGGAATATCCTCCAATGAGAACGATAGGCTCGTGTTGGTAATCGAGCTACCATTTCCGGTCTGCACAGCCATATTTTACAAACAATCGGTTATCTCGAGAAGTCGGATCTCAATCGCGACGCAAGATTGGTAGGATAGGCGTCACGACAGCTCGCTGAACCTTGCGTGTCGCGTCGTCTTGGTGTAGCCTTGACCTTCTGGCATATACCAATTAGGTTCACGAGCTTTCTTACTTCAGACAATTACTTCGAACTGGTCAAATCCTGACATTGGAAGAAATCGTTCTAATAAAGAAATACGAACAATTCTGCGATGATTCGAGCGGTCATATCATGACATTCATAATTGACATTATCACCTTGAACGGGTCATACCGCTATCAGCGATTTGTTAAGAATTCTAGATGATTAGAATTATACAATGGTCCACATATTGTTTCCCACTACGATACTATTTTTGTACGACGATAATACAACCTGACATTCATCCAGCTAAAAATGTTCAGTCTTGGTTCGAGGGGTACGAAGATAAACATCCTGGCCAAGATAACATTCCATTGGGTGTTATTCAAAAGTTGCATAACTCTATTCCAAGAAGGATAGGAAAATAGCGGTCCAACACCGTATTAATAAAACAATGTGTATTTCACAGATGTTTACATTACATCGTTCATCCCCTCTGTCCGCCTTCCGAATTCCAGATACTCGTCTGCGGTATTCAAACAAGAATGTTGCATAACGAAAACGCCTCGCATATTAAATGTAGATATTTGTTCATTTTCTTGGTTATCTTAGGAACAGCGTGGTCTCGAGGAATTCAGTAATAACTTCCTTACAATTCTGTTCTTACATAACTGTTGGCTATCAATGATTCACCGGTCCCTCCGCAAGTGTGCACTTATATTAGCGCATCCTATGTGCCGATTGCACTGGTGTCATTTCTACGTGCACCAGTCTTTGGCAAGCTTTTTCGTCTTTGTTTCTTATCGCAAACATTCTTCCGCACGTTATGGTTAACCTCATAAATGAGGTTCGCATAGTAAATGACTTGCAGAAACGTTTCTACTCGTCCTTTCTGGGTTCGCGATATACATGTATGTCATTGACACTCTTAAAGATATTTGTGGTCGGTTTTTGAGAATGAAAGAGTAGTATAGACATCGTGGGAAATATGACCATTGCTATCCAGATACTTAAATTAAAAAACCGATCACTGATAGTTAAGTTGATCTAACTTCAATGAAGTAGAATTAACTTCATACTGCCTATATTCCTCTACAATGTAGAGTCTACATAAATGACCCTATTACCTCGATACGTGGGATATAAGAGCACTCTCACGTACTACCGCGTTTCTTCTCGCAGTAGTCGCGTGTTCGGATGAAAGTGCTGGTAAAGGTACATAAAGTTTCAGAACATGATACTTGTTTATACTAAATGATGGATGTAGAAAAAAATTCCGTTGGTCAAGGGATCCAACGAGAGGTTCACCCTTTGATTAATAATTTTTAATAACAGAGAGGCACTAAGGTGCCTGCAACACTCCCGATACTTTCTTTTATTCCGAAGTGTAAACTTTGCTATTCCCATATTAACATGTCTTATCTTTTTTTGTCAACGTCTCTGCTGGCTGGCGTACGCTGTTTTTTGCACATATGCTGACGCACGCGTAGGTCGTAACGCGATTCGCAAACACGACACGGTTCGTCCAAAAATTTCCCTCGACGCTGGCAAGCGACGCGCACGATCCCATATTTTGCTAAGATTTCTCCTCCTCGTTCTACTTTCAGTGCAGATGCTTCATCATAATAGTTTCTATTTTCGGTCGGAGGGGTTGGCTACACGTTGTAGGTGCAGATGTTCACCGCTGGGCTAAAAGCGTTTGGGGGAGAAGGTCGAGCTTGGCGCTACGTATTCGCACGGGACTATACAGATATAATAGACAAATAGGCGAATTGGATTTCTGGTAGACGCGTGCGAGACTCTCGGATAAGCATTAATCGTTTCACAGACGGAAGGGAATACAAACGATGAAGTCTAGAGCAAATAAGAATCTAGGCTGATCTTGAATATCTATCTATGTGTCAAGTTAAACTGAATGTTAAGCAAGATTGATAAACCATGAGTTTGACAAATCACATCATCAATTCTACCAGTCAACAAGTCAGAACCCTGCCGGCAAGAAATGAAAGAAGTCGCAATTAAGAATGGAAAGGAACTTCCTCTGCGGCGATCATGAGATTAAATTTTGCTCCCAAATAATGCAAACAAACCCTGAATGCTACCAGCATTGTAACCCGCGGGACACAATTGAAGACGTGATGAAAATACGTGAACACTCCGGGGACATTCTAGACAGACACTAAGGCAGTAAAGAAAATAGTAACTGTAGAGAAAAAATGAGTGAATGAAACGTGTCCGACGCAGGCGTCTGTTATATCCGCGCGCCGTCTTCAAGCTCGCTCGAGCTGCCTGTTTGATAATGAAAGATACAACCATGTGGCGCACGCATGGCAAGATTAAAAATTATTATACTCCGTATATAACGAAATATGTTTCTCTTTAAACGTGTTATTACCGGAATGACTCGATATATTTTTTAAATCAATTTCGCTTGACGAAGTGTGTCAAGAATATCTCCTTGTACCGAGTAAACGTATCGTATCGTTGAAGACACAAGAAGCGGAAAAAAGGAGCGAGCAAAATTGCAGATAGTTAATAATGAGTTTAGAGAACAGAAAGCGTCCCAGAAAAGGCTTTGTCATGTAGCTTTGAGTCGCGCGAATTCCAGGTCGTTGGTGCTCTCGAGTAACCGTGCTAACTTGTAAGAATGCAAGAATCAAGAGGTATCCGACTTGGCTTCTATTCAATTAATCATCTAGTCCTTATGTCGTCTCTTAGCGTTAGTACTGCTGGCAGTTGAAAGAATGTCTCTGGAATGCGGCCATTGCGCGTCACAATTTTCATGTACTCAACTATCAGCCATTGTTAATGTATCCGCCAGCTCTTTAGTTAATAATTAACAGCTAATGAATAAGAAGATGTACTCCTACCGTCGAATACAAAGAGCATTCATTTCGTTAGTAGTAATTCAAGATTACTGTGACGATATACGGTCATTGAAGTACGTAGATAAAATTATGATAAAATACGATTTCATTCTGCTAAACAATCGCTATTTATATTAGTACATAGAACAGATGATTTGGCTAATTGCTTCCATATGAAATTAAAAAACTGGCAGTGTTTCCGTACTGATACGAAATAAGTATGAAATACGAAATGCGCTCTTCTTATCGCCACCAAAATTTCATAGGTGAAATTGTATGTTCTTGAATATACGTATCTCTATACTACGTTTTATTTACCTCGAGCTATATAGTTACATGCAATTTGTGACACAAACAGAACGAACAGCATAAAGTTACGACATTATATATATCAACGATATCAGATTTCTAGTTTATTCCCACAGATTACGTTTCATGTGAAATTACGTATTGACCTAACAATTTAAAACATGTTCAAGCTTTAATGTAGTCCGCGTTAGTTGAGCAATAATTACTGCGGGCCTGTAAAAAAAAGATCTTTATCTAAAGCTTTTAACGATCCTTCCAAGTTCAACAAACCGATTGTACTCCTTCTTACAACACTGAGATAAATATAATTGTTGACAAAGCACACAATACAATTCAATAATGTACCTGGTATCTGCGTAATATCAAAAGCCCCATGTACTTGTACGATAAGTCGAAAATGGTGTTATAATTTAAAACATGCTTCAACGTATATTAAGCATTTATGATAAGGATAAATGGTTAACAAAATATCAATTCACGAAAATGGATCTGAATACACGTAATTTAAAGTTACCGGAGATTCTCTCACATTATTTTATTTCAATATCCTATTACGCTAATACAAGCCAGCAGTGCACAATCGGAACGTCCCTTTTCACAGATATTATTACACCGCTCCATAACTTTTCACACATACAATCTGACACTTCATAGTTGAAAATAGCTGGAATTATCTATCAGCGCAGTACGCCTCTAGAAACGCGTACGTTCAATTCCTCGCTGCGTATATTCGGTCATTCTACATTTTCTCTTACGATAGTTTGATTACTGTCAATGCTGCAATCGTTCAAGGTTACTCGTATAGCGAACTAAAGAAGTGCTTTATGATTCGAGGAATTCATATGCAAAGCGCATTTATCGCCGCGTTACGCCAGGTCTCTTGCACTTTTATTGAGTAACGTCTAATCAATATTCTTGCTACGAATGTTGCTAATCGCTCAATTTGTTATTTGAGAAAATAATATTTCAAAATGGTCATCGTAAAAGCTAATCCAGACTTATCCATTGGGTTAATGCCCAGAAGCCTTCGTTGATATCAACTACGAGGAATTATTTATATTTTTAACTAAAAATCAACGAATAATTATTGTGCAATCCAGTGAGAACGGAATTTCAGAGAAACGCAGGAAGCACAGGGCCCGCGATATATGGATTTATATGTCCAACATGTCCAGTGGTGTATTTTCCAGTTCTCCACTTCCTGCTTTCGTCTCCTTCTTCCTCTCGCTGTCTCTTTTTGGTGTTTTACGTACGTGCCTCGGCCAATAATACGATGCACGTGCGTTCATTCATAGAACGCTAACGTGGTTCCAGAGTGCCGTGTACGGTTTAGTCGTAATCAACTAAGATGCGGACACCATGAGTGGCAGAATTGCAGTCGAGATGACACGTATGCATAGTCGGATGCGCATTGCCTACGACCGCATTACAAGTCAAGACGAAACATCTCTCGTTCGTTCTTGCATGAAATGCAAACGGCCGATAGCTGCGAAACGGTCAGTTTTGCCCAGTGTTGACATTTAACCAATGACAGTGCAGACTCGTTTACTGGTTCTTCAAAAATTAATATATTCTGATTTTTACAATTTAATTTAAAGAAAAAATATTATTGGGTGTTTTCAAATGTTCACTGCCTAGTATCATCAATTCAATCATCAGTTCTCTTTGTCAGTAACCACAGTACATTATTATAATATTTAATATTTGTACTTATTTACTTGTTAAGAAAAAAAAGACATTGAGAAACGAAGCATCTAGCCGAGACCGTTTTGAAGGTAGGGGGTTGATAGAGCTTCAGCGCGGAGAAATTGTTTGATAACGTCGCTGAACACGCTATCTCCCATATTGTAGAAATTTCACCGTTTACCTCGTAATCGTATCAAGTATCGGAGATGGAGTCGCTTCTAGTCAAAGCGACTATTCTCGGTGCACGGAACACGACATTCCATTATTACAAAGCGCGGGCAACGTCGGGGATCCTACCACGATGTCGTTGAGCTTGTTTTCACCCGTCTGTTATAAAAATAGTTGGTCAATTTTGCGCTAATTTTCCAGTATTAGAAGTAACCGGAACACGGGAGCAGGAGGGAGAGGTGCACGTTGCCGTAAGTACTTATGAGGAAATTGCGCAAATGCGCGGAATGTCGTCCGAGAGAAAAAGTGTTACCGTGTAGGTACTGGATATCGTTCACCGTTGAACGAATAACATTAGAAGTAACTGCAGCGCATAACTTTATTATTTGGACACTTCGCAATTTTTACATCGCATTTTTACAATCCCATTATCGCTGTGACTATGGTGAAAGATAAGGTAATTAAAATAAGTGACGCACTGATACATTTTTTTTTTTGTTTAGATAAGAATCGTCCATCACTCGTGCCCATTTCTCGTAAAGGTGAACCATTTTTATTAACCTTGCAAAACACCACGATGAGCTAGTAGATTTTGCACGAGTGCGCAGAACCGATTGCTTAACTCGCGTGTCGTACTATCGCTTCACAGAGTACATTTTTACAATCCCTTGTAGAAATTTCGAACTGTCGAAACCAAAGTTGTTACGCAATCAGCGCATATTCCTATAGCATAAGCGAACCGTAGGCAATTAGTCTCATACCGTTACCAATTGCACACTACCGAGCAAATCGCTCGAATTGTTCGTTTCTTCTACGTGTATCTGAAATTCATTACCCGTCACCGTACACTTTCTATTACCGGGCTACTTTCACCGCTTATCAATATTAAAATACTTCTGGGTTATTAATTTTTTGTATTCCTTTCGACAGATGAGATAAACGCATTATCGACAAACGTCCAATATGGTAAAAATGTCAATCTCAAGTAGGAGGTGCTGCACGTCCCTTAAAGGATAGCAATTATACAGAATCCCGAGTTCCGTTCAAGGAATAATCGCAAGACCATATTCAAAATCAAAATTGTATCATCAACAGAACTTTCTCTTGTATCTATTTTTTCTATCTTCGCTTAAACCAGCTGATAACTTGTCCCAGTTTCTAGAATCGTTTTGTCCATACGTATAGGTAATGCTGTAAAGCGAGCCGTTTTGCTGACGTCTTGTGTTTAACAGTTAAAATAGCGTAGCTAATGGCTCACTGTAAATAAAAACAATTTAAGATGCCAAACATCGCTATTTATCTTATCTATGACGTTAAATGGTATCATCGGTTCGCAGGTGAAAACGATGAGGGCTGAAAGTTACCGACGCCATATGGAATCGTTAGGACAAACAGAGACCATCTTCGACTTTCGAACAATGTTAAACTCTGTTCTCGTTCGTGTAAGCGCGTAGTGTGTTTGTACCCCAAGTACGAAGGCCTTCGCACGTGTTCGCCATCCGTCGACGGATACAAAGTGCGCGCGGAACACCTTTTTCTCTCGTTTTCCGACGGGCGCATACACGCAGATCCAGCGAGCATGACGGTACTTTCACAGAAAGCAACGAGCATCATCGTTTTGCGTACGGTTGTCCGGGTTGAGTAGTATCACGTATTTTTAACCGTATGACGTAGCCGAGAGACAGTAACGGCGTGGATGGTGAACGGTAGATCGTAGACGTGACCGTCTGGTTGCGAATAGACTTATTTCCACGGTCGGTGTCATTGGGATCGTGGCCGAGTAGCGGTTGCAGCTGCCTTGGCACGAATCTCCTCTGATCGAGAAACTGGCGGCGAAAATTCATTGTTACGTCGCGGGACCGCTCGCTTTCATGTCACGGTTCTCCACCGGCGATACCGATGATCGCGTGGAAGATAAAGATTTCACTTCGAACAACATTGTTTTCAACGTCTTCTGGTCTAACGACACTTCAATGTAAATGCTAAAATTCTTCTTGAAAAGATTGGACGTCATATGTACATTAGGATGGTCCTTCACACATTGCAAACAAATGTGGTCCTCATTACAGATTAGCAGAGAATTACTTTTAGAATCAAAACCTGTGGGATAAGTATATCATAAATTACATAATGAACACTTCTCGATCGTTGTTTCAACCGGAAGAGATGGAAAGAAGCACCAGTGTCAGGGTCTAGTTCAGGAGACAAAGAATGGACTTCTTGCGTGACCGCTTCAAGAATTTATGAATACTGGGGTGTGGCGAACGGCGATAATTATATAGAACAGTGAGTTTAGTTAGAATCAAGTAACGAAGGGTAACGAAAGAATTTTTTTCAAGGGTTAATTTCTTGCTCCTTTCTTTACAATACTTGCAATCTCATCGATAACATATATTATTTTCTTCTTCATTTAATAAGTCAGATTGACGACTGTAGAGTAACGTAGATCGTCGAAGTATACGTGCAAATTACTTGGCATGACCTTGCCTCGGGGCTTTCAGTAGTTAAACCATCTGCATAATTTGCATCGATCAATATTACGGTGAATAATTGTGAGAGAATTCTTGTTATCGCGTACACGTATTTTGTTATGTATCTGCACTTCCTTCGATCTTATTAATTAGCCAAAGATTTATGGAAGGACGTAACGTTTGATGTGTTATCGCAATGATAAAATGCTCCATTCTGAGAATTTTCTGATAGTAAACAAATTCAGTGAAATATAAATATGTTGAGAATGGAATGAACCTAAATAGATATTCAATAGTACGTGGACAGATTGAAAAATGTGCCTCACCCTGACATTTCGTGAATCGAATTGACATGGGTGCGCCCACCTCTTTTTCCAGTTTTCTACCTGCTTTCGAACGATGCAGCTGAGTGTATGAAACTTCGTTTTAATGGAATCGAAGCGATCCATAAGTAATCGGTTTATAGAACTCGTATCTATAATATGTGGTGATACACATATATAAATAAACGATGATCAACGTTAAACGCGTGACTCACAATGTTCCGGCATCAGTGTTTTACATACTACCAAAACTAACACCGAACCACTTGTCATTTATGACTCACGAACAAACACGTGTTGTTTCCTTTCTCTCCTTTTATTTCCTTTTCGAAAGTCGCTCGGTAACGCTCTATTTTTAGATAATTAATAATGATCACGAAATTGTGTAAAATATCTCATAAATATTAAGATCGAATAACCGATACTTTGAGAGGATTTTTAGTTCGTTGCTTCGTTCAATTCTTCGAGCTTTCCGTCGTTTCGTGGAAAATCGTCTAGCAACTCGTAATAAATTTCTGACGTCGGAACCTCCAGCAATTACGCAAATAAACTGCAATGATGCAACGGAAATCTTTGCAGATTGAATAATACCTTATAATCGCCTCGAAACGGAGATTCATCGTAATACTATTTTTAATACAGCATGATTTTTGAATATTTTGTGAATGAAAAATGAACGAAGGTAATAAAAAATGCGGAATTAAAAACATTTATTTTTACACAATACAAAAAATCATGTACTATCGTTTCCTTTTTCCACTATTTTTCTGACCTTTGCGACTTTTCCTACCGTTCCTATTACGCTTTCGTTCCATTAACTTGCGCGCCTTTAGAATTTGCTCCGGTGTTTTCAACTCTTTCTTTGCTTTGATTTTGTCCTTAATCTTTTGATTGTAACGTGCCCAATGCGTGTGGGCTGTTGTGTTCACTAGAATGTACAAAAAAAAATAAATAAATTTGTATATGCGATAGATAAATGTCGAATATTGATGATAAATGTCAATTAATCGCATACACTTCTGCATTTGAGAAGAATCTTCTTCGTCGCTATCGTTCATGGCGTCGACTTTGCTTTTCTCTTTCCATTCTGAATAACGATTTGTTTTGTAACTAGCAGGTATCCAAACACCGGATTCTGTTCGAATTTTATTAGCCTTCCGATCCTTTAAAAAAAAATACAAGTTTCAGATACCTCAAAACTTATAAATTCGTCAACAATATAAAAAACACGTACATTATTAATTGTAACCATTTTCTTCTTTTTCCGATCCCATTTTTTAATCTGCTTTTGAAGACGCCGGGATTCTTCATTATCGGCAGTTAGATCCATTTGTACTTTATCTGCTTCCGTATTGAAAGAATTAACGGCTAAACCATCTTCTGTGTGTTTATCCGGGGCAACATATGGAATGAAAAACTCTTTGTCCTGTTCTAATGATCGTTTTTTCTTTTTAGAAGGTTTATATAAATCGTCAATATTTCTTTTCTTCGGAAGAATAATTGTGTTAAATGCCGCATTAACCTCGTCAGTCGTACTAGAAGGAAGATTCGCTCTTCTAGGCAGATCTACGTAAAATTACTAACTGTTAAAATAACTTTTATTCAATTTCATTTTTTTCGTATTGTTATTCATAGTACCTTCTAAAACTTTTTTTGCTTCTAATTCTTCTGCCTTCCTACGAAAATTGGTAATATTTTCCTTATGATACGATCGTTTTGTTTTCATTACCTGATAGTCAATAGAGGATGTTTTCGCTCCGATTTCGAATATCGTCTATTACGAATGGATATTTTAATTTATTAACACAACGTAATCTATATAATTACATATAATTTATGCGAGTTTGAGAAATATACGCACTCCTTGAGGTCTATAACTCATTATTTTTGATAATAAGTTCTTAGTATTAGACGAAACGTCGGAGTATTCCGGTATAACACCTGCTTTGCTAATGTGTAATTCCTTCACTCTTTTAATACTTTCGGAGGAAGCTGCTGGTCGCGATCTGACGTATTGTTTATATGCGTTATCGCAAACCTGTTCCATATTTTGCTATAAACGCAAACATTAGTTATAAACTTAATAATACCCTCTTAACCGCATATTAAATACACGTACGAGATCTGTGGAGCCATTTTGCCAATTTATTAATTCTGCAAGTTCTTCCTCTATCATTGCTTGGGGCATTTTACCTATAGCACCCTCTGAATTTTCTATTATTGATCCAGAAGGTGGAACAATGTGTAAAGATCGGCCAAGAAAAAGATGTAAATCTACGAGATAAGCATATTCATCTGGGCATATAATATTGTAAGCAGTTCCAGTTCGACCCGCTCGTGCGCAACGTCCTATTAAATAAATTATTGATTGCATATTATGAAGCTTTTATAGACTATAAAACCTAATGTAGTTGCTCACCTACTCTATGTACAAAAAGTTTCGATTTTGCGGGAAAATTAAAATTGATCACATTGTCTAAATGCGGAATATCTAGACCTCGAGCAGCGACGTCTGTTACGACTAAAACTTTAACTTTAGCGGATTGAAATTTGGCCGCATTTATTTTTCGTGCTGATGGATCCAAGTTAGAATAAATAAATGTATTAGAAATTCCTGCTTTATCTAATACCTATTAATTGAAGCTAACTGTTAGATAAAATATAAATAAATATTTTATGAAAATTAAGTTATATATATTTCATTGACATGCCTGATGAATATATTCAACATGGTGTTGTGTTGCGGCAAATATTACGGTCTGAGAATCAATTTTAATAACAGTTTTTAATAAACATAGCAGTACTGCCAATTTTTCTTCTGGACGGCAAACTATGAACTTAAGTGTTAATTCTTCTGGTATTTTACTTTCTACATCTAAACGTAATAAAACAGGATCAGATAAACCAGCTTTTGCAAAATCTACTAAAACTTTAGGTAACGTTGCGGAGAATAATAATGTCTGTCGTGACTCTGGTAGTCTGTTTGCAATTTCATTAATTTGTTCACCAAAACCCATCTCAAATAATCTATAATAAAGTTTGTGTAATGTAATAAAAATTAGATATAATACCTATCAGCCTATATCTATACCCATACCAATCCTTACCTATCAGCTTCATCGAAAACAACATATTCTATGCTATTCAACTGTAAATCCATCTCAATACAAATATGCAAAAATCTGCCTGGTGTTGCCACTAATATATCAGGACTCCCATGAATTGCACTAAACTGATTTTCCATACTATCACCTCCCAAAATAACAGATGCTTTTAAGCCTGTGAATTTTCCTAATTCTTTTATAAACTTTAACGTTTGTAATGCCAGCTCACGAGTAGGTGATAGAATCAAAGCTCTAGCACCAGCTTTTGCTTGTCTGGCTTTAAGTTTTTCAAACAAAGGAATTAAAAAACAAGCAGTCTTTCCACTGCCAGTCCTTGCCATTGCTACCACATCGCGACCTTCCAAAGCTAAAGGAATCGTCTACAAAAATATATTTTATACAAATAAAGAATAGATAAAGTTTAAATAAACATATTGGTAATTACTTACCTTCCTTTGTATAGGAGTTGGTAGTTTGTATCCACGTTTCAATATTCCCTTTAAGACAGGATGACTAAGAGCCATGGATTGAAACCCTCCTGACTTCTTACATGCTTTCTTTTTGATATTTGTAATTTCATTCTCTTCATCATTGTCACTTATTTCTTCGGGATTTGCAAACCCCACAATCTCTGTATTTTTCATCGTAAGAATGTAACCTCAAACACAAGCTACCTAACACGTGGGTTTGTTTGACAGTTATGTCAATTAGTAATCAATGAAATCTTTAGTTTAATTGATGGTTATTGTTAAACATTTCATTCGATAAAATTTGTTGCCAGTTGTTTAATTTTACAATAAGATGAGATCACATTTTCATTCTACCATTACAAGTTAGTGTCAGTTAGAATTGGTTAGAATTAGACGTAACTCAACCCATAATACGTGAACTTGGCCCCCCTGGTGTCAGTGCTTTCAACTTTATAAAATGATTGGTATGCAGTAGGAAAAGTTATACAAGTTTCTTCTTTCATTAAAACTAATTTGTTATATGTATTTATATGTCATATATTTCGTTTTCTGGCATTATTAGTTACATATTCCAATTATGAATTATTTTTAATTCTTATGTAGTTATCTTTCTTCCTACCAAAATTTTCGTTTCAGCATATTGGTATTGCCTACGTCTTATTGAACGTGGTAGGGATCGGCCATTTTTGTCGAATCCGTCTTTTCGTGATAATTCAACATGAAGTAAGTGAAGATTTTTAATACAATAGACATCCGTTCACTATACCGCAATCATTAAAAATTTCTTCAATCTGTACGAATAACTTTATTGCTTAAATATCTTTCATGAGTATGTTGTTAATCTTTTCAGGATCGGACTTTGTGCCTATAGTGGATATAAAATATATCCTGGCCATGGCAAAACCATGGTTAAAGTGGATGGAAAAGTAGGTACAACATAATTTACATATGTTTATCTTGTGATATCAAATTCTTTTTCCTTTTAACTATCTGTAATTAAGGAACGTTGACTTTCTGTTGAGTTTATATTCATGTGTCAATCATAACCTCTATGTTTTAGACATTCACTTTTTTGAACTCGAAATGTGAGGCAGCACATTTAATGAGGCGTAATCCAAGAAAAGTCACATGGACTGTTCTGTACAGGTAATGTTATTTTTATTCCTTTGTAAATTATTAGAAATGAAAGGCATATGCGTGAAACATAACTTGTATGTTACAGACGAAAACATAAGAAAGGCCAAGAGGAAGAACAATCGAAAAAGCGGACAAGGCGTACTCAGAAATTCCAACGTGCTATTGTTGGTGCATCACTTACAGATATCTTGGCAAAACGTAATATGAAACCAGAAATTCGTAAAGCACAGAGAGAACAAGCAATCAAGTAAGCATAATCTGTGTATATGTAAAAATTAATATTATAGACATCTGTTCCTCGGATGTGATCTTTCGTATCACATTCGATTTCAGAATGTCTTAAATTAAGTGGGCTGCTTCACCCAGAATTGTATTATATGTTTACACTGTTTGGTTTTTGCGGGCCCAAACAAATTCAATAATATTATATATTTTACAATTTACGTGTTAAACACACAATTTAATTTGTTTAAAATATTAATAATTTCAGAGCCGCGAAGGAGCAGAAGAAAGCAGCGAAGGCCACAAAGAAGGCTGTTGTTCCAGCCAAAGCAAAAGCTGCACCAAAACACAAAGCTGCGAAAGTAACACAGAAGGTGGCACCACGTGTTGGAGGAAAACGTTAAATTCTGATACTATTTAAATAAAATAAACTTTATATTTAAAGAGTTCATCTTTCAATTTTACCTATAATATTTTATACTAAGTCTTGGACAGGTAATATAAACCTTTTTGAACTTAATGCTCTTTTTATAGAGTAAATGTTTTAAACGATAAAATGTAAAAACTTACCGGATATGGTAAAATAAATGATGTGACACGTAACCTTGTTCAAAGTGATTATAGAAATGTAACTTTTATTTCAACTTCATTAATTAAATACATTTCAACATAGAAAATATTCATACATAATAATTTACTTTTTTTTATTCAATTCTTTTTTTAACAAGGACAATTTTGTCAAAGCTTCGTCTCTCCACGCACGTCGTTCTTGAAGTTTGTCCAATGGACACATTTCATTTAGTTCGTTGCTAATTTTTTCCGCCATCTCACCTTCAAATTTAGGAGTGGGGCCAAACGTCATGCTTACGTTGTACATTGAATTTTTATATGTCTCGCAGTACTTTTTCATTCCTGAAAAGTAATAGAATTTATAACATAGATCAACATAGTTCTCTATTATTGCATATCAAGTAACCACCTTCGGCGTTCAAATGCGCAGCTTCGAAGGCACCGAGGAAAGCGTAACGCATTCCAAGACCTTCGCTCATGACTGCATCCACATCTTTTGCGCTTAATACTCCATCAGCTACTAATCTCCATGCTTCGTTCAAGATTGCATATCTAAGGATAATTATGCATGAATTTTTTTCAGCGAATCCATGGTTAATTGCCACAAGACCGACTGGTATAAATTACAAATTTACGTACTGAATTCTGTTCAACGCGAAACCGTCAATTTCTCTGCTAAATACGACAGGTTTTTGACCTATTTCAATCATAATAGCTTTCGTTTGCGATGGTATATCAGCGCGCGTCCATGGCGCAGGTACAATTTCTACGAGTGGTACGTAGTATGGGGGATTCACCTATATTCAAGTACTTGTAAAACATTTTCACGGTGAAAGTATACCTTTTAACTGAAATTTAACATATGTGTACATACCGGATGTGACACAACTACTTGATCACGGTGTTTTAATTTCTCGCTAAACAAAGATGGACGGAATGTGGACGTCGACGAAGACAGAATCACTTTATCGTCAACTACATTGTCAAGTTCATTGTACACCTTCAATTTTAAAGGCAGATTCTCTGGGACGCACTCTTGAATAAGTTTAGCTCCCTTTGCGGTTTCGGCCAAACTGGATGATCCTATTTAAAATATTTTGGAAAGATTTTTAGTTGAATCATTGGTAAATTTTGTTTCACGGACGACTCGTCTGATGCATATAAGGAACTGTATGTATGAAAGCAAACCTTTAATTAACTTAAATTGTTGGTCAGCGGTAAGAGCACCTCGTAAAAGGCCGCCATTTTCAAGACGGTTCAATTGTTGTTGAATATCTTCGAGTGCTTTCTTAATTTGCTCACTTACAATATCGTAAATAACTACTTCATATCCTACACTAGCAAAAAGCATTGCCCAGCTGCGACCGATTAAACCGCTAAAATAATAATTAAATAGCAATTATATTACGAAGAATAATTTCTTACAATTAATCATTCTATTATTTCTTTTCTAAGCTCCCCGAAATATTTTAAACATTTTACAATCATAATTTAAGAGGATTTATGTAACCTTCTTCAGTTTATCATTTAATTTTTTCACTGTTATCTTATCAACGATGAAGTAATTCAGGACATCAGTTAGATTTTTCAAATAAGATCGATGAAAAATAAACTTACAAGCGAATGTAGTTTATTAGGTTTTAGTTTCCGCAAATAACATTTATGAAAACGTAATATGTTATTATAGTCTTGTTAATACAACGCAATACCCGATTATTGGTACGTAAAAAGAAAGCAAATAATAATTGTAATGACAGCTCTTAATCGTTCTAGTACTTGGAACAGATTTCTGATAAAAACACTCATACTTTATCAGTTAATGTTACATAAATGACAATCGCGGAAAAATAATCGGAAATCCTGTCAATATTACAAAATTGATCGATTACGTTTTTAATGTCAAATTCACACTTTTGTTATTGCTAATGTATGATTTCTTTTATACCCGAATATAATTATAGCTTTAAATTGTATATATATATTGTGTATATGTAGGTATACATACATATGATTATAATTATATTATTTATGTATTTATTTGAATACATTTTAATATAATCATATAATGACAATATAATAATAATATAATAATATAATGACAATTATAATTATTTGTAAGAGAATGTTACTTAATTGAATATTACCTGCCGATTATACCAATTTTCTCGTTCTTAGCCGACATCGTGAAACGATTGGACAACTGTATACTCGTAGTTGAAGTATAAGTAATGTTGTTAGACATGTAACTCGCCTTTCTATTGCATATATATCATGAGATAAACCCCCACCTTGAAAGCAATGAAGTACTTTAAGAACATGAAGAAGGGAAGGGGAATACAGCCGTCGGCCATCTTATTCATTTCATTATCCCACCCCCTGAACGTGTTCATCAGCATGTCAGATAAATTCGGAGATTCGAAAGACAAAGCAAGTACGAATCTCTTTTCCTCGTATTTGAAACAATTGAAATCTGGTTTGGTTGCTCTTCTTTTATTATCGTAGATTTTACTATTATCTTTTACATTGGGTGGAAAACAGTGATAGTGGCGTCATCAGTGGGAAAATACTCAAGTTTATAGAGAAAATAGTTGCCACTGTTGCGGCTAGATGCTACTATTTACTGAAAGGGTCGATCAATAATTATTCCAGCATAAAAATGATCAATTTGACAAATTAACTAATGCATTGTAGTATTATAACGCAACGAATCGTGTTAATTATGTATTTATGAAAAATAAAGAATAATTGATTAAAGGTATTAGTGGTGTCATCTAGTACCAATAGTAGGAACTATTTTCACTATAAACTTAGGGGTTGTATCACTGATGGCGCCACTAGCGCCAAACTCCGAGAGTTTTGATCCAAGCTGTTTCAAGTCTCCAAAATTAATAAATCCTCGACCGCTAGATGGCGATACCAGTCCGTGGTCTATAAATCGGAGAATGCAGGTATTTATACATAAAGAATAATTGATTAAAAGATATCGGTAGCCAAGCTCTATTTACGTTCAATTACAAGAATATTGTATCATTTCATGCGGTAGACATTGAGTATTACATTACACGGTAAATATTAACTTCCATTTTACGCGTTCCACCAAAAATTCACCATAGAATCGTGCGAAAAACAATTAACTTAATTTAAAAGATTCTGTGTTTAATTTTCTCCTGTGTAAATGTAATTGTAATTTACACACGCGTTTATTTGTAGACCGCGTAATTAACATTTCGAAGGACCTTTGGAGCTCCTGTTTTGGTAGCCCGTTTAGTACGGCGGTTACAGCGGCCTGAATCTCCGAAATGTTGCTATAATGTGTCCCTTTCATTGGAATTTTCAATTTTGGGAAAAGAAAATAATCGCAGGGAGACAGATCAGGCTTGTAGGGTGAATGATCCAAGGTAACAATGCCAATTCCAATGAAAGGGACACATTGTAGCAATATTTCGGAGATTCAGGCCGCTGTAACCGCCGCACAGTGCGATGAGTATATGAGAAATAAGGACAAAAATCAAATCAGTATTCAAAAATATTCTACTTGATAAAAAAGGTAAAAAAAGTAAATAAGTATGTTAAAACAATGAAGGAAAAGTTTATTACAAAATATTTTACCAAAATCTTTGTTAAACAATTATTAATTAATTAATTTTAAAAAGATAATAGAGAAATTTAATTTTAAATAATATCTACACATAATTTTAAATAATATCTACACATAAAATAGTTTATGCCGGATCTTCGGAATCGTGATCGTCACTCGATGATTCAATCATAAAAAGGGGGCGGATTGGCGCAGGAATTTCTTTCACTATCTTAAAGTAGGCTATCTAATAAATTTTTTAAGCCAAGCCGGAAAGAGACCGTTTAGCCTTTTCGAAAAAATTAGTTTTTAAGTTAAACAAAGGAAACTTCAAAATTAAAATGTTAACTAGTGCAAATCATTCATTTTACATATATTATTAAAACTTTATAAAACTGTTATAAAGTAGTTTTAAGTATTAGTTTTATAGGGCTAACTTACCACGAAAATTCAGATCCATTATAAAAAAAAAATACTAATTTTTTTTTAAAAAAGTACCTATCCTGTTGAAAGATAACTTCAGACTAAAATTAATCCTACTTACAAAACAAGTCTAAATAATCAAATCAAAGAAAAGCAAATTTTTATTTGTTGACTTTTGTCCACAGTTCGACGCACTGTGCGCTGTACTAAACGGGGTACCAAAACAGGAGCTGCAGAGATCCTTCGAAATGTTAATTACGCGGTCTACACGCTATATTGACGCAGAGGGAGATTATTTTTAGTAAATAAACGTGTGTGTAAAAACTTTACTTGTACTTTTTTTTTTTATAGCAAAAGTTCGGTTTCTTTTTAGACAGACCGTGTATGTACGGGGTTAGACGTCTGCGTGGTCGAAATTTATTTCCACCGAAACGCAGATACCTTCGCCCTGAATATTGATCGCGATCGAAGCTCGACGAGCGATTGCTTGTCTACGCCGTTCTCGAAATATAATCGATCGCTCGGTTTTCACCTCGCTTTCTCGCGGCGCGAAAAATAAGAAACAGCTAAACGTGGGACTTCGTCATGTTCCGCCTTCGTGATATGGATAAATGATCCGAATAAAAGTCGTGCGGCATCTGAAGGCATATAAATTAGTAGAAAAAAAAGTATGCAAATGAAAAAAGTTTCCTTCATTTTGACTTTCTATTGGGAAGGGTTTGGTTTGGAAACATAGCGCGGAGAACTTGATAGGAATTTAGGGCATGTACTCTATACAGTAGAGCCTCGATTGTTGCACGAGATCCTCGTTGATTCCACTCTGCCCACAAGTGGAGGAGATGGTTGAGTCATAGGTGATAGATCAGAGTATAGCTGTTGAGTAGAGTAATGACTACAGCTGCTTCTCACTTAATTAGTTATCTTGACAATAACTTCGATCATGTTGTGGATCGGGATAGGTATACGATGTTTTCAATGAATGAGCATTACTCTTTCTTTGCGTATTATAAGTATTATTAGAATATATTATAAGGTTAAGAATATATATCACAAAACATTATTCAACTGTGTTCTATTACATCTCGTCGTTCTCTCGGACGCCACGTATTCGCCTGTCTATTGTTTATTCGCACATCGCGCCACACATGTAGTATTATTTCCATCGGTAATGTAAAGTCTTACAGATCATCGCAGGAGTTTTCTACCGTTTAGAAACAAATTAGAAGCAGTGGATTGAAAAATTGTATACATTATTTGGGATTTTCGACCAGTCTGCGTCGACTCGGGCAACGATGATAGCGAATGAGGGCTCGCAAAGGAAAAGCGTTGGTCCAGCTGCACGCTCCGTGCCATATACGGGTTTAGCCTAATTTCCGCCACGTCTCGCAACGAGTTCGAAGTCACCTGGTGGAATTTCTCGTCGATTTTGCAACGGACTGGCCTCTCGCACGCGTACTTATCTTCTCGCCCGCTTCTCCGCCGCTTTGTGTGCATCGATCAAACTCCGTTGCAAGTGGGCCATCGATTCATCCTCGATAGGGGCACTGTAATTATCTTTTTGCGAATCTTGTTGAGCACGAGTACAAGTCATTCGACATATCTTGCTGGGGGTACTCCGCGAACGTGAACTAGATATCGTTAGTGTCTGTCTTTATACAATTTTACAAATTCTAGCTACGCCATTTAGTATCCTCTCGGTTGAAAAAAAATTCTAAGCGTCTAAGCAAAAATTCTAAACTCGAACAAAGGGAGATTACGGGTCCTAAATTTCATCATTTTCCGCCGTCGAGTTGGGAATCGACGTTTCACGATTTTCGATTAAAATTAGTCCGTCCCTTTCCACTTTCATCCCACCCTGCGCGTTCGCCCTTCGAGGGCCGTAGCTCATCGAAATTGAGTCTCGAGCCTCGAGATCGTGAAGGTCTCCTGTTCAGAATTTCTGGTCGTGTGCGAGCCACCCCGCTTCCTTGGGGTCTACCCCGTACCCTTTTCTTCGTGGCAACGAACGCCCGAAAAAAGAGGAGGGACAAGGGCGTGGGCGGGCGAAGGGCATACCGGCAGTTTCGCGGAAATGCCGTGGATCTCGTGGTCCTGGAACTTTCCCATATTGATCCTGGCGAGTCTGCGAACGGCTCGACGTCTGCGTCCGAGATGTCTCTGCGTAGAAGGAAGTTGAATCCCCGCCCTCCTCATCCGAACTGGAATGATGCATTGCGGCAGCCTAGACGCCTCTCCGTGATCCGAACGCACAGGAACGTTGTAGATAGCGTAGATATTCCGAGTATCGCATGGATACCATCACACACCGCTGGAGTATGCCCGAAGGCGTTCGCTATATCCACTAGGTTCGACGTATGAGGTTCTCTAGGGTTAACTAGTTCAGGGTACACCTGAACACATTGTTGACCGGTCACGAGTTAACTCGTGTTTGCACTTGCATTATCTAGTTCAATTTATGACACTCGGGGCGATATAAACAAAATTTTGTAGTTGTGTAAGTAAGAAATATATGTGTAAAATATTACATTTCAATTCATTATGTTGGTAAAATATAAATAATCTTTATTGGAGTTTATTTAGATTGTTTTAATTTCACATTCAATTACGAAGTAATAGCCGATGACATGAAGTCGCTTCTGTATAAAATTGCTGGTCAACAATGTGTTAACGTATGAGACCTAGTCGAGTGGTAGATCGAGGATCTAGGAAGAATGAGAAAAGTTGGTACAGACGCCTCTTTTGGCTTTCTTCTCGAGTCCCAGCTATGTTTGTACTTCAATTTTTGCTTCGTGGCTAGGAACTTCATTCAAATGAAATAGCAGATGAATACAAAACTCGAGGTCCTCAACGATGGCGATATGCGCAATGTTGCACACCCAGGATAATCTCAGACGCCTCGCTGTTCTAGTCTCGGAGCTTTTAGATGCAGCGATATTTTCGTTCCTCTCGGACGTACTGTGACATTCAACGCGGTCTTATTCAAGCGAGCGTTATTGCTTTCTTACTCGAGTGTTCTGGTTGCGGTGGGCCTCGATAAGGAATTGGTCACCCACGTCGAGGGTCGAGGCGTTTGAGGGACTGGCTGGAAGACGTTACAACGCGTTACACGTTCCTCAGGACCGTGCAGAACGCCGAAGAGACGGAGGGAACGCTTCGTCCTCGGTCCACGCGCGTGTAACAACGATATTTCGCGGAGATAAAGAATCGATCGGGCCGCGACGACACCGACTATCTGAATCGCGACAGTTTCGAGCCCGAGCGTCCCTCTTTCTCTCTCCCCTGTTTTCAACAAGTCCTCTTGACAACTTCTTTCGCGTCGCCCTCATCGCTCTCGCACGCATTCGCATTTACGCAATGCACTCGTGCGAAACTCGTGAGCACACGTTGGACGATAAAGAACGATAAAGGAGGCGGCCGTTAAGTAATCCTCGAGATGCACGGGCAAGTGCGCCGGTCATATTTACGGTGGTCCGTAAAAGTTTCTTTACGAGGCACCACGCTTTACGATGGCCGACGAGCAACGCAATGGCGGGTGGCGTTCGCTCGAATAAAAAGAAAAAGAAAACAATCTTGCCATCGACGATTCGGACTAGAGTATCGGGCTTATCGGAACGCTTTCCATAAATTTTTCGAGACTCGTCACCGATGTTCGGACGCAGTGGACGATAACGTTGTCGTTGCTTATTAATGGTTGTTGGTGAAATGTATTCCAGTGGAGGCGTTGGACAATAGGTACCATTCTGTGGCACCTTGAAGGCAAGGTATGTTATCCATTTGTGGTCTTACGTCGAGTGATGCTCGACGAAATGTACTCAAATCAGAAAGGGTTGAGTCTGAGGTTTAGGAGCGTAATATTTTCAGTGGCAGAGTTAACACACTTTTCATTTGAGTCAGGGATTTTTGTAAAATTGGAATTTCTCTTTCTTTGAATTTCATTAGAATTCGAGACTCTTGTAGAGGTATTTGATATAGTCTATAAACTTTTCAACTACACGTCATTACTATGTATTACTATATGCTGTATTAGGTCATCTCATGAGTTTGTGTTGAAGACTGTGTCAATATTTAATTAAAAAACGATGTAACTATTATACTGACGATTTAATCACTGTCAGAAAGGTGAACAAATATTGTAAAATAAGAGACATTACCTTTTTTTATAACACTTTGTTCCACATATTAATTTGAGTAGGAGAAATATATGTGGCATGAATTTTTAGGACGACCTAATATATAGCGTTAGATTTGTTCAAAGCTCGAAGCTGGTCTCGAATATTCAGGAACTTTTATGTACGCTTTCAAAGGAATGGGGGGTACTACATGGCGGATCTTCAGAATTTATTTTCGTCCTAGTAGTACGTTCGGATCGAAAGAAATAGATAACCGCTGGCAGCATATCAATATCCACGGTCTGGGATGGTATTTACTCTCGCAGTCACGTACGAAATATCGGTTTCATAGAGTATACCTCTGCTCCGAGGCGACGTTTAAAAGGACTGTTTCAGTGGCGTTTCGTAGCCGGTCGTGTAACACTTTTGTCCGGTCATTATTTTTATGGACACTCGTAAAAGAATTCCGCGGCGAGCGTTCATTATACCGCGGGAGGTTCTTCGTAAAACATCCTCCCTGTCAAAATTTAGCACTGACGATCGATTTTGAGCAAACATTAAATATTCTTACCGCGAGGAAGACCGCTTGTTCAGCTCTCATAAAGTTCCTAGAGATAGTTACACAGTAAGCAACAATTGTTCGCCGACGATACTAATATTTATTAATAAGTCTCATTCAAGTTAACTAAAATAATTCGACTAGATGTACAGTTAGTCCCGTAAGTATTCGTACCCTCTATATTTATTGAAGAAATTTGTTTATATGTTTACTTTTTATTTGTTTGAAGAAATTTTATTTTCTGTCGTATAGAAAGAGACGTTGAACGACTAATAGAAAAATTAAAAGAAAAAAAAAAGAAAATGGTTCTAGTCTTCGTTAGTTATAAACACGAGTCGCTGAATGGCTGAGATTTTCTTCAACGAAGAATCTGTGCGCCGTAGTGTTCGTCGAATCGGTATTCCAGGATGGGCCGGGTTGCGTCTCGAGTAGTCAGACAAGTTTTAAAAATACGTTACCAAACCTGCGCCGTCGTGTCGGAGACTTTTTGCATGATTTGGCGCCAGTTACCGATTCGCACTGCCGAATCTGGACTTGCTCGCCGTGCACGGCCGCGGGGAGGTGCAATGAACTCCTCGTCGCGTGAATTAACTGTCCCGGCAACGTGCAAACACTCCGTTTCGTAAGGGAGTTGCGCGTAAACAACGATGTTTATGCGCTTAATGGCAAGACCATTTAAGGTAAAAGGTAGCGAACTGTATCTACTATGCGATTGGATTATCATACCGAGTCTCTACATTAGACTAGATATAGTTCGTTGCTCAGGAGTTGGCGAAGCAGTTCGATTGGTTGTCGCGTAACAGCGACACTTTTACTCACACGCATTTTCGTTATTGGCTGAATCGTAAAGAAGACGGTGAACGAGACATATCGAGATAAATTGAGGGAGCAATAGCAACTATTGGCGTAGATACGTGTAAGAAAAATTAAAGAGTTCGAGACGCATAAGATACATTTTGTATTTAACCGACAATATAGCGTGGACTATGCAGTGTGACTGCTCGAAAGAAAGGAGGTTCTTAGGGAGGCAAAGGTGAAATTTTCTTGCTTCTGTCCCCTTCAGTCCGTAGATGCCTCGTCGACTCCTGAGTGATATACAATATCTATTTATGTTTCATTTATGTATATTCCTTTCTCCAAACATCAAGCAATTGCATCATCCTATAGCAATCAATGAGCTCCCGTTTATCCGATTAAATAAATAAGTCTCACGATCGCTTAAAGGACGTTCAGGCTCACCGCGCGAGACCTCACATGGACGTTCACTTTCCAATCGTCGAGCGTCCAGACGCGAAGATATTTCTCCTTTGGTGACGCAAAAACGGAAATTCCCAAAGTTCGTGCACGGCTAGAAATCACCTACGACGAAACGCTCGGGGCGAAATTGTAAGGGAGTGGCTCGCACACAGCTCGCAAAAGTGTGTTCAGAGTCGCGGCGCGCCGCCGTCCCGTGTTCCGTCCTGGGACATTCTTTATATTCCTTGTCGCGATACCGCGGACGAAAACACGGGAACGCGAGGCTCCGATAAAAGAGGCTCGCGGAATTTCGCGGGAAGTGACAAATTAGCTTGGCCGTCGCGACTCGTAGCAGAGCACGGCGACTTATTTATAGAGCGTCTCGCCCGCTAATGGTAATCCAGGTGTTTCCCCGGCGACTCTATTTTCGTCCAGCCGTTTATCTCGACGGCCCACGGAATCGCCAGGCGAAACATTTTTCCCCCTTTTTCACTTTCTGCTGTATTGCGCTCGCTCTCGAATAAATATAAGCGCGGACATTACCAGATAATGGCGTGATTGTTAACCGCGATTCATTTTACTACCCACGTTACACGCCGCGCCGCGTGACGTCCAGACTCCCGGAGAGATTTATCGCTATCTAAACGCGCTATGGAAAGAACCGGCGACGATGTACCGCGTTAATCCGAACGGGTACAGTTGCAATTCACTCGCGACAACGTCTCAGGGGGTTGCAACGCGTATGGATGGGGTAGCGGGGTCGGTGTAGTGATGTATTCATTAGCGTGTATTAATTTTGAAGTGCTAGTTCGAAGGCATTAGAATTGGTAGGACATAGTATCTGTTTTTGAAAGAAATATTACTTGATTGGAAAGAGGTTTTCAAAGTCCATCGACGTAAAGAAGAACTTCCGTTCTGGCAGGGAATTTTTACTCCTGAATAGGATTCAGCTACAGGACGTGAGGATGTATAGGGTTTTCAAATTTTATAGTGTAATTCAGTTCCACGTAAAATATTTTTGAATTTAATTGAAAAAAGTGTTTTTAAGACTTGTCATTTGTCCCATTATGATGGAAATAGTTACAAATCAACGTCGGTAGGTTTAGTGTCAATCCCTAGAAGCCTGATTTTCAAAATTAAATTTAAAAAAAATATCAATGTATTTATTATGTCGCTAACGTTTATTTTTGTAACTTTTGTTCAAAAGAACTTTATGCAATGGTAATATACATACAGCCCAATATTAAAAATTGCTACAAACCAGTAACAAGTGTACAATTCGATTTAAAAGTCCGGTACAAAATTTGATACTTAGAGCATTTTAGGGCTAAAGGGAGGCCTACCCCTTGTTTTCCTTAATTATTAATTAATTCGCGAGATGGAGTAGAAAACCTGAAAACCCGCGAGCAAAGGGGTCAATTTACCACTGGAATGGGAGTCTCGGTCCGAGGTCCAATTTGTGCACCGTTTTTAGACGACAATCAACGGGGAACGGAGATAGGGTACAGCGGGTCGCGATTCGGGTTTGCTGAACCCGACGGTCGGGAATGGTCCTTGCCAGGTTCGAGACACCGCTCGAAAAGGGTCCGCCGTGTTTGGGGTGAGTCATCGCGGGGCTTTGTGCGACGGGAGTCCTGCGGCAAGAGCGTAATTCAACGGCGAGCGTGTTGCCCGCCTTATGGGTGCGCGAATGCGTCGAAGCGCGATGCGTAATATCGTGTAGGTGGCACTAAAATGGGTGAAGGTAGCCCTGGGCACAATGGCCGCGGTATACCGATATCCTGCGATGCAACAAGTGTTAGCCCACGCGTACCACCACACAAAACACGGTGGCGCAGGTACGCGTCGATGAAAAAGGCGACAACTGGCGAGCTGAGAACACCGCGAATTTAATAAAAAGATTCCAGTCGGGATCATTACGCATATTTTCTTGTAATACTTACTCTCTAATGGAATGTACCCAGACGTCGGGAAAATCGACGTTGCGCGTTCCCAGCGTGGACGAAACCGCCCCTCGATTAGCATAAAGTGCGCGCAGGGATCTCACCTTGGAGCCGTTTCTCAGATTTCTAAGCGCCGCCAAGGTGACTTCGCTGGGCTCCCGTTCTATCCTTTGCCTTCCGGATGGATTGCGATCGGATGCTGTAGCGTGAGAAACGCGATCCGTTGCTTACAGAGGTTCGCGAGGCAGCCATGGGTTGTCCGCTGAACGAATCTCTCTCTTTCACCGAAGATTTCGGTGTCTGACAGGTGATTATGGACTAATGTACAGCGACGTGAAAGAGTTTTTGACAGGAAGAAAGCTGGGGGGAACTTCAGATGACCTGAGATCTTATCCACGAGGAAGTTCGTGGTAACGTGGGCACTGTCGAGAATGTGGTCACCATTGTTCGAATGCTTTCGATATTGGGATAGAGAGTTTCTTTGTCCCTGTTATTGTTGCGTCCTGTAGCTGTTCATAGGATTGTAAGAATCGCTAGGTGGATGGAATCTAGCGAGGGTGTTCAAAAGCTTACAATAGTAGGTTCAAAAATATTCTTACATTTTGTCAAATTAGGTGCACTGCACTTTTCTATCAACTCTTACGTTAATCAAAATTCCCACTCTGGTCTCTCGATCGTTCATGCGGCTGCAATTTCCATCGCGTGCGTAAACTGCACCCCCCATCTCGCAATTAGCCTCGTTAGCCATCGCTCAGTCTTCGGACCTAGGTGAAAGGGTGGCCATCGCAGTCCGTAATTAAATAATTTCCACGTACCAGGCACTCGCTACTCGGTGAACTGTATCTTCCCTCTGAAGACTTGCGCAAACACCAATTTAATCCAGCAAACCCTCAGAAATCCACACCGAGTTTTCGGAAGAAGGACTCTTCGTATTCGCGAATCCAAGAGAGTTAATGTCTCGGCCCGCCGCGTTCCCCGCGCCGTGGTCCCGTATACTTTTCACGACGCTGAAACTTTCACCCAAGACACCGCGTGGTTACCTTTGTTGCGGAATCGCGTGCCTCTTGTCGCAGACAACGATTCTCACGTATTCGACTCGCAATTACGCATTGCTCGCGAACGAATTACGTTTTGTAATTTAATTGTTTCCGCGCTTCTGTCGCGTGCGCTGAAAATCTCCGCGAATCCTGGAATTAGGTGGACGATGTTTCACTTTGCGAGGATTCTTCGTTGAGAGGCCTTTCTATTTTGCGAGAAAAAGTAGGCTGTATTTTTCGCTATATTTTTTTAAAACACGGTATCTCGAAAACGTGTTCAATTCGGCAAGTTATGGCTGGTCGAAGCCTCAATAGGTGCCCTGTCCGCCAGGAACACGCATAATTTTAAAGCTGCTTATCTCGAGACTACGTTTTTCAGCACTGCGTAGGCGATCATTCTAAATTTATTACAAGTATCGACTGTACGGTATCTTTAAAATATGTTTTTACGTAACACAAACTAGGATATCATTATAATATTATAGTTGTTAATAAAGAACCACCGATTTCTCTGGCGCTATACCACAGTGGTATATCCGTTATAAATCAATAAATTAAGAATCAAATGACCTGATCGCAGATCGAGCATCTGTCTGTATCGTAGAAGGTAGCAATAATGATTCCATATGTTTCGTCTATTTATATGAAAGAGATCTCTAGCATCACGCGAAACGTTATCGATTTTGACGTTTATATTTCCGGATTAAGCGTCGCGGATCGCGGAGGTTCTTCAGCAAGCAGATGCGACGACACAGCGATAAACACGTAAAAACGATATTTCGCGGCATTCGAAGCTACAGTAACGCGAGTGCGGTCGCCCTTCGCGGAGAAAAGAGCGTGCGTGCAGCCGTTTAAACCGATAAAAGTAACCGCAGCAGGTGTAATTTATACTAGTAAATTGCTATCTCTATATACCTACCACCACGCGTGCGCGTATAATTAGATGGCCATGTCCGTGCGAGCATTCGCCGTCTGCAAAACTGCTTTCAACAACTATATACCAACGACGGCTCTTTAGCGCGGCTGCTTCCACGCGATTAACATTTTAATATCTTATTTATAACCCGATCATTGCCGATCCATTCTGCTAAATAATACCCCGGTATCCAATTACGCGTAAAGTTTCAGGAAGAATTACCGCCATTGTGCCTCAGAGACGGCGATTATTTTTCACTCCGTGCGCGTGATCGTTAATGAGCGATACATTTCCTTCTTTTTCGAACGTTATGAATTTATATTTTTCTGACGCTTTACTTTGCGTTCACCGATAGTGTTCTTAATTTTTGTCGCATAATCGCGCAGTAATGACTAGTAGTGGATCTAAAGTGCAATTACTACGTGGATCAATACTTTCTGGTATATTAGCTGATGGCACTTCTGTTAGTTTTTCTTAGTCAAGAAGCCTTCATCACACTGTTGTATGGTCTCGCGAGCATTTTTTACAAAGTACTTTAATTCTTCTTTCAACTACATCACGGTTGAAGACTGAACCGTTAGCTACCATTGCCAAAGAATAAGGCTTTGGACAAGGAATCGATTGAACATTCCAAAGTAGAAGACGATGTTAATGGAGTCGTGTTTCCGTTTTTCAGCGAGGCAATAGTGTCATCGCGTATTCCAGTCGCTGCATGAAAGACAAGGTTTCATTAAAACAACGCTGCAATCCGTCGCGAGCGTGATTCTGGTCGAGGTTACCGTGGATCCCAGCATCCTCCGCTTTCGCAACGCTCGATTCTTTCCCGCGACTGTCCGCCCACCTGGTGGGTGGGTTTCCTCCTTCTTTCTTCGATCGTGACCTTATATACGCGCCCCGAAACCTGTGGACGTCTTCTAGACGTTGCCACGAGCGATTCGCGGCCACGAACCGGCGACTATCGGCAAGTCAAGTTCAAGGAGAACCTCCGGTTACTCTCTCGATTACATATCTGCCAACGAACCGGCCCGTTCCCATGAAACTGACGAGAGAAAGGCGCGATACGCCGACACGGCTATTTGCATCAAAAAGTTGGCCAACGGAGTGTATTAAATGGCACCTTAAAAATCATGCTGGATTATTTACACGGCGAGCATTAGCATAGCGCTCGTCTTGCTGATTTTTACAAATAACACCCAAAAATTGAAGATAAATTCGTGACGCAACTTTTGATAATTTAATCACAAACATCAAGTATAATATTAATGAAATAATAAAAACTGTAGCCTTTGGACTACGTTATCGAACTGCTCAATATCTCCCGAACGGTATGCCAGCATGATGCGTAAAATCATGAATAAACGAGCTGTAAAATGTTGAGGTACACGTGAAAATTACAAACGTTTAATGTCATCCGAGTGGAGAACGGCATTAACGTAACCGTACCCGACGTTACGGTACCCGCAGGTTGCGTTTCGACCATTCCAACTTTAGGCCACATTGTAAATTTCAATGCGAGATTCTTAAGTGTTACGATAACCGTGCGCGAGATCAGGGGACATTAAATAATATTATGCAACCGTGCCGTGTCACGCAATATTTGCATACCGATCCTACTTCCTTCTCGAGCGCTGTTTTTGTAACGACATAACGCTCTCTCCGGAGTGCTTTCTTACGCGACCCATTCTGAAAATTCTTTTCATCGCGATCATTCTTCGTACAGGACCTACACTTTCGAGGGTTCGCAGATGATTCCTCTGAAAATATTGTACACAATATTACAGAAATTACAATCTCACAAAATCCCGTATTTAACTCTTTGGACTCGAAAGGTGACCTAATTTTCAAATCTCAAATTATAGATTTCATCTTGGAAGTCGATCTAAGTTTAGCATTCGTGGCAATAGAGTGCTAAGAAAATAAACATGAAAGTAACTTTGAACGACGGTATTACTTTATCTTACCGAATATCTTGATCTTGAAATAAAGGCTGAGCGTTAAATTGCACGGTCTTTTGTTGCCACGTGACTTGAAGTAGAATTGAAGAAGAAAATATTACGTAAAATAACCATGCAAATAATTTTGAACGACGAAATTACATTATCTTACCGAATGTCTTGATCTTGAAATAAAGGCCGAGACGCTGAATTATACGGTCTTTTGTTGCCACGTGTTCGCGGGAGACGACCAGTTTTACTCGTTGCACACGGTCTTGTTAACGGTCCCGTCATATATGGAAACGATGAAAGTTAACGCGTATTGTTATTTCGCGTGCGGTTGAAGGACCGCGCGATATTAATCGCGTTTCGGTCAAAAATTAAATCACCTTTCTACGAGGACAAGCACGACGGGCAACTTTCCCGCCCACTGTTTCACGTTTACCTCGTAATTGCATCCACGATAAAAGTGACGAGGATGTATGATATCGGTGCGCGGATCGCCGCGTGCACCGCGAAGCGGATTAGAAACGAGCCTCACGGACGTGATTCGTCCCTTTCGATTGCTCTCTATCACAACCGCGGGACCGTCCGTAAAAGTCGACGCCTTCGAGGATATCCGCGATGAAACAGCCAATAAACATATCTACCACGAATCGTAAATACGTTAGGCACTTCCCTCTGCCATGCGACGCGAGAAAACGTACCTTTGCGCTCACTTTTGTTACGTAAAATTGTCATAAATAAAGGTTCCGCGGCACACGGTCGCGGAGTGTTATTTAACGCGTTTAATTTGTCTTGTAAAACGATACGTCGTGGTGCAGGAGTACGATAGGGATCGAGGGTGGTTGTAAGTTAGCGGTGGGATCGATTATAATATTGGTCCACTCCGGTGAAATGCACTACAGGTGATCGATGGAGATACAAGTGCTGGCATTTGGGGATTTTTGTTCTGTCTACATCGATTATCCGATGTAAATGTTATATACGCCTATTAAAAGTAGAGAGTTCGAAGAATTTTCTGGCAATTTTCATGAGGATATGTCAACAGGCTGTCGAAATAGATATCGAAATAACGGGTATTTCAAATGAACTTTGAAACGACAGGTGCTTGAAATAAATGTTGAAATAACCGTAGCTTTTCAGAATATGTTAAGTATAATTCAGAAGCTACGTGCATTACATAATTCATATTTTTCTTCGAACCGGTATTAATGAAATCATTCTACGCCAATGTATTTTCATAATGCCATTGGTACATGAAAAATGAAATAAAAGTTTCCGATAAAGTTGTCGGGCTATAAAGTAGAGGATTATGCGTCGTCGTGATAAAAGTGCAATCCTCATTGCAGAGACATATCTCGTAAAATAGATGTGTTAATTTCCCCCGATCACGCGGTAATAAACTTTCGAAATTCGATGACATTATGCAAGATACCCGAGGAAGATATAACCGTGGTTGAACTCTAACGAAATTTCTGAAATCTGCTGGTTACATATTATCGCCTTTCATTCGTGACGTCTGGACTTCTCGTGAACATTAAATTTACTCCTCGTTTAATTAGGCTACTGTTTTCGCAACTGGCTATAAATGTTGTAATTGTCGAAAGGTACCTTTAATTATCGAAGGTAAATTTGTTAAAGACATCACAATTTAAGGTAAACGTAGACCAAGTTTCCTCATTTAAAACGTAGGTCATGTAGAATCTTACCGTAAACAGCGAATATAATTTCCGGAATTTCTAGAGCAACCCAAATCTCGTTTGCGATGTTATACGTAATATATATTTGTAAAATGATAAGATTGCTCGATCGAACGAGTCTTCGATTGACGGGACGAATTCGAGACCTTGGAAGGACTCGTGGAAGAAATTATATTTGAAACGTGTTACGGGGAGCTCGCCACAGGTGCAATGCTATTTAATTTTAGCACGGTAGGCGTTATCCTTGACTAGCCGCGCATGCCACTCGAAAGGTGTGTCTACACACAGGTTTCGCATACGATCGCTAAACGTATTCTAGACATTCCACGGCGTCTCATTAAGGCGTTTGACGGGAATAATGGAAGACGTCCCGCGAGCGCGTTCGAGATATTTATGCAACTCGTTGCTCGTTAACGGTGACTCCGCGTTTAAACAGCGATTTGTACGAGTTATTCGAAACATTCGTGATTGACTCATGCACGTGAATGAGAAAACGCGTCGCCGATCGGGTGAAATCTCGTTGAATTCGAACGCTAACGAGATATCGGAATAATTGCGGAACGTCGACCGGAATGCCCGACTCGATTTTCAAAGGAAAAAAGTCTCGTATAATGTATCGGTCTTGATCGATGCACTTTTGAATACGATCATTAATTCCCGTGACGATTTCGCAGAATGAGATAATATCGCGATGAAGAAAAATGTAAAATCTAGGACGCACCGTTAGGATTAGGAATATAGGGTTGTAAGAGACTGTATCTGTTTGTGAAATAAAATAATTTGACGTGTATACTAAAAATCTTTAAATATAATAAAGAAATGAAAAATAAGAATGTTGCTTAACTTTGATTGGAAGTAGGAAAAAAGTTAAATCCAGCACACGTCATTAGGATTAGCAACGAAATAAATATAGATACTGCCAGAAACAGTATCTGTCTGTAAAATAAAGTAGTTTGATGTCTATACTAAAAGTCTTTAAATATAAAAAAAAAGAAGAAACATACGAATTCTGATTAACTTTGATTGGAGGTACGAGGGTTACTAATTAGAGATATGAAAGTCCAATCTTTATTGCATAGACGTACAGTCAGTCCCATAAATATTCGTACCCTTTATGTCCATTGAAGAAATTTGTTTAAATTAAATGGTAGGTTCCATATTTCTAAGTGCATGTTTGTATGAATATGTTGATATATATGTCACAGAGAGATAATAAAAATGGAGATTTGATCAAATCCCTATGGTAGATTCGAAATTTAACTAGATTAAAAGATACAAGACTCTGGGATATGTCTCGATATTAAATTCGAATTTTAAACGTAGTATAGTTCACCTAGTTCTACCCTCCACAGTGCAGTCGGAGTTTAGATCTATGTAGAAACATGAATTATGTGATATTAACCCTTTGCACTCGAGAGGTGACTCTCAGTCACCATTAGGTTTCACGCAGCAAATCTACAATATTTAAAGTCCCTTTAGGTCTAGGTTAGGTCTCGGTTAAGTTTCGTGAGCTTTTTTACACGGCTTTATCGAGGATTAATAAAGGTACAAATAGGTTTTCTTATTTTTCTACGTAAGTTCCTTCAACAGAAATATGTACATTGTGGTGGCTGACGAGTAAATAATACATGTATTTACGTCACTGCTACAAAACAAGGGCGTCTCGAACCGAAGCTATTCAATCAGTCAATCTCCCTCGGTTCGTTTCGTAACCAGGAAGAATAAAGTTGAAATTTATTTAAATTCAGCCGCCAACGCGGCTAAATTACACAGCCCGGGGAAGGCTTTATCGCTGCATCGCGATTTCTACAATGGCCGGCCTCCTTATATTAGGAAAGTGGCGATCGTTTTCCGAGAGGTGTGCATATCGGGGGAAAAGGAGGGTAACGCGACACGAGCGTAACTCGTCCGTTGTAAACGGTGCATTAGTGAAAGTGGCGCGGCCGATTACACCAGATAACGCCTGCACTGGTCGGAACGGACGTACCCGTTCGAGCGATGCTTTATTGGTGCGATCGCCTTCCCCGATACTTTCCTCTTGTTCCGCTGGCGACCTTCCGCGGCCGATCGACGAGCCTTTTCTTTCCTGGCGACTTCGCGGCTTATCGAGGATCGCGGTTGCTCCCTTCAGAGGACGCCACGCCAGGTTACGCACCTATTTCAGTGAAACTTCACGAGTGAGTCTCGGTTAGGTGAATGGCCGACTCCTGTTTCCTAGGATATTCGGTGGATATAGATCCAAGGGTCAAGGTTTCTCTAAGAAGGAGCGGATAGGATCAAATCTTTTGAGTTTTGTACCCCTTGCAAGATGGAGAATAAAAACTGGAGGATTATCCTGTTAAATTCCTGACCTGTTCAATTTTTTAATGAGCGATTTAGTTATCGAGATACGAGCATTCAGAGTAGTGGAGTTCAAACGAAACCAGGCGATTCCTCGATTTCAGCTTGTTTGCAATAAACTATTACGCTCCAGCTGGAATTATAAAATCAGACTGGTTAGCGGTGCGTGTCAATCGTCGCGGAACTCATTTCGACGACTCCTCCGTTTCGTCTAAACGACCATCAACATTCGAACGAGTAACACGAGTAAAACAGAGATCGGACATCCGTTTCGAGCGGTTGAAATGAATTAAATGGTCCACGAGACAACTATGAAGAGAAACATTAATGACTTGGCGGTTCGAAACGCGCGGTAAAACAAGCAATTCGGAAGCAGCTCGCGCTAACGGACGCGCGAACAAAAGGAACACTCGTCGAGTGTCTCTGTGTGCGTGTATGTTCGATTAAACGTTAGAAGAAGCAAACGCAAACGACGCTGCAGTGAAAGTAATTACGTAAACGCGGGAGGGGACGCGTACGACGACGTAAATCGAAAAACCCGTGTTAATCAACGTCAACATGTCGCGGTAGGCGATCATTGACTGTGCCATTGTCGACTCGTTCGCATGATTCTCAGCTAAACAGTGCCGAGAAGACAGTATCCTTGTTTGCTTGATGCTCTCGTCTCGGTAATATCCTGCTGGTTTCACAAAACACGTCAACGGATCGTCTTATTACCTGAGATAGCAGTACGATGATTGCCTGTGATAAAAATTAATTTCTGACTATAGTTACATTAATTATTAACAATATTTGGCCAAACAACGATCGAAAATATGATTTCGCAGTAATATTAATATGTCACGTAGACATTCTTTCTCGATGGATCAAACGAAGAAAGGTTGAACGCGGATGGTTGTCGACTATCACCAGAGTCTGTACGATCCAAGAACAATAGAATCGACGAAACGTTAATATTACAGCAAAATCATATTTGCGACCATTGTTTAAATAAATTCTACGTTTTTCAAATTTTTTGCCCAACACTGTATTCTACATCATTTCACACGACGATTATCATTTTCACCAACCGTTTGGGAGTTCCACCCACTGTGCATGATTTTCATCGAGACGGTAGGGGGGCTTGGAAAATCAGCCTCCTTGTTTTCAGCTCGCGGCGTGTTTCCTATTAGCGACGCAGTACCTTTCACCGCGAGCGAGCGTATGTGCGCGAGTCGTTCGTTTTTATCTTTCGCATGAAATTGTTACATCGCGTCTCTTATCTGGGTCTCAGCCGTTGCTGGTTTCACCGCCTTGAAAAGGTCGCATCGCTGCGCGATAAGCGGCGTTAAACCACGTGGTAATTGCGCGTTCGTCGCTTCGAAAAGGGGAGAGAGAGAGAGACAGAGATAAAACGTGTCCAGGAGCGTGGGGAAGTTTCTGCATCGGAAGCCAGTGTCCACGAATTTTAAACATCCCGGAGAGCTTAGAAAGCGACGTCGAGAATCGAACGCGTTCTACGACTGGACGTTAATAATTCTTTGACGACTTTCGCGGCTGTGCCGATCGAGAGCGCGGTCTTGCACCTCGTTGTCGGCTATATTCGAGTTTACTAGCTGTGAATTTCATGGTAATCCGTTCGCGACAAGATTAATGCGTTATAATTGGCCGCAGAGGTGAAGCGTTCCCACGACGGGACGAGCACTCGAAAATGGTCAGGGATTTTTCGATGGTAACATTTTGTACACTCTGGTTGCTGGAAATTTTATTCTTACTTTCACTAAGTCAGTTAAACTTACTTCATATTATGAAGACTCTTCAGAAGACTTCACTCTTCTAGGTTTCCAAATAAATTGACAAAAATGTACGTTACCTTCTAAGGATTCTGTACCACTATCCGATAGAGTTTAGAGGGTTTCTCAGAGTCAGAGTGAACATTTGAGAGTGATTCTCGAGTCTTCAAAGACCCAGATCGCGGAGGGTGTTAAGGCTGGCTCGCGTTACCCCGCGCGAGTCAAAGCGTGGAAAGTCGGTCTAAGCTTTCGGGGTAAAAGAAACGGATTCTCGTGACGTTGGTATCCATTCCGGAAGACAGGCTGCCCGGTCGCGTCCGAGATTAATCGCCGGCATTAACGGGATTTATCGGGCGTGCATCGTTTCGTTCACGGTGTACGGAGCCCCCACGGCACCTCGATGTCGTCTCGTTATTCAAAACGGCATTTCGATCGTTTCCACGGTTCTTGGATCGCGGTGGTCGGACGATTCTTCGACCATACGAAATCTCACGGCCCTGAATGTCTCGATGTGACATCCCGATGAACCCTCGACACATAGGAAATTTCGTGTTGCACGGCTGGCCGTGATCACCTGTACGGAATGATTCACGAGTACACGGATTCGAAGAATGATAAGACTTTGTTCAAAATTAGTTGTACAGCGATTTATTAGACAATTTGATTTTAGGGTGGTCAGTGTTCAGAATTTAATTATATAGGGTGTTCCGTAACCGGTGGTACAAGCGAGTAGGGAATGATTCTATGTAAATCATTCTTCGAATCAACATTTTCCTTTAAAGAAAACATAAGGAGACAGTCGTTAGTGAAAACAAAAGTGAATTTTGTAACTTCCTGTAGAATGTAGACATTTGCTCCCCCAGTCCGTATATCCTGTCCTATATAGAAGAGGAGTTTCATTAAACAGATCCTTAATCTGCTTGAATACCACATTGTTTTGGTGGTGCCCCCTTAAATTCTGAATTAAACAAAGAATGCATGACTCAGCCTGAGAAAGAACAGATATATCTGCGTGCTAGAGAATGCGCCACTCACTGTGCGACCGTGGTAATCTCTCGCCATCATCCCCCATTCACGATCTCCCTCGATAAGAACATTCACACCGCTGGTTGATACGTGTATGTACCGTGTTATTTAAGAATTTATCCACTGAACGTAAACCACGTCGTTTGTATCTCTAAACTCTCTTCGCTCTTTACGTCCACTCTAAACATTCTATAAATTCTGTAGAATATGAATAATTAAAAAATGCATATCAGGAAAAACAAAACAGTAGGAAAGGTAGACTGGAAAGTAATGTCGTTTCTTTTACATTCAATCCAAACAAATTTTAAATAAATTTCTATTTCTAATCAATTATGTAATCGTCCTCGTTATCGACAACCTTTTGACATCTAGTGTGCCAATTTTCACTACGAGATCGATAAAAATCAATAAGCTGATGAACAAATATTTAAAATTGCTAAAACGACAGTACTTTCCAATCCACCCAATATTTATACGTATCCCTTAGGTGATCTTTACTACCGGAGTCGAATACAACACCCCCCGATTATGAATACAATACACTAATCAAACGAAATGCACGTGATTTCGCCAATTTACAAGCGGCACATTGAATTTGCTTATCCCCCTCGCGATCGACGCCTGTCTTCCTCGATAAACGACCCCCGTGCGACACGGGCCAGTGACTAAGGGTTTTAGGAAACGCCAGCAACGTCTCCGTCGACAGGTAAACGAAGCCCGCGGTACCACCTGTAGACCGTAGACCGGATAAGGCAGTAACGAGTCGTACCACTCGGTTATAATAAGGGGGAGCCCCGATGCACGCTACGCTGAATACGAAACTTCCGGCGCGTCGATTTCCCACACAACAAAACCACGGAGTCGCGCCGCGTTGACCCGCGAACGCGCACGGAGTCGACCGCCGTTGGTAAGAGTCCAACTAATTAGTCAGCGTTTAGTTCGTTCAGCGGAGTCAAGGTCGTCCGGGTTCAAGCAGGGGTATCCGACTTCCGGTGGCCCGTCGGTGAAAGCTGCGACGATGAATTAATTTGACAAGCGGCCGCGTAATTGCGAAAATAATGTTGATTTATGGCGCGCCAGGGTAAAAAAACGAATGGACGACTACTACCTGAGCGGTTCTCTCACCAGGGCATCCGCGAAACGAGCCGCCTTTCTAACTCCCCCAGGTGAACATCGGCGACTGTATGCTAATGATATCAAGCGTGAAAAAGCCGCTGTTAATGACGCCGTACGCGCGTCTTGATTTATCAGATGGTAATTGGAATCGGTTTTACTGCCTGCTTAGAATTCAACTTCGTCCCATTAAAGTCGAACGGACGAATCGCGGGGACACCGTCGTAGGCTCCGATAAAAGGATATGCATGGAAAGCGACGGGGAACGCGGACGTCGCGCTCCAAAGACGCCGGAGCGTTAAGCCACGTCGCAGCGAGGACTTCTGACCTACTGTCTGGACGAAGATCAATAAACGCGACGTCGAGTTTCACAACAGACGAAACCTCGCGCCTTTTGTTGCACTCCTTGCATTGTAACATTATATTTCGCGTCTGGAGACGGAGTGGACCCCTTAGATTTATACAGCTGTTTCGTTGGCTTGATATTTACTGGGTTATGTTTAGATTAGGTCTGACAAGTGTTGATTTTTCTCGGTTTCATAGGTTTCCTTTCGAAGTCTTCAAATTTATTAGGTTGTCCAGAAAATTCGTGCCAATTTGTAAATAAAATTCGAAGGCACATTTGAATTTTGATGTACAGTCAGTCCCAGAAATATCAACGTGATTCAACAGCACTGTTCAGATATTCCCAAGAAATACTCCCAACCTCGCTAAACACCTTCACACCAACAAGGATGCGTCGATAGTAACGGCTAAACCAGTCGATCCTCTAACACTCCCATCCTGATTCTTCCTGTTTGCAACATCTCGAGCAGCCCTCGTTCTCGGACTAGTCAGTAAAGTATCGAAGCAAGGATGAAGGAGCAATGGTCTGCTCGAACTTGGACATTATAGTTTCAGTTGCGTGAACGTAATTGCGGGCAACCTTGGCATTGGCGTCTTTCCCGCTCCGTTCCACGGCCACGTCTCTCTTTCTCTTTCTGTGTGAACGGATTCCATTCATTTACGTGGCCAGCGCTCCTCGAGCGTTACGACGGTGCGCGTGTTAAACTGCGCGTAGATCCCAGTCGTTTACACGACGGGATTCAAGAGTACGGAAGAGGAGGGCGGTTGACGCTGAACGGGACGATGCCCCGGGACCAACGGGTGACAAAGTCGCTTTACGAGCGCGGCTTTTACGACGTGCTTTCGCGACCTCCGCGCGACAACTTCGAGTTCCATCCTTGAACTTCCTGCATGAGGTAACCGGCTTCTTGCACGACGTCGCGACTGATCGTTTCCCTGAAACCTCGTCGCGCTGCCGTTGACAGTGTTATCGCCGTTGCATGGGAATGGCACTTCTAACGTGATAATTTCGTAAGAGGGTCGTTGGAAGTCGTTTCCTCTTGGACTGGAAGCTGAGGAATTTTGATCGTATCGACGTATGTCGTGGTGCACTTCAAAATAGGGGTTGTTCAGGTCATCGTTTTATGGACATGTACATTATTTCATCGCATTTCTCAATCTTTGTGCAATGAACGGCTCATATATTTATTGAATTACATAGATACCATTGTGTTCCACCTTATAAGGGATGAATACATGTTAGTTGTTTTCAACTATTCCGATGCATGGACTTTCCAGACAACCCAATAAAAAAATATTTTTAATTACATATAATCGACGTCTTCGCGAATGAAACCAACCAATTTCTTCATTTGAATACTGGTTGTTCGCGATTGCTAAGTCGTACAAGCACCTGACGTTTTAGTTGTGAGGAATTTTCTTTTTTATTATGCCTCGTGAGACTCTCTTTTCTATCGCAGCTAATGTTTTGCAGATCCGTTAATAAATATATATATTTATTGTCGACAATCGCAGCTTTCCCGACATTGCCATGTTCTTTCTCTCCTGCCAATTTAATTACGACTCTCCGCTTTCGCATATGTGCAGTATCTCTTGTTACGTTTCTAGAATCAGTAGTACGCGTTTCCATTACGGTGCTATCGCCGTTTACTATGTGCGAACCTTGCCAGATTCGTGCTATTAAATCGACGTTAATTAGGCTTGACTATTATAAACGAAGAGATATTTCGCACGGATGCTTTGTTCGGATCATGACGGTTCTATTGTATTTCGCGTGGTATAGTTTGAGAGTTGGCCAAGGCGATAGCCCAGAAAATCACCATGATTACTACTATTGTAGTATCGCGCCCCTCCATACCCGAGAATAAGGAGCCAAACATGAACACGAAACGTAGGGTGCGGGATTGGTCGTGTAGAAAAAACTATCGATCCGAAGATCATGGGTTCGAATTTCTGTGCCTTCTTTTTCGTAGAGACTCCTACGCTATTATAAGACTCGAGTGGACCTCCAATCTGTATTGTTAACTTGACGATATCTGCTTATATTCTCTGGTGATCGATTGTGTTGTTCTTTATTTTATTTCCTCTACGAAGACTTCAACGAACGACGAGTCATAGCTGTACAAACGACCAATAGGGATCCATGTACAAAAGCACCATCGGACAAAGAACAGAATAGATTCGTCTTATATAATAGGATTCGTCTTTAGTTCGTCAGGATAGCGTTCGAAGATTTCACCGTTGCTACATGACTCGTAAAGATGCATTCGCATCTTCGCTGTCTGGAATAAATTGACTACTTCTGAAGATTCTCTCGTAACTTTTTCATTGTGCAACTCGACCACAAAACACTTCGCCGCGTCCTCGTTGCGGCGTTTGGAAATAAATTGGTGATTCTACATTGGTAATTGTAGGCTGCGCTAAAGTTAATTAGAGAATACGTGTTGCGGTGGGTGTGCCTAGCGTGATATGGTCTTGCACGGAAGGGAAAGCTTTAATTTTCTCTCCTCAGAATTGTCTTGGGACTCTTGGAAATCGGCTGCCAGCGTGTCAGGAACAAATGGCGTCCTTGGTCTAGGTAAACGCAGCTGCACAAGAATGTGTTCGTTCATTTTTAGACTGATTTATTGACACGGAAATACGTGTTTGATAATTAAAGTATAATTGGAGTCGATAGCTTTATCTGTGCTTTGGTTCAACTGTGAAGTCTACAAACATACTCCAACTCCATACTACAAACACATCCATACTCCTATTTAAAAGATTATTAAAACGGCGAAGAAGCCATTATGCAGCTTGTAACGATTAAATTGCAAAGAGATGTCGTACATTTACTTGGAATGTTGTCCCACGTGTTGGAGTACGTTGAAATAGCAGCTTCGCATGGTCGTTTTGGAGTGTCGTCGTTCGATTATGTGAAAAATCGTCCCGATTATGTAGGATTATTGGCCAGCGATCCGTAACTGTTATATCGATAAAACGTTATCGTTAGATTACTTAGAAAGCTGTCCCGATTGCATGCGAACACGCCACGTCCTGGTGATCCTTTTGGAGAACGTCCTCGTTCGTTTGATTAGAAAATTACCTCGATTGCGTGGATGTATGACATGCCATGGGTTCAACGCAATCACCTAAATGTGCCTTGTCATTGATCGCGCTCTCGATTTATCGACGCTGTTATTGTTCACTCTTTCCCCTATTTTCATCGACAAGCGACCCACGTTCGTATCACCTTCATTAGAATTATAATTCTTGTTAACCGTTACACGTAAAGGCTGGACATGCCGCAGCTTAGGAGTCAATGAATAAAGGATCCCTCTTGTTTAATTGTAATCGTTTCGCCACGCATTGTGTGCAGATTTCGGTTAGAAATTCACGGACCCGATTCGTTAATTCGACTGCGTACCAAACGAAAAGAGAACGCGCGTCGGCACTGCACATGTTTACACCTGTTGAAAGAGGTTCAATTCCGTTTGACCCGAATCGCGCGATCAAATTCATATTATACCTACCTCGACCGCGTTTTCCATTTCTCAGCGTGGTGCGAAGAAACCTGATGCAAAAAGCGGCTGAGTATACGTATACGCAAATAGATGAGATGGAGAAAGTCCTCGTCTAACAATAAGTGGTACCGTTGAGGCGAATTAACTGGATGGATAATGGACTAATATACCAGTTCTTTTTCACGCCGGAACAGTAATTATCGCCGGCACGCGGGAAGGTCGTGTAGCTACAATCGTTTTGCTCGGTCATTGCCGCGATATTTCAGAGCCGTTTTAACACTTTTCCACGCTACTGAGTCACTGGCTGTGAGAAAGCGCATAGTGGCGTTTCATCGCGTCACATCTGCGAGAAATGTAATACCGTTTTGATATATTTCTACTGGTATCGTTCGTCAGTCAATTATCGTAAATATCTTAATTCGATAAAAATTGAAATAGCGAAAAGAAAGATTCCAAGGGAGCATTAACGGAGCTACAAGAGTTTTCCATTCAAATGTAAATTTTCGATGCCGCTTACCGAACCGTTCGGCGATTAATTCACGGTGGAAAGTTTCGTCGTGCAAACAACGACAAGAAACGCTTGCATATTCTATCACGATACCAGGAATAAACTTTACGGTCGTAAAACGTCGATGTAGCGTCGCTGGGATTGCACAAACACGTTCACGTGCAGAGGAAAAGGAGCACTACGCACGAAATTGCTATACTCTGCTCGATTTACCAAGAATGTATTTCGCGTTCATCAAGTCTACCAATATAAATGAAAAATGTGCAAAAGAAGAACCAGTACATGTTAATTAAGGACCGATTAGTTGTACTGTCTTCAAGCATCGTAAATTTCATAGATTTGTAAAACAACGGTAGTTACAAAGAATACGAACAGCAATTGTCATAGGTCACCATGGATCACTGTAATTAACCAATCACCACAACTTCGTAACAAATGTTTTTCCAACTAAACTATTTATAGTTTTTTTATATAACATCAGCACATACGACTATCCGTTCGTAAATCAAGTAATACGAGTTTAGAATGACGTTGGAAGTGTAATTATGTAACGACTTTGGTTCAGCGACGCGCGATGATTTATGCGCAAACAACGGAGCGGTTTTCAATGGCGAAAGTAAAAAAGTATCGTGTAAATCACGTTTCATATTGTTCGTGTAGGAAAAAAAGAAACAGAACGTGCAAAAAGTGTATCGTTGACCAGAACGCCTCTGCGTCCCCTGGAGGGACAAGGTTCGCACATAGTAAACGGCGAGAGAGAGGGAGAGAGAGAGAGAGAGAGAGAGAGAGAGAGAGAGAGAGAGAGAGAGAACCAGTCGCGACGAGAAAATCTCGTGGCTCCCAGAAACGACACAATTTCTGAAATAATTACCGACCTCGGCGGGTTGCCGCCCATAAATTACCGCGAAGACGACGCAAAGAGGACGACGAGAAATGATTTTAGTGCAAACAGTTTTTCAACGTCGGCGGACATCAAGGTGTTGCGCCACGGTGCAAGAAAGTCATCAGGACGTCTATCGAGGGGATCGGAGACGGCAAAAAAGCCACCGTTACGGCAACAAGCTGCGTTGCAAATCGTTTTTTTCATCCCTATCTTCCTTGGACGTGTATAATTGCTAAGCATGATCGAGGAAGATCGAGGGAGATCGTTGCCAAGGATGGTATTCCCTGCGAGCAGAGAACAGGAAACGCGTGGCCTGAACGTCAAACTGTTCAGCCAATCAACGACAACGTTCGTGTCAATAAAGATGCTTATGCGTTATAGCTATTTGTACGCGCGACAATTTTCCCGATGATATCAGGCGGCTCGTTTAGTATTGCAGAGTCGAGTTGCAACTGAACGCTGATTTGGCTTTTAATCGGAGAGCTTTATCGCGAGCCGACGCAGGGAATTATTCTTTAGTAGTGGAATTGTGAGAAGAAACTGTCAAATCCTCGATCGAATTTTATTTAGGGTGTTTATATTTTCTATAGAGATCGATATATTTCCTCGAAAATTGCCGCAGGTATTATTCGATACACGTACTTTTGTAACATGTCCGATACATTTATATTAAACATTCAGTGATGCCAGAAAGAATTCCCAAATATCAACGTATCTTCAACACGAGTTTCCTTTTGAATAAATGGTGGCCTATAATTTGTGGCACGACTCATTCGAAAGAGTGCGTCAGCAATCCTCGCAATCACACAGGTTTGCTACCTAATGACACGAATTGCCTTGTTGGCGGTATTTTCGTTTGGAAGGTTGTTCCTGTCGTTAGCAAACGAACAACTTTGTTGGACGTGCGCGTGCACGTAACACGCTGTCGATTTCGCGGTGGAAGGAGTCGATCGGTTTAATTATCGTTCCCGTCACGTCGCTGCCTGACGTAACAACCGACGATACCTCTCTTTCGTATGCCACCGCTAACGCGATGCATATCGGGGAAAAGTTGGCAGAGTTATTAGAAGGAGCTCGCAAGCGCGGCGATAATATCGAGACCGTGCAAACTCTTCACCAGGGAACGTCCTCGTCTCTGTTTTTTCGCAATGAAACGTGGCAGAATAGTAGACAGAAGAGATTGAAGCGAATATTAAATCTTCTAATACCAAGGGTCGGAGAGGGATACTTTATATCCAACAAATATAAACATTTGGTACTGCTGGTGGATGAAACAAATAAAAAAATAGAGATCAACAAGAGGATGTACTTTTTTAAGCAATTAATGTCTTAGGAACATACGTAGAAGAGGATTTCTTTATTATAGTAACGACTTGAGAGTGTAAGACACCCTTAAGCATAATTCAAAGGCAGGAATAAAATAAAAACAAAGCCTGAAGAAAGTCTGGAGTCGACGTAAAAATTCGCGTGGTTTAATCAAGAACGACCAGGGCCAGCGAGTCTGTGAAATCAGGCATGAGACGGTCGCCTAATCGAACACGCGCGGATGTTCGAAGCGTGCCGAAGATCGTACCCCCGCTAGACGAATGCTGCCGTGCGCCATTCGAAGGTTCGGTTAGAGAGAAACACTTCTCTACTTCCGTCTCGCGCTGAAAAAGCCGGGATAATTATACAACGGAGAAAGCTAATTAGTAAAATCCAATTAGCCGCGGCATCGCTTTCGCGCGCCGCGCTATCTCCCGTCCTAATACGTGGCGCGATTTTGGTGGAGCTGGTAATTAGCTCGACCATCCTCGTTGACACCAGAGATGCTCTCTGCTTGAAATCGTTCGTGAAACGTAAACTCTTCTAAAGATTGGCCTAAAATGACTTTAACCTGTCGGAGGTCCTAGGATTGGCATTCAAGCATATGTATTTAAAGCTAGGCTAAAGGTTTATATGAATAACTATATCTTTCTAATCAGAGGAAAGAGAAACTAATTGAAATAATTCTTTGTTACAACTGCGCTATAAATATTATTGTTAAACGTTTGAAAGACTTCTTAAAAAAAAAATTCCAATGTTACCAGACGCAACCTTGCAACACCGTGACAGTTCAATGCCCCGATATACAGTTCACATACGTCACCACACCATTGGATAGGTCCCTGAGAGCTGAGCCAGTGAAAGTATTAATTTCAATTAACGAAGTAAAAACATGAAAGAAATAAAAAATGGTTATAGGCACGTAGCAACGTCTGGTGAGGAGGGAATCCCAGATGGAGCTCTGGAATCCCTAGGACGAAAGAGATCGGGTGGAAGCGGTGCAAATGGCACAGCCGCGTTCCTCGATCCTCGCGAGCGTGCACACGCCCTTCCCATATTTTTTTTTCTCCCGTAGTGTCGCTGACGTATACACCGCTGGAACCCGACGTCCTCGGTGGAATGCATTTCAGGTACCGGCGGCGCTGTACCGAGAATTGGGCCCGTCGCCCTCCGTGGAATGCAACCGTCGGGTAATGTCGTTTCGCGATTATGCTCTAGCACATTTTCTCCGGGACAAGTACGTGCCTCCTCGTGGGCCCATATCCCACGCGTAACTTCATCGCCGCGTCGGCGTCGGCGCTACGAGGTACGCAGATCGTGCATCCAGATACGAAATGGCATACGTGCCGGGGCCCGTTTTTCACAGGCGGATCTCCAGTTTTGCTGGTAGCCTGTAGAACCAAACCTGCTAACCGAGGCTTCCGTGCCTACCTTTGTCGTCCGCCATTTGTTTTCTCGAGACTCTTTACGAGAAATCAAACGACCTCGCCGAGCCTAAAAATTTCTGGGCATTTTTTTGAGACAGCGTGTATTTCCCTGAGGTATGCACGAGGATCTTGAGGAAAATGCTAGAAGATTTAAGTGCCGTGGGATGAAGGGTTGTATTTAGCCCCATTTTTCGACAATTCCACTACCACCTACTCGTTTCTGTTACCGCAACCTAGCCTAGACCAAAGCTCACCAGTCGGAGTCCTCAAGCCTCCAAGGACGCCTCTGCCTACATCGCTCGCTTTGTCTCCTTTCTAGAACAGAATGCTGAAGCAACGAGACTGCAACGCGTCCTTGAACGTTCAGTTCAACCTGTCAAAGATCGCGGTCCATGTGTCTTGGATATTTTACACTATCTCGTTCCAAATCGAGTGGAATCCTTCGAGAACAGACGAAACAACCTCGACGGAGCGTTCGCTTGTTCTTCCCACCTTGGCTAGGGTCCCTAGCCCGATCTAACGGGCGTCGTTGGCACGGTGACAGTACAACCGACGGTGAACACACGGGTCACGCCTGCAAGGGCCGCGGGATAATGTCAAACGGCCGTAAATTACAGCCGAGGCGAATCCTCGCAGCTACATAACGTGGGAGTCAGAAGGCAAGCCGAGACATAATCGTGCAGGGGATAACTCGCCCGGACTTTCCCCTCGTTTATTATTTTCTCGATTAAACGGGCCGTGCCCCGGGGCCTAATGCTGTCACCTGGACGAAAGGTCGAGGCATCCACCTCTGTCGATAGGTCGATATTGTTAGCGCGTTCTCAGTAGGCTCCTCCTAGGTTCAGGTGTGTCACCTTTCGCTCTGGTACTTGGCGCCCATTGGTGTAGACGAAACCTCGGCTCGATAAAGGTTTCTTCGAGACTCATCTACACGATTATCTCGCGCTATTGTTACTGCAATGCGTTATGCGAATAGGAATTTATAACGAAGATTTCGGGAGTTATTCGACTCGAGCTATCGCTCTAGATTTCTCGACCGTCACGAGATATACAGTTGCCGACGGTTCAACTTCAGCTACCGTTTGAAATTACGAGTCTGAGGTAAGAAGTACAGTTTCGCTCTCGATTGCCGCAAACGCAACAGCAAAAGCAACCGGGCAAAGAAATCACTAGTTCGCGGACACCAATTGACCGATCTACGAGGCGAGCCAACGAGGCGTACACTATTACCGCTCGAAGGAAAAAGAACAATCTCGACGAAACTTGCGAGCCTGTTCGAAGGAGGTGCAAACGAGATGTTGTTTAATCCTTCATGGATTTCATACTATAGGTTGAATAGGAAGCTATTTTTTGGTTATTAACGAGTGAATTCCAAATAAAGCTATATTTTCAACGTACGAATATTTTCATTTGTTCAAGCAGAAGATTAAATTGGTGAAACGATTAAGCGTGAATGGTAAGAACTGAATCGAATTTTCCGAGCCTGAATAGGTCGTTCCAGGTACCGCTCGGGACTCTTTTCCTGGAGAGAGGTCGCGATTTTAAATTCTTCCCGTTTCAGCGAGCTCATTTATTTGCTACCGGGATGTCGATTGTTAGACGTGATCCGACTGAACACGATCCCGACAGTATAGTTTTGTATCGGCTAATCGAGATTCCCGTGTACAGTGTAAGAACTCAGCTCGCCAACAGTTTCTACTCGCTGTCTTTGAGCACATGTATCCTTTTTTCGACGGATGCTATTGGGATTCACCGCCGGCACGAAATCGCGATTTCAGTGACTGAGAGTCACGACCGTTGCAGCTTCTTGAATAAATCATTCTAGTATAAATAATTATTTTCATGCGAACCGAGAAACACAATGTGAACACCAAAGACGTGGTTCGATGCTTATTTTCGCGCATTAGTTCGCTACGAAAATGCAAATACAGAATTAACGCTTCGATTACCATTCTACACGAAAAGATTAAACCACAACTCTACGTTAAGGTCTCACTTAGAATACAGGAGGTAGTAAAAAAAAATTATTTTTGTTTTCCAAAAAATATCTAAGGTTTCTTAGCTTTAAAAAGACCGCAATTTGTGGAAGCTAGAGCATTGCACGCGTGGATGTCGGTTCATGCAGGATAATTAGAAGTTCTTGTCGTTCTACCGCGATGCCCACGAACGATAAAACACGGATTCGCCCGTCGCTCGTCCCTCGACGATCGACAACGAGACTCTCGCGTGCAATTAAAACGTAACTCGCGCGTTTCTGTCGGCCAGCACGTAACGTCACGAGTTGGCAGCTTGTCCGTGTGTCGCGTGTCTTATTTTCTCATGATACCCGTGTTCCCGTAACACGGAGACAACAAGGCGTCGATGACTCCGGATTATGTCACTAACGACCGCGCACGAACTCTCACTTTTACCAGAACGCGCGTCTTTTGCAATCACGTTTTTAAGAACCGAGGCACTCGCCGGGAGCATCCGCTAAGTGGCTGGATTTGTAAATTCCTAGAGCGAGAAAAAGCGAAGCATCTCTTCAGGTGTGCATTTTAGGTGCGGGAACTCGAGTAGAGGGTAAAGGAGAACTCTTGCACAGAGGGTTAAGCTGAGTATCCCTCCTCGATTGTCGAGTGAATCGCGCTGGCGCGAAGTGATGTCGCGTCACGGCGTCAAAAATTCGTGGTGATCAAGGGTTAATTAGAAAGTTCCTGATTACGTTGGTGTCAGCCCGGAAGCCAGCTTGGAATTAGTCAGGAATAAATATCGAATCCCTCTGGTTTCTCTCTACCATCTTGAAGAGTTTCCCTACTTTCTCTGGAAACTGTTGCGGTTGATTGACGGCGACTGATTGGGAAAGAGGGTCGTGTCTAAATATTACAAAAACTTCCAAACAAGTATGGTGTTAAACAGTAGTTTGGCACGTGTATTCGCGAAACGTGATAAATGGAATAAAGTTCAGGCCAAAGAAAAGGCACAGAAGTTACGGACTAATTGATGCAGCTATTTGTTATTAATAAATGAGTTCAGACACAGCGTAATGTACAGTCATACTTAGCAATCTTGCTTACTCGACAACACAAAGCTGACTGTCCTACGTTCGAATCGTCCTCTCGCATACGCGTTCTATGGTTCGAATATAAATAACAAGGCAGTAAATACAAATTATCTTACAACAAAGAATACTGTTTGTAAACTATTCTGAGATTATCAACAGAGTACTATAACTATTCTCTAACCTATAAGGGTTTTTGAGAGACGGAGATTACAGAGTTCGAACGACAAGCTAGTCAACGCAATGAAATTTTCCCTGGAAGTAATCTTTGAGCGTGCACCGGTTCCTACTGATTCACCGATCAGATTTCGACCAGTAAAGAGATCCCAACGTGGGAAACGCGTTCGCACGACCTGGAGTCTGATCGTGCCAGTTCGCAGACTCGTCGCAACGATATTCAAATTAGAAAGTTCCGGCCGCTTCTCGTCGAGGGAAAACCACGAGGAACTTTTACGGAATCGCGTGTCACGTGCGACGAGGCGACGCAAACATCCCCGACACGACCGCGGTAGTCGCGGAACGAAGAAGATGGCAGCGGAGGTCGACTCGACGAACGCCAAGGAAGCGGAAAGCAAACGTCTGCCCGACATTTCTCCGACGCCGGGCGTCTCGCTTGTCAATGTAGGTGACCTCGTCTCTTAATTAACGTGGCTTCGCTTGCACGTAAGAGTGAGTTTAACTAACTTTTACATCGACGCCGTTCGTTCGAAGAGATAGCTTCATTAGCGCCGCTTCATCCGCGGTGCAGTTTAGAAAGTGGACGATGAACGTGCAATATGTAGCAGAACCGCTTGCGCGGAGCTTTCCTGCCTCGAACAGGGAAATCTGATTGAACAGGCGACGCACGTGTCCGAGCTTCTTCGAGCGGAGGGTACGCGGACAGCGGCACGCCAAGATAAGCCATAGGTGAGACGCTGATAGACGTTGGCAGACTGTTCGGCCGTATTTTCACCTAGATTTGGTAGAGAACCTGTGGTACAGGGCTCGGACATTAATTAATTCCGATATGGAATATCGGCCCTGCCAGGGTTAGAACAAGGTGGAAACCGAGAAGGCACCTGCTCTTCAGAGAACAAAAGTCATTTACTAGATTATAATGACATTAAAGGCTCTCTATACGTCGTTAATAGGACCAGTTGAATGCAGAAGCATAACCCAAGTAACTGGTGCACTCTTGAAAAAAAGCAGAAAGTGCTTGGAGAGTTTCTACGAAATGGATTGAGATTCGAAGGAGCCAAACGGTTTCGTTTGATCGAGAACTCGATTGGATCGAATCAATCTAACAGAATGAATCACCTGGTTGAAACTGGAAGCGTGAAAGTGCCAGAAGGATTTGGCAGTGGAACAATCGCCAGAGAGATTCTATAGACGAAACGGGCGAAACAGAACGTTGGGAACACCGGAAACGCGGCTCAAGTACACGGCCTTGATTAGAAGAAGAAGGTGCCTTCCTGGTCTGGTTTGTGTCTCGAGATCCACCGGAGCGACTATCCTTTTTATTTGGAAAGGAGAGTGTGCTTTAGAGAAAACGATCTTCCGCTTCTCGTGAAATTCTAGGAAACGTGCTTTCTAAATGGCAGCATATCGCTCGAGAAGCGTTAAGGGTTTACTTTTACTAATCAAGAGAGGTCAGGAGTGGATAAACATTCCTTCTTAGTATCCGAGTGAAAATTCAGTCGATATGATTTATTTACTCAATTTTTACTACAAAATGATTTCAGGTCTTCTTCGGTATTAGTACCAGTAGATATACTACGATTAGGTGAACTTTATACCAAGACTCGTATTATTGTTTTGCGTGACCATTAAGTTGATTGGCGAGTATGGACCAGTTGTTAGGAAAGGAACGATTTAAAGACGCGTTCGAGCAACTATGACTGTCAACGACCATACGTGCGTTAGACTAGGGTCCCTTTTCTCGATGCGATTAGCTCACAGTTTCTCTTTCCGGTCGACCCGTTTCCCGTCGATTTCCTGCGGCACCTGCGTCTGTCCACGCCAAATAAGCCGAATAAGGCCACCGTGTATACCCATCTGTGTAGCGGACTCTCTGCTCGAGCATTTCCAAACGAGAAAAAACGAACGCTCCGCTCGCCGCGCAATTTTAATTCGACTACGGTGACATTCGCTCGGGAGACTTAGAAGGACTCAGGATTACCACTGCGTCGCATTTAACCTGAGAATTAATTCATGGATGTACACGTAATCGAGAAATAATTTCTTCTAGTCGAAAGATGAAATAAAATTCATGAAATTGGGTTTGCTGCACAAATCGATTAATTTCACTTTTTGAAAAATCTTAAATTTAAGTGCCAGAGCACTTGGTATGATCATAACTTTTTATGTTTCATCGCATTTCTCAACTTTATGGTTTATGGAGTTGACTCAAACGTCTCGCGAAAAATGTAAACCTAATTTCGTGAATTTTATTTCATCTTTCGACTGGAAGAAATTATTTGTTGGTCATGCGTACGTCCATGAATTAATTCTGGGGTTAAAAGCGAATGAGAATCGTGTCAGAGGTAAGATAACACGGCCAAACCGAACGACACGCCAACGAGGACTCGGTGACGCTGCGGCTAATCCCGAGTCGTAAAATGTACCGGGTATCCCATTCGCGTCGTTCACGAGGCAATTACGTCCTCAAGATCGCATCCGTAATTTCTCGGAAACTCTGGACCGTCCACCGTGGCTTCACGTTAATTACTTTGCCTGGTTATCCACGTTAATCGAGTGAGTTCCAAGTTAGCGGAACGTCGGCGGAGCATGTGAATAGAACCGTAAATTCGAGAACCTCCGGGGTAGCTCTTTCCCATTTTTCTGCGCGGGAAAGCCTCTTACGCAACTCAGCCCTGTCATCGGTGGGCAAAGAAGCAGGAACGACCGTAATCGCGACGACAAATAACGGCGAGTGGAATGATAAACACGCGATGAAAATTCCGCTACTTCCATTTGGCGGGGAGAAATGTTGCAGTGTTGATAATTACAATTAGTCAGGGAAGTATCCAGCTGTGAAAACTTTATCGAGTCGCATTCCCAATCTGCACTATATTTAGAACCCTCTGGGAATAGCCTCCAGGTTTCTAAGTATTTATTACACCAGAGACCACTTCGTTAATGATGTTGAATACTACGTTGATAAATTCTGCGACCAACTGGGCTGAGCTCTGATTTAACCCGTTGAAAGGTGACTCTCGATCACCACCAGGTTCGACGCAGTAAATTTGTTGGAACTCGAAGTGTCAATAAAATGATTGTCGGCGAGCTAAAGGTGACCTGATTTTCAAATCTAAAATCATAGATCTCATCTTCGAAGTCAATCTAAACTTAGGACAACTATCTTCTACAACTATCGCAAGTTCTCAGGGTAACTATCAGCGTCGGCTATCGGTCTCAGCTTTTTCTCCGGTAGCATGCATACGCTCGCAACGGAAAAATCGACCCTGTCCGCGTATAATGGCCCGACCTAAATCCTATTGTCGACGGTGTGTTTAAGCATCGCTTTTCTTTCAAGCATAACCTCGGACTCTGAACGAGTTAAAAGATAGCAACACACAATATAACACGACGCCGCTGCCTAGGTTACAACGCGACGCAGAAGAAAACACTTGTTCCCCATTGTTCGCCGATGGCACCTCGCTGAGGTAAGATCACCTACGGCCTCTCCCCCCCGCTTTTCTTCGGCCATCTTTTGCCAGGCAGCCTTTTGTACAGGCTCTTAAGTAGCCACGAAGGTCGGCTTTAAGTCGAGCCGTGCTACATGTATCTTATAGAGACGCGTGTCGTCGGTCATTTGAATACGAAGGAGCGCGATTATGCTCGTCGCTCGTTTTATCACTCGTGAAAACAGTCGCGGTGAATGGGTGACAGCGAAAGAAACTGGCCTTCGCCGCCTTCGTCTGGAAAACAACGGCGATCCTCGCGGGCATCTTCTTTTTCCCATCCTGGGGGACATACTTTGTTTCATTTGTTGCGACGTTTCAATGAAAAAGCGAGGAATCGTAAATGAGACGGTTGCTTCTCCGAAGACAAGTGACGTCAATGATTCTCTCGTTATAGAATCTCCAGGCGAGATATGGAATTACAATAATAATGGTTCGTAGGTACATACATATATGTATTACATTACGTATACTTCATTTTGTATGCTTTCTCATTTTCCTCGCGTTTGTTTGTATTTTATTTTCGGCCAATATCTCATCGTCGTGACACTTAATGGGGGAGGTATGCGAAATTTGTTAAACCGCTTATCGTTCACGTCGCAAATGAGAGATGATCGACGCAATTTCGAAACTTCGTTGAGAGTCCTCCCGGGGATACGTTTAGAGTAACGGAGCCACTCGCTTGGAAACAGGTTTTCATTTTAGGCTCGAATTACTATTAATGCCAATTACCGGCCGTTATCGACGTCGGACGGTCGAGTGTGACGTAACGGCGTAAAAAAATATAATGGAAAGAACGGACGCGTCGCCAACGTTCGGCCGATCGCGACCAACTAATTGGCCGAGCCAGTCGCAAGAACCGCCGTCGATATTTACGCAAACGACTCCATTCTTGGCGAACGATTATTAGCGAATTTCTTACGGATAGACAACCTATAAATCTCGTACGTCGCGTTCAATTACTTCTGTCATACTTTAACGTCTGGCAGTGGGTACCCGGCAGTATCGATAACTCTCGACGTCGCTGATACGCCGTTTTACGAGGTGTCAATTCGCTTGACACGAATTACGCTGATCGAGCGGGTTCGCTGTCGCTGTTTTTCCGTGCAGTCTGCTTTTAAAACTTGGATTCTTCAGAGGCAATTAAAATTGATACCGTACTTCGTTAGTTCCAAGATACGATGGGGGAGGAAAGGGGTTGGTAAGGTAGATCGAAACTCGGCAGTGTTGAGCACTTGGTCGACAAGGCAGGTCGCTCTGCTGGTAAACATGCTTCATAATTCATCAAGTCTGGTTTACGGCAACATAAAATTTTATTGAAATAGGTAAAAAGTAATTGGAGTTGTAAGGAAATCACAAATAAGCACACTTTTAATTTCTCGTTAATAATAAAATGAACGACTTTTGAACGATCGAGCCTCGCCTTTACACCGCCCTGTACACGTATCGCTGATAGTGTCTAGTCACGAGGTGTCAATTCGCTTGAAATGAATTACGGCGATCGAACGCTGCTGTTTTTTCGAGCCCAACGCGCCAACGCGAGATGAAAAACCGCTTGTAAACATTCCGACGTTAAATTATCGTATTCATTCGTGTGTGACACGTGGAGTGTCGGTTTTGTTGGGTTGGAATCGATACCTTTCGTCTTTTTCACGGTACGGCTTTATTAGCCAATTTGTTGGCTCCTTTGGTGTGTAATAAATAATAATCAACCGTGTCTAATGTACGCACACGTCCTGCCACTGATAGATTCGTTCGTGTGAAGCTGTTCATTCGCCCACATTATGTAGTCTTATCTTTCGCATCGGTTTTGCAGAAAATAGGCGACAGATTTAAACACTACAAACGCAATAAAGCCTTCATTCTAGAAATTAAAGTTTATTGACTCTGGAAGAAATATAGCAGGTGGATTTATTAAGAATTTCTACGTACATGAACAGTGATAAAATGTAGCGCGAGCAGTCGTGGATTAACTCGTAGCAGGGCACTAAATACATTAAAACATTTTATTAGGACGTTAAATGAAACGATTTAATTTATTGAATACGTTCTATTTTTAATATTGTGGGTGATATAGATGAACGAGGCGATGCAGTTCCGATAACCCCGGAGGTACGTTTCACAGTTCGTGCGATGCTCGTTGCTAAGTCCTGAAATAAATTATTCGTCATCCGTCTGAAATGATATCATAGAGAAAGGACTTGCGGGAATCGATTGCGCTGTCACGAAAGCATTGCGCGCACATCCGCGATTCGAGTCGGGGGTTCATCGTCGGGGTCGTGGACCTTAACGGTCGCCAGCCATTTTTGGGAACGATTCTTCTTTCTGGGTATCGGTGTTTAGCTTCCACGCAATCGTCGCCATTTTAAATACGTGCTTCGATAAAAATGCTCATGCCACTATAAAATAAACAACCGACAATTGATATCTATGAAAAGTAAACGAACATAAAGAATGGTTGCATTTCGAGAATAAATGTTCACGGGGACAAGCAATTTACCAGACGATCCCAAAATGGATGATTCGATTCTCTTCCGCAGGCGAAATTGTTGTGACATTCACCGTTGCCCGCTATTAATTTTAAACGCCAATCCGCGCTTCGCCCATAAATGGATCGTCGTGATTCAGCCGGTCTGGTTTCGAACATAACTCGAACTGCTCGTCTTCCCTCGGCTGTGTGGACTTTCTCAGTCAGCGATCTCGTTAGTTTTTTCTTTTTTGTGTGGATTCATGGCACCGTTCTCGAAAATGATCTAAAGCGTAGAAATTGTTAAGACGATCGAGAAAGCGATTCTTTGACGAACGCGTTACGGAGTTATACTGTCTACTTATATAGAGTGATGTTTCCTCATGTTCACATAGTTCAAACTCATTTGTATAATACCCCATGTGTCTAAAAATACTTTTATCGAGGGCCAAGACGTTTAACGTCTACTCTATCATTCCCCTAGGGTCTTGGGGTCACGTTTATCGTCGCCCAATGGGCTGGTGATCGCTTGCATTAAGCACTATGGGTTAGTGATCATCGTTATCATGACTCAAGTTGTTTATTTCGAGTTCTATGACTTTATGATACCAAATTTTAGACATATAATATCGTTTATGTTGGATTTCACAAGGGGATTTTTATGGGAAACATTATTTTTACTTTCATTATTAGTAAAAGATCGTTTGAAATTCCAACCTGGATCTAATCCAGGTCCTAGTTAGAAAGGAGTGGGCAATTATTGCTCCTCTTCGCCATCCCATTACTTGGGAACTGGGGATAATGTTCTCGTTTCAATGGCAAAGACCACGAGTCGTACCATTCTGTGTCCCTGGACATGATTAATCGTTCTCTACGATTCCATTTAATACGAACAGGAAGAAATACCTTAATGTGTCTTTAATTGTTGTTTCGCGGCATTAGTCCGCCATTATGCGATTATTACGCATTATCAAGCTTGCCGGCGAAACGAGATACAGTTCTAAAGGCTCAAAAGAGTGTGGGACGCGTGACGCCGGGACTGTTACTCATTTATTCAGGTGGAGAACTGTTATTCCACCTTGAGTCATATATTACGTAAGTGTCCGCGTGTTTCAAACGAACCCGTGGCACGAGGTTCACGGTTAAGCCTGAAAAATTGACGAGAAATCGCGACGAACGGAATGCAACGTTTGATTTATACACTTTATCGTGTCTAACGGTCCTCACTTCCAGCGCGACTGGTCACATTATTATTAACAATTAATTATCTGTTTAACGCTACGGGTCCGAGGCTCGGTTCCTTTTTGCGCACGATACCACATCCTACCGTGCGGGATTTACATACGAGTCCGTTTCGTTTGCAGGATGAAACGAGTTACGAGTCTGCAAAACACACAACCACCTTATTACTCGTGCCAACAGTCCGCAGACTGCTTGCCTTAACGCTGACATTTTCTCCACTCGAATATTTACACCTTCCCGGTCGATCTGAAGAAATATTTCAAAATCTCGTTTACTCTAGGAAGTTCCCATTGGACCAGTCTACAATCGTACAAAAATAAGATATACAAAAATTATAGGGTATAACGTGACATATATTTGTTAACACATTCGCGACCGGCAGATAGTTTACGTTTCTGATACCGAGTATGTCAACGTTTTAAATGTGCAGTATATAAAGTAAAAGATTTCCATAATTTGTTCATAACCAAGAACAGAACTTGAGGTGACGTGAATTAAGTAATGCAACAGCTCCGTTCCCTTTTTCATTTTCTAATATTCTATGCGCGTCCATCATTTCGGCATTCCGTCGATAACACCGAATTTTCCGTTTCCGAAAAAGTGCCGTGTAGGCGGGTTTCCTGCGGACGTTTCGCGAACGCTGCAACTCGATAATATCGGCGGACTGTCGGGCAGAAAATTTGTGGACTATCGTTCGCGAAGCTGAAATGCAATTATCGATACCGGATCCGATAATCACATTACTGAAATTAAACCCAAACACTATAACTTTGCGGAAAATACAGATATTCAGAACAAACAGAATCAATTCGTGATACTTATAATTATTTACATTTTTCTTAGAGGAAGTAATATAAAAATCAGTGTACATGGAAATTATTGTAGAAATAACCGAGTAGCGTCCACTTATAATTTATTTTCATTAACTGTAGGAGCTCGAAATCTTGTTTCTCAAAAATGAAACATCACAGAGATAGAAATGTACAACTGCCTCATTTTATTTATCGAGCATGCGTAAATCGATTCTTTAATTTTGCAATTATTTTAATTGCCGGGTACCGTGCAAGCCATTCGTGATGATCATGACATTAATCACCGGCTGCTAGACGCCCTTTCTCAGTCTCGAGTACTTGTTAAGAAACGAATATAAAACACCCTCCAGTATCGCTTCTTCATCCTCTGATTTATCAATTATTCCCTCCTCTATTTAGCCCTTGGTAACGTTATTGCGCTGTCACGACGTTGGACGCCCCTGTGATACATTCAATTTCGTTTCGTCTCTCAATTTGTATGTGTTCTCGTCGTATCAAGTGCTCACCTCTGGTTTGATGGCCACGGTTCTCCAAAAGCTGTCATTAGCGATGGGCGTCCAGCTTGCAAGCTTTCAGCTAAGCGTAGACTCCGAGGTCTCGAGGATCAATGGCATTAATTGCATACTCAAGCCATTCGCTGCACAAATCGGTTAACTCCACTTTTCGAAAAATCCTAAATTTAAGTGTCAAATCACTTGATATAGTCAACTTTTTATATTTAGAATAACTTTTCTGAATAATACAGATTAACACTGTTAAACGACAATTCAGAGGTAATTTTGATCGCGCTTCTTAACTATTTGTTTTATGGATTCAATAGATTTGTGCAACGAACGGCTTATTCGACAACTCGAAAGACTTCCAAGACTTTCGATCCATCCAAGTCAGCCAATTCGGTCGAGCGATCCACTCGAGACATCCAAGTTCCTCGAACATAGTTCTCGCGAGTCGTCTCGAGCCTCGTGTCGCGTCGAGGTTGTTTCGGTCCCATCGCTAGGTGTCATCCCTACCCACACGTCGTCGTTCCTCGAGTATTTGCGTTCCAGTGGCATCGATGGAATCTTCAAACGCGCTCCTAATGCACGGATACATAAAGCTAGCCGGCGTTGTTACGGGGTCAAACGGGAATACCGTTGCATCTGTTAACTTAACCCGCGAGACTCTTGCGCAAACCGCGGCGTATTTCACCGGCAACCTCTACTGCGTTTTCCTAATAGGACCTTTTTTTTTACCCCCTCTGCGTTCATGTGGGACAAACCGGCGACGACGTAGCCTGGTTGCATTTCCATCTTGATACAAGCGACCACTTATCAGCGACTCGCGCGGAGAGGTCGCGAAAAATGGCTACACCGAGATGCCGAGGGATCTGGTAACAAGAGTACGCGAAACGTTACGCACCGATTGCGATGAAGCATCGCGGATAGAACTGAAAAATATCGAATCGGTGCTCGTTTGTTTGCATAGAGTCGTATTTAATGTCAATTAAATTGCTGGCTTTGTTTCCCTACGAGGCCTTTCACTGCTCCCATTCGCCACCAAAAGTGCTCCTCCGACCAGTGAAGGATGTATAATTATATATATACTTTGTTTTGTCGTAATTAAAACGTTACGTTTACGTGGCTCTGGCAGTTACTTTGTTACGCCACGTACACTTTCTTCCAAATTGCGTAATAAAGTCTCGGGCGATGGTAATAATAACATTTTGCAAGTGTGTCCAGAGGAAACCAGGTATTCGAAATAGGCAGCAGTAAGTAAACATTAGAATTCCTCTGACGTACCCGCTGTACCAGTAGTCGTTCGAGTAAACAGTGTTTCAAATATCCAGTGTAGCGTTAGTAAATTACGTAAATAGTGTTTTGAAACGAGTGCGTTCGGCGTATGACGTGAGAAAAGGATGATTGGGAAACGCTATTCTTTGCATAAATTCAGTCTTGAAATGATGTACTAATCGCATAAATAAACCCGAGTATATTCACGGCATAAACGTATTTCATAACTCAGAGTCTCGTGCATAGAACGAAACGGAATGAATAATTTTACTGAAAATTTTGTCGTTTACATATTAATTTATGCGTGTACGTAGAAGGGTCCAATATATTCGTTTCCAAGTCTCTGTAAAAGGCTTTCCTGGAATCGGTGCGTAACACTTTATGCTGCTCCTTTGTAAGTAGGAATCTAGGAAGTAGTTTATCGAGGCAGTCGACGCCTTCCGTTAACGCGCATAGTGGTTTCCCGCGACAATGAAAACGCCGACGGGACGTTGCAAGTTTCCTTAATTAAATCGAGGTAAATGGACCGTCAACAACGAGTCTGAAACTCTTTGGCAATACAAAAGGAGTTCTTTACGCGCGAGTGTTGAACGTTCACTGCTTATACGATATAATTTGTAACTAGCATTCGTTGTTTACATGTTCGATTCTTTCCATCGACAAAGGAGAGCTCTTTTAACAATCATCACTTCGAGACCATAAGTCGGTTAATGTAAAAAATAATTACACAGCCCCGCTGAGAGAAAGAGATCGCAGTTTGTACTGAATAGGAGTCATAGAATTACCATGTATCCCTCAAAAATATTCAGCTCGCGAATCCACGGCGTTCCATTGTTGAGGAACAGCGATTTCTAAAAAAAAAAGTGGCAGCAGACACGAAAACAGCTCGCTTCCCACCACTTCGCAACGGCCATAACAGCATAACGGCGACGCTTATGCTAATTCCTTTGGAGGAGTCTCACCGTTTCAGGAGAACCGTCCGGCGAATAAGATCGTGCTACCTCGTCCTACGGCCGTTGTATTCGTACAGAGTCGTTCCTTCCAGCCGAACGAATTAAATTTTCCGCGTTTACGACGCGTTACGCCTGTTCCACCGCGGAACTTCCGTGGAACCGCGCCAAAGGAACGTGTAAAACGATCTCGTAAAATTGCACGATGGTCCGGAGTTAAAATGAATCGTATTACTTGTGTCTTTAAGGTAGCCTAAAAGAAACGACGTGATTTCTACAGTCGCTTATTACAGAGTGATTATGCTAACTGGATCAGGCTTATCTCATTCACTGCCAACTATGAAATGTTTCGTAGTTCAAATTGATTGCAATTACTCAAGGGATAAGTTTATATCCTTTTGAATCACGAATTATTGTAAAAGAAGATCGTAAATTTTCTTTTTAAAACAACATTATCAAAATAACAACCTACATATCTGTTTTGAATCTGTTTTGAAAAGGAGCGCGGGTGCTCCGATAAGGCGAAACCGGGGAAACTGTGTGAAATCACGATCATTGGAATCCAAATGGAGCGGGAATCAGCCGGGAAATCCGCGATTTCCCCTCGGTTCTCACCCCTTTTTTGTCTAATTGGCAAACGCCTGGTCGTTGGACAAAGTTCACTGAAACGATGAAGGAAAGAATCTCGTTACGATTGTTCGACGAGCGAAACGATTAGCCGTGCATGTTAATGAAATTTAGATATCCGATATGATAAACGTCATGCCGTAAGACGATACTTTCAATATGGAGGGCAGAGGAGCGCCGCGCGACCCCTTTCTCACGCGGTTTCTGGAACAGTGTTTAATTGCCAAGAGATAATGCATTAGGGGAGAGTTGCCTCACTGTACGTGCACTTTCTTGTGACTGCATAATTGTAGCACGATAAGAGTAATAACAGTACCGCGAAACGGTAGATGGGTCCTTCTGTATATTATACACAACCTTCTCTCCCAGTTTACGAGAGGATGGATGGATGCAGGCACGAGGCATCGTTGGGAAAATAAAATAAGACGTCTCGAGTAGCACGATATTGCCCATTCTCCCTCGATTCACGCAGTAGCATCGCAACAGATCCCTCAAATATTTGAAAGGTGTTCGCTGGCTCGTATTTCCCTGTCGGGGGTCTCACCGATTAATAGGACGGTAGTGTTTGCTCAGCTGCCGCAGTCGCCTACCGAATTTTTCGACAGCAAACAAACGATCCGCGTGGACCAGTATCGCGAGGCGCCCTAGAAATTTATTCACGTTCCCGTTGCGATATTTATGGATTCCGAGATGGGGCTCCTCGCCGAAGAATTTCCAGAATAAACACGGACAAAATATAAATCGCGATACATTCTGGCGTGATTGTTGTTCTTAGCGATCTCGTACTCCAGCGCGAAGAAATGTATGGCCCGTCTCGAATGTTAGACACGAAATTGGACGAAGAAAATAAATGAGGTGCGAGTAGTTTGGTAACACGGTTTATTACGTAATCAGAAATTGGATTAATTTTATTTTCATTGTTAGATGCGATGTAATTATTCTAGAAAGCCAACGGTCTTCAGGGGCTGTAGCATGCGCGCACGCAGCTACAGTACGGGTTTAGCGATCCCGAAGTACCCGAGCTATAGTCAACGTGTTAAATAAGTACAAGATACGAGATAGCCAACGATGATGGACTGTTTGATTATTCGGTAAATCCTTGCTTCGACAGGATTAACGAGTCTTATTGTTACGCTAGGTACACGGAATAGAACTAAACCAGTTCGGGTAATAAACTTGTTTCACGAGATAAAGAAAGTGTTCTTATCTCGGGCGAAAAAGCCTACACTTGGCGCGTTACGACTCAATGTTGCCGTGTATCGCAACGCGTTTCTGTAAACCGATCGCCGGTGTGACACCGTGAAACTGTATCCTCGTCGTTTTGTCGGCGTAATTATAGCGAGCTTCGTTTCCGGTTTACGGCGCATCGCGATCCGTCTATAGGCAGGAAGTCGAGCAGTTCACATACTAATCTCGACGAATTAAAATGCACCGCGCGCGCGACTCCTTTTTTTTAGCGACGCAATACGTCGCATCGAGCCACGCTCGCACAGCCACTTTACGGTGACCGATATCAGACAACCGAGAGACTGAGAACTATAAAGAAAGACATATGCAAAATTTAGTTACATCGCGATTTTATACTATGAATGGTGTAGCTAAACTCGTTATTGATTTTTGTTTAATGCTATGAATTTAAACAGACACGGGTTTAAGGAAAAGTAATTTCCTTGGTAGTTTTGGTACTCGATTGTGTTATGATCATTCAAACTGGTCTCCTATTATCAAGTCTCGGTTGAGTTCGAGCAATCGTTCATCATTAGGGAATTCGATATATTTCTGAAGGACTCCAAAAAAACCTTGCAACTTTGACATTTAACATTGACGCGATGATTAACCTTGCAGCAAATGTTGAGGTCAGCAAATTTCCATATCATAAGTATGCGGTACGGGTCGCTAGAAGCACGCAGTCACGCAAACAAGGCTACAATTCAACTTCCCCAGGGACAAACTATGTATGTACTTTGCAGTATAGTGAGACCCCTATTATCCGTGGTAAATAGGAGTCCCAGAGTTCCAGAAAATGACAAAGGCATGCACATAAAGGGCCTTGCTTCGTGGAAAACATTAATTTGTACCGCAATCTTAGCGAGCTCGCAATATTAGTGGCGCCACTGCTCCATCTCTCGGTGGCGCCATTAGTTTGCGTGCTCGCCGTCCACTGAAACTCCCATTTTATCCAACCCTAGTTTAAATTTCATTCAGCATCGATGGTAGCCAAACTGTGCCCCATTTTTTATCCAGAATTCTAACTTCCAGTGCATAAACGATTCGTTATGAGTTGAAATACTATCCAAATAAGAATTTTGTCCATCTTTAACGTGGTCGAACAGGGATTCGTGGCGGGCCCAAACGAAGCAGGAACAGCGGAGTGCATGGAAACAGGTTTCTCTCAGCGCGGCACCGTAGATCCTCGACGATGTCATTCGGGCAAAATGGTAACCAGCTACAGGCCCCGGGATTTCACTGTAAATGTCAGGCGTCGGCGCGTAAAACGTCCCAGCGATTTGAAGGAAAGTCGTTCGGGCCTAGGGAACGGTCGGTGGCTCTCGTGTTTCTCGCGGTTCGCGCTTTTGCCTCGCGCATAGCACGCGAACGGCCGACGACTCGTGAAATTGCCGGCGACGCTGCGACGTTTTCGATCTTTACGCCGATAGCTGCGCCAAACAAGTGCAACTGCACGATAAGCAACGCGGCCTGTATAGCCGAGTGCGAATGTTATAAATTCCTCCGACCGTGCAGGGGACCATTTTCTTCTCCTTTTCCCACCTCCACCCTTCGCATAGTTTTTTCCCTTCCTCTTCTTCAACTACTGCTTGGCTCCGTTTCCATACCTCTTGCCCACTTCATTATTATTCTTATTTTCATTTTTATTATTTTCTCATGTACCATCATTCTTCTTATAGACCAAAAAACATATCAAACTTTATTTATCTTCTACTTATCGTTCGAAATTCTTCATCCAACCCGAGAATTTTGCTCATCCTTGGCGCGCACTCCTTGTTTTGGCTAAATGCACTCAGGGAATTCCGCCCTGGAGCTTGTAATAAGCGAACTTTCTCTCTCCGTCTGTCGTCGAATCTCTTCTTCTTCTGTCTGTCTGTATGCCCCTCCCTCTTCATGTCGACCTTCTTCGTCCATTCTATACCTAACCCTCTCCCTCCGCGCGAATACCTTCGGCCAGACGCTAACGCCTTGAATGAAGTACGGTTACTCCTGGCTTTGGTCTTTGGTATTTTATCAGTGACATTATTATTCCCGGCGTCGCCGGCACCATTACGAATTTATAGGCCGACCAGGAGTGCCTCAAGCGCGTTTCGCAATCGGCATATTTTCGCAACGGGTGGGACTTCGCTTGTGGTATTCTACAATTGAAGGGACGTACCCAACAATTTTTTAATAATTATAACGAGTGCGATAATTTGTGCAATCATTAACGCAGTCGTTCCAAGGGTAATTGTAAAGTTTTCGAGGTTATCGTACAACTCGACGCGCGACGCCATGTTGGATGCTGGCGCAACACCGTTGTAAATAGATGTAAATAGGTAAAACAAGCAGGAAATAATGAAAATGGCAATTTCAAAATGTTTTATTATTCTTGGAGAAATTGTAGAGTGAAGAGTTAATTTGAGAACTTACCGAATGGTCCGTCAATGGGCTAGTACACATTTTCCTATTGGGAAGCAATGTTTCCAATTAAAAATTGTTTGACATTTCTCTCAACAACACCCTTTACTGTAACAACCTAACAAAAACGACAGGTTTGTGGTTTCTTGCGCATCGGAGCGTTATACTTTCGCCGCGCAGACTTTCAGGCCGTTGGAGGGCAAGTTTCGGGGACAGCTTTGATTTAACGACAGCGATCATCTGCGAGCGAGAAGGGTCTTTTGCCCTTCGCCACGATCGTTCCCCTCGAGCTGGATGGAAATCCCACCCACACATCCAGTGCACATGTACAGTGGAACAGACGGTTTAGCGGGTCCAACCGTGCGCTCTCGACTCGCGTCGATGGAAACAGCTGTCGACACGAGGATTCTTTTTATATACCACTTTCCGTCTCGTTGGTCGGTTTTGGTGGAGCTGGAAGGAACGTGGATGCGTTCCATCCGCGGCAGGACCTTCAGAACGGGAGCGAGACGAATGGTGGCCAGCTTTCCACGCGCCGCGCGGTATATCGGGACCATCGGCGCGCGACTCGATAAATCCGCTCCGTTTGATATATTATTTGCGCTCGCAGTCGCTGAAAATGGTACCATCGGTTCTCGATCGCTCGTGTAAAGCGCTCGACATTGACGGCAGCTTTTATAACCGTCGGAGTCGACCTGGTTCTTCCTTCGATCTGGAGCAGGGGCGGGGAACCTTTTGATACAGGAAGGCTTCGATCTCTCACGAGACACTTGCTCCATGCAGGGTCAGTTTTGCCCTAATTGTAAAAATTCTTTAATTAAGTATTACCAGAATGCTTTAGCTACTACTTTTATACTAAAATTCATAAAACCTAGGGACTCCAAATTCATACTCAATGTTTACCAAAAAGTGCTTGACCCTTTCAGACCTGAATTTTTTTCCTCGTACTAATGTAATTTAATGTTTATGGTTAACTTGGACTAAAATTAGTATGAAAAAAATGAAAACAAAAAAATCCTAATTGTGTATTTGTCCTAAACGATCGGTAATTTTTAAATTTTGTGTCCTCAATTCAGTCCAGGTCTGAAAGGGTTAAAGATTATCAGCAGAAACCATCTCCGAAAACAAAACTTTTTGTCCGAAACTCATGGTACCTAGTTTGAACTCGATGACCCCATCAGTGGCTCCAAAAGTCACCGATCCTGCACGGGGAGTCAAGGCTCGGCTCGCGCATCGAGACGGCGCGAGGCATTTTTCCAGGCTGGCAGGAGGCCCCGAAGCGTTCTCCCTCGTCTCGAAACGCAATCGTTTTTGCAGCCGGTCCGGTTCTTCGGGCGGCACCGACCTACCGGAACGCGTGGAACTCGCCCAGCATCCATCGGGGACCGGCTACGGAGTGCTGGAATATCAGCGATCCCCCGTGTGTCCGTGAGCGGAGAACTCGCGGCTCACGAGGCTCGCAAACGACGGAATGAATCAAGGGAGGGGAATCGGCTCGCGGATAGGACAGGACAGGGCGGTTATCCTGTGTCGTGGTTGGGATGGATAAAGGGTGGCGAGGGGAATGGAGGGGTGACAGGTCCACGGACCGTGTTGCACGAGCGTCTTCTCCCACCATCGCGCCGGAGAAAAGAGGAGAGGTGACGCGACGACAGCGTCGGAGAGTCGCGATGCCAGATTCAGGACGCCAGTCGTTGTAGATTTCCCTCTCCACATACGCACACCGACTCGCGCTCCTCGTGCACGCGAGCTCCAGCCACCTCGGCCAGCTTCGGGTACCCGAGAAAGACGCCGAGTGGCGAGCCTTTTTCGCTTTCGACACAGCTGAAGTTTGAATTGCCGGCAAACGGGACGCGATCTCCACTGCCATCGCTCGCTTTTGTAGACGGGGTGTGTAAAAAGCGGGGCTGGTGTTTGGAAGATATTCGCCGGTAAAATGAATTAGGTATCGACATTGTTTAGTTTGACATAGGTCCTTTGGGTAGCTGGGTACAAATGCTAAAGGAAATGAAGACTCGAGGGTGGTAAAGGGGTGTAACTGTCTTGTCATGCTGTCTTGAGAAAATATATCTAATCTTGTTGAGAGATTTTGAAAGTAGTGGAAGGAGAGATAGGATTGGCGAAAGTTTGGGAAGTTTTATGGCATACAAGCTAGGATGACGTAGTGTCCATAGTTGGGATGACACAGTGTTCACAAACACGAGTGACGCATTGTTTTATAACCAGATCTTTTTAGTAGACTTTGTTTCGATATTCCTATTATAAAAAAAAAATTGTTTTGGCATGATAAGCAATATTTTCAACATTCCTCGCTAAGGGTTAGTGTTAAAAGCTCATCTTACACACCGAATTTCTCCATCTCCACTTCGATGCACCATCGATCGAAGTAATTTCAAACATCAAACTCGTGTCCAAAGCGTCGTGAACACGAGTTAAACGACCGTCAGCAAAGATCGCGTTAAGTTTGCCGGCAATTCGGAGTTCGGTTGGTTCGGGAGCGAAGGGGAGAGGCTCTCGTTCCCCTTCTTTCTCGGTTAACCGAAGCCACCCGAAGCTGGCAGGTTCGGATACACGAGACTCGGGCGTTGGTATTCGCGGATAGTGGGGGGAATTCCCTGTGACTGGCGCCCTCGATCTGGCATCACAAGCACAGAGCAACCGTAGAGCGAGCGCGGAGGTTGCGCCTCTTTGGGAGTTTTCGGAGCCGTCGCCAGTGACAGAGCCAGTTTCTCGCGTAGCATCGCTCCGGCGTCCAGGCGCCCCTTCAGTATGAAGCCGACGACCGTGCCAGCCGTATCCGCTGCACCTGTCGTCCGATCTACCGCGTCAGCCACGCTCGTCGTTCGCACGGACGATCTGATCGTACACTCCTGATCGTGGATCCTGCCATCGACACCCCTTAACGGATACCCCGTCGTCTCAGCTCCAATTTCGTCCATCGAGAAACTCTGGATAAAGGATCATCCTGGATCGTTGGTCACTGGATAAAGAAGGATTATCCCGGGATCGTCAGGTTCTGTGGGATACGGGAGGATCGATTCGCATCGCGAGGCGATCTCGAGATCGGAGCGCCACAGCCTGGAGAGGATCGTCCATCTCGCGAAACCCGTTCCGTCTCTCTCTCTCCAGGTCCTCCTCGTCTTTCTTTCGGCCGGTTCTTCCTGGACGTGATCGGTGATCGGCTTGTGTTCCTCCAGTGTTTCTTATTTCCTTACCCACGCCGGGGTAAGGTTGCTGCCGTTGCTTCTTCTTCGTCGTTGTAGTTGTTCTTCCTCCTTCTCCTCTTATTCTTCTGCTGCTTCTCCTTGTTCTTCTTCTTCTTCCTGGCCGTCGCGAGGAGGTCGTCTCGTTGCACGAAGAAACTGTGATACGCGGTGAAGAAAGAGGAGACGCGTGCGGGACTCCGTATAAAAGTGAAAACTCGTTCCTCCGGTGACGTGGTTCGGGTGCTCCTCCTGCTCGGGTGAATTCCGTACCCGTACCCTGCACCCTTTTACTGGATATTTCGGGCTACCTGGAATTCTTGGATCTCGAACGGCTGGATCGGATCCCCACCGCGGAGGATCGAACGTTCATCGAGGTGAGTCCTTCTAAACGATACATTCCTACAATCTTGACGCGCTCGAGGGTCAAGAGCTTCGCGACGTACGAGTTTGCTCGGATCTTCGAGGTCTGTGCAGCTTAAAAATATAGTTGACGAATGGAGTAAGTGAGTTTACTTGGTACTCGAACGATCCTCTTGTTTGTCGTTAACGAAGACGTCAGGGATCGGAAAAAAAATGAGTTCTCGAGGTTCGTATTTATTCGGTGTATGTACAAGGTTTATGATAAAAGAAGGTAAATAGTTTCTTGTAAATGGAGACGATCACGGTTTATTTCCTTTTTGAATATTTCAGTGTATATTCCTTGCTGGTTTGCTTCTGGAGGACACTATAGAGACTTGACATTTTTTGTAACGTACACTTTGAGTAAACAGGAAGAACCTCTAGATCTTGTTTTTCTTCCTGACCTTTGGTATCTTGAGTAGCTCAAGTGCCAAATGAATGAATGAACACGCTCCTTGACTAGTTTCCTAGACTAGTTTTCATGTTCCAGGACCAGAGATAAGCTAAATTTCAATACGATAAAATACAAATATTTTAATCTATTATTTATTCCATCGAAAATCCAAACAGTAATTTTTATTAAACAAATGACGCAAAATGTATTTAATTTCGCCCATGTCTGATCAGAACGTGTTCGTTGGCTCGCTCACTCCCTTTCTCTCGTGTCCAACCGATGATGAATCCACGCGATCGCGCTGACCGTCGAGCGAATTACCACCGACGGTCCTTCATCTTCCTATTATCACCCAGACACAACAACAAGGGGAGATTATTCTGCTGCGCGTCCGCCGTGCCACGGTATTGCTACGCAGAGGGTTGAAAATCAAATGATAGCGAGAGTAGGGGTGGTACTATCGATAACATCATCTGTTATCCCATAAATGATGAAATACTGCATCATAAATTGATGAGATTGATGAGTTTTGAAAAGTACTACCTTCCCGATGATTACAATTAGGTGTATCTGTTATAAATAGTCTAGAGAATAATCTAGTTCTTTTTATATACGTTTAATTGACGAGATGAATAAAACATGTTCGAGGCGCGATTAAGATTTAATTCTGAAACACGAAGCTTATGCAATAGTGTATCTTGATCTTTCTGTTATGACAACGTCGAATCAGAGAATTCTTCCTGCCGAGGAATTTTTTCCCAACCGGTTCGATTGCAGATATTCCCTGTAAGGAACATCAAAGTTTCATGTTTTTAAATATGAGCTCGAAACAATTGGAGACTCAAAGATAGCAATATCTAATGCTTAGATTCATTCGTCGTCTGAGTTGCAGACGCGAATCATAGACTTTTTCATCGATAGCTCGAAAACAAACGATAGAACGAAGCGTACGAGATTACTTTTACCTCAACGTGTAAGAAACGTCCTTCGGAGTATAATCATGCAACTCAATTTGCGTATCATCATACCGTGTTCATTGTGCCACATTTCCTATAAACTACGCACTTCGATCCATCGTCTTTTCGCATAAAACCCGACGTGTTGCGTAGATCGTGAATGAAATCACACTTTGAATATAAATGTAACTATTAAAATCGAGGAGGTTGGTTGCATTACAAGCGCTAAAAATAAGATTTCATCTGTGGGGGATGTATAAGCACAGTGACTCCGTTGTTCTCACCGTGTGAACGTACCTCAAATGAAATAAGAAAATAGTCACATAGATTCAGCATTTCTTACTCTTACGTCTCCGTTCCTGCAGATAAAAATTTGTAATTATAGAGGATTTCGCAATTAGCTCGTAAAGAATGCCAGGTTGTCCGAAAGCTGGTACCAGGTTTTTAAATTATTTTTATACGCCGATTTCGGGACCACACTTCACGGTACATCTTCTTGGCTCAATTACCTCCCGATAACTTTCGTTCCGCATTCGCAGGTTCACGAAGTTTCTTAATTAACTTTCTCGATAATTTTGTGTGACGAAGGTGCAAAGTTAATTCGAGTTTGAGGACGTTCAGAATGCAGACTTTTTTGGAGCCGAATTTCAAATTGAGTCATCACGTATCAAAGAAGGTAAAGGGTTTTCCAAGAGAGGCTTACAAACTTTATTTTTTTATGAAACAGGAACAAATGGTGTAGAATATGTCTGATTTCTTTTATTTTAAATGAAAGTCTCCATTACGTGAATTTTGTTATTGAGAAACATATTCTTGAAGTCCCTTTTGGAGAATTCTTTGTAAAAGCGTTCTTTGAAAGGATGAAAGTACTGGTAATTCTAGTTACCTTCTGTGGGGGTATTGTCGCGAATTTCGTTCGGTGATGATGGTACAGGAACGATCGCATCGTTGGATCGACCGTTATAAATCATTCTAAGCGCGTTACGGAGCAGGGAAAATTGCCGGCGCGATCTTTCATCTTTCCATTATCGTTCGAGTAGCACGGTCAGGATCACGATGATCCTCGTTCCGCGACTAGCGCGATTCAATTGACTCGGTGAATTATGCTATGCGGCTTGGACGCCATGCTTAACCTTATAGTTCGTGCGTAACAAGACCTATGCCAGCGATTAGGAAACAGTCTCATCTAGGCAAACTATTTCAAATACGGAAGTAACAGACAAACGACTTTTGATCCCGTATTCGTTCGATGAAAATCGTGATTCGATTTGTAAAATCAAATTAGGCTATAAACGAATAGTTACACGAAGTTTCTACTCGTTATTGAACATATAGGAACAATTTCTTTCCGCGAGAGTTATCAAACTGCTCGGGGGAACGTTAGTCGTCGTGTGTTTGGGAAACCGTCGCGAATAGTGCTGACAGGAGATCGGATCGAAAAGAAGCAGAATTATCGTTTCAATGAAAGTGGAACGACGCTCTCCTCGATGCTTTACGCACCTCACAATCGGCCATTTACGACCCGTTCTTCGTTCCGTCGAATCACTTGCGGGAAGCAATGTGGGTGCAGGTTAACGTTTTCAATTAGTCAAGCGAGAATCGATCTCTCGATCGATCGTAAAACTCGTATCTGTTTCGTCAACGGTTCCGTGTTCGATCGGTTTAATGGCGCTGAGTGTGACCCACATAAACGTTCGTCGATTTTATGCGACTTCCATCCTCGATAAAAAACGAGAAAAATTAGTTTGATTGTAAATTAATATCTAACAGAATCGACTTGGCACCGTTAATTAAGAAGAAATCACATTTATTACCCATCGTTTCTGATAAATATTAAATCACTATACGACTGCAACTGTGTTCAGTTTCTATTATTGGGAGTATGCAAAAGTTTCCGCCAAAGCGTTTTTGATTGATTTCTGAAGATGTGCTCTTGCATTGTCGTGTTGGAATATTACTTTTATCGTGTCTGTTGGAGTATTTCAACATTTTGAAAAGAAAAGTTTCACAAAATATTATTGCTGAATGTTAAAAGAAAAAGTTACCAAGAGTATACTCCTAATAAATTTTTATTTAGTCACTTGACAAAAGGTATCACGTCGAGTTCAGTTCGACATGGAAGTGCAAAGGGTCAATCGATCGCGATCGGGAATGGTAGCGTGAATCTTTTGCGTATTCTCGTTGCATCGAAGGAGCCGGTTGGGTCAGCTTCTTCGGAACCTTCTTCAGCGGAGGTGAACGGCCTCTTTTTCTGCACGAGCCACGAATCCCAAGACTACCAACCTCGACCTCGGGATATAACGCGGAATTACCCTCCAACGAGATAGTTGAAAGAGCCGATGCAACGTAGCGGAAGTTCACGAGGCCAGAACCTCGGATCGCGTTATGAGCAACGGCTATGAAATCGCTATTCCTCACCGACCAAACCCCGATGACGTATCTCGATCTCGACGGATGAAACGGAAATCATACCGCCGCTAACTTTACGTTTAATCTGTATTTAACTTGGAATCGCAAAAAATAGCGACTAATTACATTCTGGAAATACTGGAACGTCGAATGACAGAGTGGAAGATCGTCGAAAGAAATTCTAGAACGCTTGTCAGAATGGGAGTTGCCAACTTTTTCCGCAGTTTTTAACCTGGAATTACAAAATGTTGCCAAGATTTCTACTCCAGAAATACTGGAGCACCGAATGCCGGACTTGGGAACGTTGATCGTCTTTTTCGGCTCGAGAAATTCTCCCCTGAAGCTTTAGGCTCCTCGACCTTTAAATATTAGGCGAAATTTACACTCTATCGATTAGTATAATCCTAGTTACCCGGAGATATACACTTTTCACGACACTAGCTCGCCCAGGGAATTTCACATGGTCCTAGAAAGCAATTCAGACCTCGCCCTTCTTTTCAATTGTGATTCTCAATCATATTTCGTCAATTCTTACGTATTTTACGTCTCATTCGGTGCGAAACTGTGTCATAACAATCGTTTAATCCCCGTTAAATTTGAAATCGTCGAATGCATTTTTACTCTACCAGACAATGACACAAAAAGTCGCATTCCTCCGCGCAGAAGTTGTTCGGTGAGAGGCTGTGACTGACTTCGTAGAATCCAGCTCCATTTGAAACCGATTTACATTGTTCCATGCTAGCGAGCGTCATAACAGTAATTAAACGCAATCTACCTTCGGGACGTGTTCTGGGAGCGGGAAAACAGAGGACGAGGGGTTATTAAGTTCGAGCGCGCCGACGGTAATTAAGCGCGATTGCGTTCCTTCTTACAGGAAAGTGGCCTAATCTACTTTTCGTCTCTTCAATTACCTATTACCTAAGGAACACCGTGTGCATCTAGGAACAAAGTTTTTCCTTCGACATTTAGCCGATGAAAATGGAACGTTCCCCTCGGAAAATGAGGAGAGTTTAAGCGGGAATAATAGCGAGTCGAGAAAACGCTTAAGGCCAGAAAATTGAAGGCAGGTGAAACTAATTGGCGTCATCTAGCAAGTTCACGCGGAGACGACAACTTAATGCGTAGATCGGAGTCGGGGAACGTGGCCGTTCTCATACAACAGCCGCGAAACGCCGAACGCAGCATCCTACCCTGCAATCTCATCCTAATCGACGATTCATCTTAGAAGCGGAAGTGGAATGCAAATGATAGATCTCGTTGGCAGGTGGCGTAACGTCCTCTCGCGTTTGCGCAACGCGTTTCACGGTCAAAACGCGCGACGCGATGATGGAACGAACGTGGTCGAAGCCGCTTCACCAGGGAACAGTAGAGTCTCCATTGTTTCGAGGCATCTGTATAATTTATTTAAATATATACGGTTGGAGTTGGAAGCTCTGTAGTGGTTCTTGTGAAAAGTAGGAGTTGTTGATGAGATTGGAATTGAAAGATCGCTTCCCGAATTAGAAGACACACCAACAACTTGGTGCAAGGTTTCGGGAGGCTTGCGGTTCAAATTCGATAGGGCTTCACAGTCAAAACAACACAGCGATGAAATGAGAAAAGACTCTACCATTAATGCATAACTCAAGGCACGCAAGCAAATTATTCTTGATCATTATTCTCTAGATGAAGATTATTCTGTAGATGTCCTCCCTAATACCAGAATAACTTCCTCGAAGATCGTTTCACGATAATCGATTAGGCACAGTTGCAAAGCCCCCGTTGCTTCGCAGCACCCACTGAAAGGCTCGTTAGCAGTATCTTTGGAATTTGAAGTCGTTAACGGCAGCATAGCTGCAAAGTCTACTTCATATACCAAGGGACGAAGATGGAGAAAGGGAGGGGGCAGCGAAGTAGCCGAACAAGACGATACAAGATTCCAGAGGGAGCATCGTCGACGGAGTCTAGCGGTGTCCAAGGCCAGGACTCAATCTTGGCCGATGGTAATTAACGATAATTCAGAACAGGTAGCTCTGCAAATAGCGCTTCACCGTCTAAACCTGCAATACACTCGCGGAATGATTGATTAGGTAGTTCAATGATAGAGGAGTCAGGCCCCCCTTAATTGCTTCGGAACGTCTACAAAGTTGACTCAAGCAGCCCGTCTGCAATCTCATCGAAAATTTGCAATCGTTAATAACATTGTGGCTGACGGAGCCTACTCCATAAATTAAAGGACAAAGATGGAGGAAGAATTGAAGTAGCTAACCAAGCTGACGCGTAGTACCACCAAGACCGTTCTACTCGGTGTCCAAGTCCAGGAACTAATCTTAGTCGATGATAATTAACGATAATTCAGAACAGGCAGTTCTGCAAACAGCGAATCCTGCAACATGCCGAATGATTGATCGCGCAGCCGGCGCGCAATAGAGCCGTGACTCGGGACCCTGGCTGCCTTCGATACGTCTGCAAAGTTGAGCAGTTGTTCCTCTGCGATCTCACGGAGATAATTAGAAACACTCGGCAGCATTGTGCTCGTTTGCTTCCGAAAACGGAGGTGCAAAGATTCGAGGAGAAACGGTACACGGCTCCAAGTTCGCGTAAGATGATTGCGATAAACCTAACAGGCGTACGAGATCGGGTATTGACCTCCGACGACGATAATTAACGATAATTTGAAAACGGTAGTTCGCCAAACACCGGTCCGCGAGGATTTGCATATCGGGAGCCTTCTCGTTAGAGCGTTGTAGGCGCGTGGTGGTAAAGGCGCTCTCCTCGAGCTCTTATAACCGATCGTTAGCAATAGACGAAACGTCGTAAAAGATTAGCAGCGGCCTAAAGCGAGATACTCACTGGTAGCTAAGGAAAATTACGGTTCGCACCGAGTACGCCGTTTGTGCCTTTTGCGCTCTCGAACGGGGATCACCGTTTAGACGCTGTTTAGAGCGATTCTTAAGGCCGTGCTTGTAATTCAGCTGCTGGCGGCAAGATCGACTGAAAGTAAGTTAATCCGGGGTTACCGGTTGTCGTGGTCGTTCTGGTCTGGGGACAAAAACCACGCCAACTCGGGCGTGAACGCGAGATCTGTCTGGCTTGGCTACCGCCGAGCCTAGGGCTCCGTGGCGATCGACCTTCGCGATGGGACTTCACCTTTTTTTACGGGCGTGCAGCTACGTCATGCAACTGTGATTCCGCGAGAGCATATGGTTACTGGTGACGGAAATGGAGAGTGTTGGGGACTAGCTTAGTCAAGCGTCTCCGAAACTCAGAAAGCTCTAATTGGTCGAAGATTGCAGGCTTACCGTCACTTATCGCAATGCCGTTTCTAAATACTAGTGCTCTTGGTGCCATTAGCATTCAAATCAACAACGTGATTTTATGTAATTTTAGACACTTAGGAAGATAAACAACCACAGCCGAATAATTTGACATGTCAATCCAATAAGTAGCAAAGGATCCATAGTAGCTTTTTTCCTCGTGGAATTGCGAGGGAAATAGCTAGAACTGCTAACGACATAAGAACACTCGCTAATGTAGCAAAATTGTTTCGAATTGCCTCCACTGCGCATAATAAAAGAAAGTTAAACGGTCGCTAGCAGAGCTCTACGTTGCTCGTAAACGGCGCCCGTGTTTGCCCAACAATGAGACGCAAACGGCGAAGTTCAACGCAGGAAAGCACACGGCAAATAAAATGGCAAAATTGCTCGAAATTAGCTCGATCGCACGACGAAAGAAAGTTTAATGTCCGGCGACATGAAAGTTTCCTGCGGAAGGTCACTGCGCTTACGTATATTTATCCATGGCGGCGCGAGGCAAATTTTAAGGGTTGCTGGGAGAAAGGCAGACAGGGAAATTAGCGAGCGTTTGATAGCCGAGTAAACACAAAGCAAAACGGCAAAATCACTCGCAATTAATTCAATTACATAGTGAAAGGAAGTTCAATGTCTACTAACAAGGTTCCGCGCCGGACGTGGTTCGTGCTTGCGCAGCCGTGTACATGCGTTTATCCCCACCCTCGGTTCCACTGATTTACCGTTTTTCATATTCTTCATCTGTGAATAGAGCACGCGATAAATCTGCCAGGGAAAAGGGAGTCGACTGAAAAATCGCAGTTTCCACGTTTGACCTAGATTTACGAGGTTCCCTCGTAGCAGCGGGGCTCGTCTCTGACTCTGCAATAGCAGCGACCAACCTGACTAAAGAACTGCCGCAGTGGTAGGTCGTGGCTAGCCGAATCAAACATCATGCGTCACGAACCATGACGTAACGTGGCGAACGAAATTTCGAGCCAAGGACGTTCGACCAAGGCTACTCCACGATCCACGCGATCGCATCGTTTCGCAGTGGAATTTCACGTTAACGATTATGCCCGCGATCGCTCGATCTTTGCGAGCCACGACCTTGTCACCTATACGTGACGAACATGGCTACGATCGCCATCAGCGACTAGGCTGGAGAATTAAGGATAATGGGAGTAAAGGTGCTACAGGTATAAATGAGTCTATTCTTCAAGATAAAGAAGCTGGCGAGGCTAGTGCAAGCAACGTTACATTGCATCCAATTTTAACGATTTTCCAATTACTCCTGCGACATACATACAGTCAACCCTTAAGTATTCGTACCTTTTATGTCTATTAAAGAATCATGGATACATGATACAAATACATGACATAAATACATGTATTTATTTGACAATACCAAACATATCATTTAATTAAACAGATTTCTTTAATAGATATAGAAGGTACGAATATTTATGGGACCGACTGTACATACTCGTACGTTTGTGTTAGTAAAAATTATATCATACTTGTGCCAGCTGCGAGACAGGATGCATCGCGTCCTTTTTATTAATTCCTTGCAGGCACATAGTTGGTTTCGTTTGAAAAATTGTTCGATATACAGGTTAATTGCCACATGGATTTCCAAGGGTGCGATCGCGTTTTTCTTGATCGCGGATCGTCGATACTGTTGACGGAATCCGAGGAGCGATTGCGTGGAAGTTATTTTCACCGCGCAATCGCTGAACGACACCGCTCGTTAATAAATCGCGGTCGACGTAAAAAGGCATTCCGAATGTTGCTTTTCCAGCCCCGGGGGGGCAGCTGTCCCGGTGATTGCTTCTAATCGGTTTAGAAAATCCGCGTGCCGAAACATCGCATCGACGTCCAATTAAGGTGCATCCTTTCCGATCGTAATCGATGACCAGTTCTTTCGTTGTACCTGGACTGGCTACTATTTGGCTCTTGATTTCACCTCCCGTCAGGCAACAAGTGCAGAAACGAACCACTGGACGCTTTCTGGAAGAAGACACGCGATACCGTCTCGGTGGGCATTTGCTAGATAAGGAAGGATCACTCGTGCGAGCCACCTTAAGATCAGAAATCGAATGCAGTCATTTAACCCTTTGTGTGCCAGAGGAAATTTTCATATACATATCCAAGAAATGCCAGACAATTTTAAGCAAAGATGTATGATCGTAAACAAAAGTTTCGGTCAATTTTATTTTAAGGTTCATGAACTTACAGCTCCGAACAGCGGAATCTTGATCCTTTTTGTGAGTTTATGGAGTAGTGTATGGTACTCATAGGGTTAAGGAAAGGAGCTCGACGATACGTCAGATCAAACTCTACGAGAAGGAATACAGCAGATCTAGACCGAAACGCAATAATTACTTGTCAAAGTACTGGTTTGCATAAAGAAGTAGGATTTACGCGGAAATTGGCAAGATTCGCGATGGGGGAAATAAACTTAAATTTCTCTAAATTTATCGCGAGAAGATGATCTCGCCGGTGGTTAATGTGCCCCAGCATACGACGCGATCCTGTCGTTATCTGTGCATCGCGCGCACGAGGTCGAACCGCCGACGAAGGAGAAAGAGGACGACGGACAACAAGGTAAGAGAAAAGAGGGAGAGAGTTCCTCGACCCATTCTCGGCCGTAACGAGGCTAATGGGAGAACGATCGTCGGTCGGCTTTTCGAAGTGGCGAGCCGGTAATTTCTCCTACGCTCGATTCCGCGGGAAAAACAAGACCGGCTGCAGGAAGAGGAACGATCGCCGGCGACTGACGGTCGCGATCCTCCGATGCGTGTGCCCTCCACCTCTACATAACCGCCTGGAGACATTATTGGCCAGATATGGCTAAGGCAGACGCGTCGAAGAAACCTGGACGAGCCATGGAAACCAGAAGGACGGCTTAGTCACACTCGACAGCCGACTAGCGTGGCGCGGATTTTCTAAAGCGATTAGAAATAATTGCGTTGGCGCGTGGGGGGCAGGAGAGGGCTCCCCTTGTCGCGCACGTCGGTTGGAAAAGCGACTCTTCTGGGACAGAAGCCCGCCTCGATCGTATATTTCTTTATTAATCAAGCGAGCCCGCTAATTATCTCGGCTCCGATGCTCGGCGACGCGACGGTGGCGCGCATGAGAGACGCTGTTAGACGTATACCCGACACGAAGTCGCGTCTTATTAACGATCCACCGTGCGAGTGTTTTTGCGCAGCGTCTAAGACTACCCGTAATTACACACGCTAAAACGCGGGCATACATTAACCTTCCGTTGAGGAAATGAAACGCGACAGAGTCTGCACAGGGTGGGAAGGAGAAAGGGGATCCGTTGTCGCGGAGCTTTTTACGAGGCTGTTGGTCGATGCCTCTTAGGCGTCGACCGATATTAACCTTCGCGAAATGAGCGGCCTTGTTGACGAGTTCATTCAGAAGGACTTATGGGACTGACTGTATTTCAGAGGCTATTTTGTTTGAATTTCTCAACTTTTTGTTTTGTGGAGTTAAAAGATTTGTACAATGAACGGCTTACATATGAACAAATGCACGGAATAATAGTACTTCGAACTACGTTGGCACATTTGCTTATTTCACGACTCACGGTAATCGTCGCGGAATCCTGTGCCAGTTTTGCACTCGTTTGGCGAGTTCACCGATCGCCATGCTTGCAAATTCATTTGTTCCACTGGCGACCCCAAAGTTCCCTCTATCGTCGGTTATTATCGAGAGAGTTGAAAGAGTCTTCGGCCTCCGAGCGAGGAAAGTTCTTCCTCGAAGAACTTCTTCCCCTCCCCCCTCCACTGATAAGAATGGCCGTTCTCCTTCGGAATACTTCGCGAAGAAGTTGACTCTTTCGAACGAGATCGTCGATGATAATGTTCGATGATTCATCGATACGTCGTTTCCGGAAGTAAAACGGAGCAGGCGTTCAATGGCTCCGTTACTTTCCTTCTCTTGACGCAATTATTATTTTATATATAGGGGAGAGCTGCGATAATTGCGCCACTCGAGATGCTTTATCACGAGTTTCCTATGCCGTGCTAATTAGTATGTAAATTTGTTGCGGAGATCTTTTAGACATCGATTAATAATTATATTTTTGTCAGCTGTTTCCAAAATGGTTTCCAAAACGATTATTACAGCCAGATGTAGCACAAGTTCTCATCTGGTCGCAAATTTCGAATAATGAATTAATGATAGACGTTTTTTATTACTCCCGTGTATTTAAAAGTAAGTGGTTAAGGAATCAGTAAAATGAAAATATCCATGTGTACAGTGATACTCATTAAATAACGCTTATTTATAGCAGTGCCAACAATTAGAAGTAGAAAAACCCCAGCATAGGGTAATAATTATTCAATAATTTGTTTCTATTAATTCTATAAATCACACTCGGGACGGTGATAGATGTTTTTTTTTCATTTCTGCGTAACTTCATTAGCCCGTAACACGCATTTTATGGATTGGATCGTGTTTTTTGCTCGTAATTACATGGGAGCTAAACCAGTCTTCTTTACCGAGAGAAAGGATGATATCTGGCGAAGTGGCTGGTGAATTTGATGGCGCATTAAGATGAAGTTGATTTGTATTCGTAACTTGATTCACTTTTGATTGAATACGTGGTAGGATAGATGCACGATAAGAAACCTGTTAAGCGTATGTTCATAAATCGTGCAGGTGCGATTTAGAATTGTTTGGTTATACTTTATTTGGATCGTTACGTAACTCTTCACCACGTATGAATTTGTTTCTTCTATTTCCTTCTTTCATTTTATTGCATTCTTACTAAATTGTGGTTCAGGACAACTCAATAATGCCATACTTCTACTTCCACTTACTTTGTTCCTTCGTTCTCTTTTATTTCTGTATCAGTATTATCATGATTATCGATCACTGGTATCACGAGTTACCATATTTTTCCATATTCTGTCATTCGCGGCGACTTCCGCGACAGATCGTACGAACACGTGCGCGAGAAAAGTGTATTTGAAAAATCGAGTCGTACGTGATTCGACGGATTTGAAAGTTTCCGTTAAAAGCGCACACGATATCAGCTTCTCGAGTTTCACTGCGAGATCGATCACGTATTTCATTAGAATTTACGTACACCGGAGCACGACGCTCGTTATCCGCGGGATCACAGCCGGAGAACGAGACTTCCCCTCCTGTCCCATCCACCTGCAATCTACTTTGCGCAATTAGTAATTATTTAATTCAATATTGTAACGTACCAAAAATATTTTTCTTTGATGGCAATGGAAATTTCGAAAATTATTTTCGTCGTTTTTTTGGTCTCCAGAGTAGTGAGATTATTAATGGAGGAACAGACCATTTAATTAAGAATCAATTAGGAAACAAGGGGATGGAGAAGTAGGGGGAAATGGCGATATATTTTAGCAGAAATTTTCATTTCTTTTAAAGGAGGCTCCAAAAAATTTGAGTCGCTGGATAAGATGACATCGACAATAAAACTGCCAGGGTCTCGCGACAGAGTTGTAGCAAAGAGATTTACTAACTTTCTCGGAACATCGTTGCCCATCGATGGCCGGATGGAACTGTTCGAGTGCCGTTTTACGAGACCCACGCTCGCTCTATTCTTAATGTCCGCGACTCCGTAGATGGAAAGTGCGTGAAACGTGCTCGCACTTGCATCGATCGAGAAAAGAGAGAAACGTTTTCAAGTGTTTTCTTGATTAAATTCCTCGTCACCTTCGACCCTTCTAGTATATACAATTAACGTACGCGATATTTTCTATTAAGAGGAAAGCCTCTGCTCCAGCTCATTTCTCACGGTACTCTCGAAGCAGCGTCGACTTTGCTCTCACAGTGCGAGAAATGGCCATAAATCAGAAGCAATAACGTTATAGCGTTCAAACGGTCCGTTTTATTGTCGAAAGTTACTTCCATCGTTTAGGGACTAATATCGAGCAAAGCAGGAAACTCGTGTGGAGAAAGATTCAAGGGAAATCTTCTCAAAGTATAATCGTGAGTTTAAAAAGAAACGTCACGGGATTTACTCGGATCGATAATTATGAATTTAAATGATTATAAGTGTATACTCCTTGGAAAGAATTCTGAGTTGGCACAATTTGAGATCGATCGCTATCAAATAGATCAATTTCGATACAGAACGAATAGATCATGGTGCAAACTGTGACAGTAATTATGTAGTATTCATCATAGTCGATGCTTATCTGTCGATGCACTTTAACAGTAAAAGTGACGCATCGTGCTTGTCCTGCTTTCCCTGGATGGAAACACGCGGCTTCCTGTTGCTGTGCACTGAACGACAGGTGCAGACGCTCTGCAATTTAAAAAAAAAAACATATAAATGATTGAAAGTATTGGTTTTTAAGGCGAGCACGGCGAGTTGAATATTAAAAAGCGAGTAGCTTCGATCGTACGTGGGAACAAAAACGAGCAAACTTCTATTCTACTAAAAAATGTATTTTCTACCGAACTACTTCCCATATCGACACAGCAATTTAGGCACACGTTCAGGACACTATAAAGTATTTTTCAGAATTTCTTCAGATTATTTTGCCAAGTCGTTTATCAATTATAAAATAATGACTAGCGATCTATAGAATTCCCTTTTGGCAAAGGTTTGATAAGTTAGGCAACTGACTCGAAGCCACCGCTGGCACGCGATCGTCGAGAAGCTTTCAGGACATCGACTCGCGAGCAAATTGACTGCGATACTTGCTCCCTTACTTTCTATGAGCAGCCGTGCTTTAACCGGTAAATTATGTCTCGACGACCGGCGGCACCGAGTCGGCTCACGGTTTCCGAATGATCGCGCCCGATCATGCTGGTATTACTCTTTAAAACGGCCGGTCGAAGGTTATCTGAGACGCGTTTCAGCGGACAACGCGTTTACTTTCCTCGCCGCGGATAGTTTTCATCGCGACGCCGCGCCGATGGGAACCGATGATTTACGTAATTCCACGGCCACATTTTCATACGGCGATCGATTCCTCACGGCGACTGTTAAGAGTTCGACGTGGTCGAGTCGTAAATTTGCCACTTCGAAATCGCGATTGCTGCCCGTGGGTTATTTATACGTAATTCCGCGGGATTTACAACCATCTCCGGTCGCAATCGTCGAGATCGCACCGGAAACCGAGACACGCGACACTTGACGATCGAGCGCGGGCCTCTTAGCGAACGGATCAACCGTGATTGGACGTTCGTGGATATAATATCGCGCGTGGTCATCGGTAGATGGTCCTTCGCTTTCTACGGATGCTGTTAAACCCTAGCTATAAGGGTGACCCTGGACCTCAGCAGACTACATTCTAATGAGGACGACAGAGAATGATGAAAAGAAGTATATAAGCAAATGCAAAGTAATGTCAAGAACGAAGAATTGAAAGACTAGTATATTACGTACTACAGTCGAGTTCTACGACTTCGCACCCTTCCAAGTAAAACTCGCTCACCCCAACAAAACTAGCAATACGGCTTGTTTCGCGTGTATTCCTCCGAATGTTCCGACTTTTTGGGGTGTTTCGGTTGCCAAACTTGCCTTGTTAGCGACACAATAGCGGTCTGGCATCGTCGGCAGTCGGCATCAAAGACCTGACTCCGTGCCTGAAAGTGGTTGAAAAAAAAAATATATAAAAGCGACGGAAGTCCCTGGGGTCTATTCACGAGACCGGCAGGATCTCGAATTCCGTTTTGCCGAGGAGAAAGCATGAAATTCGAGAGCCCCCACGAAACTCTCACGGAACGTGGGTGTTCACGCGTACGTCGAAACAAATTACGAACCCGCGCCGCAAATCCGCTTCTCGCTCTTGCTTTTCAAACGGGAAACCGGACTTTCAAACTGGAAACGACGTCATTGTGCCACGAACTTGGCGCTTCAGACGACGGAAACCTCGAGATCGCGGCTTTGGTGCAATATTTGAAACTCCGGGACAACGAGGTAGCATTCGCTTTATTTTTTTTTTTGTTTTTAAGAAAAACAAAAGACAAATCGGGGATGAATGGAATTAAATTAGAATAGGAACTACAGGATTTTGTTTGTCATGTTAGTTTGATTCTATAATTCAGGTTGCAATTTGTATAGAACGTTCCTATTATAATTAATCATAATTGAACCACACTGCACAAATCGATTAACTTCATTTTTTGGAAAATCTTAAATTTAAGTGTCAAAGCACTTGGTATAGTCATAAATTTTTATATGTATAACAACTTTTCTAAAGAGGAAAGAACTTTATTCAATGTTTATTTGAATTTATGTTATAAAGGGAATTTAAGAATGATTTCAGCGGATTTCTCAACTGTTTACTAACTTAGAATATCAAACATTGAATGGCTAGTCGAGCGTAGACACGGTCGTATCAGCACGCCTCACCTGTCGGCTGCAATCGAAACAGATCTAGGAACACGGTCGCATGAAACGGAGAAAACGGTTTCGCGACAAGAGAATCAGAGGAAAAGCCCCTAGGACGCAGTCTATCTACGCGAAACACGATCATAAAGTTTAATTTCCGCGGCTCTAAATTTTCTTACGTTCTCCGGGACCTGGAGAGCGGCGCGAAATCGACGCAGCGATTTCTAGGATGCGAAGTCTATAAATATGGAGCTGGTACGCGCGCAATTTCGGTCGGAGACGTATTCTTGAAAGTTGAAAGTAAAGCTACATGATAGAGACATCGATTTCAAGGACGGCCAGTGTAGAAAATGTATCGAAAAAAAATTAGTAGATGAAACGAATAAAATGGAGAAAGAGGAGCCATTAAATTCGAAAAATTCTCGTACATCTTCTGGATACTTAAAAATATTATGTCTACAGATGCTAATTAACGAACTAACAACATGATTGGCTGAAGATGTATCCGTAACGTACGTATTGATCGTACGGATTAACCGGAACTTGTATTTCCACGAAGAGAAATTTCAGTAAAAGCTACTGCAAGCGATTAGGCTATTAGACGATCGATGGGCGATTAGCTCGCGGGCTCGATAAGAAGGTACGATAAGCGGCCCGGCGAATAATATCGCGACCGAGTGGTACTTTCAGAACGCAGCTCTTTTCAGCAATGACGTCATAAGCGTCGCATTGCGGCTTTTCTACTTGACACGGTTGCGTATTGGAACTAGTTTTTCTATCGCGAGTCGTGCTGCCCGCCGAGTGTACGTATCCAAAGGTCAGAGTGTTATAACGAAACGCAGAACGTTAATATTAATGAGTGCGGCAGAAACGGCTCGCGTAGAGCCAAGAATAATTAGCCATAATAAACCAGCGATCGGTTATCATGCGCGTGCGTTAACGATCTGGAACAGACGGAAGTGTTGGCCAATTACGTTGAAACGTATCTTTTTGTAGCGTATTCGAAATGATCTTGCAATGACAATACACGCGGTTGGTAGTCTTAATACTGTACAAGGTGGTTCTAGTAACTGGATCAGGATAGAGTTGGAAGATATAGAAAAGATTGTGGAGGAACATTTGGTAACGGACTCCATTTTCGTTTACCTGTACTTTATATTAGAAGAGAATAATTTTGCAACAATTGACAGAAAAAGAGCACCTGGGTAAAGAATATTGTATATTGGGGATGATCCTGGAGAGCTTTGGGTGATCAATGGATTTTTATCCGATTATCGTCACTCATCCAGGCTTTAACTGCACTCTACCCTCTCGGATTTAGTCGAGAGGACGACAGCAGGTGCTTTGTAAGCTATCGCTGACGAATCCCTTAATCTTGAACTTACAGACACTGTCTAGATATAGAAAAAGGAATAGTAAATGAGATTATTCTTCTCCTCTCTTGTCCATAATATATTTACACATAATTGGGTAGACGTTTACAATTGTTTAGACGTAAGAGCTATTACTGATAAGATAGATACCGGTGATTGCTCCTATGACCAAACAACTGTAGATTAGATAATTTGTCTTTCATTAATTATAGATTCGAGATGGCATGTATAAATGCTTGACCATCATAACTATCACTGACAAGATAAGTTTCAGTGATTGCTTTCATAATCCAAGAAATCTAGCTTTCAAAAGGCGCGCACAATTGTTTGGCCATAAGAGCAATGACAAGAATAAACATCAGCGATTACTCACTCTAATGACCAAACAATAGCAGACGTCTTCCCAAATCCTGGCAAGCCTCTCGATGCCATTCAGTCGAGACTTACTTCGATACAGGACGATAAACCAGATATCAGAAAAATTCCTCCACAACTGCACGCTAATGAATCATCCACGTCCCATTGATGCTTCTTCGAGATTCGATGAATCCTAATGGGACACCTGCATCGTGGAGGAACTTTCCTAACATCAGCTTTGGGGTCGCGAGACAGCGCTGAACATCGAGAGTGATGTTTGACAAAGTTGTTGTGACGGAGGGTTACGTCACTGGACGAATGGAAGACATCGTAATTGAAAAGCTGTTTGAAAGTGAAGATGTCACCGCCACGGAAAACCGTAATCAACAAGAAAGGCGGACACTGACGGAGAGGACGTTGCATAATGAATTTCACGCAACCTGCGTTACGTTTGCAACAGTTTTACCTAGGTAACATTGGCTTGAAATTCGTTTGACGGATTGCCTTAGTCTATTCATTTAAAAATAATCGGTGTGGTTGGAAATGAAATTCCTGGATCAGGATAGAGTTGGAAGATATATAAAATACTGTGGAGAAACATTTGGTAATGGGCTTCACTTTCGTTTACCTGTACTCTATATTAGGAGAAGAGAATAATTCTGATACAACTAAGAATTATTTACAAACTGTGGATCACATTGTCATCACAAGCTGAGCTACATTTACACGCGCAAAGTGTTGAGAAACAGTACAGACATCGGATAGGGCAACATCGCGAAAGATAGTAAATGCTCCCTAAGCTGCCCGATAACCCTGAAGCCCTTGTTATCATGTTGCTTCCTGTTGAAGTTGGAGTTAGCGTTCGGTAGTTTCACTTGAAGAATACTCGTCCAAATAAGACTGGATTTATATAATTCGAACAATTAAATATGAAAGTGTCTCTTAATTATTGTTTCCTACATCTTTTTATCTAGTTCCCATAACAGAAACTGGTTACGTAAAATGGATACGATCGTGGAACGAGGTACTCCATATTAATGTAACTTTATTACTGAATTCTAATCAATCTTAATTACTTATTGCATATTAAATGTGCAGATAGAGTTATTTCAAACGAGCAACAAGACTCGTATCTTGTTCCGCGACTTCCACTTCTTCGAGCAATGACATTTAATTACATACAATTGACAATCAGCGGGACACGATTTCTATAGCGCAAGCAATAAAGGATGTAGGTCGAAAAAGTGTCTCGAATAGTGTGAACGGCAATATTTCCATTTTCCTGTGGAAGTTACGAGCTACTTAATGCGACAATAAACGTTGGATTGTTTTATGGTCTGTGCGTGGTAGTTCATGCTTAGGCATTCTGTAGTCGATTAGGCAATATTTTATGCGGCCTGCATTAGGTAGTGGCTAATCGTAACAGCATTGTTCTGATACTGAAAGCGGTTTGAGGGGTGATTCTCAGCGACGTTCCAAAATAAATAAGAGATTTTAATTTTACCAGTTATTAATTATTTGAAAAAAAAAAAGTAAGGGAAGCATGACTTTTAATTTCAAAGGAGCCAGAAACTCTCGATAGCAATTAAACACTGGCGTCGAGCGATTCTGTCAGAGGCACGAAGCCACTGGAACCGGTCGACAAAGAGCGTCGGCCATTGACTACCGGTAATCCTTGACGATCCTTTCTCGTCCTGGGCATCGGATGGTCGCTGGTAAGGTAATTCACGCGGCTCGCTTGCACGCGACACAGGATATCCTTGAAGCCTCCTAACGGTCCTGTCGGGACCGCCCTACGTCTCCACGAGGTGGCACGGGAACCTCTCGAGAATTTTCCCATAGACTCTCGCGCCATCCACGTGAACACCACTCGCGCGAATTGCACGCGAACGGACAATAATCCAAGCCGCCAGTTTGTCTCACCGGCGTGTCGCGATTAAAACAGTGCGGTGATTACTTTTTGATGACTTTTCCACGACTGTTAGATTGATATATTCAATAATAACGTTTTCACTTTGGATTGAAAGGAAAGTAATTATCAAAAATATTTATTTTCTCAGTACAGTGAAGAGCTTCTTACTAACAACATTTGAAATCAAACAATTCAACAATTATTATTTAGCAAGTTTCCACTGCTTGAATTTCTTTATTCCACTAAGCAAAGAATTTCCAATGATTCCAAAAATGGCACCTATGAAAAGGTTGCTCCCATCCAACGCTACGAAGCTAATCTTACTGTACTCTACCATCGACACACGTCCAAATAATATCGACCACTGCGAATTCCGTCATGATTGACGTTCCAGTCCGAACATTGGCGACGTCCCCCACGCAAAAGCAGCGAAATGGAGGGTATGGTAACAACGGCACGCGTGTGGGAAGAAAAATGAGAGTAACGGCACGAATCGTGCAGGATCACGCGCGCGTGTGCACGGGAACGTGTCGGTCGGTAGGCCTGCATCTACATTTGATTCCCCGCTATGAATCTCCAGGGCTTAAAGGGAGCCCCTGGTCCCTTTCATATTCGACCTACGTTTAAATACGACCACGTCCGCGCTGGGGGGATTTTCTCCGAATGCATCCTGGCTCCCCCGAAGTTTACGTTGCGTTTTTAATTGATTCGCACTCCGTTGGCTCGAGCAACTGGCCATTTGCATTTGGGGGCGTTAAATCACTCCGCATTAGCGTTTCCTCGAGCCGCGAATAGGCGAGGAGGAATTTATAATTTAATCATTTCTAGCACGTTGGCGCGTCGCGTTAGTATTTCCTCAACGGTTTACTCGCCTAGGGGGGGCTGGTATTTAGACGTTGCTCGGTCAACCATACGAGCAATGATTTCGTATGAAAACAAACCGTGGATCGCTTTGAGGAAGATTGTTGGAACGCTTTTCGTCCAAAAATATACCACGCCGGAGGATACTGTGTACAGAAGCTGTAGCACTTTCTATGTGGACGCGTATCATAGCCGGAAGTAGGGAATATTAATAGAGACACTGATCCTGAGAAGCTTGGGCATCCGTGTCGAGTGTAGCATAAATAAAGGAGTGGCTTTCGATTTGTGATGCTTTGTGGTGTTCTTCGAGTGTCTGTACATAAGTATTTTTATTGTGTGACACAGATACAGGTGATCACCTCATTGTACAAAAATATTTGTTTATCTATATTTTTCTACAAGGAGTTAATCGCATGTATCAATACCTCACAATAAAAATAATTAAGGGATGTTAATATATGTATATGAAATTTGAGTAAAACTCTTTTCATAAATCCAACTTTTGTGCAAAACTTCTTTTGAAGTTCCATAATAGAAATACTTTTACGCGGAAAGAGTTTGTCGTATAGGATACAATTTCCATTAAAAAAAGAAGGGATAGTAATTGCCACACGACAGGTGAGATCATTGTACGAGACTGAAATCATCATATTCGTCTTCCTTTCGGTCCGCGCCGTGCAATTAAGTAATTATTTCGCGTATCCCCTCGTGGGAACGTGTACTCTTCTATCAAAACGTCATTATGATTTTTAGCACAGATAGCTGGACAAAGTAGCTTACAACCACACGTTTGTTTTATGATTTCCTGCGTAGTCATCGATTTCGCGAAATCCCGTGTGATTTGCCAAACAACCTGTTCATTATAAACTCTCTCGGATCTCTCTCTTTCCTTCTGTTATATATACATGTAAATCGTGTTGGTAATTAAGTGAAAGAATTCACTTTCATTCTTGTATACAACAGACAGGTAAAAGGATTGGTTGATTATTTGCATGTTTTCAGTATCGCCTTCGGTATACTTCTCGTAATTTCGACACTTCTCGTAATTTCGACTTTAGCAATTTTGATCAAACATCAGAGTATTGTGATCGAATCGAATTTGCAATTGAAACACGACTTCCGATCCCTCGAAACTGCTTTCCTCACGTTTCCTTTTCCTTTTCCTTTACGCAACGACGAGCGCCCATATAAACTTGATTGCGAGAACTGGCTTTGTCGCGAGCGGCCATTACGGTACCCGACGAGAGACAACCGCCAGTTTGTTTCCCTCTTGTCATTCCTCATGCGTGCACGTACTTCGTCCACGTCTCCGTTGTGCCTGCCGGAGCGATCCAGTCGGTGATTTCATCCGGATCTCGACAGGTCATTCCATAACGAATCGGACACTCCGGGAGTAATATTCTAGATTCGTCTGAAACTTGAACATGCCCCAGCCCTCAGCTGTTCTTAAACGTTCCCAGATGCACTTTTCGACGAACAAAAATATTGTACCGTAGAACAAAAATTCGTTAATCTTCTATTGGCCGAATTTTTGTTCTGCAGCCAATTTGTAAGGCATGCAGCTGGAAGACTAGTGGAAAAATTTGAGAAACGTTAAATTAGTTTCAACAATATTCAAAATATCGAAAAGTTGATCTTGTAGATGCAAATATTGAAGTTTCGAAATTCAAAATGTCACTCCAAAAAGCTTCGAATATGGGGTGAGTCATGTCTATCCTGTCGCCAGGTCGATTTTCATTCGGTCGTTTTCTGAATTCCCATTGGCGCGAAGTCGACACCCGTTCCACCGACAAAGGCAAGGGAACAAGAAGTTCCAGTCCTGTCCGTTCGCGATAAATCGACGTTTAAAGTTGGTGTCACGACCTCGCATTACTTGGAAGTGCTCGACTCCTCGAGCCCGCGGCAGCTTCCACAATCGGGGGAGTGACGGAACGCGAAACGACGGGAAGAGACGCGTCGGAGCCTTGGCCCCCAACTTCCGGGAAAATTCTCCACGATCGCTGCGCTCGCACCGCGGCCGTTATTTCTCCTTCGAACTTCGTCTACCGTGAAATTAATTGAGTTAGCGCTACGCCTCGGGAGTGTAATCGAGAGTCTCGTGGTTCTTCGCGAAGAATCCTGTCTCTGGTCTTGGTGGTTGTTAAATATTCCCGCAGATGCGGGGGTGGCTTGCTTTTGTCTCTTTTGCGCGTCGAGTGAATGGATGCGGGTTAATTGTCCGTTGCTGGAATTAATTGGCGTAGATTAGGTTACTTTTGGGGCTGGAATTCCCATTGGGAACATGTAAAGTTTGTTCTTTGTTTATCGGATTTTGTGGAAGCACATGTGCTTTGAAATACAGTCAGTCCATTAATATTCGTACCCTCTATGTCTATTGAAGACATTTGTCTAAATTAAATGACAGGTTTGGTGTTTTCAAATAAATGTTTTATTATGAATATATATGTGTGCAAAGTTTATCTATGTATACATTTACAACGAAAAATTTATTTGCAAGCACTAAACCTATCATTTAATTTAGACAAATGTCTTCTATAAACATAAAGGATATGAATATTACCAAACAATTTTATTCGTTTTTTTTTTTAAATCGATTTTCGAGCTACGTTCATCTACAACGGTGTTTTTTCCACGGTCCTCCGCCTTGACGTGCCAATTTCGACGGTGGAGGATGATCGAAAGCGGATCCGTTTCAGAGGCCGGACCGTGGCCCCGAATTCTGGGGAATCCAGTTCAGGATTGGTCTCGAAGTTCTGCCGCTGGATCGTGCACCGTCGGTCCACGGGAATCTCGGTCGCATGCAAATTGCATTTCATAACTCGTTACCCGTGGCCGCATCCACGAGTTTATCGGTCCAATCTTCTGTCCCGAACTCGCGATCTTCCTCTTGCATTTTTCCTCGACGTTTTACACGCGTGCGAGTCGACACGCCCCATTGGTCCGTTGACCACTGAGACTGCTAATTCGTAACCATAGGATCGATTTTTTAACAGACTCATTTGGTGAAAATTTATGCACTCGTTGTCTGTGGTAATTTTTCTTGAGTTTCTAAACCTTGGTTGGTATTTTTAGAAAAGTTGTCATCTTGAATATCAATATAAAAAACATATTTGTTCGCAACTTAGATTAATAAAATTGATAGGCTAAAACATGAGTGTAGAAAAAGAAGGTCACGTAGAGTTGTTCCCTACCATAAATTCATAGAGTCATGGCATGAATGCGTACAGAATTTCCAGATTAGAGGATTGTCGTATCGAGGTACAGGTTTAAGAACAAAATTCTAGGAATGTTCGAAGCATCAGTGACTCTGAGAGAATCTATTCGGTATTATAACAACACCTGTGCACGAGGGAGTGGTAGCAGTGTGCGTTTAGGAAAAAATCCAGTTGAATGTGAACCGTGGGACAGGAGTTCAAGAAAATCGATCCTCGAGGTGTGGTCACACATGGAGATTTAATAACTACATTTGCATTATTGTTGTACCGTTGGTTCAATAGTAAATGCGAGGCGGTATCAGGCACAGCATGTATCTAATCAGTTTTGTTAAAGACATGTTGCAACATAACATCAATGTTCAAAACTTCTAACATACATATATTAACTCTACAGTCAGTCTCATATATATTCGTACCCTCTCTGGAAGAAGTTTTGTCAAATTAAATTATAGGCATGATGTTACCGAATAAATTTTCTATAATAAATATGTACATAAATAAATTTTACTTCTTTGATAAACACAGAGGGTACGAATATTTATCAGCGTAAAAATAAATAACTTTGGACCTAATATTTAGAGGTTACCGACGAGGGCTCAATTTGCTAGCGTAGTCTAATCGAGAGATCACGTCATGAGACCAATATCTAAGTAAATCTCGCGAATCTGGTTCCCACACCGTCGTCATAGAATAACCGAGGAACGAGCGAGAGATATTTAAATGATAATGCGCGGCGAAGACGGTCAGCTGCATCCGGTTCCCTCAATTATTGCCGCAGCTGACCCGCATACCATTAATTAGGTCGCTGGATCGTGTAAGATCAAAGATCTGCTGGTGGAGTTTCCATCGTGCATCCATACGAGACCGCGCTCCTTGTTCCCTCGTCGTTCCTTATCTCGCGAAACTCTACTCTCACGAGTGTCCTAGGGTTCACCTTTGCCCTACCGTCTCGGCGCGAATGAAGCCGTTGAAAATCGATTAATCGTCGAATCGATTCTGCATGGAGCACCGCGACGGCGCGAATAAGGAACGATAAACGACTCTACGGGCGTGAAGGAACGAAACCATGTCACAGTCACGAATTAACGTCGATCCGACTCCGTTTGCATAGACAGCAGCGCAATACGCGAGACGAATTCAGCGTTCGTAAACCCGTGAAACACAAACATTGGCCGTTTAATTCGGTCAGTAGTTGAAATCGAAGAAACTCGAAGCTCGTCGGTCGATACTGCGCTTGTTATTGCGTGAAGACTTCTGAAGACCTTCTATCTAGGTTCTCTTAATTCCATTTTTGTTGTTAATAAAGACATCTGTCTGTGTAATTCCATCTGGAATTAGTCTGCTTTCTTCCATTTTGCGAGTTTTAATTTTTTTTTTTATACGAGTGTCATGTTTGACTAAATTCAAGTTTAATGGAATAATTTTACTTTGACCTCCTTTTTGGGCAGCTAAAAGAATGGAATTGAATAAAATAGAATTACTGATATTCTAATACATTTAGTCGGTATTTAACTGATCCTTGAAGGATTACGGGCTGTACTCTTCAGAATATACTTTCCGTTTCGTTTGCCAAGACCATTCAAGGAGGTTATCTAATCCAGACAGAGGTCCTCGTTCTCAGAAATCTCCTCGTTCCCCGAAACGCTGTAAATCGCGGTCGAACTTCCTCGATGAAATGGCCACCAGCTGTCCAGCTATTATTCAGCGGTTAAGGTTGAAAGAAGCGTCTGCAGCCAGACAGGGTCCCAAGGTCACCGGAAAACGAAACTCCTTTTCCACGACTAGTCGGCGCAACGAATTCCTCCTCATCCTGGGAGGATCGCCTCTATAGATTCCCTGAACAGATACCGGGAGGATCCTTTCGAAAAATGGCCATTCTTTACCTGGTCACTTCGTGCCTGGCCTGGGCTACAACGATCAGAGGCATTGGTTCGATCCACATTATGCTCGGATGTAAAGCTCAGATTGCTAGGATTTCTCAAATATTGTAGGTTATTTATTTAAAATTTCTACTGACGTTATGTTTCTTTTTACATCTTCCGTACCTTTTTCAATACAACTAGTAGACTCATTTTGGAATCTAACGAAATACATACAGAAATATTGAACCAATAACAAATAACAGAACCAATTAAAATAATCGAATAAAATATTCTCTAAGATCTCTGTATAAGTAAAGCTTAGGAATCGAATTCCTGAACTGTAAGAATATTCGAGGAACTTGCGCCCTCGTCCTGGTGGGACCGCCCTGAACGGGTCCCTAAATAGATATCGGCTATGTTATCCCTTCTAAAAATGGTCCCTCTCCAGCTGGCCACACCGAACCTATCCTAACCAGCGACGATCGGGTAGCCATTGGTCTCTGGGCTCGTGAGAATCGAGATTAGGGCCCGCGAGTAGCCGCGGGTGTCCGAGAGGCCTGCACGACGGGGCCGCGTACACGATCTTATGGAAACAAGTCCGACCGATGCGGTTTCGAGCGGTGAGAATCTAGCCAAGAAGAGTCCGGGATCTTAGGCTATGTTAGGTTGGGTTAGCATAGGGCGCGACCACCGCACTCTCGTGCCACCCAAGTCTCTCCGCTCTGTCGGGTCGCACCGGGTAGAACCTGAATCTCGAAGGTTCTCAACCAGCTCTCTCTTTCTTCGTCAACGACCTCGCCGTTTGGACAACTCCGCGACGCCCCACGAACTTGCTCGTTTCTTATTGAAAAAGTAGGTTTCCTGTCGACTGCAACAACGAGTAGCGCAGGATATCTTGGTTGGGTAGGAAGGACGAAAGATTGTAGGTCTGTTTAATTTGCATGTTTAGGAAATAGTAAAATAGAGATAGAATTAGATGCATATCACGTTAAATAATAAATAATTGCCGGCTGACATTGTCACTAAATCGACTTTTCTTTTTTGTTTCAGGTAAGTCACAGAGAATCTCCATATCCCCAGTTAATTTCTAGAGAAAATTCTCATCACAGGTATTTATCATACTACTGACGATTAACGAAGAAGCACTAAATGGTGCCAAGTGTATTTCTGTTTCGAATTTCTTTTCTTATTTTTTTTTTTACAATCGCGTACGGCGGTTTGTGAGAAAGGTTCGAAATAGAAGTACGTACTCTGGTCGCTATAGGTCGAGTGGTCTATCTCGATAAGGACAGAGACAAGCGTTTCGAGTTAGATTTAATCGCCCTACCTATAGAGATTTTATCACCGTTATTAAACATCTTTATTATGCAAACGTGAAGATATGTGGACGCGAAGCAAGTGAAATAAGATTTAAGTAGATACACACAAGGCCAGGAAAGTCATTTATGAGAAATATTCACACGCGGTTGAAACTTTTACATTACTTTCGTTTACCATCCACTGGCTGAAGATTAGCTCACTCGGACCTACCCTGAATTCCTAGTATCGCGTAGCCGAACACTTTTGGTCACATTTCGAGATCACCCGTTCACCTAAATTTCTGCGAACACCTGCAACGCGACAGAAAACTTCGCGCCTCGTTAACTTGAATCGAGAAAATTTTTAACCGCGTCATTTTTATGAAATATCGTAAAGAAAAGAGCCCGAACGTCCCTAGGGTTTCAGAACTTTTCGCCAACGCGTGTCTGCCGGTTGCCGCCACACCTCGGCTCGTTTCGCGTCAAGGTGAAAAAGAAAACGTCGGTGCAAAAAGGCGGATAATTAACGACGGGTGCGCAATTCCTTGCCAAAAATGGCCGCGTGGCGTAACGCGCTCGCGGTTACATAAAACGTCGCCGTCGTCAGTCCGTAAAAGGATCAGCGTCAATTTAAATGAAAAGGATTCACGCCGAAGACGAACGTTATATTACAATTTATACAAACGTAATAATAAAGCGGTGTCGTAACATCGCGACGGCAGTTAAACGTGAAACCGTGGAGGCAATAAACTGCGGAGTGGGACTCGTTACAGATACAGATACTCGTAAAACTCGCGGGTTCACGGTCGATGCACGACTGAATTCTGACTTATTAAACACCGGGTGTACCGCTACGCGGCGTGTTCGCAATTAAATAAACGCAGATTGGGAGATAGTGCGAGCGGTTTCAACTTATTACGCGTTGAGGTTATTCTTTGTATATAGAGGTCAACGCATTACAATTATAACTGTCTTAGGACATCGTGGAAATAACTCTTTACGAGAACTTTTTTAAGTACGACTGCGGATTGAAAGTGTTCTTCTTGGCCATGAAAGCTGTGGTATTATCATTTTGCAATTTAATTTTCTTCATTTGTTTCGGCACATTACCATGTATAGAGCCACAGTGCCAAGGATGTCGAGGATTTTGTTCCAATTGAGGTATATGATAGTCCACGTAGAAATAGTAGGAGTTTAAGTCATCATCTTACTGATTTCGAAAGCGTTTAAATAATACCAATCCTTGAGGCTTCACTTCTTTCTATATTCAAATCTTAAAAGAACCTTTTCAACAAATTTTTTAAAACTCGTCATAGCAGTGTAAAAATATTGAAAATACTACCCAAGTTCCACTTTCTACTTACGTTCAGATACCTATGTCAGTCCAGAGAATGATCGACAAAAGGAATGCGACCGACGACAGCGAACGAAAGTAACGAATCAATTTCGATCTTCCGCGAGTCTCGGAGCGAGGCCGTCGCATTCGATGAACTCGATTCTAGGCGTATTTAGATCAAGGATCCGACGTAAGAACGCGTCCTCTCGATCGCTCGAGGGAGATTTCGCGTCGAACGCGTCCCACATAATTGACGAGCGATGAGCACCGTTCGCATCGGCTGTCCGCTGGTGATTAATGGACCTCGCTGATTTTTCTTACCGGCTCAATTTCGACACGTCTGCGAGCTCGCTGCATCTTGCGTGGGACCCATGCACGCGTCGTGTCTCTTTTTGACCGGCCCCTGAATGGCCTCAGCGCGGGATCATCCACTTGAACGACTCGTTACGGATGCGACTTCACGTTTCATCAGCGGTCCCTTGCAAGAGCTCGCCACACATGGAGCAATTAATCGAACAGAGGGGAATCAGACGCCACGGCACTTTCATCTCCGACCTTTGACCGGCCATCTAAGACTCGACGTTTATTAGAGCGATTCATCGGTGGAATTCAATTAAACCCCATACAAACTCTGGCCACGTGTCTCGACCAGAAACGTCTCGCTTTTAATGGCTCGGACCTCGAACGAAGAAAAAAGCTGCCGAGTGGAATCGAGAGGAAACCGTTGAAACGTCGTCGAATTTATTTCAATTGACAAAAGGTGAATGAAGGGATCCTTTCATTTCGTTTCAAGATGAGGCAAATGACTAAAAAGGGAAAGTCGAAAGCCTATTTTCGATTCGAGTAATTTGTTTGTACTATTGCAAAATGAAGTCTGTGAACTGCGCTATTTTTTATACAACCCTTTTTGAAAAAATTTACTTTAGTAGAGATTTGCAAAAGGATTCCCCATACAGTACCGAAATAAGTAGGTCTTCAGTTTTTTTGCAACCTTCGTTGTCTCGCAACCAGTAGAAAATTGAATTGCGGTTGGATCGATGTTTTTCATTTCTTCCGTAACAGATGACTCGAAGATCGTTCGGATAGTTAAACACTCGAGCTCGATAGCAAGTGCGTAACAGATGCATCAGATTGAATCAGTGATTTCAAGGGTCACTTGAAGGGTCTCGAGCCACATTTCCATGTGCGCAACGCACGCAACGTACTTGTCACTGGTTGTTGCGCGGCGCGTTTGAAAAGCGACCCCTCGTAACTGTTCAGAGTGTGCTTTACATCGTACATCGCGCGTACACGCGCGAACCCAGCTTTGGGTCGCTTTGTAACGTCAATCTCCGAGCAGCAGCGACCATAACTGTACGAGTGAATCGAAAATATAGATACATGGATGCGTAACCTTAGAGTCTGAGCTGTAGAGGTCTGAGAAGATGTACACACTAACAGCAGTTCGGAAGACACCAAGCACATCCCAGAGAAACGTTAAAAGGGAACGAAAACGTGTACCCAGAAGGGTTGGCGCATTGCATAAGAAGTTCGTGGTCTCCATCTACCGCTCCGATTTCCAATCGATCGATTCCTAGAAGAAGGTTTGGCTTCTGCCGCCGACTCCTACTTTCCTTCCTGCATTTAGGCACGCGTCGTCCGGCAGCTGGACATACCGCGGAGTTGCACGGTCGCGTGTTCATCGAGACGGATAGAAAGTACGTCTCTTTGCGCTGAACCGCGCCACGAGGACTACCTGTCACGAGATCGACGAGAACAATGCAGCCGGCGTTGAACAATGTAGGCTGACGTTAAGGAAATCCTCCACCGTCGGCATGTCGCTTTTTCAATGGGTTTAGTTCGAGCTTTGCTTTCGGTTATCAATGGTGAACCACGTGAATGGACATGAAAACACGTTTTCCATGCACGCTCGAGATAAGGTAGATACTCCTATGGTTATCCACTATTGTGGGAGGTGGACTGCCGTTTGTCATCCGCCATTCCAGCGAGAGTAGAGTCATTCATCAGTCCGCCATTGTACGAAGATTCCCAGGTCGTTGTTGCTGTACCTCGCTGAAAGTAGAACCACTCGGAGGTCTAACTGTGCTGGCAACGTGTTTCAGCGGAGTTTGCGGAGTTCAAACGCTTCTTTTGGGCATCGATGAGAAGACGACGTGAATGGACTCCGAAGCATGTTTTTCAAGTGTACCGAAGAAAAGGTAGATTCTTCTACGGCGAACGGTGGACTGCTGTTAACCGCCGCCCTAGCGAGAGTAAAGCCATTCATCAATCCACCACTGCGAGTAGAATCTCGACTCTCGTTGCTGAAAATAGAATCTGAAAGTATTTGGTGCTTAATAGTAGGAATATGAGATTAGTTATTCCACCCAAAATTTGGTTATTCCACCCTGGGTGTCGAGTCAACGTCCACTCGACGTATCTCAACAGAGGTCCGACACCTCGTATCCCGAGGATCGAGAGGTCATCCTCTCCATTCCTCCAGCTCCCAAGGATTCTTCTCCGCTTCCTCGTTCCTCCGTCAGCTTATATGGCAGAAATGTTCGACGTAGCTGGGAAGCATTCGGACGGCCTTTGGACTGCGGCGCAAACATCAGGCTCGTGACACCTACGTTATCGAGTAAACGGTATTAGAAGCTTCTCTGATTCGACTCGGTGGCCGTGAGTGGCACAATGATTGACACTAAGAGGTGACTTTCTGAACGATGCACTCGGCAGCGTATTTTCTCCTCGCGATATATGTTCATCGAGAAACGCTTTTACCTGTTCTTACAACCGCGTGTTTGTTTAATTTTCGAGCCTCACGCATCGAGCAAGACGATATCTGAGAGAGCGCGTTTTCCAAGAAAATACAAGTTTCTACCGCGTCGTTTCTTGCAGCTTTCAATTATCCTTGTTTCGCTGGAGCTTCCAACGTTTCCTTGTTCCCTGGAACGCCGAACACTTTCACGAATTCTAGTCGCAGCGGCTTCCTGCTTTCTCGATAACGATCCTAATCTCCGGGATGAAGAAGGCATTGTGCGATTCGTGCCGGTCCATTTAATTGTTATTTAATTAGTCATTGTTGTACCGGGTTGGGTGAATAGTTCACTCCGCCGAGATCAAGGCGCTCGAACTACGGCAGACGTAACCTTAGACGCTTTTTCGGATGCATATGTATGTTATCTCGATATCGAGAGCACGGTTTATAGGTTGAAGTAATCTGTCTCGAAGAAATGTGTGCGATGGCTTTGGAGGATTTTAGAAGCACAACAAAGATTCCTAAAGTAAGCAGAAGCATGATCGGATAATCCACACTTTTCCTCAGCTGAGTAGCGGCCCGAAGGCAGCTCGTTGAAGAATAGAAGATGGCATCCGTTCCCGGAAGAGGCGATCGGAAAGACGGCGGTCGACAGAAAATCCCGAAGGTGGATACGCGTGCGTGGTTATTACGTCGCTGGGGGGCTTGGATGCGGCTGATCATAGGATAATGGTCGTGAGAAGTTGAGCAAGAAAGACGAGCGTGGAAGATAGGTTTCTCCGATGCGTGGAACGTCACGCGAGCCTGTAGGCAGATTACCCAGCCTCGGAACGGAACGCCGCGGAATTGAAATAAAGGGATAACGGTAGCTAGGGATATCACGCGGCCACGTTCGTGTTTCGTGTAGGATTCGTGCATGGGATTCCAGTGGAAACACACCGGCAAACGGGACTCCGCGAACGGTAACAGTCATACGTCTGAAGCGATTACTCTCTGGGTGGTTAATTACTTTCTCTCTCGCGATATGAAAGTGTAACCATTCCCAAGGCAAGAGTTTTACTTGGCTCGCCTGGACTCGTGGGAGTACATCTGCAATGGATGGGTGGACGCGACGGAGTACAATGTTGATGTAGACGTAGGAAAGTCTTGGTCGAAGCCGTGGTATAGAAGCTGGAGACGGTGCAGAGACTGTTCAACCCATTCACTGCCAACTACGAGATGCCTCATAATCCACATTGGTTGCAATTATTCAAGGGATAAGTTTGTAGCCCTTTGAGTCACGAATTATTGCAAAAGGCGATCGTACATTTCCGACAAATTTACCACTTTTTATTATCAAAATAATAACCTAGATTACACGTCTGTATTAAATCTTGGCGCCCAACGCAAAACGCCGTCAATTTGTCTAGCAGTGAATGGAATAATGCTACGAGACCTGCCTAGAATGTCAATATGAAAATGGACTGATCAGGAATGTTTATTATAACATCGATTTAGAAAAGATCTGGTATCTATTCAGAGCTTTTAATGAGGGACCTGTATTAGGTCTAACAATATTAGATTGTTATCCTCCAGAGGATTTCTGGATCATGCGCGAACGAAAATTGGGTTAGCCGAGTTTCATCAAAATTGCTCTCCCTAGCTAGATTCAGAATTAGGTTAGTACACGGATCGCTGTCGTGGAAAGCGTAATAAAATCTGGCAGCTGAGCCTAACCGACCGTGGGTGACGAACAGGAATCTTTGACATCTGGCTCGGGCACGGCCGAGAGGAGAAAAACCAGCAAGAAGCTTCGCTGCGAGATATCTGCCGCTTCTTGCGAAGCTATCGTTGCAAGTATAGGATGCGAACTCGTCTCGCCTTTGGGCATCGATCTCGAGAAGAGGCGAGCTTCCCTCTCGTATCTTCTGTTTCGTCTCCGCGCAGGCATTATCCTACGATCGACCACACCCGAACCCTCCAGCGAAATCCGCCGTGGAATCGCAAGCGCGTACGTCTTCCTCCGGAATTCCTCTTTCCGACTGGTATCCTTCCCCCGTAGCCGTGGACGATCGAACACGGCTAGATTCCTATTTCCGTGTGTTTTATTTCCAGCGAGGCCTTTGTTGCGTCCGTTCCGTGAGAAGATACTTTTTTCACGGCGAGGTTCGCTTGGAAAGAAGCATTTGTCGAGGGAACTTGCTCGTAAGAACGATGGATCAAAAGATTTCGCAATATTCTTCTAATTGCCTGGTGGGAAGGGGGATTTAGAAAATGTTAGGGTGACGACTGAGTTTGGGCTGAAAGTGGAACTGGCAAAGGACATTAGATTTTTACAACGTGGATGTTAATTCTATGGGGTTCAAACTCACGAGTGCTTTAACTTTGTCGAGTGATTAGCGTTATTGGCTATCACCTTCCTAATCAATGTGCATACAATTTTCCAACATACGAGAGTTCGCCAGCAAATCTGGCATCTCTTTATACACCTGAAGGTCTTGGAACGACCAAACAGAATAAATCCTTGGCCATTTCAATAGAAGGATGTCTGCAATGGCGAAAGAGCTCGCGACTCGAGCTCCCCCATCCCTGGTCCGTTCGCGAACATGGAATAGAAAATTTCCCCAGTGTCGTCGCGAGCGAAGGACAATCGGACAGTTCCAACTCGCTTGGAAGCGAAGCCCGACTCATAGGTAGGCAAAAAGTCGATTCACTGGGAAATATCCGCAAAGCGGCGTGCTCGAGTCGGTGCCTATAGCCAGAAGCCAGAGGGGAAGAGCTCGTTATCTTTTCCTCGAACGGCTCCGCTAAACAGCGGCTCTACATAATTGAATGGCCGAGTCTATTCAGGACCAAGGATCGGATCATCAGCGAAGAGTGGCCGCTGTTTTTGCCCCGTTCCGCTGTGTTCCGCCGATGGAACTGCCGCGGAGATCTTTTCCAGGCCGTCGGCGCTAATCCACCGAAAGGAACGCTGGCTATTCGCGGCTCGAAGAGGCAATAAGGCCTCAGTTGTGTGCTCAGCTGCCCCCGCGTGGGCGGGTGTAATGAATGGACATGTCAGATTTGTAAACATTTGACATACGCCCGAGCGATCCGTATCGCGGTTAACGAATGAATTGGTCCGCTTGTGCGCCGGAGGAAAACGCAACGTTGTGAAACGCGAAGCCTCCTTCGTTCATCGCAGCTCTGTTTCAATGCAAATTTCAACTCTCGACGGAGCAGGCCATCAATATACCACCGCGAAGCTGCGGGGATTGCCCCCGGCTGATGTTTAGGATGAGAGAAACTCATCTTTTCGGTCGTGAAATATGGTTTCACGGCGGCGATTCTATTAATTGTTGGTTTGGGTGATATCACGAGGGTGTGAAATAACCTTTCTCAGAAATGTTTCGATGGTTGAGCTTGTATTCAAGAACGGTGTTTTTGAGAAAGTTTGAGCAGACAAGGATACACTTAAATGAAAGGAACGCTACTGAAGATTTCATATCACGGTCGACGATATATCTGAAATATTCCAGTAAAATGATTGTGGTAGGATAGAAGACACGAGTAAACACTGTTCAGTGTACTCGTAAGGTCCGTTTCAAATCTCAAGGGCCAATGAATCCAGACAAATTGTGGAGTACGGTTCACGTTGCCAGGTATCAAGGCTTATGCGTGCGGGATCAGAATGACACACGCTTGCTTCAAAGGGACCACGTGTAACGGATTATAACAGTCTCCTACCTGAAGATTTGCGGTCTGTAATTTTATCCTCGTGTTCTCTGAACCCTGTTTTCAGTATTCCGTTGAACTCTGGACGAAAGTAGCGTAACCAGAAAACGTATTCCGCTTATTAACCTTGTTCAGAGTTAAATTGACCCCACTTCTAGGCATCTAATAGCTATTTCTGTCAACACTGTCAGTCTCCTACCTGGATCTCTGCGTTTTCTAAACATATTTTCGTTCTGTCATGTATTCTGCTGAACTTTAGATGAATAGTAAGAAAACAGCCTAGCTAGACATCGTGTTCCATTTATGATCTTAGTCAGAGTAAAATCGACACCTTCCAGGTACGCGATAAATATTTCCGTCGATGACGCATAATTATCCCACCGGAAAATGAATAATCTCCTCGAGCTACACGACCCGTGACAGCGCTGCGAATATTTGATGCATCGCATATTCGCTATTTTACACGGATTTGCGATCGGAATTAGATGTACCACAGATGAAGTTGTCGCGTGTCGCGAAAAAGTTCACTGACTCCTACGATCGATATCAAAAGCAGTCAGTCCTCTGGTGTTCCAGCGAACATTGGTCCACGACGTTTACATGATCGATTACGGTGTAAAGACGACGGAAAGCCGCAGTTGCTCGCCGTTTTCACCGGATCCTTTTTCCTCGTCCCTCGGAGCTCGGTTCCCGCGCTAATCTTCGCCGTTCGTCTTTATTGAACCCTCGGTTGTTCCACGAGATTTATCTCTGTCGAACGTGCGTGTACACGCTAGTGTCGCGGCTATAAGGTTACAGGAGAGGCCAACCGCACGTCAGACAAGAGTCAACTAGTAGAAATCTCGCAGCTACGAATATTACACGCCGGGTGTTAATCGACCTCCACATCGTAGACACCACAGAATAGTTTAAGCAGGGAAATCGCTCTCTATGACAATTTGCTTTTCTTTTATGTTACCGTCGGCTCCTTTGACCAAGTAGAATTTAGTGGGACGAGATTCGATTCGAATAACTTTGTATGGAGGATTGGCAGTGTTTATTCGATCAAGGAAAAATTAATCTTTGGAGAAATATTGGGCGTTGATAAATGACTCTAACGCACGGCAAAGGGTTAAATGAAATGAATGCTACTGAAGATTCCATATCACAGACGAGATTAATCAAGACTAATCCTTTGTCTTTTTGGAGAAAGAGAGTGGTTCAGCCACCGGAGAAAGGCTCGTCCTCGCGATTCTTCGCGAAAAAAGGAGCTAAAAAGGAAGAGTGATTTTAATCGAGAAACTCGCATGTTTGACGTCTATCAAGGTCTTCGTGCGTCCATTGCCGCGAGCCTAATAGCACAATAAGCTAAAATACTCGGGAATCAATTATAGCCGGAGCTTCGTAATTCGTTAGAGGGAAATGAAAAGTACTTCCATTTGTAGAGACTGAGTAAACAATTTCGACTAACAGAGGCATTTAATTGGTAGAAAAACGATCGCAATTACGTATATAATTTCATTAAGGTCCAGGACTTCCGTAATTGCACTTGAGTTTACTGTTGTTTCAACTGGAGGCGATTATTAGCGATGATGAATTATTAAAATGACATACGTACATAACGTGATTAATGGTTTCGGTTACTTGGGTTGTTGGATTTTCTACGCTTGGAGTCTTGAATAGCTGTGATTTCTTACAGAACAGGAATAACAAGAGGCAAGGAAACGAAAATGAATAAAGCTTCCATTTGTAGAACCATTCGACTTAAATTGCCTCGCACTTTAAAGCTAGCTGTACCTCATCGTCGAAGAAAAAATTGAAAATAGAAACAAGATACTGCTGTAAACAGGATTCGTGCCACTACACACTGGAACCATAATCGTTTACGGGCGACGTGCGTTTAGACGTTACGATGAACACACGAGCCAACGATACGTTTCGACGTTGGGTAACGTAATTTAATTACAGCTCAATTTACGCTCCCCGCCGGTGTTACGTTTCATAAAGCGACTTTTTCCACCTTCGGAGTTCTCGATTCGACTCGCCTTCCACGGAACGAAACGCGCGTTCGCTTTCTCGAGGAATTCTCCTCGGTCTCTGGGGGACTCGGCCATTACGGATCCCGACTCGATCATTTTTAATAATTATACCTCTGGTTGAAATTGTCCGGACGATATCGATCGAAGTTATTCCTTGTGTACTCTAGATTATTATTGCTAGTTCCTCCGCTATATGAATGTCAATATTTGTTATGAATCAGAAACAGGAAGAGTCCCACCTACGTTAATAACGCTCGATCACGTTCATTTTATAAGTCGCAGTTATGGTAATAATTGATTCGGGGTCTTTTTCGTTCGCGTCTACAACTTTCCTGAACCCGTAATGCTAATTTCACGCACCTGATCATGTTTTGCGGGTTATTTCAAAGGAAGTGAAACCAGTCTTCCATATTAAAAGAAACGATGGTATCTCGCGAAGTTGACAGTGCCCTGAGACAAAGTTGATTCGAATTCTTAACTCAGATTCGTATTTGTTTGAATAATAAACTGGATCCTCGATAGTAAACATGTTGAGTATAAATACATTAATCATCGCGGAAGTTTTAAAAAGTCTAACCGCGGTATGATTTATGAATCGCGATAAACGCTTGGAAAAATATAGACTCGATCTTTACAATTCGCGCGTTCTTACAGTTTTAAATTCCGACGATGCCTGTAAAACAAAGAACGCAAAGGTGAGGTAAATAATAGCTCGTTCGGTACAGCGAAATGATCATCTTTCACTAACACCGTGGCCGACGATAACGCGACTCGACGATCCTGGAATCATTTTCCGCGAGAAACGAGACTCGTTCTATAAATTTCAACGGGAGGACAATTCGCGGTAAATCATTTCCTAGCGGCAGCGAACAACTAACGGTAATTGGTCTAGTCGCTGCATAAGCACTACCTGGTCCCGGGAGGTAGCGATATTAATGATCGCTGGTCCGACGTACAACAAAGACCCCGTTTTTCGTTTTGTAGTATCGCGCGGATAGTTGGCGCACTCGGTACACGGCCCGTTTTCCTCCTACGACTACTTTCTTCTCTGTGAAAAGCACCAGCGAGAGGAAAAGACTCGCCAGACGTTCTTACGTGACGTTATTGTGCACCCCGTCGGAGTAAACAATGCCACTTAATCGCCAATCATTTTCTTGGATGATAGAGAATATAAAATTTACCTTCGTTAGGGATGACACTGACTTCAGACGGTGATTTTGATACGCTCTATAATATTCATACTTTCGAGTCCCACAGAAAATTAAATCGTTTACTATTAATGCAGACCTGAATCGATTTGGTACTACTCAGGATTTTTTTTATATATTTGATATTTAATTTGATGTTTCTATTAAAATGAATTCTACACCAGATATTCCAATTCCGCGAATAACGGATAAGGAACTATTATATTTATTTGACCACTTTCCTTTGCGTAAAAAGCAGCAGTAAGAAGGAAAAGGTTCTCCCGGCGTTTTACGTGACGTTATTAGACACCCTCTCCGGAGAAACAATGGCATTTAATCGACAGCGATTTTCTCGATGCGGGGATAAATTTAGTAATTACGACCGCTAATTTCGAACCAGGCGCTGGCGTGTGTTCCGTCCTAGAGTGCAATTAATTATTTCACCGGGGCGTCGTCGGAGCAATTCCGACGGAATGGCTTTCGTGCCGTGTCTGCTTCGTGTCTGCAATCCTGTTCGCTAGAGAATTTCAGTGCAAACAACGTACAGAATTGTGGGAAAAAATGCTGTGGAAATTCTTCGTATACACGGCGTTTAGGATTGGAACCCCACTGCAATCGTAATTACAAACGAAAGAGATACTGGGAATTGGAGCTCTGGAGAACAGCTGCTTTTCGTTTACTTTTACTACTTAGAGTTTTAAGAGCAGGACAGATGGTCAGAGGTTTGGATAAATATACTGTCAGAATAGGAAGCTTCATTTGGATTTATAGCGCGGGCTCGCAACTTTCAAAAACATAGTAATTTCTATAATTTTAATTTGTGTCTTCTTAATGCTTCATGATTCCAAATAAATTTGTAATTGTAAATATATACGTGTACATAGTTTATTCATGTACATATTTACAATGGAAAATTTATTTGAAAATATGAAGCCTGTCATTTAAATTAGACAAATTTCTTCAGTAGAGGGTACGAATACTTACAAGACTGGCTGTATAACGTATTCACAGAAAATTTTGAGAATGAACCAGAGATACAAGTATCGAATTGAAATGTCGACCAGTCGACGGATAAATTTCGTTTCCACGGAGCAAGTGTAGCTCAGGTCCGGTTACGATAATTGAGTAAATGATTTAACGAGCGCGCGACTATTCGCGAACCGCAGGGATATTAATGATCGCTGGGTCGTGCTGGTACTCGTCTTACTGTTCCATTTGCAGCTCGAACACACGCTGCAGATTGTTTTCCTCCTACGAGCGTCACTTTCCTCTCCCCCACACACCGCAGAAAAAATCGACTTTCAAGACTCGATCCGAGCCCCACCGTCGCGCGTCGACTGTCACCAGGAGCAAAGAGAATGATAATCAATAAATTCATACTCACGGCTGAGCACTGATTTATGACGCTTCCTACTTGTACATTTGTCGATTTTATCATTTTTCGCTTTTCATTCGAAGACTGACGTAAAAAAATAAAAAAGAGTTCGAAATGATAGATTATCAAAGTAATATTTTTCAAATTCTGAAATTACGTTCGACCTTTGAAATCGTCTAAGTGTCCGTCAGAAACCATGGGAACCATGTATTTTTATTCGAACACCAGCGCCATGTGAATGAGAGCGATTACCTCGAGGATCGGTGTTGACTTCTGCATGGTCGTGCGATTGCACGCGTAGATGTGAAAAGCGAAGTGGCGAAGTGCATTATATAATGCGCCAGGCATGCATTGTGTATTATGTATGGTAGAGTAATTCAGCTTCTTTTCGAGGGGAGATTGATTAGCCGCAGGAACGTCGTTAAAGAAACCTGAAGGCGCACGGAGTGCGTGGGATAATATTGAAACGCTGAGAACGAGAACGGTGTATATCAATTTGACCTCCTTTTTTGAGATGTCAATGCTTACACTGTAGCATCAGAAGCACAGAGGAAGATTTTTTGATCTATTTATTACTTCCACCAAGCGTTCTGTTCGCGAATCATTGTATTTTAAAACCGCTGGTTCGACGATGACGTCTTGCCACGCATTGAAGTCACCAGAGCGGCGCGCAGTAATGATAGTAGAACTCAACCCTCAACTGCGTGATGTCCTCAGAGCTAAGACTTCTAACAGGTCCACAGGTACAGCTACCCACTGTTCAACTCGAAAATTAATTAATTTATGAATATAAGTATTCAAGAAATGTTTTCTCCTTGGAGAAATAAATTTAAATTCAGGCTACCCTGTAGTTCTCCAAGTTAGGCTCAGCGAGCCAAGCAAAAGAGCTAACCGTACGAGAAAATTGACCCGACGCAATTATTCACCGCAAGATTAATAACGATAAAGAGCGTACGCGAATAACAGTGAATAATTCACAACCCAAATCGCTAATCGTTCCCCACCAGAAAAATCGGGGACATGGAAGCGATCATCGGAGATAAATGGCGGCACATGAAAAACACAGGGGAGAGTTCAACTATTAATCGCCATTCGTCGATCGTTCTGACTGCGTTAATTTATCGCGTCGATTCCCAAGCCCGTTTACGAGATCGTGGCCGACGGAAAGTGAAAACCGTCGACTCCTGTTTCCGTCACGATGGCCTGTCATAGTCGGAGGACCATGACGCCGGTACGACACAACCGATAATGATCCACGCGCCTATAATTAGCCCCCGTGGCTGCGGGAACGTCGATTAATCGCCGCAGCGACGAAGAAACGAAGGAAGAAATCGATCGAGATGATCGCCGCGCGTAATGATCGTCGGTGCACGCGCGTTGCGCTCCCGCAATTAATAATGCAACGCTGGCCAAAGCGTGTTCACGTTTCTAGGTATTTCAAAGATCTTCCGCCGATGAACTCCGACCCGTGCCAAAGCGCAAGCTTTCTTCTCCGTGCCACGTGACACTTATTATTCCCAGCTGCACGATGATAAACTAATGATTCCGCCGTTTCCGCGTTCGATGCTTCTCGTTATTCCACTACCGGTTTCCGTTCGCCTAATGCGGACTACCTGTTATACGGAGTGTTTACGTTGACTATCGCAAGGGTGGTGTTAAAGAGAAAAATGGCGGGAACACTGAGAATGAGCACTTTATTTTCTAATTTCCGAGGAAGATATTTAGTCTATTTTTTTGGTATAAAAATCTACGACGGGAGATGAATTTAATTACACTAGGAATTTTAGATGAAGTTTATTACCTGGTGAAAACTGAATTTTGTATACATGTATTTAGATTGGTTATTTGCATTAAACATTAGATTTCTCCTAAAGCGTCCAGGTGACACTGAGAATCTGACGCGGTTTGATAAAGAACATTCGATGACGTTAATGATCTCGAAAGAGTAACGGATAAACAGTTATCTATCTTTCCCTCGTGACTGGAAATTTTTAATTAAACTTTCAATTCTCCGACGTGTCGCATCCTTGTCGTTGGTCGAGAATGTCTCCTCGTAAATTTTCATCGTGGACTTTCGTGTCGCGCGTTGCCTCGAGTTTCCGTCGCTACTTTCATTCCCGTCTTAATTTGCCTCCAAGTGTCGACTGCAATTAATCTCTATCCGCCGTTCGAGATTTCAGAGTGACGTATCTGGGCTATTCTTGGCTATTGAGAGATTTGATCGCGTGCTCTGGAATAATCGCTAATTTTAGATTAACGTTTCTTAGCGGCAGCAAACACTGGAATACCTCGATACCTGAACATACCATCAAGGTGCAGGTGAAAAATTCGGTAATATCTGTTTTCAAACCAATTTAACTCGAAATAAAATCAGCGATAAAGACGATTTCACTATCATCGCGACCAAAATTCCTCGCGATACGTGAATACGCGCCTGATGGAATTATTCAGGCCGGAGATTCTAAAACTGGGGAACAGGTTGCACCATCGTCGTCGAGGATCTCGCCTCTCGTTATATCCCGTGCAATTTATCCTGCTGGATAGTGTTACTCCCCTGACAACCGGTAGTCACACTCGACTGCAGTTGACATCCTTTACTTGGATACGTTTCTGCTTCATATTCCTCGATTTACGTTCGCGAGTTACCGAGTTGCAAAACCTGATCTCCACGATGACATTTTCTCTCCCGAAAGCGATTAGACCAACCCGTTGGTACGCCATCCACAAGAATCCGCGTTTCCTTCGCGCACCATTTCCTCCTATGATGAGCAAACTTCTTATCTAGATGGACATTTCAAATAACGATCCAAAAATAAACATTTGTTTATGCGCTGCTTGTTGAATAAAGATTAGAAATTGAATTACAGAATTAAATATTTCTACGTGTCGCAGGATTATTCGGATTAAACTAACTCTCCAGGCCTGGAATGTGGATGATCAGTTTGTTTTACTTTTTGAATGGTTTTCTCCGAGTAATTGTGAAACAGCTTTGGGCGTATGTGTGCCAGAATATATGTAGGATTCTTTTCTTTAACGAGGATGAAGGGATTTAATTACAAGAACTAAAAAACATTTTAAAACGATGCTCTTCGATTGACACTTTCAGTTCGACTGCCGTTTTTGCCTCATAACTCTAGGCTAAATATACACGTGAAAATATGTATTGTACATCACGGAATGATTGTACACAAATTTCTCGCGGACACGAGGCCCGAAAGTTCAATTTACAAAGCTGTTCCATCGTCGACCTTCGCGTGAGTCGACGATATAATGTTTCACCGCGTTGCCCAGAAAAGTCCCAAGCACAATGTTGAACGGAGTTAATTTTATGGTAATGCCCAGGCAATTAGTGGCCCGACATCGTGGCGTGTATTACTGGCAATTTATAATATGCAGCGGTAGTACCGCTACGTTTGCCTATCGCCGATCAAGACCCAGTTCCATAACTCAACGCGCTAACCGAATTGAGGCTGGCTCACACGCGATCCTTGTTTTCATTGTATCCAGGATTGATACGATTCCTGCGGTTGCACGCACGAGAATCGATCCGGGATTATTATTAGCTCGAGCGAAATCGGGTTGTCCGATTTTTCGACCGAACTCCGTGACTACTTAATCGATGGGTTACTTTTCAGTTACATTCCTTGAAAATTTTGTTTGTAATATTGTTAATTTTATCCCTTTTGAAATGAAACTTACAGAGTTGATAGACGAAAGAACAAGTTTTAAGACGTAAAAAAAGGTTTTTTAATTAAAGACAATTTTCCACCCCCAAAAAATTCACAAATTTCGCTTTGGTTAATTCTGTATGTGTCCCTTTAATGAATGTCCTTGCGTGACGTATTCTTTTGGCACGCCTTCTAGTTTGCTGGGACAGAACGATCCCTGGTCGAGACAGCCCCCGACCTACCATGGCAAATAATGTTCACGTACGGTGCAATTTATATTGTTGAGCCGCATTATCCCCGCGGTGACCTGCACGCTAGCGGCTCTGTCGCAATTGACATCCTTTAGTCGGGAATGCATCAACTCCTCACGGCGTCATCCTCGTCATCCGCCGTTTTACCGTTGCTTGTCATTATGGAGATACGAAGCCCCCAGGTACCGTGGTATCCTCTCGTGACCTCGGCCGCTGCCTTCCTGAATTTTTTTCTCGCGAACGTACACACGTACCTGTCACACACGTTCAGTGGCGTATTATCCTACAGTCGAACAAAACATCTACGGTCCCTAAAAGCAATGCAGCTCATCGTAGAATAGTGTCTGTTAATCATTTTTCATCCCCTTTTTCCTTAAAATGAATTTATTAATGATTCTTGGCTGTATGAAATTTACAGACATTATGAAATAGAAATTCTAAGGCCGTTTTCAGAGCTAGAATACGTTTAGGAATTGATACGTCGTTTAACCCTAAATTAGTTCAATTTTAAATTACATTAGTTGCTATTCACAAGTCCCTTTTATATTCTGTAATAGAAACTATATTTCACGAATTTCTGAATCAAGCTCCTTCTTTCTTAGTGTATCTTGCTAAAAAAATTCACAAGTTTTTCTTTCCAATTTAATTTACAACCTATTAAATACCCCTGACATTCAAACTCTTCGGTGCTGCGTATCTTGGGCCCCACGAGGTCGTAATGGCGCCACTGCGCTCAGATTCACCCAGAAGGAGGAATCCTCGCTCGCCAGCGAAACGAACAGGTTTCTACTACGGTGTATCGATGATGCTGCGAAAATCGTTTACGATCCTCGTAGAAACTTCTCTCGAGATCCCTGGTCCCAACGTTTTCCCTCGGTTTGACGAGACACGGGACCCCGTGCACGGTGGAATAGGATCCGTCTCTGGTCGCACGGGTGATGGATAGTATTGTATTCGTGCGCCGCGATTGATATTAATGGACGGCGAGGATAGTTGCGTCGCAGCTCCAGACAGACTACAAGAACCTATGCGGTTTTAATGCGAATACACGCGCAAGGTACATTGTCCTGGGCTTCGGTAGGCAATATTGTAACCTGGCAATCTCGAACGGCATATGGACGACGGTCGAAGTCATTTCCTGTAATCTGCCGTGTACGAATACCGGGAATCGACTCCTTGTCCTCGAATGTTAAACACTGACCAATCCACAGTCGAACATACTGAATCGATAGGTTGCGATTGATTTACTTTAAATTTTTCGTAGCCTCCCGTTTCGTAAACAACTGTATTTAGAATGTATAGCAGAGTATTATGACGAAAGAGAATATATCGTAGCATACTTAAAAATTGTTTTTTGAGAAGTATCACAAGTGTCAAGAGGTACTTTTCATCGCTCATGAAGATCGAGACCATAAAATCGTAAACGTTTCAACAAGCCTCACGCTTGGCGAGCTATGAACGACTTCAAGTTTCATATTTGCCTATCATTATGTATATTTCACCTACTTCTTATCGAGACCAAGTGAATCACGTAACAGGCGTATCACGACGCGAGTCGAAGGCTGGAGCAACCTTTGCACGGGTCGTTGGCAAAAAAAAATTGTTTTGAAATTCGAACGGCTCAAGATACGAAGCACGCGACCTCGAACGAATGAGAATTTTTCCTATGTATATCTTCTCGGACACGTAGTTGCGTAAGAGGATCTAACTTCTTACAGCCCATACTCGACCAGTCATTCATATTTTTTTTTTTTTTTTAGATAATCCACGAAAATGTGAAAATTATAGAATTGACGATTCCCATTAGCGAACGTTCGCGAACATGTTCGAACGAGCCAATCGTGTTAATCGTTCAGGGTTGTCCGTAAATTATGGTTGATTTTCAGCTTCTTCGGACATCGTTTCGCGAGCTTCTACTAATTTACTCGCGCGCGATCGTTTATCGAAGGTGTCGTAGAGGGTACGAATAAAACGAGAATGTCTGTGGCACCTCCTGGACAATTTAAACGATTATTTATTCCAGGCTCCGTCGTAGTCGTGGTGTTTTATAATTATTGACTTCGCAGATTTAATGGCCGGCGAGCTTTCCCGCGTGGATATCGTTAACGAGGGCCCAGCCGTGGCACTCTTGCGCGCAAAAGCGTTAAGGATAAATAAAACACGAAATGAAATGAAAGTAAATGCATTATGCATGTAGTAAGAGTAACGATAACTTCGTGCTCTGTTTCGCGAACGAGGACGATCATTTTAGCAGACGTATTCTCGAGCAATTTCGCGGGAATTGGATTATATTTTAACGAATTGGTTCTTTTGCTGTCTAGTTAAGTCGATGCTAGATATACAAATTCTTTCCTTTTTTTTTTGGATGGAGCTCTTAAATATTTTCGTGTTTAAAATTCGTTTCATAAAAGTATAAAGAAATCGAGTAAATTAAGCTGTTGCAATTTGATAGATTGGGGAAAGCCTGTCATTAGGAAAGCATAGCATTCCAAGAAAATTGGTTAAAGATCCGTGAAAGCACTAAACAAAACACGCGATGGCACTCGATTGACAAGTACTTAGCCGTTTCACGGACTATTCAAGCCTCATCGTGGAACGAGGATCGAAAAAGCTGCACAGGAAGACGTAAATCCACATTAATTGAAAAGTTCCTAGAAGGCTGGCGCCGATAGCACCGACAAGTGCAAATTAGTCCGCCAGAAGGCAACGTAATAAATAGGAATTCCTACCGTTTCTCTCGCGGCGATGCTAAACGACGCCAATAGGTGCGAAATTATTTTCATAAGCGAGTGCGAAACACGTAGTTTCTCGCAGCCCGGATTCCTCGCGGAAGCGATGCTCGCACGCATCAAGGTACATTAAACGAACAGAAAAGGTGGACGTCAGAGCTTGACGAAAATTGATTCGTCTTGCTGAATGAAACATGGTCTTTCAGGTGAAGCTTTCAACTAACGATCGATTAAAATCTGAATTATGATAATCGAGTAAATTAAGTTGTTGCCATTTGGTAGTTTGGCGAAAGCCTGACATTTGGAAGCGATAGCATTCAAAGAAAATTTACCAATGAAGGCGTTAACCCTTTCAGACCTGAAAAACTCCCACACCAACCTCGAGACTATAGATCCTGGTCCCCTCGAGACCCGCGGTAAAGATTGACTGCGGTATACCTGCCCATCCGCGATGTCAGCGGGCAGGGGGATGAGAAAGAAGAGAAGAGAATCGAAGACAAGCGATCGAAGTACCCAGGGTGTCCATAAGGAAGCAGAGAACGAGGCGGGAGCTTCGTGTTCGCCGTCTCTTCTCCTTCTCTCGAACGGCGAGGTATACGAGCGTAATGGACGAATGGGCAGCTGCTGGCGAGGATTTAACGCGCTGGCCTGGGTGGTCCGGGATAGATACGTATTCACGAGAGTTATATGTGCTTGCGGCGCTACGTATTCATAACCTTATCCACGCTCGGCAGAAAATAATACCGCGCGCTATTCATTATGTATACGTATGCGCGCCGACGCGACTCGCGTCCGCGACTTGTGCATCGGAGCGGACCGCATGCAGCGCAACTTTTCCTCGACGAAAGGGAGCGCATAGTTCGTGTCTTCGACTTCATTGACGGGCACCGGGACGCTTACAATGAGGTTCCGTTGAATCGATGAATGCTAGATAAACCCAGCCGCGATTTAATAAATCACGAACGCGTTTTCGTGTACCAGACCGGTTTCTGCGACGGAGCTAGGACAAAACATTGGATTCCTCTGATTTAGAATTCCCTCGGTGTGCGAGAGAGATATAATTGCGGATGGAGCTCCTTTCTTTCTTTTTCTCGTGTCTTTCTGATCGAGATGATTATGGATGCTTTGTGTATATAGCTGGAGACACTCAGGAAGCGATTTTGAGGGAGTTTGATTTCGAGGGATAGTCGTGTATCAATTTTTTGCTAAACGAATTTCTTTTTCCGGACTCGATTCGTACGCCGCTTTACTTCGTTTTCCTTTTGCTAACTGCTTTTCCTTTTTTCGCGACGCAGGCATGCGGGATGTTTGTCAAGTATCGCCGCGGGGCGAACTCGTGCGTAATTATACACTGCACCAGGCATCGTTATGTAATTAGAACGTCGTAGATACGAGTTTAAATTGTACGTACAGCGGTCGGTTGGTATCAGTATGCATTCAGCATGCACGAGCCGCACGCGGCGCGACTTTTATTCGTGGTCGTCGGTAGGTGGATACATCTCTACGTGGACGACTTCAACTTCATTGTGGGCCCTCGTACCGCTTACAATGAAGTCACGTTGAATCGATGAATGCAGCACAAAGCGGCGTCGTTGCCTCGTCATTCTGCCCGATTTAATAAATCACGAAAGCGCCGATACGTGCATCCATAGCATCATTAACATCCATATCGTGAAATCAAACCCCTGGGATCATTCATTTCGGGATGAAATATCGTCGACGCTGAACGCTATAATAACGACCAATGGAATATCGTAAATTCGATACGTGTAGTGGAACGAATCGGTTAATTGGTCGCTTGTTGCAAAAAAATTGTTACAATATTCAAAATCCATGTGTTTGCGGTGTTCGTGGACTATTTTCATTTAATCACCTTGTATATTCCGAAGGAAGCATCTTATCTTTGAAAATGTTTGTTGTCAAGTATAAGGCTTTAATTGCGTGTATGGTTCTCTGTTAAATGTCAAGGACCTCGGTTTTTGTAAGAAGTCGAGGAATTTAAAGGTTCGTAAACAAAGTTCACCGTCAACGGTCGTGATTGTTGTGTTTCGAGAATTTCCGAGTAGGGTGGGGACCTTTGCGGTCACAGGCAGTCGATTACCGGATCGCGAACGTTGAACATCGAACGTCGAAGAGAACGATTGCGTATCAAACTGCGAGAGACTATACTTTATTGAACTTCGTGTTGCGTATATCTGTGTGCGTGTGCGTGTGTGTTGTGATACAATAATAAACTGTGCTGGTATTAAACATTCGGTACGAAGCTTCATCATGGACGATACTCCATGGATATGGTTCACCAACACCAACATATTGCCACCCCTTCAAGTGTTACACCATACGTAACATCAGGTAGGCTTCTTAATATTTTTCCTTGCTATCGACAATTTCGATTACGAAACTTTGTTCACATATCTTCGATCTACAAACTCGGATCAGGTGCAATAAATTGAACTAAATTTTCACGCTGGTCTAATTGGGCCACTCTCGCTAAGGAATACTCGTTTTTTGTCACGTTCGTTCGCAAATTGAGCCCGGCCGCGGCGAAGCGGGACGGTAATCTTTCAAAATTACAGCACGGCTGCATCTCGGCTCGCTTTTAATTACCTAATTTCTCTTTACGAACGTCTGCCTTTATTTGGCGTTCCATTAAGCCCGACGCCGGCTCGATCGTGCCCGTTATACGGTTTACGAGAGGAATGGTCCACAGCGTGCTTTCTAGACGCTCTCGACGAAGCTCGTTCCGTTCCAAGAGAGCCGGTGCTACATCAAAGGTCCCGTGGCAATGGCTAATATATGCAAGACTCTCCTTTGCGTCTGGCGAGTATGCGATTCGACACCGTCTCTCGAGCAGATGGATGAATAACGACAGAGTGGCAAATTGACGTTACGACGAATCGAAAGCCGCGAATGATTTACTCCCTCGTAAAAAAACGATACTTTGTACAAACACCTCAACAGGTTCGAGTCGTTGAACGAGTCGCACGGACACTCCTGAGGCTTCTATGGAAGTTTTAATGGGGAAAACTGGGAATTGGAAAATTGTCGGATAACGGAACGAGTGCAGGTGTAAAATTTTATGAAATATACGAGTGGGGTTAGGCGATTCTTGTGTTTTTTTTTCTAAATGGGGAACCCTTTTAGCTTTGACGGTAGTACGTGCTTATCCAGACATCAGTCTAATCAAGAATTAAATTTTATTCAATGAACAATGATTACACAAATCCTTCACTTTCTAAACAGTCACTATGCATGTTCTTCGTTGATTTCAACAACGAAAATGGCCGCAGAACATTTGTTATGCGTATGGTGTTTATTCAATGCGGCCTTGAAGCGCAATTACGAGGAACAGCGAGAAGACGGTTATTAAAAACGACGCGTATAGCGTTCATGTGCAGCCAGCAATTAAAGGCGCAATTATCGTGTTCGATTTTTCCCTGGAACAAGTAAGAAAGAAATTACCGGGCCTTATCTGGCGTAGCGATCCATCCTCTCGCCTTTCCCAAGCCGCGGCAGTCTTCACCGTGGAAGATGAACCGTGCAACCTACTTTTTCGTACCATGGAACACCAGAAGCAAACCCACCCACGATATACGAATGAGGTGATCTCGTGAGATCTCGATCGTACCGTTATTACACAGCAATTAATCGCGAGTTCACCGTGCCACGATCGACCGTCGCGTACCACTGGGGATTCGCGATGGAAGAACGGGGAAAGGGGGGCAAGGCGAACCAGGGGAGATTTCTTTTTTTTAATTGAAGTTCGTCGTTCTTTGGTACGGGCAGTGGTGGCATTAGAAACTCAGCAGAGGGAGAGAGGGTGCTAATAGAAAATAATAGGGGTATTTTTCATTATATTAGAAAATTTTGTTAGATTGTTATGCAAAGCTTGAAGTTCCTTAAGATTTTCATCGAGAGGATCAGTTAGCAAATGCTGGTCAGTGTTTATTCCTTTTAAAATTTGTCACGAACCATTCCCGATCTTTTTTTCAAGGGAAGCGGAAAATTCGATAAATTTCCTCGAAAACGGTTCGCGGAATGAAGCAATCACTTTCCTCGATAAGAGCCATCCATTGGGAGAGTGGCGCAGCTGATGCGAGGAATGCATTCAAATTGCTTCATTCCATGGAAAGTTCCCGTGGTTGGGGTCTCTCTCGTGCCCGCGAGTCCAATAATCGGTTCTACCCAAGTTTGGGAAAGTTAAGTGTATCGACGGGATGTTATGCCGATAAGATTGTCGAATCCCCGAAGAAACTCGGGGAGAAATCTTGGGAGGCGAGATATGGTTGCCTTCCGCGGCTTCCAATCGCCAGTATATCTTTTTGGAGCCTTTCAAAACCGCGACGCAAAGCCGCCGTTCCTTCGTATAAATCAGAAATCACTGACAGATATCCCATTCGCCACAGATCGCTGTGTGCTGATGATTGCAAAGTTTCCACAGCCTCCCTCAAACCTTTCCCTCGTTGAAGCACAATTTTTTTTTGACGCGCTAAAGCTGATTCAAATTTTTATATCTTCGTAACCTGTTTTCAAAAGAGGCCTCAACCCTTTGCACTTCAGATTTTCTGATTTCGGTACAATTCTGACGAGTCTGATTCGACATGGAACAGCAAATGGTTAAAATCGTAACAATTTAAAGGGTTTCGAGTTTATTGATTTAAATGTACAAGGATAGTGTCTGAGTTACGAAAAAAATTGTTTAGAATTGAATATTATTCAATAGCTCCTCTTTGATTTCATTCTACAGAAGAAAAGTTGTATACCTATATAATAATACTTATGACCTGCACGAGGCACTTGGTTAGATCTAACGAAAGATAGTTTGGGAGACGTTGCTCCACGTGCTTTCCTCGAAACCTACGCGTTCGTTGAAACACTTTCACTTGACACGTGCGGTGCAGAAGTAATGGTACGAAATTGGTACAGGTTGGGGGGGATCGTTGAACGAGTTCCTCGGATCGATCCATTGGCAGATCTAGATGGTCAGTTTCAGGGACGTGCGGTTATAGCGGAGTCGGCATGACTGACGGCAAGTTAATGAGATCCGTCGTGATGTAAAGACACGCCGGTGACTCACGCTGCAGGAAGTCTCCCCTGCGCGGCGGAGGCCGGATGTCTTCCGTTCTTTAAATTAGCACGAGGTGAAACGGAGTCAGTGACATTAGCCACGGTGTCTCCTCTCGTACACATTTCAATACTGTGATTATTAAGATGGGAAATCCGTGGAGAAGATAATGTTGCGAGCTTGGCATTATTTTATGAAAGATTTATGAAAGTCATAAGCGTAATCATAGAGATAATCACCTTAGGAATTCACGGCGAATTGAAATTAATTCGGATATAAAATGCTACATGAAATATTAATCTGTTAGATATAAATGATGATATGTGAAGCATTATGAAAGAACTATTTCTTCGAGAGCTTCAAATTTTCAATTTTATCATTTTCACAAGCCTTCAAATATCGAAACGAATCGAATTCGTCACACGTTTCCATCATTCGTCGTCCGCTCTAGCCAAAAACGGATATTCACTCACAACCGCATCGCGACCGTCAATTATCGTGTTAGTATAAACTCGTGCGATCCTATCCGCGCGATTACATTGATCGTTTGAAACCTGTCTCGTTCGAGCGGACGGCTGTTTGTGTTTCCTGTCTCGCCGATCTCGGATATATCGTTTCCTTCTACACTAGCGCAAAGAATACGCTCCATGAAAGCGTGCACACGTCGATGAGTCACGTCGAAGGAAGTTCGTCTCTTTTCTAGCAGCGCGAATTTTTCACCTGGCGGATATCGCGAGACGGCGAACTGGCACAAGGTGAAAACGATGGAAATTGGAAAACGAGCGTGCAAACGAAAAAAAAGAAGGATCGCCAACGAAACGATTTTTCTCGGCAACCGATCGCGTGTCTATCCCTCGTTTTGATCCACGTTTCTACCATTCAGTTCCGCGAGAGAAAAGTTTTGTTCCTTTCTCAAGATCAACGCGATAATAAAATATGATGAACGGTCCGCTAATTGAATACTGAGAAAGTTGCATTATTGTTCTATTAGGAACAGCTACATGCCACCGTACTCGGTTCTGTGGAAATAATCTGTCGTTAACTAACGACCGGGTATGCAGGGCGTTTTAGAATTATAGAGCGAACCGTGCAACTGGAATTAATGCACGTAACTCTAGTTGATCCCGAAGAGTATTGCGTAGCGAGTTCAAGTGGGGCATTGCAGCGTACAATTTACTTTTTAATATGTACTATTACCCTGATATTCAGACACTGCTGTACTCTAATGTCGTGATTTAGGTTTTCGCAAATTATCGGATAGTTTCTTTCTTGCAACTGTTGCGTCTTTGTGTAATCTGTCTCAGTTTTATATGGGAATTGAGGAAAAGATAATTTCTGTAAGAAGTAACACCACTGTAACAGTTTAACAAAGCGCTTTTTTGTCAATTTTATTAGGATAGTAGAATTGGTAATAGAATAATAAAATTCGAGGAAGTGATTAAGCATGTATTTAAGTATTAAACGAAAAATTATAATCGACAAATATTAGAAAATGGCGAAATCGGAGTCATTCCCGCGAGGCTTATTGAATTAAAAACATTTTTTAAGCCAATAAACACAAAATCGATTGTCTGACAAATTTACAGTGGCGTCATCCCTTGAATTCTGCTTGGATTTATTCTTTCAAAAAGAATGTTTATCTTCGTGAGGAAACTCTGACTCGTAAAAATGTTGACAAGGAGTCGTTCCAAATGTTGTTGACGTTTCCTCCGTTCCTATTTCGCGCGCAAACGTCAAGAAGTTTGCAGCAAGCATCCCTCGAATATCAAGCGACGTCGTGGAACGGAAAGTTTTGAGACGAGGATGATATTCGTGGACAAAATTTCGGCAGCGCTCCAATTCCTTCGACACGGTCCGAGCTGCAACACTATATTTGAAGGAATTGTCTGGATCGACTGCGTCTTGGGTGGGCGCCAAAGACGCGAGATTACTTCGTTGATTCCTTCCAGGCCACACAATTCGATGCGACCGTAATTGCCCGGCTCTCGTGCCAAATTTATGGTCGTTCCATTTTCGCGAGAAGGGTCTAGGCATTTTGGAACATGTGCCTTGGCACGTTGTAAAGTAATGTAATATTCAACGACTACCATCGCCACGCTATCGTTTTGGTGGCATGTAACTACATTTTTGGGGGAACCAATATGTTTTATTAACTTGGAAAATGGTGCGGTTATTTACTTGGGTTCAATTCATAATTCCATATTTAGCCATCCGAGTGTAAAGGGTTAGTATCGCAGCGTTATTAAATGACGATTGAAGCAGTAGCTTATTTGTAGTAGTAGCGCCAATAATACTTGTTTTGTAAAACTTCACGGGTAATCATGGACTAACTATATATTTTAGTTAAGCACGTCGTTCGAGTTATTTAGGTCACATTATTGTAATCGTTGGCAGGTTCACAACGAGATCTTTTTTGTACTTGAACTTTTTTGCGATGACGATTACGCAGCGGGAAGATAAGTTCACCGCACCGTTATCCGCGTTTGCAAAAGTTTCATGCTGCGAGTAAGAACAGCGTCGGCTTAAGCAGCGTGGCTAGAGTACCACTTTGCATTAGTTACATTATTCCAAGTGGTTCGTGCCGCTTCAAAGATCCCCGCCGTTCCAGGAAGCTCGAGAACGTTCGCTAATCGACGCTATTTAAAATTAATTAACGCCCCCGTAAAACCGTTTCCATATACCTAAACCCATGCATAAGAAATCTCAAGGGGAAGGAATAGTTCTTTCATAATACTTCATATATCGTTATTTATTTACCATCTGTTTTTTTTTTGCTATTCAAATCTGTAATTTCTTTGAAATCTTTAAGCTCAACTCGCTATCTTTATACTCACTGCTTTCTCAATGTGTATCGTATTTCGTGTAGCATTTTTATAAGCTAAATGTTACATAAAATATAGTTGACTCGAATTCACTTTCAAGAGAGGAAACCCACCCAAAAGGGTACCGAACGCTCGTTGCCAACGAAGCACGTTCGATTCCACCCCCCAGCTTCATTCCTCATTTCTTGCGGGCCATAAGGCAACGTCACGTTTGTCTTTATTGTATCAACAACTACCACGGCTAGCCATCTAATTGATTTACGCCCCCCTTCAGTCATCAGCAGCCTGGCGGAATCTCATTCGCGAAAATTCCACGTGGCCACTGGGACACGGCTAGGGAAAAAGGCACGTGACAAAGGGGAAAGTTGCCGCCAAGGAGAATTGTGTGCGAAGGAAACGTGATTGCATCAGTGCTTTTAGCTCAGTAACTGACAGGAAAAATTGCCAGGAGACTTCCTGCACACTTCGTTACGATTGAAATACTGCCTGGAGCAGAGAAATAGATCTAATGAAAATTATTATTACTTTATTTGACACAATTGTGGGCTTGCCAAACTATATTTTAGAGGAATTTTTTCGGTATTGTAATATTTGGAGATTGAAATGAAAATAGAATGAGATGGGAGTGGGAAGAAAGTGGATGTTAAACATTTTCAAATGGATACTTTAATTTTCAGAGTTACCTTGTTTCCCTTATCCTAACACGAAGTCTTAATTTCCTTTCCTCCCTTAAAGGTCTAAAGGCCTTTAGTGCCTCACTAAAAATTAACAAAAACATCCTTCCTTAACTACTCCACTCTGACAATCAAAAGCTGGTATTATTCTAGCTATCCACTTTTTGAAATAAATAATTACAGTCTCTGATCGCTTCTAAGATCTTCTAACGCTTCTGTTTCTTTTGTGTTGCAGGACCCGTGATGCCACCTCCGAGTCGTCGGAATCGTTAGAAGCGGGCCGCGAAAAATGGCCTCGATCTTGGGAGACGGAACGGGCCCCGGAGGCTCGGGACCCTCCCGATGTCTGTTGCTTCTTCAAAGGTCCCTGGCGATTCAGCTGACCAGGGGTCCGCCTCCTCAGGTTCTGAACGCCAGCCAACGGGAGAGTCCCAAGGAGCATCCAGCCGACGAGATGTGGATGTACGATAAGGGTTACAATTTGTTTCAGGTGAGTCGACGTTGCGCTGTATTATCGTGGATTATCTAGGCTGTGTGTACGTAGCCGTGTGCATTCCCTTCTGCTCGCTGGCTCGGGCATTTTTCGATGTAACGATCTGTTACAACGTGACTACCGTCCACCCATTATGCGGCGATATTCTTTTCATTCGAGGGCAAACACGAGTGGTTACATGGCGTCGCGGGTCGTTGCAACAGCGAGCTCACTCGTTCGACTTAATCGCGGTATTTTCTTAACCACCAGGCAGATTATTGTTTTGTCATACGCTCGGGAAGCGTCTAGCCTTCCATTTTTACGTAGATAGTGTTTATCTAATTGGGCTAGATATTTACGACAAGGTTCTACGTCAATAAAGTACGAATATCGCAAACGACGAATTTCGTTTGAGTTATAGTTAGCTTAGCTTTATTTCCCTGGGCTTCACATGATATTACATTAAGGAATTTACAATGCTAAGTGAATAGGAATGAAGCAGTAAATGTACGTGTGACAATTGCAGCGAATTCCGTGGTACGTGTAACAAATTTCAGGAATTGATTCTACACGACAAAACAAAAAGAAAATCATGAGTGATGAAATTGCGCTAATGGCTTTGTTTTCGATTTAGTAATTATTGAAGGTACACGTGAAACGTGTCTGGTGCGAAAGACTTATACTACTGCAGCCGCGCGAGTGCCAGCGACAAACGGTCCATATACTACTGCAGCCGCGCGAGCGCTAGCGACAGACGACTCACGGCGCGTGCAGTAGTATAAGCCTCTTGGTCAGACATGTTTCTCGCTTACCTTTAGTAATGAGTATCTCGAAAATAGAACCTTAAACACAATTTCATCACTCTGAAGACTATCGTCTTATTTTAGCATGTAGGATAATCTTTTAAAGTTTCGTACCCCTGTCACTAACCATTTTGCATATCAACTCTTAGTTTTGAATCGAAGAGCAACGCACCCATTCTGGTTACCATTTTCCAGTTTACACGATCGTTTCCTTGATCGTTGCCAGCTTTATCGCGAGTCAGTGAATTTTCCGCCATAACTCTCGATGACGCAAACGACTCGGTCGAAGTTCGAACGTGTCCCTCTCGCTCGTTTTTACAACTCAGCGTTTCCGAAGTCAGATTGGCGTTGATTGGATGCACCGTTACGCCGGAATGAGACAATATGAATTACGAGCAATTTCGCGAAGCAACCTTGTCGGAGGGATAGGACGCAGCAACGAGATAAGTGGCGGATGTTCTATAGTTCTTCGCCAGCTATACGACGCCGACGTGTCATGATCCTTCAACCGTTCATTTTTCCCCGACTTTTAATTGTTCGTCAGGCTGTCGTGACAAAGGTGCGCGAACAGCACAACGACACGTGGATTGCGCGCGAAATTTATTCCTTTGAGTCTCGACCTCTGTCGAACCGCAGACAAGTCCGCACGTGTTGTATCGGAGCCGGGATAGTTATCCGTCAGGATTTATTTGCCATAAATTTATAAAATGTAGGAATTTCAATATTTTTAGAAACAGAATCATCATTTTTGGAGTAGAGAATTTTTGTGACAATGAATTCATAAATTTTACGATTTTATGACAAAAGCATGACGAGATTTGGACATTTAAGAAATTACTCGTATAAAATATGAGTAATTCCAAAGCTAACGAACAGTTAGGAAAATTTGAGAGAAAAATGAAAGCTAAAAAATACTACTGAGTGCGAGAACACGTAAATTAGGGGATTCTACGCTGAATAGACTCGCCTGGGTATCGTTTCGTTCCTACAAGATTCCATACCTTCTTGCGAATGGTTTATTTCGAGTTGCCAGCCGAAACTCACGTCTCCAGGCGAAGGAAATGAAATTCGGACACGCCTTTCAACGGGAGAGTGCCCTTCAGTTTCAATGAGCACTCGTTAGGGGTGGAGCGCCCTTGGGGGGAAAAGTTAACCACGGTTCTGCTCCTCGTGGCACAACACACCGAAAAAGGCACGGGGATAGTAGTTTAGTCTGCACCGAGAGGGGTTCGCCTGAATCGTGACAATGGCATTACTGTGCCATCGTGCTTCATAGTTACTTTTGCTGTTTGCTTCTTCCTCTCACTGAAACTAACTAGCTTCGAAGAAGAAATGTAATTTTTAACTAACAAGAACGAGTTCGTGTTACTTTAAAAATTCCCACACACCGTCTCGGTGATTTTAAAATTACGAATTCCTCCATGGTTCTCGCGTTCCTAATTTGAGTCACAAATCAACTTAATAAATACCAAAGGCGACGTAACGATCAGCAACGCGGTCGAACACTGTAAACCTTTCAAAACAGCGCGAAACGTCGTCCATGTTCATCCGATAAGGAAGCATAATCTCCTTAGAGGTACCGGTGAATCGGATCAACGCACTATAAACGTCAAACTAATTAGAGTCGCCGTAGAAACGGGCGCACTTCGGTTTTATCGTTTCACAATACGGAGGCCAGTTTATTTATTGCCGTGGTTAATTATTGTTCGCCACAATCGACTTCTAGATACCATCGACGACCAACGATCTGGCGAACCGCTCTGTCTCGTTTAAAGTTCTCTGCGTCTTTGTCCCCCCCCCCCCCCCTGCTGCTGCGGTACCCGTTGGAATATTGTCGTTAATTCTGGACGCGTTTAGATAGACATCGGTTTAAATCTAATTACACTTTTGCTCGTAATTTCAGTTGATTGCGCACGAACAAACTTTTGGGGGCAATTAGTATTTGCTCGATTAGGGAACGCGGTGGTTTCGAATGGCTCGCGGGTGAAACGAGTTCGACCGACTGTCGGGATAATAAGTCGAGGTCTTTGATTAAAAGGGAGAGTGTATTATAATTTGTAATATATGTGAAATGATCGGGCACGAAATGAAACCTGCGCCGCGGAGTGAAAGCGCGACACATGAACGCAACTGCAATGAGACAGAACGATATACAATATAAATGAAACGAAATAGCTTATTTGTAGTCGTTTTGTCACGTATTTTTATTGTCGTTGGAAATTGAAACGCGAACATAATTAATTTATGAATGAGAATATTTTATCAAATTAATCGAGAAGGTTTCGTAAAATATTTTCCTTATAGAAGTAATTCACGCGAAAGAAAAAAATACATTTAATTTTTGAGAATAAAAAGTATCGATTTATATATTGATTCGATCGAAACGACTGTAAATTCCTGACATCAGGATATTTAATAGTACCTATGAATACATGCTGAGTAAAAAAGCGTCCCGTTAGGAATACCACAGAATCAGATATCATGACGTAGATCCACATAAACACTGTTTCACTCCAATATGACGATTTTATTGGTGTTATTGAGACATTAAACTTATCTTGTCAGTAATGACGTGTCGCGAGGGGAAAAAGCAGCCTCCGCGACATGCAGCAAAGATCGCAATCTACAGTTTATATAAGGGGTGAACGGTTTAGTCAGGGTCGCTGTAATCGAGATAACTTTTGCCGATCAATACCGAGGCAAGCTTTATTTGGTACTTGGAGAGGATATTGTTGCCAACTCAAGGATTTCGTCCCTTCGAATTCGAACATTTCGTCGCTCATTTCAACTCCTTTCCTCGGAATAATTTATTCAAAATTGGTGTGCTTTATAATTGCAATACAAATATGATTTTATACATTAAGTTTCTTATTTTTAAATTCTTCGCAAATTTAATTCTTCTATTCCATATACTTTTCAGTTAGGAAATCATATTTATATCGATAAACGTTGTCCAAACACAGGGTCGAAACACAAATCAACTCGAACCGAGTTTTTCAAGTTTGACTATAAACACTCTGAATTCGAATGCATAAACAACGCGTACGCGTACTTTGTTCCGCCTCACAGTGACACCTTGCGTCGTTTTATTTTGGATATTATGCCAGGAGCACACATATCTGCAATACATTTGCCGCTTCAACGTGAAACACGATCTTGAAGCGGACACCGCTGCAACGATGCAGCCGTGCATCGCTGGAAGCACCGCGGAATCGTGTTACTCCGCGTCCCGTTGAGCTCCATGCGGAAATGGATTGTAAATAGAGATAAAATCATCGATTAATATAAATATTGCGGTCAAAGCGTCGGGCAACGTATCCTCTTCAGAAACACATTCGTGTGTTTCAGCATCCCAGAAACTGGCTGCAACTCCGTTCGTCGGATTGAGCCGTAAGTTCGTTTCACTCTCACAGTCGGTTGTAGACTTGTATTTATTTCTGTAGTTTCTCAACAATTTTAGCTAGTTCTCGTGGTAATACAAATCATACATTCAAATGCACTATATTATTTATTTCATTTTTATTTTATAACTGCATTGAACATACTAAAAACAAGAGTTAGAAACTAAAAATAGGAAGAACAAATTTATTTGTTGTATTTGAGTAAAATAGTATCAATTTATAACTTTTATCTGTTCGGACTGGCTACTGAATTAAATTAGAAAGAGGCTCGGTATCTTTATGAAATCGAATCACGGACATTGGACCGTGAACGTAGCGTAGGAAACGCGAAGCGCAATCTCGTTCCGCGACATAATTATGCCGCGTATTCGTTATCGATCTATGCAAATACCGTGATATCTATAATCCCGCACTTCCGGTACGAAAATGCTAGCTGTACGCGTGCGGTGATAAACACCCAGATACTTGCTCGAGTAAGGCCGCCGCCGCTATTGTTTATGTATGCCAGATAACAGTAACGGTAGTTGGTTAAATTAAACCGAGGACGATGGAGTAATGCTTATCTCCGATGATAATGCTTAATGCCCCCTTGACACATCGTACATTGCCGGAGAAAATAATTCCTCGAGCATTCTTGCAAGAACACTGTGTCATTGAATATACAAATTTGGTAAAATTAGTAAAATGACAATTTCATAATTGTTCTTAAAATCGTCTTAAAATTGTTTTATTATCTTACAACGAAGCGACGCAAGACAAGAAGTAACAGCACTCGTTGATAGTATGTTTAAAATGAGAATCATTCGACGCGTGCCATAATTTTGTCCAGGAGTGTGGATGTCATACGCGCTTTACGAGCAAACCTGAATGCAGGAGCATTGCGCAAGAATACCGCATGGCGTATTATACATGCAAGACGCGCGTAGATCACATTCAGCGTGCGTCTCGCATCCAAAACGAGCTATCGAACTGTGACAGGGGGGGGGGGTGGCGTCGACGACTCCGACAAAATGTTCTAAACATCTAAACGGTTTACGTGCGCGCTGTACTAACGAATGGCCCGATATCTAATTGCTAACATTCACGAGAACATTATGATGAAGTTAAACTAAAATAACATAGATATTCAAGAACAGCACCTCGGAGGCAACCTATGCCAAGCCCCAAATTCTCAAAATTTAGATCAAATTCGTCAATTTAAATTTGAGAAGTTCAAATAGAAGAAATAATTCAGAAATAATCAAATTGTGAAATTTCCAAGGCTCTCGCAGCAGTTTGTTTCCACCGATGTAAATTCTTGGTAGCAGTATTTCGCGAAAATTTCCGCGAGAATGGACCTCGTTAGGGCACAACAGGGTCCTCCAGGTTCCTGGTCGATTACGGAAATGGTATTCTTGGTGACCGGTAGAGCAAGGTATCGCCCGGCGAAACGCATGTATGACTCGTCGTGCCCTAGCGCGGGCGCATGCGCACGTGCACGTTGCATCTCCAGGAAGGTCTCTATGGGCTCGGGTCGTAAAGATGCGGCGCACATGCGCCCGAGTTCCTCGTTTCCGCGCGAGCATTCGCTCGACGCAAAGCGCCGTGAAATGTGCATAAAGATAAGGGACGCCCTCTTCAAGGCAAGGAACTCCTTTAGTCGCTTACGGTGGATTATCCCCAACCGACGACTCGTCGCCCTCGGCGATTTAGGATCCGTTCAGGCTGATACGCCGTGAACTCCGTAACCTCTGCGCGGCTGTGCTGTCAGTCCGAGCAACAATGCTTCTCCTTGCCACGGGGAATACAATAGGGCAACGTTTCCTACACTTTTACACCTGTGAAACACTTTTCACGTCGTGATGTATTTACGGAACGGTTCTATTCGCGTGTAACGTATAATTAGTTGGCAGGCTCGCGTGTATACTAGTCGGGGGATGATATCCGCAGTCATTGTTCAATGCGTAGATCTTTTACCTTAGGACGGTGGTTTCTAAACTTGTTGGGAGCAACCTCTTGGGGGAAAAAGAAAATTTACAGTCTTAGTACTACCGTGATGAACACATGGACATTGATCCTCCCATTGTTCCAGTTGAGTGTCTTGTGTGCTCTTCTTGAGATTGCAAGAACGTTAACTTTGAGGTATTTCAGAGTCGAGACTAAATTGAAATTAAAATACATTCGACATTGATCCATTTTGACTTTGAAATATTCCAATAGAAAAACCTTAGAAACCAATCACTCGAGTTCAACACTCCTGACTTTATTAATATTAATATCGAATATCAAATATTTCAATGCAAAACCTGTTATTTCCATCCTTTCCTTAGGAATTTACATATTCTTTGGGAAAAGACACTCGAGTATCTCCAACTGAATGAGGTCCCTCGAACTAATTGTAAATGCACACACGTAGATCGTATTCAAATAGGCAGTTTGCTTACCGAGAAAAAGGTACGAATATCGAGTGGACTATTCAAATAGACGACGGGAATGATCCGTCACTTCCTAAGTTCCGTAGCGGGTTTCAAAGAAATGCAAATTACCATGTTCCCCTCGAGTTACCGTTATTACGCTTCAACGTATTGCCACGAAGACAACTGCCGCGGTAACCGACTCCGTAGATGCTGAGCGCTGATACACCGATGACGATTCGGTTCCCGACGACGCACGGGACGAGTCATGGTTGTTTCCCTCGTTTGCATAACACAGTGCCAAGTTGTACGTGGACTGCGACAACGTTCGCACGTCGATGCGTAATTCCTAATTGGGAATTAAGTAACTACGACAGGAGACGTGAAATATTTACAGTTGTATGGCAATTTATTACAGTGGAACTGTGGGTGTCAATAATGTTTGCTTAGGAGATGTGAATGTACGTTTCTGGGAGAGTACAGAAATATTGTTGCTGCTGAAGGATGGCGTTGGTAATTCCAAATTCCCATAGGTCTCAGATTAGAATGCAAGGAGACTCTTATTTAGGAATATATTCTTTTGGCGCGATAAGCAGAAACGGATCTGTCACGTTTGATCAAGATTCAGTAAAATCCATATAAATTATCACAGACACCATTTCGAGAAACCTTATTCAACCTTCGAGTAAAACTCATTCAGAGCCGTCCAACGGCGCATCCATTTATGTTTCGCATTATTCCCCGTATAATTTTCACGAGTCGAAACTATCATTTCACGAAGGACAAAAATATCTCTTCTTTCCGAGTGTCCGAATGGCACAACCCTTTGTAATCCGTTTCTGAGATCGGCGCAGTATTTACCTTGCGTTTCCTAGCCGGTGCGCAGCCGCGAAACTGTCCTTAAATGACCGTTATTACGATACGTTGATCACGTTACCTTGAAGATGGCCGATGCAGCAATCGAGCGGACACTTTCCATCCGCATGGCGATTTCTGCCACGAGCATTGCCGCAAAAACACCATGCTTTGTGCCGGCCTTCTCCGCCCATAACCGCAGCGCGACCAAGGATACTAGTTTGTTACATTCACTTCTTTATAACACAACTGCCGAGCCGATATTTGATTACAAGCATTTTCTATCGGTCACGCTTGCCGAACGTTTAGAACACGATACTCTGGCGCTAGCGTCGCGGGGGTGATAGGATCGGGAGGTTTTCGAAACTTACACGGGAATTCTCGAACGAACGATGGAGATGAATACTCCATCTGACGATAGAAGGTCTATGATTTACAACTTGCAAGGAAAGATTTATTCTGAAGGCATGTGTTCACCGTGATAATGTTTCAGTCGTGACAGAGACGATCTATTAGATTGTGCCAAAAGTTTCTTTCGTTTTATTAGTAAGTAATACATTCACAATATTTTATATTTTATGTTATATTACTGAATGTAGTGTACAAGATTCATGTTGTTCCATTACGGTTGTAACACTAGCATCTAAGAAATTAGGTTGTCTGTTTATATAAACACTGCCACATAAAATAACTGAGTGGAAGTCACGAAAGGAACTTTTGGGACAACCTAATAGGTGTACAAAAATGTTATCCTTCTCTGTCTATTCCATAAAATTTCCATAGTTTATTTATTATATACAACCACAATTCACAACACGAATTTTCCCTTCCTCCTGCACTCTTATTCTGAGCATCAAGATCGAACATCCCCTCTCGAAAATCTAGCGATCGAATCAAACAAATCTAAAAAGCAATTAAAGCCAATAGTTGTTAGTGTTTGCACGTGTCTTCCATCATCGCCCCAGGACGCGCTATTATAGGAATTAAAAGTTGCAGGTACTTGGCAGCAAATCTCTTCGTCAAACATACAATTACCGATGCGCATTAATCACATCGCGCGATTCCTCGTGCTCTTTAATATGCCGTTCATGCCCGTAATTTCTGCTCTAGAATGCCCAACGAGCTTCACGTACAACAGCGCTAATCCCATCTGCCGCATCCGATCTAACCGTTACCCGCGCGCGGATGAAAAACGAGCAGGAAAAACCCGAACCAGCCCGCCGCTGGCATCGCCTTAATCAGATATTAATTAGGCAAAACGACGTCTCGGGGATGGGGCTGTTAAACGGCCCGAGTATTACATTGCAGCGTCCCTTATTAACATTACACGCCTGCGCCGACTTAACGTATCTATCCGTCCTAGGCGACTCTGGAACAAAGATGGACGACATTCTTATGTAGATAAGGAGAGCTGGTTTAAAAAATTTCCATACGAGTTCTCTAAGTCTCTCGTCCTTCGTACAAATTTTTCACTTTAATTACAGAAATATCTTAATTATACACAGGGGCTGTCATTGCAAATTTCTTGAATGTTGGATGGTTACTCGGAGTTAAACAAATTTTTCTTAGGTAGACAGAAACTTTATTTAAAGAAATAGACCTATAAGGTTATACAGAGTTAGATAATCGAGAATGTACCTAACGTTGGTGGCATCGATTTCCACGATACGATATTAAACGAGATTCTCGTCCGTTCTCGTCGTCGTCGACTTTGTAAATCAGCGTTGTGCCGCGTGCATCGCGAACGAACGCGACTTCGATCTCGCGCGCGAGAACTCGTTTATCCGCGGGATGCCCATTCACCTCGGAGGCGCGGGTCTTCCTTTATTTGTTTGCCAATTTAATTGCAAAAAAATCAACGAGCCCTAACTCCCCTGTTCTTCTTCATCCTTCTCGCCGCTGCTCCCTTACTGCCCCCGAGTCCCCCAGTTTCAAGTTTACGATGACATAGAACGACGTTGCTGCAACCCTGGCAGCCATTGGCGTTCTTTGCGCGATACACTCTGCGCCCTGCGCGTCATTGTTTGCCAATTTAACTGATTTGTTTGTTCCTCGATTCTATTCAAGCGTTGGCGCCTCTTGGAACGCGATAGGGAAGATGGATATAGCGTGTAATAGGTTGAACATATAAATGTAGTATGTAGTAGGTTAGAACAGTTGGGAGTCTAATTAATAATTAGCACTGGGAACGTTCTTGAAATTAATGTCTGGCCTTGAGAGATACATTGAGTAGTTTAAAGTTTGGAAATTTAAGATTTGGAGTGACTCAAGAGATTTATGTATTCAGTGAAAAATAGCACCTGTATGCAACAGTAGCTAAGGAAAATTAAGCCTGCGCGATGTAAATATGTATACAACCAATCTACATTTCAATTTTCATAATTTCCATAATTTTCTAAAATCAAACACGTACTAATTAACTCGAGGATCCAGAATTTGTATGGTCATTTTCCGTTGTACTCTGAATAATTTTTGAATATTGAAGACCAGCGTGAAATGCTTGGGGAGAAACTAAATTCAAGAGTCAGTTTCCAGAGTGAAACTCGGTGGAAATTTTGTATAACCAAGCGTACAGAGACGTATAACGTTCGTTCAACACTCAACATCCCCTCAACTTTCAACCCTCTTCACGGTTTGCCGTTGTTCACCACGAAATGAAAATACAGAAAAGTAGACGCCTATGTACGTAGTTACACCCGGTTTGATCCCCCGCTCTGCATTCCGTTCGCGCGCGCTCAACTCGCGGTATTAGCATATAAATTATGTTATCGTGATTTATGTTACCAAGCCGCGTGCCCACGCAAGCATTGATGGAGGGGGGGGGGGGGCTACTGATTAAAATTCGAAACTGCATGATCCGGTGGTCTATCAGACGACAATGTTCCGTGAAATGGATCAATTTCCGTTCGATTTTCCCTTTTTCGCGGGAAAACTGGCTCTCCTCGGTCGAACAGGCACAGCGAACCCCCTCGCTTCCACGCCACTTCGCTCTCGATAATTCTGTTCGGTTCGCGTTCCTAACCGGTATCGACCGATGCTGGTCATCGACCGAGCCCACATAATTTTAGTATCCGAACCGCTCATTTTGCCAGCGGGAGTTTCTAAAATAGTCGTCCGAGGCACTTATCGTCGTCAATGTGGCTCTGTGTTGATAACTGGACGAAGAACCTTTTTCCTTGCTTCGGTTCAGTTTCCTTTACAGAAAAAGAACTGAAACTTAAATGAAAGTAGAAATGTCTTATCTCCTAAACGGTATGACACCTGTCTTATTGGCGATACTTTATATATTTTTGCATTTATGCACGTTCTCATAGATTTCTTACATTTCCACTTACCACAAATGCGAAATATATAAAATTGGATGAACCTAGGTAACATTTATATACCTAGGTACCTTGAATATTTTCATTTTTGGACCACCAGTTATTCAAAATAACAAGGGATGCTCGTTTCGAACCAAATTTACACATTACAACCAATCTATGCTCGAATTCTTGTTATCAACCGCGCCAGGACGTTCTAAATCGCGCCGGGAGCCCAAAAAGAGGAAGAGCCGCCTTTTAAACGGCGCGGCGAGCTTGAAAAGGTTAAGAGACATTGCTCTAAAAGGATAAGCACGCTCGCGAGAGCACGGCCAACGTATTGCATAATAATTAGTGGGCAGCCAACGACCGTATACCCCTGCAGAGTGAATTGCCGCAAGTTCATTGCCGGCAAGGATATAGCAATATGAACGTAACGTGCTCCAAGAACAGCGAGCCGATTAGCAACGCTATTGCGATCGCTATGCCTCTCTCCGTCGCTCCATCGGCTGGCGGCCTCGTTGGTTCGAGCGACCCGTGGAGTTTCTATGTCTCTCATTTCTTTTGCTCCTGCTCCTTTCGGTCGGTGTTATCGTAAGTAATGGCTGCCCCGCGAAGAACGACGATCGACTTTACGTACTGTTTACACGCTCCCCGACCGCTCTCTTTATGCGCCGTTCCCAGACACGTTTTTGCGCCGCGGGGCGAATTTATGCGACCGGCGATTCTTTTGTGGCGAACTCCTTAACCCTTTCTCGTTGCGCGGGCTCTCGAACGTGGCGCGAGAAGACAACGAGGAACCCTGTTTTATAGGCGAATCTGTCGTTCGGGGTCTACTAGATCTTTGCATTTGGCGAGATTACGGTTTAGGTTCATTGTGGTTTGAGGTGGCTGCAAGGGTAGAGGTAGAAGGATCACCATGTTAGTTGTGATTATTTGGGAATTAATTGCGGTGGAACTACATATGTACTCGAGTAGATTCGGGGTTGTATTTATTCTTATCGTGGATACAAAAAAGTCATACAGGAAAAAGATAGAAGAACGATGAAAATAGTTTTGTGTTTCCTTAAAGTCGATTTTGTTATTCAAAACGGTGTTCTTACCTTAAGTGGTGTTTTCTCGCGCAAGATGAATTTAAGATGGCAATAATTTAACGTTCTTTTCACGTTGAACCTATACATGAACAGCTATTTGCAGGAAATTCCAGATTCTATTAAAATTCTTAGTTTAAATCACCGAGCTACCAGTGACTAGTGTTAACCCTAGAATTTCGAGTGCTTTATTTTTGTCCCGTTGACAGCCTTCAAAGGCGTGAACATGCTTCTGATAGAAACGTCCGTCCTATTGGTAGTTAGCGCCTGCAAGAAGATGGACGTGCTAGGGAGATCGACAGATGTGCGCTGCGGTGGGTCTAACTGTGCACATGTAGCGTGTTTTGCATGGAAGTTTTGCTCTCCCTTCTAGGAACTAACCTGTGGGTTTCTTGGACGACCCACTAATAGTAAGACAAAGACTGAATTTCTAACGAATTCTTCTTATTTAATTACTTGACGTACATTTCGTTTATCACGCCGATGATCAACGCTGATAGGACTTCCTTCTGATCCGCTGCGTTACGAAATGCGTGAAAGAGTCGAGCCTGCATTTCACCTTTCATTAAGGCGTTACTTAACGCGATGATTTAACAGATTTATCCGTGTCAAGGCGTCCTCGAGCATGGATCTCGAGACTCTCTGTCCATGATATAACGAGTGCTGGATATAAAGAGCAACAAATAAAAATTAATAAAGTTATATACATTTGAATGAAAAAGCCTAAAGCGTATTGAAAATATTCAGAGGTCCTCGACGAGGAACGGTTCCCTCTCGACACACATGTAATGGCTTTCGTTGGAAATTGTGTGCCATTCGCGAAAGAGTCACGGGCTCGTGAACACAAGTGCCATTACGGTCGATACACGGTGGAATTATTCGCGACGCCTCTGGGAGGAGCGGCGTCGAGCGTTTTCAATCGGGGGCTCGAGGTGAAAAATGTCCTGTCAGGTGCAGCGAGCCAGAGCACGCCGAGAGGGTCCTTCAGCTCCGTGCTCAATGCGCGAGCGGAGAACGAGAAAATAGAAGAAAACGCTTTTCGCGTGGCTCTGCACCAAATTGGTCGTAAGATAATCGATGATACCGGATGCGATAAAACGTCCGCCTGAAATTAAACGCTTTTACAAGAGGAGCTGGCGTTTCAAAGGAGGCGCTAACGATGTCAAAGTACCGCAAGTGGATTATAAAATAAATAAACGAGAGTTTGCAAGAATCGTGATTTGCTACTTCTTGTTAGCAACATTTTAGAATACTTAAAAAGTATGGTATTCAGTTTGTTAACATTCCAATAGTTTTATTCGTTCGGTTTACGTAGATTCTACTTTCTAAGAGATCCGATTTGCTAAATAGTACCAGTGGATTTTCGAAATTAATTACTCTTTCGCTCCAAGAAAATCTATTTAGACAACTTTGCAAAGAGACTCGTCGCAATTATCGGTAGCATATGCGAGGTCCTTGTTCTTTTCTTGTGACCCGTTGCGTAAGGGAGAGATCAACTTTCTATACCATTACGCAAACATTTCGCACAACTTTGTGCACCTACACCGAAAACGATTAATTCCCGATTCTAGCGAAACCCCCTCGTCGGGACGTCTGGAAATTGTATGATTTACCGGTGGCACGTGACGCCTCTTATCTCGAGTAGAGACGGACATCATGAAAGGGACAAAAGCATAATGCACTGTTCCGTCTGCGCAAAGGTCGCAATGAATCACGACGGTGGCTCGTATCGGCCAATCGATTCGGACACTTCTCTCTAATTTCACGGTTTACCGTGGAGGGAATATTCCGAGGCGGAAAGAGAGCCACGCCAAGCGATGCTGGAGGAGAAAGAGGGGTTGGGGGCAATAGTCGGTGAAAATCCTGCGGGGCCATTCGTTTATGAGCGCTGTCTGGCCTATTCGGTCCCCATCGCGGCTTTCGCCTATATATACGGGTCGTAACTACCTAGGGGTCGTGGAAAACTACGAGGGTGGCACAGTTTCAGAGTTACGAGAAGGGCGAGAGGCGCCTGGCAGCCCCCGAGGCAGTAAACACTTAGCGGCTCAGCCGTATTTTAGAGGATGAATCGCAAGATTCTATCTTGTCTACGACCGTCATCCCGATAATGGAAGATGTATCACTGGTACGTTCCAACCGACAATTTGTGGAAGTTATGCCTGCGACCGTATGTTACGCAACGAGAGGAAAACGGATAGGGTGAACGTGGGTGAAAAAACGATACACTATTTTCCAAATAACGAGATAAGCACAGGAAACGATTTGGTTAGTGGTTATCTGGTGTAGAAGTGGTACCAGTCGAGATAGCGTGACGTTCCTGATGTCTTAATCAGCTGGAACATAGGTCTCCTATGCGATGGCAGTATGTTTTCCTAATAACGAGGGAAGCATAGGAAATGATACATTAGATCTGGATTTATCTAACACAGCAGTGGTAGCAACTCTGTTGCTGGTATTTTAATAAACTAGGAACACGAGTCGCACGTGCGATATATTTACTTAATTGACTCGTAGTAAATTTTCCATGCGGTATGCAAATTGTTTTGGTATAGTCGATCTTCAGGTGTTTGGAATGATCTATAATTACACAAGAATGAAAATATTTGTTGCATAATGTATCTGCATATTGACTCGCAATTTGAAATATCTTAACTACCAATTAAATCATTTAATGCTATACGGGACAGGAATAATTTATAGCCCGACAGATAAAGCTGTATTATTATTCGAAAAATATTGAAACTATACGGGACATGCTAGTTATTGAAACTTGCGTAACTAGAGATTTGTAATAGTACACGAGTGACTATAAATTGAAAATTATATTCTCCGTTTATTATTCACCGATGGAACTTGTTTGTTTCAGAGCTTCTTGGAGGCGAACTCCAAGTGCTGGTGGAACGCAGCCCTGGTGGACGCGACTCGACAACTCAGGTACAAGGGTCACGTGTCACCTGGCGTGCTGATGGTCGGCGGACCACCCTGTGCCCTCGAGGTCTTGAGGGCAGCTTGGGCTCGAAACGTCCTACGACCCCCAGCCGATCATGCGATCACCTGTCTCGGTAAGTGTTGTAACTTTTCCATTACAGCAAACACCTTTATAGAGGAATAACTTGAAAGTTGCCTTTAAACCATTCACTGCCAACTACGAGATGTCTCAAATCTCGTAGTTCAAATTCATTGCAATTACTCAGGAAATGAATCTATAGACTTTTGAGTCACGAATTATTGCAAAACAAGATTGCAAATCTTTCTAAACCAACAAATTTAATATTACTTTTTATTATCAAAATCATAACCTAGATTACACATCTGAATTAAATCTTGGCATCTAAGGCAAAACGCTTTAAATTTCCCTGGCAGTGAATGGGGGTTAACCCATCCATCTACCCAAAATAATTTCCCACTACAATTGACTCAATCTGAAGTCTTTGATCACAGAAAAGCTCCTCATAGCAGAAGACTAATAGGATAACACGAGTAATACTTAAAAAATTGCTCTCAGTTATCTCCTCGAAATTATTCCCCACAACGGTTGACTCGATCCAAAGTCTATATAATTCAAATAACGATGAGAGTGCATCAGCAGCAGCTTTGGTGTCTCACGAGGACTGATGTCCGCGCAGATACGCAGACGTAAACGGGTCCCGCAATAAACGGAATTGTTATGCCAAGTAGTATCTCTCGGATCGTTAGGGGGGAAGCCGATGATAATGCAAATTGGACATGGCGTTAATCTCGCGCGGACGAATGCTGGCGTCGGTACGTTTAAATCGAGAAGCCTGAGCGTATCGCCTGCTTTATCTTTACGCAACCACGGTTCCCGCTTTATCAGCGTTGCTTTACCGCGTTCCTTCTAGAAGCTATTCGAGTTCCAGCGGCGTTACTCCCCCTTTTCCATGCACTTACGTGCTTCTGCGCGCTGCTAAGTATTGTTAGCTGTCGACGATTGCTCCTCTTGCCGCGAGACGCGAATAAAACCAGCTCCCTGCCACATAATAGGAACGCGAGCGATACATCGATCCGACGGTGTCGCGAGTTTTTACCAAAAGCATTCGTCACCATTTCCTATAGGGGCTGATTTTCGTTTCCTTTTTCGCATTCTTCGCCACCTTTGCCATTTTTGCGTGTCTATGTACACCTACGCACCACTCGCATGCCAAGCGTTATGCTAATGCCCGTGAGTTCCAGTGCGCATTGGCGTAACGCTGTGATTAATAACGACGTCATTACACCGTTTTCGAGTCGATGTCGTTGACAGGAAAATGATATGGATATATGCAATTTTAAAATTACTATTATTAATATTTCGATATTATATTTAATCATAAATTTGATAAACGTAGTTGACAAATGTTTTTCCAACACATAAATTTAAAGTTTCTGCTTGCATCCCGAGAAAAATTCCTAAACTCCTAACATTATGCAAAATCACCTGTCCCTTTCGAACCGATCATGAGTCCCTGGATGGTTCTCCACCTACGTCCAGCGTAATCCCGCGGTTAGTGCGTCGCAGTCGCATAAAAACATCGGTCGCGAAACGGCTGTAAAACGGTCACGATTTTATGGCGTGGCTCGCGCGGACAGTTATCAAAACACCTATAAAATACGGCTTTGAGGTTTCCATGTGCTATGAAACGCGAACCTATCCGTAACGGTAACGCTTCACTCGCAGAGTCATCGAATTCCGCGATTTATCCCTCGCGCCGGCTAAGATTTCCGCTCCATCAGCAGGACTCTGTCGCGTCGCTGATAACGCGCAGCGGGTCGCTGTCGGAAGCACTCGAGCGGTGATTTACTTTGCCATTCGTTTGTTATTACTTTGTTATTACTGCTTCTTTCTTCGAAAGATATACTCACTGACGTTGTTGTTAGTCATCATCAGGAACTTCTATACGAATATTATTTTTACTTGACCGTTCAGACTGCCGTAGAGGCATTTTCACCTAACGAGCGACGTTTTTCCTAGTTACCAAGCTAGGAACGGACCTATAACTTCCAACTAATCGCGGATTAGCCACCCTTGCTCGGTGAACAACCTGCCCACCTGTACGATCCTGAATGCTCGCGCCTATGCGTTCCAACGATCCCGTGCGCTGTTCGCCAGCAGAAAACTAGCAACGATAGCCTCGTACGTTCTGGGTCGCTTATCCTCTAGGATTATAGAGCATCCACGGTATCCGTGGACCGCTTTCCTTATACGCTCGTTTTTCCTCCTCGTCCACCGTCCCCTTCTAGCGCCTCTTTTTCCCTCCTTGGTTTCTGTTCGCTCTCCTTCCTCATTTCCCTTGCTTTTCGCTCCTCCTCCCCCCCCCCCCCCCCTTCGCGGCTGAAACGCTTGTACTCACCTACACGCGGGACTATCTCGCGTATCGGGCTTATGCTAATGTATATGCATTCCAACATGCCCGGACACGAACATATAATTAATGATACCTTGTTCTCGCGGGGAACTTCTTTTCATAGACGGCTTTAGAAAATTATTCGTACATTGTTCGCGACCTCGTTCGTTACCGCGTCGAATATTACCAATGATCGGGTGGCTGAGGGTTAGAGAGGGGCCTAATAAGAATGTCATTCCGTGTGGTTGGCCAACGTGAGCCTGAAATTGATCGCGTGTCGCGCTCCGAGTTACTCGAGCATGCGATAAGGGTTCGGCGGCCATCGATCCACCGGCTGATCTACCGTATAAATTTCTTCTGCACAGGTTGGTTGCCCTGGTGTTACGTTAAAAAGGTTCTCGATTTAAATCTTAAGATACGGTAAGCTTATAACAAGATCTAGGTGTCCTTATAGCAAACCGTTTAGTCCACTGATCAAACAAAGCTAACTGTACTTCTGTGTGCGGCTCGAGACAAATTGCCAAACCTCGAACAACCTACTTTCCATTTTTTATTCAGAAGCTCGTTCCCAAATCTGAACTCAAACGTGACCCTTTGAGTTCTTGGTAGATTCTAATGCCCATCGGAAAACTAACAGAGAAAGATGAGAATGATTGAACAACTTTGTCGTGAAGAGCCACCGATGAAAATGTAAATGAGGCGTGGCGTTACCATCCCGTCTCCGAGGGGATCCGTGTGCCAACCAGCAGCAGGAGTGTTTAAATCGCGGAGTTACCTTATCTCGCGCACCTTATCTTTACGCGGCTACGGTTCTCGCTTTATCGGTACCAGTTTAAGCGACGAAGACGTCCTCGTGGTTGCACGCGCTTACGATCAGCGCGTAAGTATCAGGAAATAGTTTCCTGGTGCTCCGGTTCGACTGTTAAACGACCCCGCCATGCTGTATTTTCTATGCCCTTGGCGAGCCACGGTGGCGGATGCAGACTCGTCCATGGTACAGAACTCGCGCAGTTTCTTCTAGCATACAATTTTTTTTCTAGATTATTAAACTTCCTCCAACTCGTAAAATTTACACTCGATTCGCTCCATGGTCTAGGAGCAGAGATATTTCATTTCAGAGGATCTTTCAAACAAAGAACTGTGGAACGAAGAATCGCGTAAGAGACACCATGTCCCTAATTCAGCGTTCTTATGTTACAAGCGTGTACGACATCCCGCTAAATAGCATGGCGCGCTATTCTTTTCTTCTTTACCTCCGTGACATTCCTCCTTTCTCTCGCCTCGTCCCCTCCCCTTTGTCGGCGTTCTTTTTACTCTCTTTCCAGTTTTTTTACACTCTGCTCGCTCGTATCTATACACGCCTACGCGTGACTATCTCGCATACCAGGTTTATGCTAATGCACGCGGCCTATCCACGCTCACTGGCGTAGGAGCCTCGCTTAATATTATCCAAGCGTCGCGCGACCTTATTTTTACGAGACAGTTTTACGAAATTACGACCCCACCGACTGCGTTCCCTCCCCCTCTCCTCCCTCAACTGGTGATTTTTCGTTTTTTTTTCGTTGTGTTACCGGCCCGTGGAAAAAATAAACGGGGTATCCGTTTGGACGACCGCCAGCCGCGCAACCCGACAAATCTTCCCAACGATCAAACGCTTATCCGGAGGGTCGCGATCGCCTGTGTGGGAAACGCAAAGCTGAACGCCTCCTTGGAATGGGAGTAATAGCTTAGGACAGAGGTTAGGAAGAATGGGGAAAATCAAGGCGATGCTCGTGAGCCGGAAAATCAGGGTAAATAAAAGGTTGCTGCGTTTGTTAGACGACTCGAGTATTTTATACGAGGCGTTCGATGTTGGATTACTTTTGTTCTCAATGTGTGAGGGGTTTACGTCATCGTTTTACTGTTTTTTGAATCGTTTAGGAAAGGTGGTCGAGTTTCATTTTGGTATATTTACTCGAAAGAAAAAAAATATTTGTGAATATGTTATAAAGTCTTTTTACATACTAAGACAAGATATTCCAGACCTCAGAATTCTTTGATATTTCATGAATAGTTCAAAGGCAAACGAAGCCGTAGGCTATCCAAGAAATAAACTCTATCCGAATAGGATGGTATCGATATCGGTTTTGCTGTATGGATACGTAGATGCCATGATATAGCAGGATAATGATATTCTAAATGGTCTCTGTCGATAAGACTTGTCGATAATGGAGCTCTGCTGGTAACACGGGACAGGACACTGTCATTAAGACTCGGTAATGCAGACCACTATGCTGGTAATGTAGCACACTCTGTTGATAAATCCCTCTCACCAACCAGAGTTCTACATTCTAGCGAACTGCTTCGCATTCTTTCCGCGTTCGCGTCGAAATGGAAGCGTGTATTATGTTAATCCATACCGATACATTCTTGATTTCTTCGGCTGTTGCGATCCGGCATGCGCTTCGTTATATACAGACATAACGCGCAAAGCAAAGCGAGTTTCACGCCGGCAAACATAATTGGTCTGTCGTCTACCTCGTGGACAGCCAGCTTATCCGATCTCTCTATTTCCCTTCTTCCAGCGTTTCCTCCGTCACGAGCATACAGCGCGAGGATCCGTGAACGTGGTGGTAGTCGCATGCCAACCCCGATAGTTATCGACTCCGCGCAGCTTCCTCGGAGATACGCATTAAGGACACGCATTACGCGCCAATACCAACCACGCTCTTCCTCTCGCGATAATAAAACGAGATTCGCGATCTGCATGTCGGGGAGTCCACCGACGGTTGCTTGCTCGTTATAGAAATTGTGCTTCATAGAATTGCGCGCCACTTGTCGTTCCGCGTGGCACGATTCATCTCCGTGAGGTATCTCCACGCGATTCGATATTAAGCTAGGCATGATTCATCGAATTAGCGATCCTAAGCTACGCAGATGTGGCGATTCTTGCGTGGAAAGTTTAGACTCGAGCCTGATGGTTTGGAAGAAGCTGTTCGGTTGTACTTAGTCAATAAAGTACGTTACTTTGTCGATAGCGTGGTGCGTTCTGTTGCTAAGTCTCGGTAATGTAGAGCCCTACTTAGTGAGAAGATGTATCAACAGAGTGTGCTACATTACCTGCATGGTAGTCTGCATTACCGAATCTTAATGACAGTGTCTTGTTTCTTGTTACCAGCAGAGTAGATTATCGACAAGTCTTATCAACAGAGACCGTTTAGAATAACATCATCCTGCTATATATGTATACATGTTCATACAGAAACACGTAACCAAAGTGACGAATTTTTGTATCTGAAACCACCTATTAAAGTCAGTATGGGATTAACGCACGGTGACAGGCAGACGTATTCATGATTTTCACTGTACGATATATCGAGCGTCGAGGTGGCCAACTGATAATCTGACTTCGAAGCGACATATTAAGGAACAGGCTGCGAAAGGTCGCCGCCAACAGCTATTATTCACTGATAAGTCGTGGAAAGATTGCCAGATTGATTTATATACTCGTCACGGCTTTGAACTGCCCCACCTGTAATTAGGATATCGATGGCAATGGCAATGGATCTAGTCCACGCTCCACTTCCACTTCCACGATCTACGCGGCTTGTTTATCGATTTTTACGTAACTCGGTGCATCTTCGATTCCTCTTGCGCTCTTGTGGATCTATTTAATTCCCAGTGTCCCATTACCGACATCGAGCACCTTGTAACTTCGCTTCGGAGTATCCGATCCGCAGTATCAACGTTACCGAGTCACGTATCGATGAGCAGGTCTCTTGAGCTTCGTCCTTTGGTAGCAGTTGTTGTAATACTTTAAGTGGCAACCTTTGAGATTTATTTATGTGCAAAGTGTGTTTTACTTGGTCGTCGAAGGAAAGATTAGAGTAGTCTCCTAAAGTAGATGGCTATCATTTGCCTAGGTATAGCTAACGTTTCTTCAGCAGGGTTTACAGTTTGCGTTGGGAAAAGTTTTTAAACATATATTATAATTAATACTGATATTTACGTAAGCGAATTTGTTTCATTCTTTATTTATTTAAATTACTTTATTTTTTTGTTAAAGTCAAATAAAATTGAAATATAATTTAGAGTGCAAAGGGTTAAAAACAGAAAAATAACTCAACCTTGTCTAGCTGGTCGAGTTCCTTCTCACAGTAGAATTCAAAGCAACTCTTCTGCATACAAATCTCGAAAAACTTCTTAACAGCAACTAAATAATTCTCCCCCCGTACTAATAATTCCACGATTTACGATCCCCCTAGCAGCAAACGAATGACGAATGCTCCCTTCAAGAAAACAGCCTACGACTAATCCGACCGAATTGATCAGGAATTAACCGATTACCGTGCGTGTCTCTCGCTTCTTTTTCTCGCTCGGTCGTTCGCGATCAAGGTTGTTATTTCCGTTATCGGCGCGATCCATCATCGCGTTTATCATGGCAAAAACCACGCGACGTTTAATGGACGGTTGCAACACGGTTGTTCGTTCCAGGCGCGGTGTAGACCGACGCCGTGCACCGAGACACGGCGACAAACGCACTTGTACTTTCACGCCCCTGCGATCTGGCCGGTTGCTTCCGGAAACAAGCGGGGAAAACGGTCTAATTCGCCATAAATTTATCCGCCTGAGGTATGCGCCGTCGCATTAGCATACGACGCACGGGCGTCGGAACACCTGGAAAGAGGTCTCCGTTATCGCGCAACAATGAGCGCCGGTGCACGACTTGGAAAGTGGTTTATGAGCCACCGACGATATCCTCGCCGATATTGCTCTCGCGGGATCGCAGGAGGCGATTCGTTTCGCTTCACCACTCGCCAGAATTGGCGCATTCCTGCGAGATATATCGATAGCCACCGCCGCACGCTTCGCGAAACGCCGCATGCATTATGCTGATAGATACTTGTTTCGAGGTCCCGGGCACGTGGATCGTTCGAATGGGAATTCCAGATGCTAATGCCGGACAAGTTAATATCTCAGATAAGGGAAGGGGGGGGGGAAGGGGGGCTCGTTAGATCAGAGATAATTCATACGTCGGTGCCGGAAAGAACAACGACCGCCTCTGGTTGCGCCGGTACGCACGGTTAATTTTCGATTTGGATTAATGGCGGTCGCGTTGCGCATGTTGCAATTAGATCGTCGGGGAATAATTGCGGGGGGAAAAATTAGCTGTCGGAGAGGGCAGACCTCGCTATTGTGATAATTTGCTTGGGGTACCGCCAGCCGAGGCATCGTCCGGATTGCATAGGATCACAGGGAGAGGGAAATGTGGGTGGTCTGGTAGGAGAAGAGGCCTGTCCAGTGGGTGAAAGATGGGCTTTCGAAATATCGAGGGTAAATCCTGGCCTCGGTCTGCGTTACGTCAATTGATCTCTGAAAAAGCTAGCTAGAATGCTGGTAAAACGTTGGAGAGTTTCACCTGCAAGCATCAGTAGACGTGGCAATCAACGTATTAAATAGAGCTATACGTTGTTTCCCTAAACCCTCACAGTTCCAATAACGATTTCCTCCAACGCTTCCTTCCCCTCTCTCGTTCTTTCGTCAACTAACCCAATCCGATCAGCCCTCTGTTCCACCCTCTCCTCGACCATTCGTCTCGGTTAATCCGACTCGTCGATGCTCTTCGTAGTTGTTGACTGGCAGACGTATTGCCGCGAGGTGATTATAGTGATCGAGGGTGGAAGCGAAAGAAGTGTCGCCAGAAGGGAAAATTAAGACGAAGAAGCTGCGATCAGCGCAATATCGAGGAGGTACAGAGCGAGGCTGATCAAGACTTGAGATCCTCGTATCAAGGCCCTTGGGCCATCGCTCAATCGACAGAGCAATCATAAGGTCAGCCTCTCACGCTAGGGTCCATCGACTCACGATTTCGCTGTCTGCCTGATCGAAATAAGCTTCGACGTATGATTATCCATACGCGAGGAAAGAAGTTTTCAATCCTCTTGCAATATACCAGTCCCTGCTATTTACTTAAATACTTTCATTCGGAGGAAACGTCCCACGAGACTTTCTCTGCGAATCCTGCGTCATCCTGGCCTTTCAAGCCTGAACGCTGTCTGAATCTATTATCTAGAGTACCACTATCTGAGTTCTCCAGAAGGTTCGTAGAAATTTTTAAGAAAAATTCAAAGGCACATTTGAATTTTGTAATACATCTATTGAATTACGTGGTAGGCTTGATATTTTTAAACAAATGTTTCATTATAAATATGCGTACGAATAGACTCTATATTTGTTTGTATTTAGAATGAAATATTTATTTGAAAATATCAAACAGATTTCTTTAATAGACATAGAAGGTACGAATATTTGTGGGACTGACCCTATATTTCTTGAATTGTGTGAGTACCATTTTGTTCCATAACCTTCCCACCTTTTAAGGGATGTACACATATTATTTATTTTCAACCATTCTGATATATTCAGACCTGTACCACCTATCAAAAATCGGCACGGACATTCCAGACAAACCACTATCTACTTCGAAGACTAACCTCTTTTTGTTAACGAGGTGGCATTCGAGCTTCTACTTTTATTATCGAAGCTGAAACCCAATCGCCCTACGTCAACGAACGCAGTCCATTACAGTACATCTCTGCTTGCACGCGAGTTGCCCATCGGCAAAATTTACAACCGCCTCGAAAATGCATTCCAGTGTTCCGTCTGGCGGAACCGTGTATCGATTGCATCGCGAAAACGTCAAACGAACGAACGATATGAAAACGTTTCGCGTGCTCGTGTTTTGATGCATACACCTAACCGCGTCAGGTATACATCAGCCGGTTCTACCGGGCTTCGTACACGCTCACAATACTTGGCGGAGTTATGCAGATACGAAGCCGTGGATCACTCGCGATCAGCGTGTATCAAATCGTTTCTAGCTGCGTATTTATTTGTTCTGCCACTCTCGAGGGGCCCCGTGGGACGGTCATGTAAATTGCCATTAGTACGCCGAGCGCTGGTTACCCATAAGACTCGAACGTCGTGTACACACAGCCTGAAACAAGTCCCACGGTTCCCCTGTTTGATTCTTCCGCCGGCACCGGCGTACACGAATAAAATAACAGAGACCCGTGGTCGCAAGTAGCTATCTATTTGCCGCGGTGTAAATGTTTATGGGCCCGTCAGCCTGGTCCACGGGGTTTTCGAGTGACAACTTCCTGTCGAGTGGCAGCTGCTTTCTCACCATCCTGGCCCGAGTGACAATTGAACTGATGACGGTGGGATGGAAGCGCCGTGTTCCGTCTTACTGTCAGCCTCCTGGCGGATCATCTTCCCAACAACGGTCCACGCGATGATTGCTATAACGCTTGTCGCGCTGCGGGCGTTGTTCGGGACTCCAGGTTCCAGGCTTGCGTGCTTAGCCTCGATTCTGTCGCGTGCCATGATCGAGTAACTTTTGGCTCTATAGAGGAATTTCTACAAAAACTATCTGTCGTGTGTTTTACGAGTTGAGTTGGGATTGTAGGCTCGAGGATCTGACTGTTGTGCTTGAGCAGGCATGTGGCTGTGTGTCGCGTAAGAATGATTGAATAATTGTAGATTCTATAGAAGAATTGATGTAGCAATGACATTTCCTGCAATGCCATGGCTTAATGATGAATTCGATGTCATTGGTGTATACAGGTTCTACAATCACTCAAACTTGACGCGTGACGCCAAGTGCACGATCACACAAACTGTAAATCCAGCATATTAATCTTAATTCTTTCTCGATCATCAATGATGGAAACAAATATTCATTGGAAGCCTCTAACTCCACGATGGTCTACTGTCGGTGAAGTTTACGAATGGAGGATGTCCAACTTGGAATGGTTCCATTCGGCAGAGATATGAAACTTCGCAATGCAGTATTGTCTACGGGAGTAGGTCAGCTCTGAATCCCACCTTTTCCCATCCAGATTTATCCTACTCTAGAATCAAGAGTGTATCTGCTCATCTGTCCTCCTATTCATTCTACTCCAGTTCTCCAGTACTTTAGTTCTTCCCATGCAAAATTAATTCCAAATGTCTATAATTGAAACCATTCCAAAGTCACCTTGATACATATCATTCCGAGTTGCATCTATCGTTTGCCAGTGAAAAAACGTTAGCGTGGCACAGTTCCCGCGTAAATCTCGTATCGAGCAGCGGTATCGTTCACGTGGCCGTGCAAGATTAGCTTAGACGCGAGCGGAGCGGAGCACCGTTTAATAAGATCGTAATTAAACGATTATTTAAGACCGGTAGCGAACACCTTTCGCCGAGATAGTACGAAGTTACTGCCTTAAATCAACATCGCCATTACCGGGCACGGGACACGTTGAGCGGTGGTATGCGTAGATTTGTACACAGAGGCTGCATTGAGTAACGGATAATTGCATTGGCCAATAAATTAATCCCAGATCGCCTTAGAACACGCCCACGAGAGACGTATAGTATCGTCTAATCCTCTAATAGGTGCCTCGCGCCGCGGCGATTGATCGTTCGGGTCAAGGTGTCGCACGCTCGGCAGAAAAACACATTGCTGGGCCTGATCGGCATGTCGACGTGAGAAAACGCGAGCTTTAATTGTATCACCTAACTGGAACTAGCCGCGTTGTTTCAGTAACGAGATTCCAGCGACCAGTTGCGGCTAACGTCGCCTTCAGCGGCTGGCTCGCTTAGATTCAGTTTTAGCTTGGACGTTTTGTTTCGTTTGTAGTTCGATAACGTTATTTATAAGTTTATTGACAGACTTTGCACTACGTATGAGTAAACTCACGACTAGGGACTACATACGTGTGTACTTTGTTTTCTAAACATTTCTTATCGCGAGATAACTTACATCATGATCTCGACAGCACGTTTCGATACTCGAGCTAAAAATTGGAATGCCTCTGGATCGATTAACTTTTGATTCTCGTTCGCTGAGACTGCTTCGTTGTTTCTTTCTTTTCCAACTTGACAGGCCTGGTTACATTTATATTCATGAGCGCGAAGTAACTTCGTGTCGTTCTAGATGAAAAGTAACCAACCGCGACCAACAATGCAACTTATTTTCCACCTGTCAGGTGTAAAGCTCCCTGGTGAGAAAATATTAGAAATTCCACTCGGACACGGTTCTAGTTGCGACGTTAGGCGCGAACACAATGACACACCTAGAAACGAGTTGACAGCTAATCGACTCGATTCAGCGTCGTCGTGTAGTATGAAATTTACTCCGTCGCGCGGCATAAATTGCAATCAGCGACCTTCGAACGTCACGAAACTCGAGCTCCCGAGACGATTTAGGGTTGGCTTCCTTCTGATTGTTAATCCATCCACCACAGAGATGGGTAAAATTTCATTCTTGTAACAAGTGACGAACAAAACGAACGTTGCGATTTATTCGACTAAACTTGATTTAAACGGAGAAAGTTTGTTTCGTTAGTTCTTTCGAATAAAGCACTATTGATTCCGGTATCTTTGTACAGTCAAAGTATCGACGACTGTTAAAAAAAGCTCTTAAGCTTAAATTCTTTAAGCCCTTTAAGCTTAACCTTTCAAGCTTGAATTCTGTTTTATTCAACGGGTAACGAACAGAAGGTGTTGGAGTTTTTTTATTCATACAAGAATTTTGTCCATCTCTGGCGAGTGAACGTCGTAGAAGGGATTCCCGCGTTCTACCGCCCTAGAAATTAAGATTCGCAAGAATCTCGAGAATCCAAGCGATCGGAGGCGATCGGCTCGAGTAATGATCTCCGACGCGCAGAGAAAACGACTAGAAAATTACGGTGAAGACGATCCGCGGTTCGTAGAACGAGAAAAAGGAAGAGCACGGCATTCTGTCTGCGAAAGGGAAACTCTCGGTTATTCAGGAACATCGCGCGGGTCGACTTGACAGAGCTCTGTTTGAATAAGCGTTCGTGTAACTTCCAACTTCAGTGAATTACTGTCGCGTCCTGGTGAAAACTCTTTTACTGGGGAAGGATGATCTTTCCACGATCGAGGAGAGAAACTGGGAATTGTCTGCGCAAAGAAAAGCGAAGGTTGTTGGCTTGTTAAGAAAAAAAGAATCAAATTAATTTTGCTTCCACTTGTTTCTCTCTGACAACGATCTCCGGCGAAAAGTTTGAACGAAGAGTGATATCGCTTAAACGGTTTTATCCTAGAATCGTGACAACACGCGTTCAATTATATCACGCGACCGAGCTTTTCACCCGATTGTTTATCGGCGACTCGAAACAGATTTGTAATAAATGGGCCTTTTACTTTTACCGTGTTAGACACATAAATACCAGCTCGCTGGACAGAAATCTGGGCACGTCGCCGAGTGTGCTTAATAAGAAGAGAAGGATAAGGTCTCGTTTGTCGAGGAACATGATGCAAAGAGTGCTGGTTTATCTTATGCGAGTATAACAACGTCCGTTTACTTTCGAGACCACGTTGACTGTTATCGTTGCATCTTAACGAGAATCGGCAATCTTCACAGAGTGTCGTGCATAGACGGCCTTGCGGACGGGAATACGAGCCTACAGGGTGTCTGGGAATTTCCAGCATTCTCCTTAAATTTAGCAACACCGAAATCGCGAATAACAAGAGATCTCGAGGAAGAGATGAACAACTTTTCACTCGTTACTCGATACACACAACGTTCTTTCATTCAGATTATGATTTTAGTTTCAAAATGTTGATCAGAAAAGAGCAATTGAATATTTGTAATAAATCTCACTTTAAAGTTTCTAAGATGGAAAATGATTCAGGTAAAATTATAAATATACTCAGATTTTACCTTTGAGATTTGGATTTATTTATGCAGTCAATTTCGTCTACCTACTGCCAAGAATGAAGTTGAGAATTTTTCTTCTTCTTGGTATAATTAGGAAGCGGACATTCTTTGGTTTACCCGATCCAGAAACAGGTTATTCAAACACTCAACATTTCTGCCTATGCTGAGGGCCCTCCTCGGGAGACAGTAATTATATACATTCTCTAAAAGGATTTCTTATATGTAATATGTATGAGTAGAAATTATAGAGATAAATTAAAGTGTACATCTCGTGCACACACATCGGGACGCACAAGGGTAAATTATGTGGAATAATTCAAGAAACTATCATTTTTGCGAGTCGATCGGTGCTCGAGATGAATTATGGGTAGAAACCTGGTAATCTAGTATTACCAGGAGGTCCCAGCCTAAACGACCGAAAGCAATAACGAAATAATTCATTCCGCATCGTAAACGACACCCGGTATACCTGGACGAGCGTCTAGCAGCTAGACTCTAGCTTAACGAAAACGTTTGCGTATTTAAGCGAAAATACATTGGATGAAAATCACGAGAAGATCTATGCACCGATTCAGGTTTCCAGCGGATTCGTAATTGGAGAGAGTGAAAGTGCACTTTCAAAAGGTACGACCCGATATTCATACAAATTTTCCAAAACAGTACCCTCGTTAACGGTGCTCTGATTGTCGGCAATCATGTCCACGTATTGAGCGTGCAACGTCCAACAGAACAGGAACAAATGCCAGCCACGGGACCGAGCTTGTATGTGCTCCCAGGACGCGAAAACACCGCTTTCCTCCGTGGAATCGGACCAATTATTCCTGATGCAACGTAAAATCTCTGCTATGGGTAGACATTTGTTCGAATTGAACGGCAAAAAGGTTTCAGGCAACTCGACTAACCACGATCGATGATATTGCGACGCCAAGTGCTTCGTCGTAGAAGAGAATCGAAGTCGGGAATCGTCTACTCTTCTTAGTATACGTCGGAGGTGGGCTACATCTTCGTCTGGGTACAAATTTTTAACGAAGAATGGAAAAAAAAATTCATTGGTTGGCTTAGAGAAAAATAGAGTTTATTTTATCTTAAATATCTTTCGGCCTAAATATCGTCAACACTTCTCATCCGTGTACAGTGATTTTTATGTCGACATCGCTTTCACGACAAGAGCTCCTATGTCTCCTCGTCCAGCTACGGAGCGATATTTACGACCGCCCCGTTCCCGAAGGGTCAATAATGGAATCTCGGTGCGATACCCTCCACGACGAGGAAACACATTTCTCGAGGAACTGCGGAGAAGAAAGACGCGTAGCCGGAACGATCCAGTTCCCAGGGATACCAGGAACGCGCATGTATACGTTTCTGCACGACTTTGCGCCGCGGTGGATATTTGTTATTCATAAGCCTGTCAGTATAACTTCTGGCCGGGCTTCTCGTTTGCCGATACTGACCCGCACCACCCCGGGCGCTACGCATACTCCATTTAGATCGCGGAATCGCGATTCCTATCTTCGCCACTGTCGACAGATGGGTTTCTAAATTTGATACGTTGCCCATGAAACGTTAACTCGACGAACAACGCGGAGAAGCGTTGAAATTGTCGGGTTAAACGATGCATAAATCAGTTTCTTTTGGAGGGAACTTCATAGATCCCAGACGAGCGAAAGTAGGGTGAACTTGGAGAATTTTTTTTGAGGGGTGGAAAATTGCCTTTCACTTGAAAGTCATATATATTTTACATTTTATGCCTTCGTGTATTAGTTCTGTAGATTTCGTTTGGAGATTAGTGAAATTAAATGTCTTGTAATTATTTCGGTTAGGCGAAGCTTTAAGCTACGTCCGATAATTTTAATCTCTAGAAGACACTTCTATCACGAAGTATCTCTGATTTCGAAACGAGCAATTGGAAATATCAATTCATCTTACAATAAGATTAAATCTCTTTGACTTTTTGAAGTTTCTAATTGAAACTAGTTCTAATTTTATTTGAAATTGCATTCGCACCGCTGTCAAAAAAGTCTCTATCAAACGTTAAGTAAAAGAATGAAGGTAATCTGCGAAACGAGGCTAAAAAGAACAAATTACGTTTCCGTTAGACGTTGGAATGGCTACGATCGGGTTCTTTTTTCCCTCGTTGGCGAGTTACGAGCCGCTCGGATCCAGGTTACCAGTTTGGCGTAGATCCAATGGGAGAATCGTAGTAAACGCGTTTAATTTTCATCGACGCGGTCCTCCGCGTGCTATGGCGTTTCCGTGTGACTGGGCGGGATAATTGCGTCCCCCTTGAAACGCTTTTGTAGCTGCTCTGTAATTCAGATTGCAACGCGGTGCAACAAATAGGATCAAGTACCGCGATTCACCGTCTCGTGGAAATTCGATTAAACCGTTTCACCGGATGCGAATAATCAAATCGTTTCGCGTCTACTTGACGGTATAGTTTTCGCGAGGTGGTGACTGGAATACGATTTAACATGAACGCGTTAAACGTCCAACTGTGCATGATCGAGTTAGAAAGTTCGTTGGGGCGAATAAAGGAGAATTCGCAAATTATACTGGGGTGAAATTCAAGTACAGAGTCTTCTTTTTTCTTTAAATTAAAAATATCGAAGTTTGGATGCATCGAACAGTATGATTCGCTAATGTACGAGTTGATAATTTCAAAGGAATTCTTTTTAAATTCAAGAATTTTATTGCAACTAATTTATTATCGAAGTGGGCCTCGAGTTCCTTCAATTTCCCCCACGGTCGTGTTAATCTTGCTCGTAGGTGTACATTTTTGATCGATAACGTACCTGCACGAAGCCGTTGGAAACATTTAAATCTCTACTACCGATCGCATTTGTCGCAAACCGATATTCCGTTTCTTTAATGTATTTCATTGTTTCATAGGAAATCTCCCAGCTCGCATCAGACGCTTGTCATCGGCCCGTAGAACAATGTCCGATCGGGTACGAAGATTTTAATCGCGAATTCACAATTGCCTTTGACTCGTCCCCGCGTCGTCGATTCACGGCTACCCATAGATCACTCCGGGGATCTGCTTCGTGGATCTTCGCGATCTCGACTCGTCTCCATGAATTTTATTACTTTAAACGCCTGTACGTTATTGTCGATAAACTATCTGCATTTCACTCCGCGCGCGATACAGGATAATTTATGATTTTCTCCTCGCATTGTCCGTTACGGTGCTTTCATCGTTTAGGCTCCACGATCACGTCGAACCTTGATATATCGTAATTCTGCGAAATTATATAGCGAACAATGCGAGAGGTACTTTTAGGTAATTTCTGGAACAGTTCGGTTAGGGACAATTTGTCAACTAGAACAACGTTTCCAAGCTTTATTTTCTCATGGAAGCCCTCGATAAAAAAAATATTTGAAACTGATTTTTATAGGATTTGTTCGTTTCTGTATTTTATAAGGGCACGTAATCTGTTTCTACTTGCACATGTCTCTTTTCTTATAACACATTCACATTATTTTTCATTAATCCTTAACTCTTTACATTAAATTCCTTTACATTAAACGACAAAATTTGTTTGGCCATTTTTTAGTAACAATATTTTCTACCAAGGTGTTTCTCTTAATATCGCGTGGCACAGCTCGAGATACGCTTAGAACGATGCGTTTATCGAGAAGGCATAAAAAGTTATCATTTTTGCGTTTCACAGGAAACGTCGAATCGAAATCTGTGATTTCTCCTTGTTAGTACAGAAAAAAAGACTTTTGCCGCGATGTTTGGAAAAATGTCCTTTTATACGCAAGGAATGCTTTCTATTATCCTATCGCGAGAGAGTAGTCGAGAACGAATTCGAAAGTCTCGAACCAACGGAAGCTCGCTTTCCTCCGTGAACTTCAAATCAACGAAAAGTCGAACGTTACACTGCAAGGTCGCCACTTTGCTGGCGAACACCTGTTTGCATAGTTACGTCCTTGAATGTCTGAAGATCGGCGCAGAAGTGTTCTCAGCGGCACTCGTAGCCCCCAGAAGGCGCCTCGAAGTGGATTTCCATGTCTTGCTTTCACTCGTGTGATGTCCTTTAAATCGAGTGGCTTGTTTCAAAGTAAAAAAGATAAAGAGAAAAAAGAATTACGCGCCATGGCGAAAAGTTATCGCGCCTATTTTTAACCGTTGGCGTTACGCTGGAGCGCGAGCGCCGATTTATTTCAATTTCGTACTCGCGAAATCTCGCATTTTGCACAATTGCTAGTACTTTTCCACAAATCCAGTCTAATTTTAACGCCAGAAACTCGGATAACTTTCGCAAGAACCTGACGAGAGTCGTAAAACTGTCGAACGAGTCGCGTCAGGGGGCTGAAAATTAAATTAGCATAAAGCTCTCGAGCCCACATTCCCGACCGGTTTAAAGATACTGAAATTCGGAGAAGTCGAGCCGACTGGAATCGTTTTTCGTGGATGTCACGGAGTCTTCTGTAATGCATTTTGCTAACGTTCGTTATGAAGATAATATCGCCTTCTTTGGAAGTAGCCTTCTTTGATGATATTCTCAATTTATTTATTTATTATACAATCATTCCTTCAAAAAATTACTGTTTGAACACTGTGAATGCAAAATCGTTCTCATTATTGCAAGGTACGCACGATAGAAGCGACATGACCGACTTAAGTTTGCGAGCTGGCACGGAGAGCTCATCGCCCATGCGCGCGTTGAACTCTCCGGTTCAGGCCCTCGATGCATTAATCCTGAACGCAGTAAAGATTTTGTATCGGGTCCAAAGTGATCGGCGAATGCAAGCAGATGGTCGAAGGTGTTTCTTGGGTCTCCAAGGTGTCTCGTACTATTAATTTCAACGCTTTATTCTTGTTATTTCTATCAGTCTTTTACGGTAGAGTACCGCGGAAACAAGCTCGCAGTATTCGGGGCAGCGGCATCGTTAGAGTCGGCGGACAATTGCCCAGAAACGAAACGCCTTGGTGCTTGTAATTCTTTAGGTGTGACCACAACAAGGGACGTAATTACATCGGGCGTGTACTAACCTGTCCATAGAGGCGAGAGGCGTGGCAGATGGTTGGTTAAAACGGGTCGTTCAGCCTCGCGGCCCAGTAAGACCCATTAATGTCATATGTAGGCTAATGTCATGAAAGCATGACAGCAGTGCGAATGTAAGCGATGTGATTGATGACGCTCATCGTCGCCCACTCTATGATGTCCAATTTACTACGTGAGACCAATCCACGATGGAGGAATTGCTTGTTAAAGGTGTAATCCACCGTTTCGATCGCGCGTATAATGTAATCCTCCCGTCGAATGGTGAAAGTTCGCAAAAAATGGCCCAAATCGTTATGGTCGAACCTGCGAACAAGGTGAAAAGTGTTCCGCTATTGAAAATAGTTTCGGAAACGTTGTTCTAGCTCGATAACGGTGACATAGGCGTCCGATCGTCCGTGGTTGTCTCATTGTGCGACGTCGAACGCTAGACAGAAACTTGAACCTGCTCCGACAACGTCGATTTCACTTTCCTCCGATCGATGGATTGAATTGTATAATGAGAAAAATATGTATCCCCGGGTATTATTAGTTTCTAGTTAATGGCCTCTCCTGTCATGAGCAACAGCTCGCCTGGCAATTTCGACGCGGCTGCGCGATTTACGCGAGTACGAAAATCATAGACGTTTAAATATCATTAAACGCGCACGCGAAATGTTCTTCGCTGGCTACAACGTGACTCTAGTAAGCTGAACTTGTTGCATAAAGCTGTTGCAATATGTAGAGTCTCTATGCAGACTCTCAAAATCTTCATTGAAAGGAGTATTATGAAAGTTCTGACAAATCCAAAGAAACTTATTTCCTTAAATTATTAATTCTACACATTAGGTTCAAATATGTAGGTACCTGTTAAAATTCTGAATATGTATTTAGAATGAAATTTCTCCAACGATACAACGCAGATATATCGTCAGAGGATAGATGTCATTGATAAATATCCGTTTTTATTTGCGTCGAACACAGTAATTCATCCTGCAAAAGATAAATCCCGAGTCCAAGGTGAATTGGATTCTCTAATTGGATATTATGGGGGGAAGATTGTTGAGCTCGAGGTGAAATCACTGTATTGCGAAGAATGCGAATATCGAAAGAATAAAAGTGTTAAAGGAAAGTCCAGAGGCGAATTGATCGATGATCTTAGTATTTTCTATGGACTAAGAATTAGTATAATTGCAGACACGAGTTTCAAGTCTTCTTGCTTTATTCGGTTCGAACAAGACACACATTTGTGCAAAATAAATATGTTAATTTTTTTTAGAACGGCTAGTGCAAGATTTATCATGCCAATCGCTTACATTAGCTTCCGTGTAGACATCGCGTGCAACCATTTATTATCGCAACAAAATTAATCGTTTCTACTTGAAAAAATTCCTACAGCTAGCCAAGACACGCATAAATACCTGCGTCAAGTTTGATATCGATACGTTGAGTAGCTGTTTTTTAAAAAAATCACAAACATTATCCTATTTTTAGGATCTCCAGTTAACAAAGTAGAAACTTTATCGCGACAGCTTGGACTAGTGCCAACTCGGAACGACTTTTTCGATCGAAACGCATGTCTCCGCGATCGAATCACTCATGCTAGCGCCTTTAACGCGATCGTAACAAAGTTGAGACTGCGTTTTGGACACGAGGTAGAGATGTATGGTTAGCACGCCTTTACAGGGGGAACGCGAGGCTGGTTATTAATATCGCCCACAATTCTGTCGTTGCTTACGTTATCCTTGATGCATTAACGGCAATAACCGGAGCATAAATTTAGCAACTATCGGCGAACGTGTTTAGCGCGGTGCGCAGGAAACTCCGGCGCGATTGCAAATGAGAAATTCCGCCCGTCCGGCCGCCGAACACGGCCCGTATAACGTCTCTAGTCCGCGTTTGTACATAATTTAACCTTATATAATGCACCATAGCGTTTGACCTTTTCCGTCGTAATTTACGGAAATGCTGCGAGAAACATTTTCCTACCTAAAACCTCGTCGCCAGGTGATCTACGCCGCGAAAAAGAGATAATCATTCATCCCTGTCGTCTCGGGGAACTTTAATCGCTTGAAATTGATAAATAAATACACTGTAATCAATAATATCAAGATATTTTTATATCTGGGTTGAAAATATGTTTTTAAAAGATGCATTCTCGGATTGCGTCGTTGCGATACTTATTTTTGTTTGCGGAGCCGTGATTTCTTTGAAGTACTGAAATTTATGGAAAATCAATTGTGCATCACACTTGATCGCTTAAATTATGAAAAAGTTACAGGGATATTCTCTATCATAAGCTTGCTTTATTTTCACCCGTCCGGCACGATGCTCGTTAAGTGTATAATAGCGATTCCCACAGGTCGAAGCAAAGCAAACACGATTAAATAACGCGATAACGTTAATGATTTCAATTTACCTACATATTATTTATCCGATGGAAGCGTCATCGGTAATGTTCGGCGGAAATCGATCGCCGCGTTCCCATCCCGGCGCGATCGCATCGAGCTCGTTCCATAAATCAAGCAGGTACAATACTCGCAGCACGTCCGCAAACAAGAATCCAATAACTCAACTTGCCAATGGTGACAGTAATAATCCTTAAGAAGATTTTTAGATAATTTTGTTGGCGTTCAAGGTTGTAATAGACCCAGTATGAGAACACCTTATATCACGCTGAATATCGAGAAGACTATGAACTCTGCTTCTCGGGAACGAATCGACAAAGCAAGAAAGTTTTCGTTGATCGATTAACGGCAATAATTCTTTATTGCGCAACGAGTTGCCCGAGAAACAAGAGCGGGGAAAGTAATAAAGCGCTCGTAATGACCGCGAGCCGAGGATCGTGTCTGGCTGCGATCCATAATGCTTCAACGGTATGGAAAAAGCTGGCTAATTATCGTTGAAAATCGCGTTAACCGCCGGGACCAGATACGAATCCGTTTGAATTTATTGGTGGCTATCCCGGAGTGTACGAGGGCCGATCCCTTTATCCTCGGTGTGGCTCCCCGCCATTATCGAAAACGATCGATCGTGATCGGCTGACCGCCGGTGCGCACCAACAAAGAGGCCAGACCTGTTAACCACAGCCGCCTGTTTGCATGAATATCGCAGGGAAGTTGCTGATCTTTCCATGCGACGCCTCGAGCCCAACCAATTCGCGCAATCTTTCTATGTAGGTTATTGGGATCGGCGATGGAACCGATTTTCCTCTTGTTGCGTTATCGTGGCCTGGAAGAACGCCCAGAGAGTTCGTTATTATATATTATTATTGACATGCGGTGCTTCGAGTGTCTTTCTTTCGATCTTAACAGAGTTATTATCGTAATGCATCGAAGATGGAAGAATTACAAGAAGATGACGGCTTCGCTAAAATCATAGGAATTAACCGCACCGATTAAAGCATTCGAATGGTAGTCGATTAGAATTCGAGAACCAGGATCCTATTTTACAATGAAAGGAAAATTGCATATCGAGGCAAGCATCGTTGACAATTTATTGCGCGGTGAATAGTGGAACAAACTGCTTCATATTTCCCCGCTGCAGCTAGGAGTCCATGTTGGAGTACTCCCATTAAGCACACTCACGGAATGTGTGTACTTAATATTCACGAGCAAACGAAGAAGGTATCTAGTCGTTGCTAATAAACGTATTTGGCGAACGAGGAGACGTTTCCAGCAACGAACTGCATCAGATATACATACATAGGAACCGACGGCTACGCCCTTATCGGAAAGAGCTAATGGTACCGGTACAAGCGGTGCAACCTCAGACGGCGGAATCCAGGCTAGGAGTCGATTCTCATGGCCTCTCTCGTATCCTCGTTCCGGACGACGAAAAATCTTGCGAATCGGGTGGCTCGACTTAACTCACCTTCACCCTATATGTCCAATCTGACCATCGCAGTTCGATTTTGACACGAGTAACCAAAAATTAGTTCGATACCATCGATCCATTCTTGATTATAGCGATGATTAACTCTCTAATTCATTTTTAATTGCAAAATTTATTTTTCGCCAAGATTAGATCAAATCTTTGCAGTTATAAAGTTGCAGTTATAATTAAACAATTGCTTCGAAAGACCATCATGCGTCACTTCGGCCTCCAATCAGAATAGAATCCCGCGCGTCTATATATCGCATTGAACTTTACGAATTCTTCGTCGTATCTCCTCGCACGCTATTAAACGAACCTGTTCGACATTACGTTGCCATCGGTGCATGCAATCGATTACGTATGCGTTCCCTATTACACGTTCGAAGGGGCAGCAAGTTGTAACATAAATTTGTTAACGCGAGACACCTGGTCTGTATCATCGAATCCCAGAGACATTTTCATTCCCCGTAAGATGGGGTATGAATTGTGCAATCGGCGCGGGCACAACCCCATGTGGGAGTGCATAAAATGGCAGGTACGACAAGTAAGCGGTTCGGATCGTAAGAGATAGCTTAAAGTCAAAACGACCTACGCCGCGAGACACCGCCATAAATATTCGTCCGCTCGCGTAAAATACACCTAACGCTCTTGTTGCACGAGGATCCAGGAGCTTGTTTCGAGAGCCCAAAATCCAGATTGAAGTTTCCAAGAGTGCGTTGATAACAAAAATTAAGGAGGTGTTTTATTAATGAAAGGATTTTCTTAAACTTTCGAGTTGGAATTCATTCAATTATTAATACAAACTTTAATACAAGTTGCTAATTTTCATTCTGTAAACATGTATTTAAAAAGAGATCTATTCAGGAACGATCACAGAAATTATGTTTACGAATAGTAAATAACGGAGCGCTCTACTGGTTGAGCTTTAATTATATTTATTTCAATTATACCTATTTTAAAGAAGACTCGAGTATATGTTCGAATAAATAAATAAGATACTCGAAACAATTCCGCGCCAAATAACCAAAACAATCTAACTGCGTTAGCAAACTGCTGTAACACTCTTCTGTCTGTCTGTTCAGTCACTCATTGCTGTCTGGAGCGTAAACCATTTCACAGCGGTATAACCAAGAAACAATAACCGTTTGAAAAAGTAGAATAAAATTCGTATAAAATAGGGTAACAACAGCGCATTGTCGCCATTTTTTTTAATGATGTCCGCGCGTCACCGCGTGAAACCGACATCCTACGTCTCGTTTCGCCGCTCTGTTCACCTCCCCGAGGACTCGAGTGCGAGAAAGCGTGCATCCGCACGACAAAAACCACGATGCCAACTTAATAGAAGTTTCAACGAAACGCGAACTCGTTAGCTTCGCCGTGCCGACGTGGCAAGATCTTTCGAAACGTTCCTCCGATCGCTGCCGGCCGATTTATGCGAGCGATCCGCGTCGACGTCGGAAAAAGCATTCTGTGAAATCCTAATTTCTCCGTTTGGCATCGAGGGGGAGAGAGGAAACTTAACGATCCGTCCATCCTCGTCGACGAGGAGACACCAAAGCTCGAACCAGCGGATCTTTACGAGGCCTTAACCGACGATCATTAGGAACGCGAAGATCGTCCTCGTAGTGTGGCAGCCGCATTGTCGCGACCCGGATCCAATCGCTGAATTCTCCGGGAACATCACGACTCCCATCACTCCTCGTGACTGTCGTTACTCAAAGGTCGCCTACCTTAGAGACCGGGATGCAACCTATTTGCATCGAGCGACAATGTCGGTCAGTAGTTCCTCCGAATATTCCACGTGCACGTGCACGATGAGCTGAAAAGAACTGGAGCATCTTCTCGAGTCTTGGGTTCGGTACCCGATACATTAAGAATTCGATTTAGGATTTATGAAGTTTATGAGGGATGATCTAGAAATTTTTATTTTGGGGAGCTTGGGGCTTGTGCGAAGCCGAAACTTTCTTTTAATTTTATTCTAAGTAATTCTCCTTAGTTTCAGTAGGAATAAAAAATAAACACAGTCGAAACGTTTAAGTAAACTAAATTTAAATCACGCTTCTTTAAACGCTAATTTTTCTATTATAATACCAATCTGTAGATACACCTAACGATAATTCAATAATGTACCTGAATACGTACCCGCCATCTTGAACAGCAAAGTGCACCCAGGCATAGTCGAGGATACAATTCCGTAAAATTCCTTAGAGAGGGAGACTGTTATCCTCTCCCCCTCTTCTATTGTATCCTACGATCGCGAACACGGTGAAAGCTGACGAATTCACGGAAAGTCAAGATTTGCATGAAATTTACAACGACAGGGCCTTTTTGTTTCGCGGGTCTCTTCCGTCGGCGATTTTATTCCTCAAAGGTCGTGGGTACCTCGATATGTTTCACGTAGATAGGATCTTTCGTGACCGTCCACGCAGCGTGGCACGACGGGCACGGTGCGGGCACGAAGATACATAGACTCGCAATCAGACAATTCCACGAGAAGTGCCAATCATCTTTGCAAACCGGCGCGCTGAACGACCCATTGTTCTCGAATCAATATCTATTTGCACAGACCACTTCTGTGCGCGCCTCTAGTGCCAAGAGAATTTTAGCGGCCTGTGGGAAACTGACGCCCGTGGTCGATTGTTGTTGCGAGATGCCCCGTAATCTTGTTACCTTCGCAAACTTTCAATTATTTCGTTAAGTAATAGGCTTTCTCGGGGATCCTTTTTAGAGAAATGAGTGGTCAGGTTGGGTCGTAACAGTCCTATAGAAACACCAACCAAGCACATGTATTTTCCATCAATTAAACGAGTTTTTCTACCTAACATTTTTTAGTTTCTGCGATGTGAAGAAATTAAAAAAAATTGAGAAGAAAAGAATAGTTCGTTAATCGATCGATTCCTGTTGAGAAATAATTTGGGACTGGTAACAATAAAGTATACATAAACCTAACTAAAGTATAAGTCTATCTCTATTGGGTCTGTTGCTTAGAGGAGCTTAACACGCTTTCGAATAAATAGAAATCTAATTTCTTCAATGAACAGCACACCTTTGTCTGAAATTTGAATCAGAATCGATCCATGCCGCGAGGGACGTGTTTCCCCGAGTTCGTCGAGGCAACACGTCGAGATAACCAAACTTAATTCGCATAAGTCTCCCTCGGAGCTACTTTTCCTCCGTGTAAGTCGCAATAAACGTTGCTATTTCCTACTCGTGGCGATTTAAACGATTTAAAGCGAGCAACCGTTGCGGACAAACACGGTTATTACACTGCCGGACAAACACGTGCTTCAACCAGGGCGATTGACTTGTGCCTCTTACGCAACGTATTTGCATTCCGCGCTCGGATAACAAAACGGTCGGCTGTTAGCTCGGTAAAGTATTGATTGCCGACAGGAATACATAAATCCGATAGCAATGAGCAAGAAATCTAGCCCGCATCTGACCGAGGTGCCACCAACCACACCTTCCTCGAGAGGAATCGTACATAAAAGCACCTGGGGGGAAAGGGTAGAGATCTGTATCCGATGCTGATTCTCCGCGTTCCTCGCCTTTCTCCGGTTTCACCCCGTTTCTCTGACTTCCATCCTCGTCAGCCCATCGGGGATCGAGAAATCATCGCGTGCGTGCTTCCGTGCCTCGCAGTTCTAATCACAAATGGTCACCATTTTATTCGAATAGCAGACGTTTAGCAATTTATTCGCGACTTCCTAGCTGCTCGAGTCTTTCCCTAAGAATCATTGCAAATAGAAAATAAAAATAATTACGTTACATTTGATACGGGGTTGAATCATTCGCAGAACTCGGGTAGGATTATAATGTAGTCACTTATTTGTTGGAAGGGAAGAAAGGGATTGTATAACTGGTAGAAACATAAGATTCCACGTTTATTTCACAGTTTAGTATGTATCTATTGGGTTGTCTGGAAAGTCCATGTCGATTTTTGGTAGGTGGTAGAAGTCTGAACATATCGAAATGATTGAAAACAAATAACATGTATACTTAAAAACTTAAAACTATATATCGTTAAAAATTGACATGAACTTTCTGGACAACCCAATTTATTGAACAGAATCGGAAGAATTTATTTCTCGCGACACAAGTGATGAAAATAAGATAGATTATACAATCTTCTCGCCATCTGCTCCATGACCGTTTCCTCCTAATCGGCAGTCGCAATCGCTTCCGTCCCCGAAGGGCTAATATTCTCTAATCGCGTAAACGTTTCCATTTCCCGAGCAAACTACCGGTACTCCATAAAGACATTATTCGCCAGCAACCAGAAGTGAAAGGTATAGCATTTTCCTAATGAATACGGCAGACAGCCGACCACGCAAACGCGCGTCGCGCCTAACCTATCAACCTCCGTAGGCAATACTTATCACGCCATTGGGGAGTATCCACGGAAACCCTTGCGATTATCGCAAACTCTGGAGTTCGATCTAGCCATGTTTGATCCTCGAACATACTTGAACAAACATAAACAAACTAAGGAGGAAGAAACAAATTTAGGGTAGCTTGGTCTCACCGCCAAACCTTCGCTGGCCTAAGATCGTTCATCCAAGACTTTCGGTGCTTCCAACCGGCGCGCAGCGCATCTCGGCGCGAAATCAGCGCCGTGAGCGAGTCCTATCAGGAGACGAAATTGGAAAGGCGAAATCACGGACGGGGATCAGCTGGGAAAGAAAGAAAGAGAGAGAAAGGAGGGCGGTCGGAGTCGGTGGGGATGGAATAGCATCCTTTGGATTTGCATAGAACAGCGTCGCCGGCTGGTAGAGGATAGGCCGGGACTCAAAGGTCGTCTTGTTACGAGGTGATTCCTTGCGAGTGGTCTTTGCCATTTCCCATGGGCAGACCCATAAAGCGGCGGAGGTCGACCAACCGACACGATGGATCACGGCGATAAGGATATATGCATCGTGTTCTGCACCGTGTACCAGTACACCGGAAGTGATCCCGGCCGTGTGTCTCGAAGTTCGAAGTGCGCTCGTTCACGGGGCCTTTCATCCTCCTCGCTCCGCGCACCCCCTCGCACAAGGTAGGAGGGGGTTTGTCTCTTTTCCACCGTTGATACTCGACGATACCCGCGTGGGCGAATCGACCGAATACCGAAGTCTGCCTCTTACTCCAGTGCCCGCGCGCTTATCTACGTGGGCCGTTGGGATATTATAATAAAGGCCTCGAGAATGATAGAAAGGTACGGAGAACCGGACGGTAATAATAGCAGGCTCGCCAGACTCGCCACGATTGGCAGGTGTTCATCCGCGTCTTCTAGGAGCGCATCTACCGCGAGACTGATCGATGCACCACGACATTTGGACCCATAAAAGGTTGAGTTGTTGATCCGACTATTGGCCAGCTTAGAAGACTTGGATGGTCTTGAGAAATAGCATGATCTGTGAGCTCGTAGTTTTAATTGAAATTTGATATCTGCAAACTTCAAAATTATTTTTTCTTCATCGCAATCTTAAATAGTAAATGATACAGATGCAATTGAGAGTGCCAGTAGACTTTCTATAGAGATTTAATCCCACAACTGTTGAACAATAGTATATACGTGATATCTCTTCATGAATTTGATAAGAAATCGTTATCAGCCTATACGTCGACATGGTGGTATATTTATTGGACATTAAGGTAGAGCTAGCTTCAGGCCTCGATAAGCGTAGATCCGCCACTGGAAGGACCTAGTCCAGGGGTCTGGATTTTATCCTTACCACAAAACAGTAAACTATACTTTATGCTTTGCACGCTAGATACCGGGTGATTTCTGGAGAATTTTGCCCCCTCGAGGTATTGCACGATGAGATCGAACCTCGACGATATGAATTTTATCCAATCGTGGTATTTTTGAGGAGGATTGCTTTATGACCACGGCGATTTTACTGTTTTATTGGTACATGGGTATTTTCTGTGTTAATAAATTTTATCGCGTCGAAGCAAACCGCTATCCACGGTTCCTTTATCTCTTCGTTTCACTACGCAGGCGTTGCATGAACACTAATGCTATATTACATTATAGCACAGCCATTCTTAACCTCTGCGAACGCCTAATTTTTGTTTTATTCAAAACCAAGAGCATAGTGGGCAAACTTAGGATATTGACAAAAAAGCGGAACTTCTGCTGAAAATCTATTTTTCAAGCTAATACGACTCAAAAAGTCCTTTTCCATTTCGTAATCCGAGGTCTCGTTATCGAGGTATGGATGGTCAAAGTTTGCACGTGATCAACCGGACGATCAGCTGACGAATGGCGCGCGCCAGTATATAGCTTTAGTCAACTTTAATCGCTGATAACTAAAAAGTGAAGCTTCAGATTGCAAAATGGCACAGGACTTTTCGACGTTATTTTTCACGAAGAATTAACATACACATACACATTTGTGTTGAAGACTTTTCTTGTCGGCCAAGGTATGCCACGCTCTAGTATACCTTTACTCACAAGTTCACTAGTATCTCTAAAGCCGTGTTTTCTTTTTCGAAACGACGCTACAAGCCCTAAAGTTTTATTGATTTTCTTCTTTAGCTCAACAAAGTTAAGAACCACTGGCGTACGTACCGGGACGCATTCGAAACGCGTCCGAGACAGGATTCTCACGAGGAACACGATGTTCCACGCCCCAGAAACTGACGTATCGAGTTGCCACGATCCGACTCTGTGGCCTCTCCTTGCCCAGCCCTCCCTACCGTATCCCGTCGTCGCGTCGAAAATTGTGCAACCAGAACGTTTCTCGGTTTCTTTCGTGATCCCCGTGTTCGCTGGCAGCTCGCGGTGTAACGACATGGTATTATCCCGGCTCTTTTTCCGAGCGTGCTCGCGCCGGATAAGATCTCGTAAACGAGATCGAAACTGGCCTCTCCCACGCAAGCATTATGCGGTCTTAGTTGGGGCCATTTACTGCGCGTACGCCTTGTATACATGCTTCCACGCACGAAACTGTCCGCGCTGGCAAATAAATTTCAAGAACCCGCGGCGCGGGGGAACTCTTACCCGTCCGCCTCACGGCCGACACGGTGAAAAACCCGAATAAATTCGACGGTCGTATTTTATCGCATGATTTTATAACTTACTTCGACGTTGCTCGGAGAAACGAAGAATCTTTTTCACGCTGTTACGATTTCAAGGATTACACGTCGTAACTGTATACGGGGAAAACAAATCGCCGAGGGGTTGACGTATAAAATACCAAATTAGTGCTCTCGAATCAATTCCGTGGAAGAAATTCGAAAAACGTTGGAGCAAAAGCGAGATCGAATCGGTGCCATTTAGATAACGGGTGTGGTGTTTCAGAGTCAAGCGGGGTTATTTAACTGCTGAAAATGGTTCTATTAAGAACGGCATTGAGAAACTATCCACAGGACGAGGATAGATCACTGGCAATAAGGTGAATTGTATCGTGTAGCGATACAGCCATAAACACTTCTCTTATGACAAGTCTCGTTGCCACCTGAAGGTCTGCAGATCTCTCCCGGTAGATTCCGATACGTTATCCTCGACTCGAAATATTTCCGTTCGACGCTCGCAATCGAGCAATTTCTCGATTGGTCCACGCGCTGGTAATTCGAGAAACGCAATAAATAACGAGCCGGTGTAACGAGAACCCCACTTGCCGCCTATCTTGTGTTCCGTCCTAATACCTCCTGGCGAGGACGTCGGCAATTGGTCATAAGTTAACCCTCTGCACTCTGTGAGGTTTCATTTCGCTACGGTAGCTCCGGAGCCACCTAATCCGCCAGTCAAGTTTTGGTTAACATCATTTAAATTCTGCTAAAACAGGTGCCCTTTTGTGCTACCTTTAATTAAATTAAAATATGATTAATAAGAATTACATTGGGGATAGTTATAATTGAGAAAGAATCAGTTGGTTTTTTTATAAAATTCCAGGCCTTAAAATGAAGGTCCTCTAATTTGGCCTCACACTTTGCTTTACCTATTCCTCCAACAAATTAATATTACTTAACAACAAGACGCCTTTTCTCGAAATATATATAAATAAATTTACCCAGGTTGAAGGAGTCAATGTTTGAGTAAAAAATTCATGAGAAGCATCTCCTCCCCGTCTGAACACCTCCTGAAGAGTCTGTAAACGGTCTTCTGTTAGGCAGAGTGTTAACGTTGCGGCAAAGGAGCCAAGAAAGACGAAAGCCGCGCTAGTTTCGAGATGAACCGCGAAGACGCGGTATCGCGCACCTGTCGGTACTGTTCCCAAGTCCTCCTCGTCTGCGCTCGACCCGTCTCGGCCTGGTTCCTTAAAAGGCGCGCGTGGGTGGCCACCTCCTTGCATAATTACGTATGCAACTCCATCCGTGGGATGCAGAGAAATTCCAGGGAAGTGGGCAACTGGACCTCGCGCGACGATCGTTTCCAAGTTTTCCATTGAAACGGCCCCGTGATGAATAATCCGCGAGAAAGTCGCGCTCGAATCGCTGCTGCTAACCGTTTAATTGCGGCAGGAAATGTGACAATTACCAGACATATGGGTACTCACGAAATCGACACATAATATTCTGGTGTATTTAAAACGAGTGTCAACTATATAAAAATTCAATACTTAGCGACTAACCAACTCTGACAAACCATGTTAGATAGTTTCCGTTAACCTGTTCTTCCCATAAATGTTTTCTCGCGGTTCGCAGTTTTGTGTTTTCTTTATTAAAATAATCAATTCGAGGCATGATAGGATAGGGGCAAACGAGAAAACAACAACGGGGGTGAGAAGTGCGCGTCGTAATTCTGCGAAGAGCTCGTCTGGCCTATTTACGACAACCCTTTAACGAGAGCGCACTCGAGTAGGCGTTTTCTGGCGTTGCCGGACACGTAATTACAGCTCCGTTCCTTCCTGCCTGTCTGCGAACGAGGCTTCAAAAGCGACTGGGGAACTGGAACGGCTAGCGTCATCGGAAATGGCAGTGATCCGTGGTCTCGACCTGTTCCAGAGGGTAGATTCATTGTTGTCACGCGCGTTTAACGAAATTATCATGTACGACCTTCGGGAAATTTCACGCGATGCGACCTCACGCGAACGCGAAACGCGAAACGCGAAACGCTGGAAAACCCCATTGTACATTCGGAATTTTACTGGAAACAAAAGAGGAGAACAATGTTTCGATGTGCTTTAATAAGCCTGTCGCAGTCAACGTTTTCTATGCACTTCTCGCATTATGAAATTGAGTAGTTAACAGAACAAAATGATTTATTTTAGAATGTTTGATACACGGACAAACAATTGGCGCGATTAAATAAGGTTACCTCGCTCCGTGCCTTTATTGGACATTTTTCAAACACGAAAGAGTCGATCAATATCCGTCAGGGGTCAGGGCAATATATTCTGTAGCGACTCGAGCTGCCCCTCGAAATTCGCATATGGCACGCGGAACGGGGGTGAAATATATATTAAAATGCATTCGATGGTTCGGAGAGAGGGTGAACTTGCGTTTATTGTGTCACGGGGGTGCGGTGTATAGAAATGACAGTTAACCTTCGCAGAATGCTATCTCAGCGAGGCGAATTCGCGTGCCATCTGCGCCGACCGTGTTAATCCATAAAAAATTTATGCGTGGACGTTACGAATGTCATCGTACGATGTGGATTTCCAATGCCATAAGCATTGGAAATTCGATGCGCTAACGCAAACAGATCCCGCGCGTTAATCAAATAAATTGAGTTCGAATTGGGACTGATTCACCAACTGAATTAGGTATGATAATTTTTCCGGAAGCTGAAGGGGACCCGTGGGAAGACGAAGGTTGAGAATCACTGACTTATATAATTCGTGTATTGTTCGTAACTCTTCATCGAGCCATTATAGGCATCACACGGCTATCTGGAACTGAATATCGAATCGTCTGGCTGAACTCCAGATTCCACGGCAAACTGTGGCAAATTTGTCTAGCTGATTCGTCTTTAATTACACAAAGAGGTAATTAGCTCCTCTTTATCCCAAAATGCCGCATTATTGCGCCAAAGGAATGCTTCCACGGTTACTGTTTGGTAGACTGCAGATTTTATTCATCTGTGGGATTTGTTAATATGGAATTGTTCGGAGCCGATCGATTGGAAATATTTTTCATTCGGAAGTTCTGAAAACATTTCACCATGAACTCGTCACTGATTGCTTTTAAATCCGAGTAGTTGCAAGAGTAAAAATGATTCGCAAAGATGTCGAACGCGCATTATAGTTTCGCTGTGTGCTAGATAGGAATCAATGACGCATCATATTGCGCACAGCGCACTGCACGCATTAAAGTCACCGTTGAATGTTTCTACGAATCTTGCTTTCGACATTTCCGAATTTTCTCTCGAATCTACGACAGTTTTCTACGCATTTCTCTTCCGACAAAGTGAACAACAACTAGAGTGTTCTTGCTGCTCGACATCATCTTCTGGTCATTTAGAAAATTAATAAACACCCCCCGCAATACACTTACAATTTTTGCGAAGACCTTGCAGTGTCATGCAAGACATATTCACACGTCTCTACAAATAGAGTAGGTTAGAAGAGCCAATTTCTAGGCTACAGAGAGGAGGCTAGCGTGCCAGAAGTCCAGAACAAATCAATTTCGAGCAGACAATACTTAATTAACGTTTAAACGTCAGTCGAGCGATCTACAGACGCGCCGAGAGAAAGGTAATTAAGATGAATGAAAACTGAGGATTTCGACGCCTCGAGGAGCGAAGCGAGCTATTTTCGGTGGCGAAATTGAAGCCATTGTCCTTCCTGTCACGTTTTAAGGTGACTTTCCAACCCCCCGAGGCCACGCGTTCTCTTACATCTGGTCCACGCCCACGAAAGGACTATGGATTATTCTAAGCTCGCGACTCGGGCGGATCTCCGAATTTCTCGTGGTATCCTCGGGCTCGTGACCGGAATATCGAATACCATCTCGAGCTCGGCGTACAGCGAAATGACTCGTCATCGGAGGCTGTCTCGAAACGTGTCAGAAGCGGTGTCTTTCGCACCTGCGTAACGAACGCGTGGGATGAACGACTCAAACACTCGTATTTCGAGTCTAGCTGGTTCCGTTAATTACCATTTCACCGATGAACATCGAAGAATATTAATAACCTGCCCTCTCGACGTCTGTCGACACGAGAACCCAACTCAGAGCATTATCTGCAGCTGCGATCGAGAATCTTAAAGAGCACGGGGAGCCACTGCACGAAGAGAATAAACTCGGAGAGTAACGTTAGGAGGTTAAACTCGGACAATACTAAAGAAATTTATACTATAAAAACCCCGGTAATATTCGTTCAGTATCTCTGCTCGAAATATATTTCTACGAGAAACAATTCTAAAGGACACTCATTCTGGAATTATTCTCAATAAAACTCCAGTTTATAACGCGTGAACTGTTCGAGGCATACGATCCTTCAACTTTCCCGCTTTCACGGGCGCATACCTGCGTGTCCTTGTCCGTTGTGCGATGCCATGCACGACAGATTCACGAGGATATTCCCTAAGTGAATTTACAGCGGCGCGAGGCTCGCATACGAATGCAGCGCAGATTTGCAGCGATGCACTTGTCACGAACTTAATATCCCCATCCTATCCTGGTGGAGAATGAAATTCGATGTGACTCGGCGCACTCGAGCTCCAGTGAATAGGTTTCCAGCGGTTCAACTGTCTTGGGATTACACGGAACAATCTCTGGCACCCAAAGGGATCGCTGAATTTCGTCAAACCATCCTCGCGGCGCTGGTGACAGGATCAAAAGAGGATTAAAATTCATGCCGTCTGATACTGCTCGATAACGGCGTTCCCAATCGCTGATTTCCATGGAGATTGAACATTTTTAGGTCCATGGTCATCGAGCAGTGTTTATATTCGAGGACTGAAAGCTCAGTTTTGGGAGAATCTATGACATTGGGATTGTTGAACCTCTGCAACTTTTATGAATCGATGCCTCTGCTTGTCTTGTAGCGTCTTTCTATTTTTATCCATCGCGGCTCAAGGAATTTTCTTCCACGACTATGTTCAACAGCCCCACTCTGTATGCAAAAGAATTTTTGCATTGACGTGTACATTTGCCAGCACTGTTTACGAATATTCCCGCATAGTTTTCGCAAATGGGAGCACACGGCAACCTGTTCCTGGCGCGCTAGGCTCGAACATTGCGTCGGACGGTCAGAATGGTAACATGTGTTCGTTAATGAAACACTTTGTTTGTGGCTGGGACATGCACGGAAACCCAAACCGTCTCGGTCGGACCTAGAAAGGCGGTTCCTGGCAACCGACTTACTATTACGGTTTCATTCTGGTGAACGAACATGCAGAGTGAATTTCAATGAACGCGAGAACTTTGAAGTTTCAATAGGGTTTCGTAGCTTCGATCTTAATCTCGCATTTGCATAATCGTGGAAATCTTGGTTCACTTGTGCTTTCAAGAACATTTCTTCAGTTCTTTCGCTGCTTTAAAGCTTGCTCGGAAGTTTATAAGTGAGGATTCCCCTTCCAGCAATCCTAGAATTTCCAATCCTGTGATCTCTTAAATATCTTGCTGTAGCATACACTACTCGATCCCTACTTCTCCCAAAGAAAGATGATTCCAGCGCGTTACCATCCGACTCTTCTTCCTGTTTTAGGCGACATAGAGGATTGCTTGGTAGCCCCGGTGTCCCAGGGACAATTCACGCCGCTGCCGGAAGCTCTTTGTTGGGCCATTCTGGAGCTGACGTCTCAGAGGCAAGCGGCGACTCTGGACACGCTCAGATCCGCTCTGAGGAACGCGTTCCCAGCCATGCAGAGACCTGGCCGCGAACTGGTCTACGACGCCCTGGCGAAGTTGATGCAAGAACGGAAGATATATCATACGTCTCAAGGCTACTTCGTCGTCACTCCCGAGACGAGGAGGCTCAGGCGCGACTCCAGCAACTCCAGGAGATGCTCCAGAGAGGTGAGCGGATCCAGAGGGCAGGGCAGCATGCTGATGTCCAACGACGAGGCCATGGCCCTTGTACATGGCGAAATGCTCACCCTCAGGGACGGCGACGTGACGCATCAAGCTGTGCAGACGAATCTCGCGGACGTCATCTGTGGAGGTAAGGGCACTCGACATTAATTTGTGCAACGGTATCATTAATATCTTCTAGGACTTCATTTTCTATTATCCTAGGAAGTCTCTTGATGTAAATCACCATCCTTTGGGAAATTTTTAAGGAGTAACAAACTCAAAATTATTCTACATGTTTTCAAGCTCTATTTTTAATATTAAGGCTAACATATTTTGTAAAAATTTTATACAAAAACTGGAACACCTCTGCCCTATAGTCTTCGAATGTCAATCAAAACATGTTGAAGCTACCAAAATGTTCATTCTACCCTTGAATTGTTTATTATGAAATCGTTTGGCCCCAGGGGCAACGTAGTCGAAACGCAGCTCGCTTTCGTCGCGTTTCATGTAAAAGGATGGCCAGGAAACGAAGCCCTCGTAAACCTCGAACCGCCCGGGGCTCGACTGGTCGATCTGGGCAAACTCGTTCGGCACGTGTTCGAATATCGTTCCGTGTGCCCGTAGAGAAGTTCACTAGCTGCACTCGGAACCTTTTTCTCTCGAACTCGATGGACGAGTCCGGTGCGTTTATGTTGTTGTCGTCCTTGGCTGCCACGCAGCCCGCGCCGGAAGACCATGCATTCCTCGGCTGGGATCGTATCGAAAAATTGTCGCGATTCGATTTAAATTGCGCTACCTTATCTCGGTATTTAGAGTGGTCGTCGTCTGCGGTCGCGAATTTATGCCACCTACCCCCTCAACGGAATTAGAAATTCAAATGGATGTAGGAGGAGGAGGACACGTATCATTCCCATATACAAAGTATACTCGACGGGTTCTTTATCGAGCATCCTGGACTGTACGATGATACTCTTCCATATTGAGTTCGAAGAGGAGATAGCGAAGGGATCCTTTCCCTTCAGATCCTTTTCCATAAAATACTTGGGTCCCATTCGATTCAAAATTTACATTTACCTCAACTTCATCGGTGCTTCCTTATTAAAAATGGCGACAACTCTGGGTCCCAATTTTCTTGTAACCTGCCGCCTCTGCCTTTCAGGCCTGCCAACCCTGCATTTCTAAACACACGAGCCTCTCTATTAATATTCCTCTCCCATTCCTAATTCCAAATCTAAACCTACTCTATAAATTTGCCCATTTCCGACTCGTCTATGCAACGGCATAGCGTGCAGCGATGCCAACGTCGCTGTGGCATCGATCGAGCCACGAGCTTCCATGGCACGAGGTTCCCTGGCAGCGGTTTGCATGCGCAGCCTAAATGCACGCTCGCTTGTCAAAGTTTTCGGAGCCGCGCAAACTGGTATTTTCTGGCGCAATGACACGGAAACACCTTCGGCACCTCGCACGGTTCGCCTCTCGTCCGTGCATCGGCGTATGGAGGACGTACACGCGAGTCTCGGCGCGCATCGCGGCAAGGGAACAGTCCGTGCCAACTCGGCGATCCCTGGAAAGCGTTTAGCGCAGCCGATATATTAGCTATTGGTCACGACATTGTCTACCGTTACACTCGCTGTCGGGATCACGTGGGGGGCCACGTATATAATCTTCCTACTTTTCTCTTACTCGGCTTCTCGAGTGATTCTCACGCTGGTAACCCACTCGGTCGTCGCCACCGCCTCTGGCTGTGTACCGCGATGAAAATCAGGGACGAGGGTGTTCCACTTTTTGAGAACGCGATGGGAGCTCCGCGAGCCAACCGTGATGAGAATTAACTGCTCCAACCTCGCTCGCCAAATCGAGCCATCGCCGTCTTACGGTCGGAAGCGACTTCCCTCTTGGCTACGATTTACGTATTTCTCTCTAGCTAAACATGCGTTGAACTTTGTTTCCGAGTTACTCTTGGTGATACCTTGGCTATGTTTTTTAGCATCGATTACTGAAACGAAGAACCGATACTAAAAGTAAGCCTCTCAGGTGAACGAAAGAAACGATTTTTGAAATTTTAAAAGAACACGCACGCAAGATTTTCAACCCCTTACTGATACATAAGAAGAGAAGTATAATTTATTGCTCGATGAATTCTACGGAAAGCATCCGTAAGGGTATATGTTAATCGTCGATGACTAAAAGTCCAGTCTAATTTGCCAAAATATTATCATTGTATTTCCAGCCATATACTTAACCACGAATTGATTTCTCTTTTACAGGAAATCCGAACGACAAGGTCCTGTTCGCGAGATGTCGATCGATGCCTGGTCGTTTGGAAAGGCGACACTCGCTGCGGCTCTGGGGATCAGCCAGACGCTTGCACAGAAGTGGAAGTTCGCGGTCTTTGCCACGAAGGCCAGAAAGAAGCGACACTTCGTCGAGCGCGGAGTATGCAAGCACCGACAGCGCGCCTCATAGTCCAACCAGTGAGTCGAGTCGGGGAAGGGATTGTTTTGGTGATGGGTGAACGCTTGAACGCGTCAGCTTCCCTTCCAGAGCTGATTTTCTCAGACAATGATCATAGTTTCTCGTCGAACACTGCGTTCAGACGCAGTGTGGGTGATGGGAACACGGGGAAATTAATTGTCTCTTCGATTAGGCCGATGCACAAATTCGTTCCATTATGTTTTCGATGGAATTTTGCCCTCGAAAGAAAAACTTCTTGGCTATGTATCGTAGGCCTCTTTTCCTTATATAGTATTTTGAACTTTTGGACTATACTTAACAGGTTCACACTGAATGTGTTCATCAAATAGTAAATAGTTCATACTCAAGATTATCGAGTGCCTCGTCGATAAAAACAAATGAATATCTGAACCCTTGACCCACAAAATGCAACGTTTATCATTCTAAAGGAAAAAGGGTTGTATCAACTGCTACAAGATACACGGTTAAGGAATTTCTCTTTTTAGGGCAAGCTGGAATAAATTCGGAATAAAGCGGAACGAGCCTGAGCATCGACTCGATACATGTTCGTAAAGTGAAACATCCTGCCGGAACAGGGATCCGAAAAGAGCTTGGTACGGGAAAAAAGATTGTAACGTTTATCGACTGCTGGGAAGAGGCACCAGCGTTACAACTTTCAGTTAACGACACTTTCATTTCAATGCCGAATGTCTTTATCCGCGGCAAGTAAATTATTTAACCGGGCTTTCTCTGCCCTCTCCCTCATTCGTCTCTGTAATAAAAACTCCAACGGAAAGTTCTTTGAGTATCCTGTTCACGAGCGAGGATAGCAGTCCAGCCACTTTAGATGCGATCATGGGGATATTTTTTTGTTAGCCGATTTTTTGCCCACACTTTCGTTTGATCGTTACAATAGCGTGTGAAATAATTTTTGCTGCCCCGGGCAGATGGGAGAAATCAATTTCTCGTAGATATTTCAAAAACTAATGGATTTAGTAGATTAAAATGGGTTGTCTGGAAAGTCCATGTCGAGTTTTGGTGGGCGGTACATGTCTGAATATATCGGAATGGTTGAATAGTACTTCCCTAGGATCTCTTGTATTATACTTCAGAGTGATTGGATTGGAGCTTAGGTGGTCGAGATAGAAGAGCAATTACAGCTGAGCATCCAAATCGAAGCTTCTTAGTCACCCTTAGCTGGCAAGCCCTTCCTCGATCCCCGGTCTCTCGTAACGCAAAACGCAACATGGGTTGCAATTTCTCTGTTCTCAAGGTTTCTCCGGGATTTTTTCAGAGAAAATAGGTCTACTCTCCAGGCTGTTTCGACGCAGCACACGAAGGAAGGGTGCACCGTTAATGGGCACGTTCAGCGCTCAGTATCCTCCTACCGAGTGGTTTAACCCGCGCGTCGTTCACCTACACAGCGTGGCCACTCAAACCAGAGCTGCCAGCCCCTCGGTGAGTCGAGTCGAGACAAACGTTTTCCCATAAAAAACCGTGTACCCGTGCTTTTCCTTCCGCGATAGTGAGAATTGAAAACAAACGTCTGCACCCGTCTCTATCCAGCTCAATAGCGTAACGTTTTCAGATGATGGAGGGTCTCGATCAATCGCAGGCCAGTTTCCAAGTTTGGGACGACTCGAGCTCGGTGCGATCCGCCACACTACCTAGGCGACACCGACGCCAAGCCAGCGGCGATTCCTCCAGTTTGTTGGCAAACTCGACGCCGAGGAGTTCCAGACGACATCGATCGCCGTGTTCAACTCTGCCCAGATCGAAGTGCTCCAGCCTCAGCAGATGCACCTCCAGAGCGTCCGTTCTGCCCCCCAGTGCCAATCAGGAGTCGTATCAAGGTCGTAATCAGACGCAGAACGGCAAGAACTCGACGAACTCTTCGCCCAGCCGAAGCGGCGGGAGTTCTGGCTCGGTCAGGACGACGAATGCCAGCCCAGCGAAAACTGCGACGCTAGGCCGATCCAGCACGAGGCAATCGAACGCCAGGCGACCCAGTCACGATTCCACTGGCAGCGTTACCAAATCGAACGGATCGCCACAGCACAAGGTACTTACACGAGTGTTCTGATCAATCTGCTCCGAAAACGATTATCGAGCACGTTAAAAACAAACGATTCGTTGTCTTCGTAGGTTTTGCAAAAGACGTCGTCGGGACACTCGTCCCATTCCAGCGGAAAGTCGATCTCCAGCGGAAAGCTGTCCTCGTCGCCGCTGAAAACAGCCACGCTACCGGTGAAATCCTCCCCGCTGAAGGTGGTGCAACAAGGATCCCTGACCCCGCTGCAGGAGGCGCAGAACTCGATCACCCTGCAGGTGTCTACAAACTTGACGCCAGTTAGTCCCACCCAAGAGCAACGAGCGATTCAGAACAGCGTGACGTTAGCCTCCAACGCCAGCAGCACGACCACCATATCCGGATCCCCTGGCACGAAGATCTACGTGCACCAGAACAGCTCACCGATGAGGTCCGTCATCACATTCGAGAACGGCACGGTGAAGACCAAAGTGGCCGACAAAGAGCCCATGGACTCCAAGCAAGATCGCGAATTGATCGGCGAGAAAGTTTACAAATCCAGGCTAGAGGAGGAGAAGCTCTTCAAGACGAAGCTCGACGACGAGAAGCTGAATAAGTCTAGCAAGATCGAACGTCCGTCCTCCCTATACAGTTCCAAAGAGACGAAACCGAGCCATCAGCAGTCCGAGTCCGACAAGGAGAACAAACCGAAAACCGAGGAGGAGTTGCCCAACAAATTGAAGCTGACGAACCGTCTGAACAACAGCCAGGCGCACCTGATCGACGGATCTACTAACAACATCGATAAGAACTCGTTGGTAAACGAACACCCTGCCACAACCTTGTCCAGCATGAAGAACACCAACGACGCCATGAACAACTCGCGAAAGCTGAGTCTGTCGCTTTCCAAGGACGCTCTAAGTTACAGGAATCTTCTGCGTCCTGGCTCGAAGAACAACATCGCCTCGAATCCACCGTCGCCCACAAAGTCATTCGACGGTTTCGGTGGATCTTTCAACAACGTTTACATTGAAAACCTGGAAGCTACCAAACAACAGAGAGCTCCTCAGGGTTCGGAGCCTAATCTGGAAAAAACGGTTAGTCGAGGTGATCTGTACACGTATCCCAGTCTGAGCGACATGCAGGTCCAGTTCACCAGCCTGGCAGCGCAGAAAATCCTCAAGGGTTGCCCCATCAACAGCGTGGATACCCTGGTCGAGGTCAACATGGCGGCGGCTGAGAAACCGAACAACTGCGACGTTACGGTTCACACCGACTTTGGACTCGTTTAAAGTTTCTTCTCGTCGGCGTTTCCCGCGCGTTTCGTACAGTGAAAGGTTGAACTTTAGCACGATGAACTTATCAATACCACGTATGCGGCGTGGGTCACGTGTCCAATAGCAACGGATGAACGCTGTACTGCTTAAGCATATAGAGAGCACTGTAACAGTTACCAGTAAATAAACATTCGTTACGTTCTCGCGCATACCGTCCTGCCACGCGTTGTCTCCTACCTAGTGAGTATTGCGCCAGGTGTCTATTCGAGAGTTTTACTTGCAATGGCCGCCAGTAAGAGTATGAGTCCCCTAGCACAGTGTTTCTTAATTTTGTTTCGTCGCTTGTATTCAATTCAATTCCACGTAAAATATTTTTGCATTTAATGAAAAAAAAATGTCTTTATGGTTAGTCGTTTTGTCCCATCACGATAGAAATAGTTACAAATTCTTCCCATGTACACCCCAGAGGGTAATTTTATGTAACACAATTTTTAAAGAAAGAAAATAAATAGGGTAAAGGAGCTTACATTCTCGATACTCCAAAAAGTAAAATTCTCAAATGGATACCAAGTGCTACGATCGAAATCACTTCCGTTTGATAATATCGATAATCGTCCGACGATTGCCAAGCACCATGCTTCCATTGATCACCTATATGCTTACGCGGCTGGAACGTTCCATAGTATTTTGTATAAATAATGGCAGCCATTCCACAGAAAGTATTCGTTAGCTTATTTCTAGTTGTTTAAAACACGTCCAAGAATCCGGTGAAACGCATTCGAGCAGCAACCCTATTTTATTCGCATAACCTTCTGACCACGAAGGACGTCTCCCTACTCGTTGCATTCATCGTTCATTTCTGCTCAGAACAATTAAAGGACGGACCTCTAAATGATACGAAAGAGTAAAACAAATATACCATGGACGGTAGAAATGCATAGTCTAATTAACGAGGACTCGTGGATCATGATTATAGTGTCACACTTGGAAGGTAAGTTCAATCATCTTGAAAGTTGTAATTTCTTTCGGCTTCATTACTGAAATTTTTCTGTAAAATATTCTATTTTCAAGTTCTCTAAATTTTTGTATATAATAGTCATGATTCATATAATTTTGTGGTCCGTATAACGTAGACTAGAATGAGACAATACAATAATATAGTACAAAAATTTCTTGTCCAAAATTCGATATGCAAATAGTGTGCCTACGTAGAGACTTTAGAAATGACGATCTTCTAATTATTTTGAGCAGAATAGATTCAACTGGCAAGCTTAAAGTTTCAAATATTTCTTTCATTCTTTGTAACAATGCATCGGGTGCGTCAGATGTCATCGTGCCACCGTCGACACATTTTAGTTTGAAATGATCATAACATAGAAAATCGACTATAAACGGGTACCACAGCGTCGTAACGTTGGCAGTTTTGCATCGCTTTACCGAGTTAAAGCGATTTGCTAAAGCAATACTTCACGTACGATAGCCTGACAATTGCCTTACTCGAACGAGAAAGATAGAGAGAGATGAGAATATTTTGCGCGAACCCAAATACTGCCAATTTCTGTAGCGTCGACTTAGAATAGAAAGCAGCGTAAGAAAAAGTCGTGTCTTTGAAGACATTGTGTAAAAAGTGGTAATTTAACACGCATCATTCTTTCTTGTTTAATTGCTCGTCCCCCTGGGCACGGACGTCTACTGTTGGCGCTTGAAAAGAGTGATTTTGACTACGTCCCCTGCAGTCAGTCGGTCGAATTCGGCGAGAGACACTTGTCCCTAGATCAATCCATAAATAAAATGTCTACTTCTAATGATTCCATTCTTAACATTTTTGAAAAGTTGGTCAGACAAAATTATTTTAACTAACTGTGGCGTATGCCACAGACGGAGTCAGTGACACTCTTCTCGCGCGCGGGCAGTAAAAGTAGGCGAGATTTTGTTTCGGTCGATATGCCAAAGTAGAAAGGAAGCGTAGTGCAGTCAACTTTATCGTAGAATTTAGGTATAGTCATTGACTACGCGTATGCAAGGGATAACTACGATTCACAGTTCAAGCGTGCTACGACTATCGTATTCGTCATGGACCCTCATCGAAACGGGTACTACTTTTGGATAGCGAGATTCCATCAAACAATCACTTTTTCGTATAAATTTTATACCTAAAGTATGCACTGTATATACATCAGACGAAGTCATGCAAGGAGAACATCAGGGGTGTAAGGAGTCGTTAAAATACTACATTACGCTACTTTACCCTGATTTTTATTTCCTCCCTATCATTGTTCCTATTAGTTTAAATTTTGATGAATATCTTTAGTAATAACATAGTAATACTTGAGTCACCACGATTTCAAAAATTCTCTTCACAATTTCGTCGACTTCTACCCTTTTCCATGAAAGCGTAATGTAACTTTTTAAGCGACCCCTAATGAAAAATGATCACCCTTGTCATCGTACGTTATCATGGCGCGAAACAATACAATAAACGACTTCTTCTTTGGATACACAAGTCGTGAAAATGCAGTGCCCAAATATGTGAAACAGAGAGGTGCACCACCATTCCCCAGGAAAGAAGCAGTACCATTTAATAATTAGTGCAATGGTAAATCTAAGTGCCAAAACCGTTATTAGTACTTAACTCGCCTTAAGTCGTTCGCGACGCGACCACGTTGACGTCGAGCGGCGACAAGTATAGTGGTTGCGAACGAGTCTTCCGTTTAACGTTCGAATTACAATTATTAACCTAAAACGTAAAATACGTAGTGGTAAGGCGGCAGGTGACGTGAGACGCCGCTGTCGTGCCTGCTTTGTACATTTCATACAATTGTATTGCCGATTAACCGATAGCAATCTCGATACACCACCACGGTCTTCTAATTTTCACGAGAATGGAAGGACACACGGAGCCTTTTACGCCCTTATTTCTTATCAAAACTAACTTGTAGAGTACCATTGTGTAATCTTGCTCTATTATAATTATAACAACGAAAGCGTATAATAATAATAATAATAAAAAAAGAAAAAGATACTACCTGATATCCCTTCTGCTATTATTAAGATAAGTAGGTACTAGATAGACTCATTATTTCATTTTCAAGAGATGCTATTATTTAAACGTTACCATACATGTTTACTAAATACTATTTATTAAAATAGTATTATTTATAATGCTTGGATCAATAACCAATTCTTAAAAAGCACCATCTATCAACTAGCGGATGAAGTTACTCGTAAGATAGTCTGTCATAATGTTTTCTCCTTCCGCAACTAGATGTCGCCACGAAATTTTGCTGTCACTTTCAACATCATCGATCCGTATCGTGATGACAGTTCCTACGTTATCAGTACCAGATACTAGCCATAGATTGGGACAAAGTTAGGACCTCCTCCCACTATGATTAGTGGACGTCCAAATTTCTTCCCCTTACCTTGCGAGATACCAAGCGCAAATTATGTATCCTAAGAGCTATTGAAGACAAACGTTTAGTAGGTTCGGTTTCCTGTGGTAGATGACAGTGTATAGGCGACAAATACAAATCAATCGAGTACGCGGCAACTTTGAGATGACAACCGAACCGACAAACCGGCTATTATAGGTTGCCGCATTATGGGGACATCCCCGCGGCTCCGAGATGGCAACCGAAACGACAAACCAGCTAGCATAGGTTGCCGAGGTAAAAGGGCACCACCGCGCCTCCGAGACAGCAACCGAAAGGATAAGCCAGCTCCAAAGGTTGCCGAACTAAAGGGGCACCTACCTCTGCGCCTACGCGATGGCAACCGAAACAACAAAGCGGCTTGCATAGGTTAACGGGGGCAAGGGGCACGTCTGCGCCTACGAAATGACTACCGAACCGACAAATCGGCTAGAGCAGGTAGCCGCATGGAAGGGGCACCTCTTTTAACTCCTTCTGACATTTCCTAACACCTTTTAACGTTTCCAAAATACCTTCTAAAGTCTCCTAAACACCTTCTAAAACATCCTGACATTTCCTGACATTTCCTGACACCTCCTAACACCTTCTAACAACATCCCATAACAACCTGTAATATCTCCTAACAATTCCTAGCAACTCCTAATACCATCTAGCGATTCCTAACACTTCCTGACATCAACTGACACTTCCTACAATGTAAGTATCAAGCTAGAAACAAAAGTTATTCCATCTCTTCATATTATACCATGTACTCCTAATACCAAAATGTAAAGTCGGACCAGAATTTGATACTTACCAAATATTCTTCGTGCCACCTCCTAGCATATCATGTTCTCCTGATACCAAAATGTATATATACATTGAACCCTTTATTTCACACAGATGTGTATTAAGGTGTAAATTTTTAGTTGTCAAAGTTATAAGACGACCTGAACTATTATCATTTTTGACCAAACCACCTTAATGGGAAAGGAAATTTATCTGTTAATAGTTTTGGACCACGTTGCTAGTGATACAGGACATTCGTTCGTTAAAATATGGCTTGTCTGTGATATCCCACTCTTTATGCTGCGCAATTTACCCACCACTAAAGGACTTACTCAACCTGCTTTTTGAAGTCCCATCGATGCCGCATTTATCCAAAAATATGACACGAATCACGCGACAACCAATTCGACAGGTTTTCCCAATGCAAATCATACCGCGATTCTTGCTAAGCAGCCTCTCTCAACAATAGCGCACGAAACAATGGCGCGTTTCATCGTCTTAACGAAATAGAACGCGAGTAAGTGGAATCAGCTCGTTCGCTATTTTTTGCTCAAACGCAGGTAAGTCGATGTCTTTGCATTATCGATCTGGCCGTTTTAACGAGTACCATTCATTAAGGCTTCGTTGGTTCATCCTTTCTTCTGCGTGTGTGTGTGTGTGTGTGTGTGTGTGTGTATGTGTGTATTTTTGTTTTCACCGGCGAAAAGTCCCGTGCAAGCTCGCGTAAAGATACCGTCCTCAAGTTGTCGCAGCCATTCCCGTGCGCGAGGCTACAATAGAGCGGAAGGTATGTACTAATTGGATGCAGCCTTTCAGCCCGCTGCTAGGAGCGAAGGGGGGTTGGTTTAGATTGGAAGAGTAACGGCGGAGGCTGCTGGCTGCGACAGATCGGGTTACACAAAGGCAGCTTTTTAATTGGATAACGTCATATCGACGTGTTCGCACGCGTGTCCTAACTTTTCCCATCGATTTGCCCGGTTCGCCAGCGGCCACCTCTACCGCGTTCCATGGAAAATCGAACACGCCAACCGACTCCCTCACCACCCCCTCCCCCTCGCCCGCCATCCCGTTTTCCCTCTTTGCTGACGTTCTTTCCTCCCCCGTCGTCGTTGCTCTCGGCCGCAATTCGCGGCGCCCGCGTTTCATCGTCACCGATACACTGGCGCGAACTCGTTAGCCGTTCGACAGAGTTTCGTGGTGCGCCTAGCGAATGAAAAAATACGATATCCTCCCTCTCAGCCCGTTCCGTCGAGCACGCCTATCAAAGAACGCGATTGTATTTTCAATTTTCAATCAGTCGCGACGCCTGCGATGGTCGAGGGTAACCTCCCTGCCGCGCGACCGCTAACAGAGGTACCGAATTCCCTCTTTGTTGTTCCTACCTATTCCGCTTCTCTGTCCGTGACCATCGTCGGGTTCGTACCCTGTCGTTGTTTATTATAAATCCAAGAATGAACATTCTTATCAGGTAGACTCCTTGGTCCTCGATAGGAGATAGACATGACTCTCGAGTCTAAAAGATATAGTTGACACTCGGTTACGTAGACCACTTTTGATTGGTAAGACAGGTCACTCTGCTGGTAATGCAGACATGTAGGTCGTATACGATGAACTCATCGGTAACCTGAGTACCTGATGGGTAAAACAATTCTCTTATTCCATCTTATCGTGCCAGCGTCCCTAGAGCAATTCCATCGGAATCCCTCGAATACTTTATTTTCTACATCCCTCCTACGATCTCCCACGCTTCTTTTCTTTTTAATATCGCAAAAAAGCCGCGTTTCAGGTGTCAAAGAAAGCCAACAGCAGCGCCAGGACGCCCCAATTATTCATGGCCAATTACGGATTTGAAGAAACAGCTATCGTTTCCTGCAGAGCCCCCAAGACACCGCGCAGGTAATTTACTAATGTAGAATCGCCCGTTCTCGCACTGTTCTCCCCTCGAACTTCACCTTTTATCTCGTACCATCCTTATTCCTCTACCATCTCCGTTTCCCTTGACGGTGCCCCGAGATTCTTCTTTCTCCATCGCAACCTTCACCCGAACCGTCCACCCTTCGCCTCCTGAACTAAGTTATCTATCCACTTTGAAGCGAGCTATTACGCGATTGTATCTTAAATAAAATATCACCGGCGTTCCGTCGCCAACCACTCAAAATAATAATTGCCTCCTCGGTGTCAACCCTCGCCCTCGCGGCCCCGTCAACTCTCTTCGTCTTACGTACTGTCTCCTGTCCGATCTGTCTATTCCTCTATTCCCTCCTTCACGCAGGAAATAAAGGAAAAAGATGTGGGGGGCAATACTCCACGTTGCAACTAGTTGCTACGTTCCATCGACTATTTCTGCAACGTCTAAAGAAGATTCGTTATCCAAAGTAACTATCGCACTATATAGGAAGAGTCACCAAGAAGGGGATTCGAGGAGGACTTTAAGGAACCAGTCTCACTGCTGACTGCAAACCCTCCTTAAGCACACGCGCTTTGTATTCAAGTAATAATTACAATAAACTTATCGTTAAAAGTTCTTTGTTCCAATCATTGTAACGCTATTTTCTGAACCTTGCAGTTTAGCTCTAACCTGACCTGAAACGTCACCTCACATTTTGTAACCAAATGTATCTTCCAAGAACTAACTTCAACTCTCCATGATCCCTTTCCATTCACATCGAATCTATCGAGCAATGCCGTTACTTGCTGTCGTTTCAGTCGTAGGAGCACACGAATGACCAGTACATAGAAAACTGACATCTGTATGCACAGTTTCAATTAACCTGCGACACACAGGGGAAGGTGCGCAAAAACTCCCGTGTCGAAGACGCCTGGGGGGACGCCGAAGGGCCAGGATCTGAGCCAGGTTAATTAACTCCCGACTTCTTCCAATTCAGACAGCGGATCGACCGGCTCGATTCGACCGCGTATCCGAATAAGTCGTCGCGTATTATTATTTTGGGGTGGCGGCGCGGGTGGAGCGTCGACACGTTCGATCTGGCTGTCCGTGGCAGGCAGTATCGCTTCGAAGGCGGAATAATTATTGTGCCAAAGGCAGCGAGCGTTGCAACGTGTACGATAAAATCCTCCGTAAATGGCGGACGCCACACGTGCACGAACACAGCCGCAGAGCTTATTTACCTAGGCTCCTGGCTCCACACCCCCTGACAGGAGGGAAACAGTTGTAGGCTACGTAGCTACCTACGCTAATTAGAGCCACTCCGGCGGAATAATTAGAAATTAGACCGAACGGACCCCGTCGGGATAGGGAACGCCGCGGAGATACTCTTAATATATTCCTTTTATTTTTGCTTTCCTCTCTTATTTCACGGCATTGCACGCAACGAACGGCCAACGTTAAGAGAACGGATAGAAGAGAGGAGCGGAGGGGTCGTCGAAGATGGCTCAGCACGATCGGACAACGGAGGAGTCGTAATCTGGTGAGACCGCGTTTGTTGTTCCTTCGTCTTTTAATGGATCGTTAATTAACGCGCTGGGGTAAGCGACCTTGTCCGGCAAGAGGAACGGGACGGAAGATGGTGTTCTTGGAGGAGTTGCGGAGACTCGAGGGATGTACTAGCTCGCGGGGGACTGGGTATTACAGGTACAGTTACCAGCGAACTAACCGGAGCAGCAATTCATTGAATTCGTGCCGTTTTGTTCGAATCGACCGTCGGATAATATCTAATAAATAAATGTCCACGAAACACGTGCACTTCTCCTAGGCTCGGATAAGTTGTTGCAGTAGCGGTACTTACACATACAGCCAGTCCCATAAGTATTCGTACCCTTATTTATTAGTTTCGAGCATCGTCGCCAGTCGAAAGGTGCACCGGTACGTTCGAAACGAACGCGTCGACGTGAAAAGGTGCGGTAAAATGAAGACGCTCGATTCGTGAATCTCATAACGCTCGATCTTATTAAAATGCAAAGTGCGTCCGTTTGCCGAACGCGGAATTGCTGGCGGAGTACTCGGGGCTGTCAGTATCAGGACGATGAGGAACCACAAACCATCAATAACTAGCGGGGCCGGTGCTCGCTTAACTCTAACGAAGGACGATTTCTAACGATCCCCCGGCAACGTCCAACTTCTGGACGTAATTAATTCCCCGGCTAACCCGGAATGCTATAATTAATTGCCGGTGGCCGATGAGGGGCAGAAGGGTGGCTGCAACAATATGTACCCGGTTCGATTCGAAGCACGGACCTCCGTGCAGTTATGCAATTAATTAAATTCAGTTTGTTATGCGCGGACCGATTGTTAATTACCGCCAAAGTTCCAGAAACGTTGGACCCCTTCCACCGCTGCCGTTGAATTGCCCGCGTCTCGAAAGACTCTGTCGCCTCGTGCAACCGTCCGCTGACGAAACAACGATAATTATCCCGGAACGATAAGCTTCGACGTTGCCTTTGCCGCGCGTAAAAATCAAAGCAATCCCTCCCCTCTGGTCCTGCCCAGACCAGGCAGCAGTGTTGCAATTAAGGTGAAACGTATTCGCGACCCGTTTAACTCGTTTTAGTCGACATCGAATCGAAATTCCTGTTAGAGTAACAGGTTAATTTATGATCCGTTGGGACAACAACAGCGCCGTGTATCACATTTTCGGGATTTTTGAAGCGGGATGTTTTAGGAAAACCAATCTGATTCCTTTCGCGGAGGTTGGCGAGGTTTACTATATTAATAGAAAAAGATATTAAAGTTACGTATGTTTCTCTACATTAAACATTTTCTTTCGCGTCTTAACAAAAGTATGGAACTTTACTTTAAAATCGATTCTTTGAGTCAATACGAATCGAAAAGTTGTTTTCCGTTTTTCAATTAGACGCTCCGCTATGGAGATATAAGGAGTTCAAGTTTTTGCGCTCGCGAACAGTCACGTGTTCTCGTGTGTGCCGTGCGAATCAGCTGGGATAGACAAAATGGCGCGCTAGTAGTCTCATCAAACTTTGATCGCTCGTAACTCAGTAACGAAACATCACACCGTGAAATGGTAAAGGACTTTTCGATTCCATTTCGCACGAATAATTGATCGCAAGAGAAGTTTCCGCGCATTTTTAGTAGCAGCAATGGATTACCCTGTAAGTTACGGATCAATGCAAGACAGGAATATTTCAATGAGTAAACAAGTATTACTTAGCCTCGACGAACAGCAAATAGAGTCACGAACGGATTAAAAAACAGCCGCATAATGCGACTAATTTGCCCTGTCGCTGTTTCGTGCCTCCATAAGGCAGTTCGATAACGAGTTAGCGATAGTCAATTAGGAAAAACTCGGTGCCTGCTATTATTAAGGATCCGCGATCGTTAGGGGTGACACGTTCGCCCAGATCGGCGTCGGTGGGACACGAAGGGGAGGTAGGGCGATTCTAACGAGCGCAACGGTAGCGCATCGCTTTTCGCGCGACGTCGAAACAACCGGCGGCCATCGCGGGCCGTGCATCCGCCGTCTATTTATACACACTTTTATTTAAAGTGGCATAAACTTATGGATATAATACCCGGGAACGCAGCCGCGCGCCGCCTAGTATTCTGGCATTTCCCGCAGCCGAGGAGGCCGAGGCATTTAACGGACGCGCACGTGTTCGACCATATTGCATTTGTGTCGTTCGATAAATAGGCGGGTAAGCAACTCCAACAGAAACCCGTGTTAATTAACGTTGAGTTTCAGGACTTGATTTACGTGGCGTCTAATTAGCGGGCCTGCCGGCGACGTAGTAGGCATTTTGATTGGCCACTCCGCGAATAGAGCACAGACCGATTGGCCTTGCTTTCCTGTTCCGACAGTATCGATTGTTTTCGTTTCTTCTCTGCCCTACCGCCACCAGTAGCCCCCCCCCCTCTTCGACATCCCCCCCTCGTCTAGGTCCCTTCGTCCAACCCCTTGCTCTTTTTGTGCTCCTTCGGAACAAAGCGCGCGGATGGCTGCAGCAGTTGCACGTCCTCAAAGGGATTCCATCGCAAGAAGAGTGTCGGCTCGAAAATAATGTATCACCGGCCGTCTGCGCGCCCATTAAACCCAGCTTTTTACGCTATTATTAAAGTTTCATTTCGACCGTCCACGAATCGGGCCACTTTCGAATGTTAGCGCGCTACCAATAGCGTCCGCGGGCCTTTGGTGGTTGTTGAACGGTTAGAGGCTCCAGTCTGGGTCTCGAGGAGGATTGGAGACGTTTGGGACTTCGAACGTTGGAATCGATTCGAATATTCTGTGATACCAGAGGTTTTTGAGAGTTTTAGTAAGGTCTTTAACGTCCAGTCATTAAGAGAGAAGACTTTAAATGAATGAAAGAATAGCTTTTGATTCTCTCAGGAATATGATACATCGATCTTGAATAGTAGACGAGGAGTAGTTTGCTACGCACCCAGCTTGCGCACCACGCGGCGCCAATTTCTCAGCTGGCGGCGCTGGTGTCCTGTGACACACCAATAAATAATTCATGTCATTACATAGAGTCTAATGTATAGAAAGGTTCACAGTTATCCATTTGAAATAAAAAAGAATATAAATAAAACCTAAACAAATTCAAGCAAAGTACCTAAAAAATCCGAATTGAACATCCACACGAAAACAATGCAAAATATTGATGTAAAATTAATCAGATCGCGAAAAATATAACAAATATTTTATGTTAGTCTGGATTGGGCGTTTCAATTCCGATGCGCGTTTCGTTTTGTGCAGCTCGAGTTATTAGTTTATTTTAATTCATTCGAGAAGGTTTTGACGAGTTCGTTACGCTCGATTAGTCGGTTAATTGTTTGTTGCGAAAGGTGAAATTACTTGGTTCTTTCAGAATCTATTTTACAGGGGACGAAACTCAATTTACAAGTATCACTGGCCGCCAATTACGGTCCCCCGCGTGTGCGACAATTTAAACGTGTAAGTGTGCCGCGCTTATGCGCCGTGTGTATTCAAGTTATACCGTTGCCGCGCGATAGTTTCCGTTCATCGTATGTACGTACACACATGGACAAAGTGATACGCGCGATAGAAGCAATGGCCATTATATTCAATTCTATTGTTCGTTATTAAAAGCATTTCAACGAAATTGCGATTACGTTAAAAGCATATTACGTACGTTATTCCGCCCACGTCTCTATTTCCCACTGTAAGGCGTCAAAGGTTATTCGAAGTGGAATGTTTTGTCTCCAGAAAAGTGACTTCTACCTTTGCGAAAGACTTTGTTTTAATGTGATTTTAATTTCAGTAGATTTTAGGGAGATTATTTATATCACTACTTCAAATTATTTACTATTTCGGCAATCCTTGACACTTTCATTAGCAAACTTGTATTAACAAAGATTTGTAAATAAAATGTTGGTCATTGGAAGTACGTTTATGTCTTTCATCAAGTCTATTTGTTCGTAGCATAACTACCATCAACAGGATGAAAAACTATGTATCGCAATCGTTTCCATTTCCCAAATTATAATTGTATCGCGATATACAGTATCATTCAAACAGACGCGTCGGGAAAGAACAAAAACTGTTCAGTCGATAATGCACAACAGAAGGGGAAATTGTATTTTCCCAATAACCTTCACTTCCATATTCTTCTTTCATGCCTTCGTTCTTCGAATATTGGATATTTCAACGCAACCTACACTTTGCCGCGAAAATATTCCAATGTAAAAAGTTTATCAACTTTTATAAAACGGATCGATACCATCTGCGAGCCGGAATCGAGAGCTAACGGGTCAAGACGACGAGGGCCAAGAAAATGGGTCCAGGAAACGGTTGAAACGTTATGGCAATGCTACGATAGCGCTAGTGTAACGCTAAACCTTCTAGAAATTATAATTACACGTAAAAGTAATGTTCAAGTTTCATAGTACCTTCCAAGATCATCACTTCTGAATTTTAAATTGATCTTTTCACGTATGTCAATGAGTACTAAATTATAATTAAAAAATCAGCTCACAAAAAAGTCTGCCAAAATCACTCCAATATTAACAATAGCCTAGTAAGAAAATTAATGTTCTCAACTCAACGTTAACAAGTCCCTCAAACTAACAAAAACCGAAACGCAAGAAAATGGTGCCCAAGCTCCAACCCCTGCGCCTCCAAGAATCACCACAGACACGAAATGCAAATAATATATCCAGGTATGCCATATCATTCTGTCACGGAGTGTACGCGTTACGCCGTGGCACATCGCTGCCATCTCGAGTGATGTACTCGCCATGAGACATCGCCTGCCACCACCCAAAGCTGAAACCAGGAATTGTCATACGGCGAAGAAACAAGCATTGTCCACGTAAATCGAAACGTCGTTCGAAGAACGTTCGCCAGTGGCCAGTTCCGCGAAAGTACGCGTTCTTATACTATTTTCCAGCGTGTTTCTCATTAACGTTGCATCGCGTGAGAATCAGTTACTGCCGGTGACAGCTGGCAATAACTGGATCGGGCGAGGAGAACGATACCGCTCTGGATCCGCGGCTTCACACCCCCCGGCGGGGACAAAGACACCACTAGACGGCTATTTTACCTTTTTTTTTTTTATTATTAAAAGTTCCAGCCGCGCGGAAATCACGGCCGTGAAATTCGATATTCAATAGACGCCTTTCAGTTGTCCGCGAGCGGAGCATTGCTCGCTAGCTCTCAATAAGCGTTTGTTTACTTTATTCACGTGTCGCGGGGGAATATCGCGCGTGGACAGAGAGGCGTTCATCGGTACCTGTAAAACGAAATCCGGCTCGTTAGTGCACGATCATGGTCGTCGGTCATGAATGAAGAAGTTTGAGGTGGGCCAGTCCGAAAGGGGTTGCGATCTGTTGGGCTACGTTCTAAACAGTGGGACGATTACCCATGCTCGGAGGAAACTTGCGGAATTTTCGTAAACCCGGTTCACCTGGAAACTTTTCCCCTATCTTCGAAAATTTATCTCGATAAATTTAGCTGGAAACCTGAAAAGTTTGGGAAGCTGGCTCGATTAATCTCGTCGCGAGGACTGCAACCGCGAAATTTCAATTTTTTAAATTGCCAGTAGACACTTACCTCGTACGTCGATCCGAAATGGCGATCCCACGTTACATGGATGTGGTCGAACGTGGACAAGACGTTTACAGTAGGGTGGACCTTATTTCTTTCGAGCAACAGATCAACTAATTGTCTTTTCTGCTTGCTTCTGATTTTTATTTTATTCCACTTTGATAGCTATACTTTTTTTTTGCTGTTACTTTTACTCTTGTAACCGTTGTTATTTGTCTAATTCATGAGGGAGGGTATGAAAGAGACTTGTCGCAGATCGTTGGTCAAGGAAGCTGAGGTCCACCCAACGTGCAGAGTGAACGAACGACAGTCAGTGTGATTTTCTAAAAACTTGTGATTTTATTAATTAATAAACGTGTTTTGTATGTGTGTCCGTGTATTTTGTATTTTACAAGAGGCCGCGAAACCATTCACAGATGTCGGGTCCCGGATAAGAAGTCGACATTAAATCAAATAACAAAATTAACTAAACGCAGAGGGACCGTGGCGATCCGACCGCGTGTTCGCTCAACTGAGGACGTTTGCGTGCCATCACCACTGGATGCCAGTCTACATAAGATTCTCAAAAAAAAAAAAGATATATATACATATATGTATATATAGACAAATCATCGTCTGGTGCGAGATAACGAATCATCACGCTTAGCACCTACAGCCAAGAGCGACAAAAGTACGTCGTCAACTTAGGTCCGATTTGGTGTTCAAAAGTCGAACGGAAAACAGTTCCTCAAGGATGCATGTACACTTAGGAGGGGAGGAAAATGCTATAACACAGTCCTTCTCGTAAAGGGTCTTCTTCCGAGTTTTAAATTATTTTTTTAATTGTCACGAAATCAGCAACCCTTGCTTGGAAAATTTATATTTTAATTTTAAACGACTGCCATGCTATATTGAATATCAATTTAAAAATAAAATAGGCTCTGAAAATTAATGGATTTGTTAGATTTACTCTGGCACTTCAATATGTTTAATTCGTTTTTGATTTTAGATCAATATTTTAGAGGACACACCTCGTTGCCATTAAACCATGATAGTGAAATATACTATAGCACCAGTAACCATATCTCAGCACCCTGTACAAATTTTTTAACAACCAAGCCACCAAATTACTCGTAAAAGATATATTTACAAATGACTAAAACCTTGCTTGCGTAAATTTAATTACTCGATCCTGCAAAAAATGGCAAACAAATGACAACTCACTTTTGACCCTCCAAGCGCACATGCTTCCTCAAACGCAACCAGGAATAACCAAGTGTAAAAAGCTAACAACGCCATCGATTGAACGTTGACCGGAACCGATGAGGTCGGTGCGAACCGCAAGATTGAAACTGACTCGAGAATCGCTCCAATCGCCACGGCCAGCCAGCCGAACGATCGATCGATCGTCGTGGAAAACGCGATCCCCGACGCTCGGCATCCAGCGGTCCTGGCACGCGCGATCGCCCGTGGGGCGCGCAGAACTCCCAATCCGCCGCTTTAATAGTAAATACATAACCATTTATATCACACAAACTTTTAACAATATACAAAATGTACCCTATGTACAAGATTAAATTACACGATCCATCAGCGCGACACTCCTCGTCCAATCGGTTGCTCTCTGTTCGCAATTGTTTCTGTCTGCTCTCGCGCGGACACGCGCCGTGATCGAAGGGGCTGTCTCGGCCGAGTGGCGAGGTCGAAGTCGAAATCGAAGGAACGACGAGGGATCGATAGATCGCCTTTGGATCCACTCGTCAAGCACCGTGCGTCACGCAATGGACGCAGGAATCGGCTTCGCGCCACTCTCGGCATCGATATCACCGGATTGCTCTCTCATACTAGCCTCAGAGACCCCTAAACGCGCGCCAGTGTTGGCCAATCATCGTCTTGCGATCGTTTCCCGAGTACGTTTGCAATTGTCGGATCAATCAGGGAGTTACGGGCTACACTTGTAATCAGGGAGTTACGGGCTACACTTGTAATCCGCGAGACTGAATCGGTAATTTATGATCTTTCGGTTTAATTATTTTAGTTTAAAGTTTAATTATTTGTTAATCGTGATTACCAGAGAGTAATCACGATCGTGGAGTATATTTTGCCCAACAATGGCGCACGGTGGCGGTCTGAGAGTGAAAAGTTCAGCTAAGAATGAGACGGGTAAACGAGTAACGATCAGTTGCACGGTGCGGAGGCGGTCGCTCGCTCGCTTCATGGTAATGACGATCTTGTCGATCCTTCTTCTAGATCCTCGGAGGATCCTAGAAGGACTCCGAATATCGATTCGAAAGGATTTTAACAGTTAAATGTGTCCAAGGAGGTCAATTTATCAATGGAAACGAAGCTGAGCAAGAAGGAAACACGAGAGCGATCAAATTTCGCTTATCGATCTTGCCTAAGTGCCGCGCCCCTTGAATCGACGATGCTTAGGCAGGTCTTATTGCATTTAATAAAAGAATTCAGAGAACACGAGCGTCGAGGACTATCTAAGCTAATAAAGTTATTTCTTTTTTTATTTGTATCGTTGCTTTCTATTATAGTTGGACTTGAATTTACAACTGGTGCTTCTTTGTGAAGTGTATGCACTTGAAATTGAACGTGCACCTCTAGAAATGAAAATCGTGCTTTCTAATATGACAAGTCACGTTGTACGGCTAACCCCTTGCGTTATAATACCGAGTTAGACTCATAATTAAAACATGGCAGAAATAATAGGCACCATTCGTAATTGAATAATTGCATTTTGTATTATTACTTAACGTCACGTGTTCGTCAAAAAAATTAATGTTTAATAATATCTCATCACGACAAGAGAAAGTCAATGTCAGGTCATGGTTAACTATCTCTATACTATTGACACAAAATAGTAAAATGTCGTCTAATAACAAACCATCTTTATATCCAAACAAAAGTATCGATGCTGGTTTTATTTATTTGTAGTTACAAACTACTCTCGAAGTTTTGACTCATATTTAAATCCTCTTCAGGGTTGCAAAGGAAATTAAGAAAACCACGTGTTCAAACTTGTACATTACATGGATTATTGTAAGGACTATCACGTTCCACTTGCAGCACGAGACTTATACCTCTGATGATTTTATTTACATGACAGATGCAGTTATAATAATACTATGGTGTTTCTTTTTTCTTTTTACGTATTGACTTCATTCTCATCTTATCAGTAGATCTATTATATTTATGAGAGACGATCTGCATTTCGACACGTGGTGTTCTGAACTTGATTCACAGAAGAGGAGTACAAAGGAGACCTGAACATGAACCTTAAGATCGAGATCATTGAATAAAACCAGCCCTGGATGGTCTAATTAATTTGATCAATACACTACCAATCGAAGGGGTGAAAGTCACAGTAGAATCAAGCTTCTTGAAATATCCCATGCACTTTATACAAATAAATTCATTATAAAAGGAAAGGTTCCCAAGACAAGGATATAACTTTCACCACCTGATTAAAGCACATTAAAAAATTACCCCATCTCGAGAAATAATAAATGACATTAAACTTGCTGGCCTGTCAATTTCACGTCTTAGCAAAGAAACTGGCATGTCAGAATTACAGCGAAAAAAAAAAATACTTTCCCTCTCAAGAAATGTCTCAGTCAATTAACCGTGGTACACTCGGTAAAAAATGAATTCGTCCAGCAAGGGGTCACCACCGATTTTAACCATCGTCGACCACTGAAAGTCTAGGGGATCCCCATGACGCAAGAGAGCGAATCGACAAGAGTAATCGCCGCCTTTCAGCGAGCCTGAGAGCCGCCCCCGTTGTGATATACACCCAAAACATGTGTCTTTAGTTTCGCATTGAGCTTCGAGCGTGCCCGAACCCGCGTCGTTTCCCGTTCCCCTCGTGTTCCTCGTTTCCCATACGAGCGCACGTCGAATAGAAACCGGAAAGGAAAAACGTCTGTACAATCTGTGAGCGGGTGAACGCGAGGGGCCCGTCACCGGAAACGACGTCGGGCTCCGACGATAGTAGATACATCGTAACGTATTCACGATTATACATTTACGTAAATGTTTATTGCGCATTGTCGAAACCCTGCCACTTAGAAAAAGTTATGTTACACGCTTCATCCTCGCCCGCTAAAACAAATCGTTGACGCGTCGTCGCTCGACAGTCGGACATGGACAGAATTCTGTTCGACTGATAGATAAATAAGCAGAAGATACAGTGATTCGTATCACGGTTACCGATGATTTATATTTAACCCTTTGCACTCGAGGCCTTTTTTCTGGTATCTACCAGGAACTCGAGATGCTTTCTTAGCATTCTACTGCCACGAATGTTGAGCTTAGATTGACTTCGAAGACGAGATTTCTGATTTGTTATTTGAAAATCAGGTCACCCTTACCCCTTCGGCAATCATTTTATTGACACTTCGAGTTCCAAGAAATTAAAGTTAAACAAACATTATTGCTGGTTAATTTACTACGTTAAACCTGGTGGTGACTGAAAGTCACCTCTCAAACGCAATGGGTTAATTTTTAAGTCAGTTTCAATTCAGGATAAAATATGATTTGCATTCTATACTTTGAAATCTGATTTTCGTTTAGTCTGTAACGCTGGAGAGGTTGTTTCTCATTTGTTGTTTGAAATTTGAGACAAGAATTTTGCCCATGCCTGCTCGACAGTTTTCCACGTGCTCGAGGGGGCGCGTTCCTCTCTCGTTCGCGTGATATGCAAAGGACGTTCGCCAACGAGAATGGTCACTGGTGGGCCAGCAGTCGTTCGACGAAGGTTGCGCAACGTTTCGTTTCAGTCTCGTTACGTTCGTGCCTCGGCGGATCACGCGCCCCCCATCCGAAAAAGAAAGAGAAAATGCACCGCCGCGACGAAGGAGAACGGAGGACGACACGGCGAGCGTTAACAAGGAAGATTCGAATGATAATTTCGCCCCGTTCGTACGGTTTCACCTCGGTGTCGAGTTTTTTTATCCCGTAGCGAGAGAGACTCGATTAACGATCGCGAGAACAAGGAACGCTTAATGAGTTTACGGAGTCGGTGCCCCCTCACCCCCTCCTCCGCGGACGGCGAGTCGAAGGGGTCGGTAATTTTCAAAGAAAAATAATTTTCTAAGGGTCGAGACCCGGCGCGGAGCCGCCGTTTCAATCGCCGAATTATCCGACCCGGCAGATGCAATTTTCTTGCTCCACGCGTGACAAGTTTTTCGGACTTCGAGACACGATCCCTCCGTAAACGCCGCGTCCTGGGCGAATTAATCACGCTTCCGCGACGATCACGTTTTTAGCGTCGTTCAATCGGGAGCTGTTCGTTCGGCTGAATTTTTGACGATGAGAGTCTAATAATGAGATGGTAATAGGGTTCAAGATATTAATACTTTAGGTACTTAGAGTGAGGGTTGGTAAAATTTTGCAAGTATGAATTGAACTTAGGAGGACTTTTTGTGTTACTATACGTTAATTTGAAGTGGGGACACCTCGTAAACATCGAGAACCTCAAATAAACCTTCTCAAATAAATCTTGGATTAATTTTATCCGAAGAACTAACCCTTTTTCATTAAAAAATTATTAAAATCTCAGCCGAACGCGATTCGCCCAAGTCGATCTGAACCCGACCGACTCGTTCCACGTGTCCGGTGGTCCGAAGTACGGTTCGATCGTTTCATTTGATCCTCGTATGCTTAGCGTATCGCTTCAGATGCACGCACCGCGAGGAGGGGGAAACGTAAACGTCGGGAAATACGAGCGAAAGTGATTGCCGGGTGTCTAACGTGCGATTAACAGGATTACCAGGATAGATTGAGCGCGGATGAGCATCAAAGAATCGGATGAAGCCGAAGAAAATTGCCGTTACCGTTGGCGGCGACGATAACTTGCACGCGGCCCGTGCTTTGAGACACTTCGATTATCCTCGATTCTCCGCGATTGAGCAAAGATTATTGATTACGATTGACGGCGCGCACTGATTCTCGAACCTCGAACCGCGGCGACGACGCGTCGAACGCGATCGGAGTCGTCTCCGATCGGTGGAACGTCGGTGAGAACGTTCCTTTGCGGAGTTCGTTCGCGTAAGTCCTATCGCGAAAACCACGAAACTCGTTCACCATATCATGGAACACGGTCCTCGTCCATCGAGATCCTCCCCCTTACCTCGTGCACAAGTCACTTGTATACGACGACGTGTCCACCCTGTCCGAAGGGTTGCGCGAACTGAGCCACTGTATTCGGGAGTTCAGTTCACCGTCGCAGGCTTCCACGAGGCTTCCGAGAGAGTCTTCTCTGCTGTTCCCGCTGAAGAAAACGGAAGACCGGCGGTCAGAAAGTCGAGGGTTCATCCCGTGCTCTCGTTCAGTCGAGGCTGCGGGACCTGGACCTCGAGCATCGACGAAAGATTGCTCGTTCAATCGCAGGTGTCCTGAGCCCAAGGAGACCAGTCCTGATAGGTGGACGCCTGCAGGTGCGTTTGCTGTACCGCCAGTCCCGGATGCACGATGCCCATGTGGTGATGATGGTGGTGGTACTGCTGATGACCCGGCGGAGGCGGCGAATAGGGATCCCCCCCGACGCCGACGTCCACGACGTCGACCTGTGACGGTACGACGACGGGTGGCGTCGGCTGTGGAGAGGCTTGCACCTTCTTCGGGCGACCGACCGGGTTGCCGCCTCATTCGCGACTCCTTCGAGGCCGACCGACCTTACCTTTCCTCACCGGGGCGCCGCCATTGCCGGCCGCCGCGGCGGCGGCTGCGGCCGCCACGCTCGACGACTTGACGATTTTGTGCCAATCCGTCTCGCACACTGGTGAACCCGACATCAGGTAGTACCTGAATCAGAAAGCACACCGGTTAGTTAGAGACCTAGCAAGAGTGCCACTTGGATGATTACTATGCTATCGAGTCCACAATGTTGTCATACGAGTCGTTTACTACACAAATCGATCATCTCCACTTTTTGAAAGATCTTAAATTTAAGTGTCAAAACACTTGGTATAGACAACTTTTTATATTTATAATTATAATCGCATTTCTTAACTTCTTGTTTCATGGAGTTAATCGATTTGTGCAATGAATGGCTCATTAGATAGATTGCATAGGAAAACAACTTTAGCAGAGTATTAAAAATAGTAAGGTCTTGACAACACCTACGGTCTCCGGAGTGTAGTTTAAGAAACACTGACAAGTAGCATTATCGTCGCAAAAATGTAATTTATGGTCGAAAAGAATTTCTCCAACATTGAAATCCTACCATACCGTTTACTTCTTGGTTAAATTTTGAACAGATTCCTTCTCTGGAAAAGGGTTGCAGTGCGTACCGACGCGATCCACAAAAGCGTGCTATGATAATTGGTCCGGAAAATAAAATTCCTTCGTCACGATTCGAAACAAGGTCCCATAATCAACCGCTAACAGTGTTTTCGTCGATTCGGCGCGCGGGCATTTACGAAATCGATGCTCATAAACAAGTTTGCTTCGTTACAGGTCTAGAATAATTGTTCCCCCTTCTCCTTTATCACAAAATCCCCAATTGCAAGCCCCACACCAATTAACCGGCAGCCCCGCGTGACACGCCTCTTTTCCAACCCTTTAATTGCCGCATTTCCTCTCCGACTCATATCTCCGGTTTCCGTTCGAGCGCGAAACCCTCCCACCGATTCAGCCGATTTCCCTCGTATCGATTCCTCCGCTGACGCGCCCCAAGCCGCGATCTCCAGCTCCCTATTCTATCTCCCCAGGAGTCAAGAAGCCCCCCCCCCCCCGCCGCCGCCGCGAAACGCGTACAGTACTGTTCGTTTGAATTGCCTCGTCAGTATTTGTCATAAATGTAGTTTCTATTTATTAAAATTAAATGGAAGAAATGAATAGCTGTAGTTTGTGCACTATGAAATATACTTAAATGTTTCCTTAAATGTTATGTCTCTTATGTATTTAAATCTGCCAAATATTTACTATAAAAAAATAATTCTTCGGTATATTTTAAAACACTGAAGAGATCCACAAATAGAAATATAAGCTTAGGATACCACGTAACAGTTGTTCTTTGTTTATTCAAAGCAATAGGTTTTTATTCGAAGCTATTCGAACGAACACCACGGTAGAGCTCTCGTGAAACAATTAATCAGTTCGATCAGCGGTCTTACCTATCGCCGGAAACGAGTTGACTGCCACATTTGCTGCAGGTGAAGCATTTCTGGTGAAACACCGATCCACCCGCCCTCATCACCAGTTCGCTGGCAGGTATCGCGTTGCCACAGCCCGAGCAGGCACCGCTGCTTCCGAACATCCTGGAACAATCGCGAATAGCGTCGATTAATTAGGCCGCAGTGATTACCTCTGCGTTATTATCGTCGCGGAAGACGAGCGACGGGCTCCGATGGAAACGCTCCCGTTCGATTCTAATTTGCAGAACCGTTCGCGAAGGACGGCGAGCCCGTCGAGTGTTATTCGAATAAAAGGTTAATTCGACGGAATCGAACCGTCGATCTGGATCGTCGATCTGATCGAGTTCGTAGAATTGGCCAGCCTGGATCTTTCAAGCGGGAATTCCCATTCATCGAGCGTGGTGTTAAATTACTACTTTGAACAGGAAGAGATGAGTTTAGTTTGGCTAAACAATGCTCGTTCAAAAATAAAGTAAATTAATCGTATAGATTTAGAAAACGTTTAATTAATTTTAGTACTTAAACGAGTACGAGTTTCGTTTATTCTAAGACGACATGGTCGAAAGAAGTTCCTCGATAAAATTAAACGGTGCGTTCAAACCTAATTGCGTGCATAACGTATTCGATATCGAGGGTTTATATCCATAAATAAATAATAACGATAATTATTATCATTATATTACTCCATATTCGCGGAAATTAATTATTTCTACCTCTATCGATGCTTCATTGAGTTACACGGCTAGCTGAATATTCTAATGAGTCTAGATTTATGTCAGCTGCGCATTATGAATTCAACAATGTTGACAGAAAGCTTATATTTTGCAAAAACATAAATGGCCGTACATGCTAAACAGATATTAAATATATATTATCCTTGATTATCCCACATGATCGAAGCATTAACAACGCTGTTTCCGTCCAAAATGGATATGTTTAATAACCTATCGAAACAATATACCAACCCTGACTCATTATGCATTATTGGAGACCAATTGGGGGGTGGCAGCAAATAGTTTTCACAAATATAGTTCAATATTTCGCGTATATCGAGCCTGACATTTGTATAAATATTCAAACTAATAATTAGACAGGCGTGCTTAATCTACACAGGTTAATATTTTCTTGTCGCCACGCTCGTGGGCAGTGCCCTTAACTAAAGGGACGTTTCTCCCTTGAATATTACGCTTACGCTTTTTAAAACATTTTTATTTCAAAACATATTTTGTATATCTTCAGAACTTTATTATTTTCGTGAGTACTCGGTATTAGACACGTAAAATATCTGCCGATCGCGAATTAAAAATTGCTATCCCAATAGAATGAATATTCCAGGAGGATCACCCTCCATTTCAGACTCTTGAAGTATCCAGCCATTCTTTTCCAAGGTGTATTCGCAAGACAACGCAACGTAGCGCGAAACCGAGTCCACGTAACTAGACCACGACTATTAATCCGAATATACAAATTTATCACCCGGGGTTGAAAGGTGGCGCCCGTCGTAGGGGCGGAAAATCCTAGCGGTCGGATGGAGCGAGAAAGGCGACCAATTACGGGCGAGCGGAGGGCTCAGAGGATGACATTCATCGGAGCGGTTTCAACGCCGGTGCCAGAAGAGCGATAGACACGAGGCGTTTCCAATTAAATCTTGCGCCGGTCTCGTCGCGCAAACACTTTCTAACTAAATGAGGTTAGGGCAGTGGTAACAGAGAGCCCGGGCGGCCGTGTAGAATCCTATATTCACCTCGCCCGGTTCCTTTCTTCTTTTCACCCTTATTATACCCCCGTCGTCCCGGCTGGGCGTTTCAGTCGTTTTAAACGAGAGCTGCTCCGATTATAATAAGGCGTCGCGTATAATTGTCGCGGTGCGGCGTCTTCGCTCGCGCTACCTCCCCTACACCTGTCCTTCTCCCTTTCTAAGCGTTCACCAACTACCCCCCACCCTGGCGCTCTAGTCCTGGAAAGAGTAGAAAACAAGCAAAGACAGAGAGAAAAGGGGGAGGGCAACCGGAGAAAATTTTTGCAGCGGATTCGCGGCTTTCAGCCGGGAGGAGCTGCTCGCTCGCGGATGTCGCGTCGCGCGCTTTTGATCCCTTTTAAACAGTGCTTCCCAACCTTTTCTACGTCACGACACACTTTTCTCAGTTGCGGTAACGTCGTCAAGACACTTTTAAGTTGTTTGGAGTTTACTAGATATTATTAGAGGGGGGTAGTAAATTGTGTTTCTATTTGGGGGGGAAGGGTAGGAAAGTTGGAATGGGGGAAGATTGTTGAAGATGAAGGGAAAGTTTAAGATTGGTAGAGGATGGACAGTACTGTTTGAACTGCTAACTGTTAAAATTTATATTAACGCAAACGATTGTTTCCGCATAGTTACTAGCTTAGCAGCCACAACCCAAGAATATTTTCTGTAGTATATCTGCCTATCTAAGAAACGGCAGACTGATTTTCCCAACAAATAAATCTTTCATTAACGCATTTCAAATTATTTTTACGACACGTACTTTCGTCGCGGTGCGGCAGTGTGCAGCGTCACACCTGTTGGGAAGCACTGGCTTTAAAACAAGCACGCCTCCTTTCAGGCCGAACGTCGTTAGCAGTGCTACACCGGTCGGCGAGTTAATAAATTGTGCGCTCTTCTGTTGGCTTCGCAATTAATACGCGGGACATAATTGATCATGACGCGGTACTCATTCCTGGCGCACGTCGGAGGAGCCTGGAAGGAATTGTAGGTTTGTCTTTAGGGAGGTCAGCAGCCCTGGGCGCCTGAGGACGATCATTATACCGAAAGAAAAGTAAAGGAACAGTCTGCACATTTTTATATATTTCGAGAGTATGTTTCTTTGTATTTATCGTTAATATCTGCAGGGGATGTGTGGGGGTATGGATCTTTACGTAGCGTATTCTACCGTTTATTGCAGAACTTTTCATCCTAAGTAGGGATATGTATTTTTACTTTTCTTTACTTCACAATTTATTTTTGTTATATCGACTACACTTACACGCGCGACTCTAATATTTTGTTTACCAGAGTATTATCCTTGAAAGCGCACTACTCGATACATGAAAATTCAATGTTTGAAAAAGTAAATCTCTAATCAGGTGCATTTTTCTCCAAACACGATATGTTCAATTTCCTCGAAGTGAGTTCAGTTTTCCGCAGCCCCATCCTGCTCGCGTCTTTTTGACTTTCCTTAATTCTCCGAGAGCGTGAATTCGTTCTCCAGGGAAAAAGACGACGGCCAGAATGGGGGGATTAGCGAAAGTGGAGACACTCGGAAATTTCATCCTCCTGGAACAATGATTTCCTCAGTTCGTCGATCCCACGTTACAAAATACATTGTAAACGTTCCTCGTAGCGACGAAGTCTGAGCGCCCGTGGCGCGCCTCGAATTCCAGAAAGGCTCCCTTCCGAGCACGGCCCCGAAACGTCGCGAATAAAGCCGCGGCCAAGGCGCGCTATCTCTCGAGATTGCGAATAATCGGCTTTATAAAATGTTCAGCGCTTGCAGCCAAAGCTTTATAGGTTCCTATAATCTTTAAATGTATGCCCCCGGCCCCCGGCCCGCGGACGCAGGGCGGTGCACGCGCGACGCTCGGCGTCGGGGTATTCGCGAGCGCGTCATTAAAATTCCACGCTTTATGATCAGCAGCCTTTTCTGAAACGGTTATTAATAGCGGCACGACCCGCAGCAATTAAAATAATCAATGTTAATATTTGGGTTAAGTGTGTTCCGGCTTAACATCGTGTATTGAATGTAAAAAGGAGAACCAGATGAAGGGAGATTGAAAAACCTAACGGCGCTGGCCTGGGAAACGTCGCGATCGAGATAAGTCTAGGCGAGGAAATTAAATTAACGTTTAATTGCGCGTTCTTTGGCGATTTGATTTTGGGGTAGTTTATTTTTCTATAATTGATTTTCAACCTTGACAGAGGACTATGCAGTCGAAATCTCAGGCTCAGAAATTTCAATTTTCATCATTCATCTTCAGTATTCATCTGAAGAGTCAGAATAAACAAGATCTATGGGTCTACCGAAGGCACGCATATTTAGTTACACTCAAACGTCCTCGCCAGAATGAATTGCCTAGAATGTACGACACATCGACTACAGACCACGAGATCCAAACAAAAATAGACCCAGCTACGCGGAGACATAATTGCGATCACTCCTATAAAGGCTTCTATAAAGACTGATAGAATTCATCACTTTCACTATTAAAAGAGTAAACTAAATCTCAACTTTGGAACTTTCAAGTCTCGAATGATTGATAAACGAACAGCTTATTATGGTATTTGCTTCTCTTTCCACTCTCATAATCAATATTTTCTCTATACCAGTTAGCCACCTGACACGACGCAATTAAAATAATCAACGTGAACATTTGGGTTAAGTGTATCCCAGCTTAACACGGCGCATTGGAAACGAAAAAGGCGAAAACGAGAAGAGGGGAAATTGAAAAGCCAAGCAACGCGAGGCCTGAGAACGTCGAAAACGCTCGGCGCTGTTCGATGGAGTCGATGAAATATCGGCCCTCGGAGCCGAATTAATGGGCATTTCCACCGTGACAAGCAAAAGGACGCGCTTAGAAAAAAAAATAGTCCTCGGCCGGTGACGATAATATATTTTCCATTGTTCGCCGCGAGTTGGCTGCCATTTTTATTTCGCGACGAAAATATATAGCACCCCCGATAAAAATTCTCTGACGTTCAGAGACGAATCGAAACGGCGAAAAAGAGTTCTGACGTTTCCAGAAGAATCATGTTCATTCAGAATATTGAACATGGTACATACAGTCAGTCTTATAAGTATTCGTACCCTCTACGTCTATCGAACAAATTAGTCTAAATTAAATAAAAGGTTTGATGTTCCCTGAGATTACTCAAAATAATAAAATATAACGATAATCCCCTTTTCCAAATAGGAAGACGCAGAATCAACGACTCTTATTAGAGCCTCGATTGCATTCTCGCGTGAAATCCTCCCCATCGAACATAAATTCGTGTTCTCGCAGAATTTTTGATTTTCGTCGCGCAGCATCGCCCCGGAGCATTATGTTTATCGTGAATATCGAGGACGTTCTGTAAACTTTCCAAGGATTAACAATCTTGACGCCGACCTTCCTCCGCGAAGGTCTGCCTCTCCCTCACCCCTCTCCGATATCCCAGAGATTAGTTAAAATGTGTTCGCCACGGTCAAATTAATATCCATCCATTAGCATTATGCGCGCCGCTATCTCGGGGCCAATTTCCTGGAATGTTCGCGTCAGGTGTTCGATTACGGACCAGACGATCTTAACATTTTAGAGCGTTCCCCTTGACATTGCGGATCTCCACCGCGGACGCATCAATACCGTGGGGCTTGTATCTTCGTTAATGGCGGCTAATGCTCGCCGAACGTTGTCAGCAGCGTACCGTTGCCTCGTAAAGTTCGCTGTTTAATACCACAATTAGCTGTGTTACGATACGCAGGTATGTCGAAACGAGCGCGACGCTGGTTTCCACGGTCCCACGGGACGTTTCGGCCGAGTACTCGACCACGGGGGGATCGACGAACCCTTCCCGCAGTAATTAATCCGTTCGATTCGCAGATCGGTATCACTGGGTCAGTGCCACCCAACTTCTTGAAAATGGGAGGTCGAGCATTTTTTCTCACCTCGGATAAAAGAAACTCAACCTCGGGTAAATTCAAGTCATGATAAAGATACATACATCGATATTAATGTATAAAATGATTTATCAATGACCTCCTCCACCACCTCCTACTAGGAAACAAATTCCAAGTAGACTCTGCACACACCAATCTTTGCGAAGCTTTCACTGGGAATCATCCTATTCTTTTACAACAACAAAATAATCACATTGAATTATAGACACCGATTGCCTAGGACAAAGAACATTAATTTTCAGACAGCACGCTGAAAAGATTCTCACAGTGTAAATAGTTTATAAATGGTGCCACTTCAAGCAACACTCAACGCTCGGTGGAGGCTTTTTAACAACAACAAAAAGATAAAATAATAACCGTTGCCCGTCTTCCGTCCGCGAACAAAACCAAGCAGACACGGCCTTTTTCCAGCGTTTCGAGGCATGCGATTCTATTTGCGGGCTTATTTATGCCAGATAACAGGGAAGTGAAAACGAGAAAGCGCGCGAGGAGAAAATGAAACAAAGTTCTTGCCCGGGGAATATACATATGTTGGGAGTGGTTGTGTGTTTAATTGCATCAGATACAGCGGCGGTCGGGTTTGCATACTCGAAGGAGATCGACTGCGATCGAGAGGCTCGAGTCGAAGAAAAAGAGGCGCAAGACAAAAACCGATGGGAGGGAGAGGCTCGAGATAGGAGGAAATCTCTCCACGGTTGATTCTGTCTCCGTGCTTTCTCATTAATTTACGACGTCGCTTGAACACCTGTAATCGTTCGTCGTCGAGCGAAAACCCTGCAGCTTATACAGGGTGTTCAACCATTGGTGGCCACGAGGGATGAAGTTGAACCACAGCTTTGTTTCGAAATGAAAAATAATTAAAATTTCTGCCGGTATCTCTCAGATTCATTTATAATTGCGTGAAAGAAATTTCTTTTATGAATTTGCTTTACGAAATTAATTAAATAAGTGTACTGTGCAGTAAAGTATGCAATACTGTGCAATAAAACGTCTCTTTATAATGTAACATGACTTGATGTTCGTTACACATGTTTTCGCTACTGTATTTTTATTTCGTGATTTGGTGATTGTATAATAAGAAATTTCTGTACATAATTTTTATGTGTGTTCATTTGTGGTTAAGCATCCTGTATATATTGTCGAAACAAACTTTTACCCGTCTACGAGCGCGAAACTACTGCCAAGCAAATTTTCTCCGGAATGTGAAAGGCCTCCCACATTTATATTCGTGCGAGTCCGTGTGATGGCGACGCACACGCGTCGAACGGAGTTGGCCCGTTCCGCCTTCGGAGAACACGTATTGTAGGAGGAAGGACAGATCAGTCCTGGAAGGAATCGCGGAACGTACTGGGTCAGGTGTTTTAGTCAGCCTTCCTAAAGGGTTCCACCAAAATAATCACTCGACACATCAATCCACACACTACGTTGCTCCTGATAGCACAAGAAGAGAGGAATGATCATAACACAGACTAATTTTTCCATAAACGCTTCATTTTCGTGGAAATCAGTTTCGAAGGTATTCGGGGCTCTCGAAACCAATTTCCCCGCTAACCAATCCACTGTACAAAAAAATCGTACTACACGCTTTCGATTAATTTTTCTATTTAAATTCAAAATCCTCTCCATCGACTACCTCGCATTTTAATTATTAATGCAGCTGCAAAGTCCAGTTCTCTATCTTCTAACGAATCTTAAGCATATCTGCCTTTCAGCGCACTATACTATTTTTTCCAATCGTCGCGAAACAATTCCAACCGGCATGATACCATCCACCAAAAGTATGGCATCCACCGATGGTTAAAATGTATGGTAAACTCGGTCTCGATTCAGCGGAACGATTCTGAACAGCTTCCATCTCCTGCACGTGGAACACGTGGCTTTTCTCTCGGTGTATGCAGGATCGTATTCGTTCAAGCGTAACGACTTGGACACAGATACTGCACCTGTATGCCCGTGTAACGTGCATACCGTGATACTTTATCGAAGACTATATATATAGAACGACTACAGGATGATGCAAAAGTTGCCATTCCTTAGAGAGACCCCGATGATCTTAGGACTCAATTGGTGGCAGTCGAGAGAATGTTATTTATTTCCATTTAATTTCATTGACATCAAAATTCGAAGAGAATTTATGTAGTAGAAGTTTATGCATTTGCCAGAGAAAGTTAATAACTTCCTAACATGTCACAAATCTTTGTCGAATTAAATAGTGACGGGCACTTAATTATTTTTTTATGGAATATCTAGAATATTAATTTCTTCTAAAAAGTATTAGAAGCAATGGAATGAAAGTTTCTAATACCAAGCAATAGAATGATGAAACCCAATCCTAGAATTTCTTTTTTCCCACTATTAACTGTTAATCGCGTCCTTTTAGTCGCATCTTATTTGAAATTGTTTCTAGCGGATCCATTTAAAAGCTTCCCCAGCACTGAGGCCAACCAATGGCGCAGACAAAACAAACGGGGAAGGAATGGAAAAACGAAGAGCTGGAATAATACGATCGACAGAAGCGAAACGCGGGAGAAAATTGTCTGCAATTTCTGACAGCCTTCAAAAAACGACGCGCACACGCGCATATATATCGATATCACATCGTCGGTCTGCGGAGCTCGAAAGGTTGCTACACGACGGATCGAATTGGATTCGAGGTTTCTCGTTATTAATTTAATTACCGCTTGACAGTTCCATAATTAAATTGCTAATTTATCTGTCCAGGATCTGGCCGATCGCGCGCGCCAGGCAGCTCGATGATTGCTCGCGAAATGACGTTTCAATTCTTCCTCCAATTTTCTACCTTCCCCCTTTTTTTGCTCCTCTACACTCTTCCACTCATTTTTTCTCCCCCTCCAGCGATCTCTGTCTCCTTTTTCTCGTTGTTTCTCTTCGACCGCTCGCTGCACTTGCGGGGCGATCGGTGGAAATATTCGATACCATTAACGAAGAAAGTATAGCGATTTTTGCGCTGCATTGAAGCGCAAATTCGGAGGAAAATTTTGAGAATTATTTGGAGAATTTTTACACGTGGAATACGGTTATTCGCGAAGTTCATTTTCTCAGAAATAGAACACCGTAGAGAAAAAATTACACTCCACAGTTTTAACTCATCTTTGTGCATAGATTGATTTCCATAAAAATAAAAAATATTGTACAAGTACTTCGATCTCAATATTCTGTATTACGTTTAAGAGTTCGAACTATATTACAATTCGAAACAATTTCATTTTGACCTTTTCATCGCCAGGTGGGTGTAACGCCTCGAGATGAGGCCCAGGCGGAATCACGATAACGCGCGCGTAACTGGTTTCGCTCGAAACTGTTTATCATGTTCCCATTACATGCCCAATCGCGTTTTCTTCGGATTCAATTCGCCAAGTTCGACGAAGAAATCGCGCGTCTGATCGAGACGGATCCACGGGATCGCCGTACCGTGAACTTATTATCGCAATCGGCGATCGCGTCGCGGCGTTTCGATTCGACAAATACTTGCGGCCGTTCCTCTAACGGGTCCAGCAATTTCCGGGGACCGTTATAACGCCACGGTAAGAATCGTCGATCGGCTGCGTCGAAATGCAATTAATTACAATACATCAGGCGGCGGTTAAACGCTGAGAAAAGGCCGCTGGAATGCGGCTTAACTAAACGAAACACCTCCCGTTAACGTTTCATTATACCCGTTCAAGATGAATCATTCGCGTTGGCAAAAAGACGGCCGAAGAAAACTTGGAAGCTACAATGAACCAACGAAACTAAAATACATGGAATGAGGAACCAGTTAGAACAATATAATACGAGGTGACCTGTTATTGGACGACTGATATGCAATTATTGTTATAGGAAAGTATACAGTTTTCTGATGAGAAGAATCCATTACTGAACCTCAAAGAATCGAATAGAATTAAACGTGGAATATTTTATATTAGAAACATGCTCATGTCTCTGAGTATACATGCTTGTAACATCAAACTGTCGCGCTACAGTGGCGCCACTAGTTTGCGTGCTCGCCGTGAGCTGAAATTGTCTGACCCTACAGTATTTTACTGTTATAGAGTACTGCAGCTCAAAATAGACGACGAACCTACCGACTAAAATTTCTTTGAATCGAAAGTGGCCCACCCTGTACACAACTGCATAAAAATCCCACGGTTTCCGCGACGACTCCATCGATTTGTTACCCGAAAGGCGACAGAGAAACCCCGTTAACGAAGACACGGACAGATTGATTAATGGAAAATACACGGGCACGCGGGAGAGAAATTCATCCGGGGCCGAGAGAGCCCATATCAAGGTTAAATACAGACTCTATACGAAGCGAACGTTTAATAATTTTAATGAGCAAAGTTCAGCGCGCGGCTTACTTAAGGAAGTAATTGGTGATTACAGCCAGCGGGTCGATCTTTAACGAGCAATCCGCGCTATTTCTAATTAGTTGATTTCACTAATAATAACGCGAAACGGCATTCGCCCGTCGTACCCCCGGCCCCCGCGAACTCCTGGCCCGTCAGAAGCCCAACCTCTCCAACAGCCCCGGCGTTCCGTCGTCCGTCTCGCACGCAATTCATTTCGTGTCTCCGACCCCACCAATCTCGCGTCTTAATTATACGCGCGGTGTCAATCTTGCCGCGGTTAACGAGAATTTGTGCCGCGCGGAACGGTTTGTCATGGCCGCGTCGCTAATTAATACGACCGATTTACATACAATCCGGCATGCGTCGGGAGGGAACGAACGAAGAAAAAAAAAAATATCGATCGCGAGGGGTGATCCAGGACAAAGCTCGTAAATTCAGAACACCCCGGGTCTTCGGTGCTTTAAATAGTTCATCACGCAACCCGAAACTCGGACTATCGATTGGAGTATCGAGGGGAATTGTTTAGAAAAACTTGGAGATCGTGGATTGAGATGACGCACCGTGTAAATGTGCAGAATTTGTCCATTGTGCAAGAGTTTGAATTTTATTTTAACATTCGTGTATATGAATATAACCCGTTCACTGTTAGACAAAACTAAAGCGTCTTGCCTTGGGTTTTGACTAACCTTTTGGATTTATGTTTTGAACCAAATAAATAATTTCGACGAATGTTTAACTGTAGTACTTTTATCCAGTACTGTTAATCCTACATTTCTTTGATACTTTGAGAGAGTAATCCGTGGGAACTTCAACAGCAACGGGTATACTTCTTCGGGGGTCTAATTGAAGGATAACCTAGAGCGAGGAAACGTACGCGGCGCGTCGAAATTGGAAAGCACCGTGATAGTCTGCGTTCCAATTTTTTCGGGGTGTAATCCATTCCACGGGCTCCCCCTTGCGTCCCTAAATCGGAGCGATTGTACGATCCGTAATAGCCGTAATTACGGCCATGCCGGGGCTCCATCTGCCACGCAAGACAATTAATAATCTAATCAGACGGGAGTGATTAACACGTTAGACACGGACAAATGCCGTGCGGAGGAACGACCGAGATGAAAAGGCGCCGTGCCAGCGAGCCTCTTTGTACGTCTCGACGAAATTGAGGAGAAGCATGATCACTCTCCAGAAAATCGCTCCTCGTGAAAAAGATGGTATGAAAAAACCGGGTATTATTAGATTTTCAAAAGCAAACAATTTGGGCGCGATTTGGGACGATTATTCAAAATTTCATTTGCATTTTGTCCATCTTTTTATTATTACGAATCGCAAGTCTTGAAGAGAATTTAAAATAAAAATCTGTACAAACATTAGAAGGTACAAGTATTTTACTCGATTCGAAGCACTGCTATTTCAATCGAAAATTAGTCGAATAATAATTGGTTTCTTGTAGAATTATGACTCGTTCGTAGGTTACGACTGCTGAGCTTCTCCAATAACACTGAGATTGGATGACTCGCAGCAAATTTCTACGCAGATAGTTTCGCGACCCACTTTTCGGTCGTGACCCATAGGTTCAAAAGCCCTGACTGGTCTGCTATCACTCGCCTAAAGATATTATAATTGCTAACGCTGGAGGCTAATATGAATATTATCTATTAGTCTAACGAATGAGAAAATACGCGTAGAACTGACCCAAATTTTATGAGCCGATTAGACTATTAGAATTAGAATTAGAATTAGAAATTCTAAATAGAGTTGGAGTTTAAATATTGACGAAAATATATAACTATGAGTGATGTACGAATGCGAGTAATTAAACTGTACAACACACTTCGAGCTATTACAAGTTATTATTATAAGGTCAAAGAGGAATGCCTATAAATTCACTTCGTTAACTAACATTCAAGTTATCAAACAGATACAAGGGTGGTTACTTGAAGGGATGTTTCCATGACGAATCTTCACTGATTCAGAAGACGCCTTTTTCACGCCTTGTACATCGACCTATCGACGCGGTCCGCGTGACTTGCCACGGGGTTAAATCATTTTCCCGTCGCCGCGTTAGGGCGAACGCGCAAGAAAGAACGGTCTCATGCGATCCGTATGAGTTACAAAGACGAGGCGTTTCGCCGAGACCGGGCATTCCGGAGGTTAATTAGGAGACGAAAGAAATGGGGAAAAAGCATAATAACGGGAGAATCGAGGGGCAAAAAGGAGACGCGGAGAACGAGCGGCAACGACGACGACGGCGACGAGAGGGACGAGAGGGGAGAGAGATTTTTATGCGCGATCTCCGGCCGTCTGGTCTGTGTAATTTCTTCTACTCGTTCTATCCGATCGACGCGACCGTCGGCCTCTAATTAGTAATTAAGGAGAAATCGAAAATGGAGCGATTCGGTCAAGCGGCTCGCATCTCCGCTCATTACGCCGCAAAGGACGCGCCTGGATCCGTTGCTCGGAGCAATTAAAAGTTGCCACGTCGATTCGTTTGAGAACCGTCCCCCTCGAACGACACCCCCCCCCCCCTCGAAATAACCCCGACGAGCCACCCACTTTGATTAGGATTTTCGTGATACGAAAAATGATAAATACGAGGGAAAGATCAATGGAAACGAAGTAAATTTAAAATGGACACGATTTTGGCCTGGATGCAAATTTCGAATAACGAATAAGAGCTAAGCAACTTATTATATTAACACAGAACCCCAAGTATGTTAATAATTAAATAAAACTTTAAATGGTAACTATAGGTCCCCAGACTTTTGTTTCAATCGATAATATAAAATTCCAAATAAAAAGGAACCGGCGCACCTAACTGCCACGCAACTTAAAACTGTCATGAAAAATGCGAGGCATCGAGTAATAAAATGTTTAAACGTCCACCGTGGAGCTTTCGAACACCTGCTGGGATAAAGTAATTTCCTAACATAAAATATGAAACATCTCGTAAAGCATTACGTTTCCAATGGTCTCGTGCCTCTGTACTTTTATATACGGAATGATAAGAAGAATCGATTTGTATTAAGCGGGAGTACATGTTGGATCTATAAAAAAAATTATGGCATCGAGGTCTCTTTATTGTGGGGCTCGATATCTCCTTGTAAAGAAGAGTATTATTTGACTTTATTCTATCCATTTGTCTCGAAATTGATTAGCTTTGCGAAGGATTGAGAATTTCGATGCTATATAATTGCATGCACTGTACGATTAAATTGAAGAAGCTATAGTGGGGAATGAAGAGGTCGATCGAAAAATCGTAGCGTTTTTTTCTTCGATAACGTTTTGTCGCGTTTAAGGACTCCGATGTAATAACCGTTATGTAAATAACGTTCGTGAAATATATTTTTAGGTAAACGGTTATCGCTTGGTCTTATCCATATTGTATCCACGTGTGTGTTACTATTACGAGCAATTTGAGCTTCCTATTATTACTGGCACGTTCGCCGTGTAATAATATGGCATTAAATCAAATTGCACGACCGGGATACCGGTGCGTTTCGTGCAAAAAGTCCCTTTTCTAATTGAAATTTGATTGCATCTGGAGGGAGAGAGAGAGAGAGGCGTACTTAATTAAGTGCCTCTGCAACGGGGCTCTCTTCCATCTCCGCGTAAAATTCGTCCATTGTTATTAAACGGCCTTGCGATTAAGGAACACATTTTCACGATTATTCTTCCTTCTTCTTTTCATTACTGGAATTGATATCGCGAAAAGGTTCGCTCGATCGACGAGGCTCACGCGACACCGTTCTCATTTCTGTTTTTAGGTAAACAGGTTAATTTGGAAATGTATCCGAGAAAAAGAATAAAGACAGAAAGTTCAAGGGAAACTGTAAGTTTTAGAAGAGTTATAAAACTATTCGTCACATCAGAAATAAGCAACTCTGTTCATTTTAGACAAATTAATAAATCTATGAAAAGCTGTAAACGAGAATAATATTTTATAAGTTCCAGGAAGGAAGAGGAATAGCGGAACGATCGATTGAAATACATTTACATGTGAAACAGAATGTGGTTGGATAATTACAATAATCTACACGCGAGGCCAAGGTTGGAAATAATTAACTAAATTGTTGAATATGAAAATGAACGAATGAACTCGACGAAAAAAAATTGTATTCCTTTAACTAACATTAGTCTCTTCGGTTATATACACGGAAGAAATCGCGAACGAAAGTACAAGGGTGTTTTTTAATCGCCCACTGGCGTATGACCATCGGGGGTGGCTCTCTCCGAACGCGGCAAACTTTGCGCGAATTCGAGCAAACGAATGAATATTTCATGCTCCTCCCGTCGAAGAATAGATCGCACGGATCGAGCAAATTGAATAGCGAATTATTACATTCCATGGTAGGGAAAATGAGTACCGCTTTCAGTGAACGGCAGAGGGGGCTGCGCGAAGGGGGAGCGAACTCGAAGGGGAGGGTTAAAACGTAATTCCAATTAGTTCGGACCCACTGTCTGCATCTGCTGCAACTATTCGGCACACGGTATACATACTGGGTGTCTACACAATCGAGTAAGAAAATCTACTGGCACATATTGCAGCTTAAAATAAACGAAAAGAAAGAAGTATGTTCTTCTATACTTCTTGCGTTTGTAGTAGAAGAGTATGAATGTGGACATGGGTGCTTCGACGTATCATTTCCTGTAGAAAATTATGCTTTAGAGAAGGTAACGATGGTTGCTAAGGAAATCCTCAGATTTTATTTACAGGTGCATTTACTGAAAACGCGTTCGCTAATGATAATAATTAAACAGGATGTTCATTACATCGTTTGATTAATAGTCAAGCCTCTACTGCTTGAATTTTGTTTATCTTTCGAGACAGAAATTAGTTCTTGGTTCGTAAATGAATTTATACATTTGACTCGATAATAGTAGAATATAATATTAAATGTCTCTGTAAGGGAACATGAAGTACATAAGAATTTAACATCCCCTTTTCTGTATTGTCTATAAACACGATACTCTAATTATTTCGAGATGCTTTACTGAACAACGATGCAACAAATGGTGACGAGAGTGCGACGAGTTCTATAAATACGCGTTCGTTCTCGATTCACCGGTGTCTGATTTATTGGGTCGACTTTTGCGTGAAACACTTCGACTTCTTAACCAGGGATTGCCGTTTACAAACACGTTCGACTAGCGAATACCTACTATCTACTATTAGGACCCATCCACTCTTTAATCGTTCGTGTTTCATAACTGGCGAGCAGATTTCCCCTTCGAGTGGGACAAATTGTAAAGCGCGGAAGCATTGAATCCATTTACGCGCGGGGGTGGGGCACCTCGATCGATATGGACCTTGTCCCACCGCTGATAACGTACTGTACGTTGTTATTGTTACATTATAGTCTTGCTACATTTTACAATGGCCGATGCAAGAAGAATTTCTGATGACAAAATGGGCAGAAACGTTCACTGCACAAATCGATTAACTCCACCAAACACCTACAAATTGTAACATTACTGACGATTATCTTTGGCTATTCTTTCTTATGATTATTATTAAAGAGAATTTTTAAAAACAATGTACATTATTTCATCGCATTTCTCGTCTTTTTGTTTCATAGAATCGATTTGTGCAACGAATTTGCTTGGGCTAATATTAGACTGTATATCACTATGCTAAAACGAGTTAGTTTTAGTTGTGAAGAAACATGAAATTTGTTTTACTTCGAATCACTCGAATTATATTCTTCCTCGATAAGAAACGGAAGTTTCAAAGGCTTTTAGGTTTGATCCTCGCCAAGTGTAAACCTGAGAAGGTCTAACGCAAACGACGTCACCACGTAATCAAAGGTTCGAGAATCCCAAAAACAGCGGAAACACCATCTTCGATCACGCGTGTTCATTAAAGCGTGTCCCTTAACAAGTGCGAGCGGCATCCCCTGAAAATCAAGGGACCCCCGCGAGCAATAAATTGGACCAGTCGGCGAAGGCGGTCCCCAAGTCCGTGAACTCGGATTTTTAATCGCGGCGCGCGCCTAACGAATCTATTTAGACGGTCGACCGAAGGGGGAGTACTCCCCCGTCCCGGGGAAAACTCGCCCGTCGCTCGATACAGGGATCTTGGATAAACGGACAAACGAACCAAATAATTACGCTAATTAAAGCCGCCCAATTTGCGCTTTAGACAATTAAAGTGGCGAGGGTAAGGTGGTCTAACTCATTAACAGCCCGGCCTCCCCTCCCCCGCTCTACCCTCCCCCCGCGGTGCATGTACACGCGTGTCCTGGGAAACGCGTGTGTGAATGCGTTCATTTCAACGCGCCCGCGCGTTTCCATGTTTCCCTCTTATTCCCTCTTGTTAGCGACAGGGGCGATCACCCGTTCCCAGGCCAGGAGGTAAGAGGGGTGAGAACACAGACAAACGGTGAGACAGACAGATGAACGAACGAACGGGTAGAACGAGAAACCGTGGAAAAGATGGCGGGGTTGGCTACCAAGTTGTTTCGTGCGCCGTGAAACAACAGGGTTGAGCAGGAGACGGGGATGTTTCCGACCCCTCCTGTACACCGTTGTGCGTGCTAGCGATCCTGCTATTCTTTCCGAGCGATGTTCGTATTAGCAACCTTGCCAGGGATGCTTGTATTGACCGAGTCCCGGGGATGAAGGAAGTACTTTGAATTTGGTAGAGGAATCCGATGCGGGGTGCAGTAGCGCGTGTTGGAGTCGATGCGAGACGTCCTGGTTTTCGGAGGATGTATCGGTAGGATTGAAGTGAGAGTGAGCAAAAGTCAGGGATGGTGGATGATTACTTTGAATTTAATATAGGAAACCTGTGTAGTAGAAATCTAAAGCGTCATCTACGCGTGTAAAGAAACGTGAAATGTCCCTTACTTCGAAGCATTCGAATTATCGCATCTTCCTCGACAAGAAACGAAAGTTCCAAAAACGCTTTTAGGTTCAATCCTCGATCAGGTCTAAACTGTCTAACGCAAACAACGTCACTGCGTGGGTAAAGATTCAAGATTCAAGGATTCCAAAAGTCGCCCACACAAGTGACTCTACTTTTTCCCCTGAACAAGACAGAAACATCACTCATCTATTCCTTCCGACTACCAGCTTCGAGTGGACCTGACCAAGTGCCAGGGATGAAAGGTTCACTGTGCATTCATCACGGAAATATGACATAAGCTGGAATAGTCAGCCGTGGAGTAGCCCGCCCGAGTGATCCTGTTATTCTTTTCGAGGAATGTATAAGCTGTCTGTGGGTCCGTTGCATGCGAATGATCAAGAATCGGGGATGAAAGAGGTACTGTGAATTTGGTATAGGGATATACGACGTGGAACAACCAAGGCTCTGGTTTTAAACGCGCTTTTAGAGAAAACTGAAACTGCGGACGGTATGTTTGAAAATTAAAGTGGAACCTGGGATAATGAATTGGTTGTTCCGCTCTTGTTCTCTGTGCGCCGCGAAGGGCTGTGATGGTTTCTTTTTCCGACTTTTGAGTACCAGCGACTGAAACTCTTCTTGGGGGATTGTTGTTTCGTTCTTTTTTTTGTGATGGTTAATAATTCTGCTACACGACCAAGGAATGAAATTAATTAAACGACTGGAACGAATGATTCTTTAGATACGTAAAGGTCGTTTAAGAAATGTTGGTGATGCCAAGTAACCGGCAAGGTAGATGAATATTACTGGTACACCGATGAAAATAGAAAGAAATTCAAGGAGTCTTTAAACGTTTGACTCGATACTTTTTCATAAATAGAAGTTAATCTCTAATTAGAGGAATATTTTGTATCCGGGGTCTTATTCCGTTTCACAAATTCCATTAGCACGACAGCGAGAGACACTCCATAAATGTAGAAACTTACCAGCTAACTATTCCTCAAACAGATAAGTGTGCTCGCTGTCGGCGAGATGATCCTACCTACGCGCCGAGAACCTAATTAGCGACTTATTTTATATCCCGCCGAGCGATAACGTCGTTTGAATAAGCGACGCTCTGTTTCGAGGAGCTTAATTGAAACAAGCAGTCGAAGTTCTCCACGAAACGAAGTGTATTTCCGGTCTCGGCGTGGAGGAAGGGCTTTCACGTGATAATTAAAGACGCGGTTCTTCGACGAACTCTTGATTCTCGTGTTTCAGATTGCGCGTTCACGAAACCCCGCGGCGGGCTAAATGGGTTAATTCTCGAGATAAAATGGAGGGCGATTTCGGGCGCCCGTCGAATTTCGCGTGTAACGCGATAGGGTTCTATAAATTTTGATCGCGCACCACGAGACTCTAGCAGCGCAATTTAGTTAATCTGCATATAATTGCCGCGATGCATTCGCCGTTCGAGGCTTTTTGAATATAATCAAGCTACTTGTCCACTTTGATGATATCGCCTCTTCCTTACGAGCGAACGCCCGAGGATACGCGAACGTTGAATTCGACTCGCGATAACGACCCTGAGATACAAATAAATGAATTGCTGGCGGCTTTTTTAATTCTGTTGGTAATTTGGCGTATAATGTGTGTACTATATCGTTTACGGAGTCGGTGAGACAGCTGAACAGAATATTCTTGGCGAAATTCCGTTATGCAAATACTGTAGAAAAATTAATTGAATGATATATCTGCGGCACATTGTGCATCTTTTATAAATCAATCATATAAGCATGTCGAAAGATTGCAATTTAAAATTCATGATCATTGATCAGCCTGGCAATCGTGAATGAATATTACAAATGTGATCGGCAACCCTGCAGTGTCGAGGGTAACGCGAAACAACCGCCACTCGAAAAGAAAGAAAAATGTGGAAAATGGTTTTGGCCTGTTTTAAACCACCAATTGCGTTCTGCAGCGATGCGCGTTAATGCAATCACAGGCGCGATTTTTTCGAGACGAGAATCATATTAAAACAAACATACTGAACGGATCTCGAATCGAATCAGTAGTAATTAAATAAAAGCTGCAGCTACGTGGAAAAAAGCAGGCGTTCCAGGGACGCAGGAGAGAGGGTTGGAACGAGAGGAAGGAGAGAATCGTGCAGCGAGACAGGGATGGCCGATGAGGAAATTAAATACCGAGCGACTGCAATCGCGCTAATTTAACTACAGAAAATTACGCCGCCAATTCTGTGAATCGTATTCGTTCCAATTCTGCTAAACAAAGGCCCGGACGAACACGATCGACGTGTCGTGACGACGTACAGAGGTGTATTTGTCTCAAAGAAATACTTAAAAATCGGTTTTAAAAATTTCGTTGACTATACAATTTAAGCTAATTAGATAGAAGTGAATTGCGTCAGGTGAATATATGAGGACGAATGTAAATTGTAGTATTATGATTATTACTAAAGTTGTTTAGAATAAAATTAGTAGTCCAAGAGTAATTATTCAGTGTCATAATTTTTAATAACTGTACATGTATATATGAAATAAAATGTCTTTTCAAACAATGCATATACGGCGTCTTCTTCAAGCTCAGCACGTAGAATAATTTCATAACTCGCGGCCCGATATACCGGAGCACAGTATTGGAAAAGTTCAGGTAAAACGATAAAAACACACGTGTTGGTACTGTTTGGAAAGTATCCGTAATCCCCTTATTACCGTGCAAAATGATAGGTAATCCCAATTAAGCGCGATTAAAGACGCAAAATAATTTCGGGCAACTTTCGAGATGGACAAATACGTGGCCCAGCGTGGACCCGCAGCGTAGGCTAATTGCGCAACCGAAAGGCGTCTTCGAGAGTGTGCTCGCGAGCCCGCGCTTTTTCATTTTTCCTGACATAATAACGATTAATCGTGGCTCCCAGACTCGCTGGTAGCCGGTTTAATTAAAAAGCGACACGGCGTATGACGAACACCAGCCCTCCGCACCCCCCCCCCCTCCCACCTGGTTCGTTCGTTCGTCCACCCTTCTCTTCTTCTCGCGACGAAACGGCCGACTGGCAAATTAAATTGAAATTGACTAGGTTCGGTAATGAGGTGGCCCACGGGTCCTGGGCGTCGGCTAGTGTGCGTTCCAGAAAACGAGTTCCGACTTAACAACAAATTACCTCGGTGAACTCTTCCTTCCCACCCCGCCTCCTTCGGCCGACACCGTTTCGTCGATCCATTCCGATCCCCCGACCTACGAAACCTCCCACCCCAACTACCCCGACAATTCGGACCTAATATAGCTAATCGATACAAAAAGCCCGAATTTCCAATAACTATTTAATTCAGTCAATCAAAATTCCTATTAGCTTGCGAGCGCAATTTGGCCGGATATACCGAACATCGCGCTCATATTAGAAGTTGGCTGAGATATTGGATGGCGGGTAGCGGTGGCTACGAGTCGACAGCAAGTTCGAGACAATTTCGTGAACTCCAAAAAAAAAAAAAAAAAATGCCCATAGGGAATATCGATAGCTTTGGTAGAGTGAAATTAAATTTGTAGTTGATGTTATTCTATATGTTAAAGTTAATGAGATGTAATCACTGTATTGTAATTCACTTTTTATCTATTTCTAGAAGATACTCAGGTAAAAGTAAGAATTAATGAATATTAAAGCTAAGCAAAACGTGGCCAGTAACGTATCTATTCTCAGAGAGTTAATATGAACTTGTTTCACCACTGAAGCTACGTATGACAAGTAGAAGTACTCACAGCGTGTTGAAAATTCTTTCTCTTCGTCAAAAATCAGTTCCTCGCAATAAAAGAAGTCGAAAAGTTTGTTGTTATTTCGCGCTCCGACGATCCACAGTCTAGATACCACTAAAGTAAACTGACTTGACCTGCATGGGCCGCGCCATTACGATCCCTACTCGTTTGATCTGCGCGAGGTCGTGCGCGCAGACGCACGTGACACGCGATCACCCCAGAAAAAGTTTAATTACTCATATCTCGACAATGGGACCTCTGATTGCAAAATGGAATAGGACTTCTCGATTCAAATTAACGTGAAGAATCGATCCTCAATGTTTCACATTTTTGTTAATACATTACTCCAAAGGCAGAGATGGGTAAAATTATATTTTACCAATAATAAATAAAAGAAACACATGGATTCTTTTAATTTGACGGGAGGTACACTAGAACCTTCTCAATTTCAAACTTTGCGCTTTTTCGATTGCAAGTTTGTCCCTTCACTCCGCGTCAGCCCTCCGCCCGTTAATACTTTCTCAATTTAGCAAATCGCGATTTTACAGCCGAACCATAAAGTCGGACCATCATAATATCGCTCGTAAAACAATTCGATTCGCGGAGAATTGCCCCGAATCCAGTGGGTCGACATTCAGCAATGTGTCTAATTTTTTGCGAAGGGGAATTCGAACGGATCCGTGGCGTTCCCTCAAGTCGCGCAGTTTCGTCGATTGGTTTCCTCGAACGACGCTCGCGGCCATCGTCAGGCAATTCTGATTGGTCTGATCTTCGACTCATTTTAATGTAATTAACGTTTTGATTGCATGCTTTGTTTCCTCGTCTAACCTTCCTCTCCGTCGTTCGCTTGCCGCCCCTTTGCCCGCCCGCAGTCGAATCCACCCCCGTAACAAGGGGACCGTGCAGCAGGAGAATCGATCAGTCGTGACTGGCATTCTGGTCCTGTGTGCGTGTGTGTGCCGTAGCACACACGTTTTGACACACGCGTCGACACAATTTCACTTTCCTATACTTGTCACTCTGCGCCTTTCGAGCACAGGCTATGTGTTATCTTTAGCTGATGCGTCTTTTGTTGCTTGCGTACCGTTTCTCTATCAAAATTGAAATTACCAGGAATTTGTTGTGACAGAAACGTATCGTCTCTAGCAGGATTCTAATGGATGACGCTAGATGAAGCTGGACCTTTTTATTAATTTTTATTTCGCTCTTGAAGGCGCAGAAGTATAAGTGAAATTTAAAATTTTGGAGAACCTAGTGCATTTAATGGAAGGATTCTAATTCATTTAGTTTTGAGGCTGATAGAAATAAAATTTAATAGAATTGTCCATGTTAGATCGCAACGTTAACTAAAGAATATGAGACTTGAATCTTAAACATTTATTAACAGACTAACGTTTCTTCTTTTCGTAGACAGTTATCTTTACTCTTGTCTCAATTCCAAGAAAAATGTTCGTTAAAAATCACGTCTGTATCAATGACAGCTGCCTCATCAAAACGTTGCCTTAAACCAAACGAATTAATTTCCTCCGAACGAATCTTAATAGAAATTTCCCGATGGTACCCACACGCAACTCGTACACCGTCTCGAATCGTTATTAAGATTCCACGGTTGACAGCGTAAAAATCGTTGATCGACGCTCGATCCCCCGATAAGACTATCCACTCAAATTTTACGTAACATCACCTTTTCGTTCATCGTTCGCTGCTCAACCATCATTCGGACTCGCCATTAAGATCCCACGTAAGATACCATCAAGGCTGTTGATCAACGTCTCATTCCCGCTAGAGCATTCTGCTCAATTTTCACCTGACACCGCGCGCCAACTTCGCCCGGAAATTAGATCCCTTCGATCGTCGAGTCGATCGTTCGAAATCGCAGTCGCGGAATTTCGGAAAATAGGCAGGAAATTGTTTTTACCCCTCCTCGTAAGACGAACTTTCTCTTTTCTATTATAGTCTGAAGTATCGCCACGCCTTTGGATCGTTGCCGACTGCGAGGGAGATTAAGGCGGAAACAGAGATGAGGGGATTTTTATCTGGATTAAAAATTTTGAGTTCCGTTATTTCTCTTCATATTTTCTGTTTCCAGAGGACACGGAGCAAGGGGTTGAAAGGTAAAAGTTTTAAATTCATTTTTGTGTAAATTTATCTTGATCGATTCCATCGATTAAGTAATACATGAAAATCTGCTTATAATTTATTAGTAATTCGAATTTGTTTTCCAGGTGAAAAGTTTGTCCGCCTCCGTCCCGCAATTTTTCATTAGATTGGATTTCGTTTAATTCAAAGACTGGGAGGAAAAAAGGAAACTGCTTTAATAAACGCATGCTCGAAGACTCGCTGTTTCGTATAGCTTTCCGCAGAAGTCTGCGAATTCCTTGCAATATTGCGTGCGGATGGTAATATATCGCGGTTCTGGCCAGAAAGTGAAAGAAATAAAAGTGAAAGAATGGCCATCGCTTTGAGCACATGATAGTAAAAGTTTATCGCCGGATTTACAGTACGTGTAATCGTAAAATTGATTGACTTGCTAAGTAAAGAACTGAGTATTTGTAGAGCTATTGGCAATTACCACGTGTGTTTATTAAACAATTTTGTTGGTTTCCCCTGTAGCTGTAGCTCTCACTCTATATGTACACAGAATCCAAGTCTGTATTAAATAATTCAATAGTACAAAATGAGCATGATAAGATGAAGTACAGAAAAAACTATAAAATTGATCATGATTTCATTTGTGCCAATTCATATTATCCAAATATAAAATAAAGCACCTCAAAATTATTGCTTTAATATCCATTAGATCGCACATTCTGCTATTCAATTATGTATGAAAATTTCTCTTTCGAACCGAAATTTTGTTTCTATCTTTCCGTTGGTGAGAAGAATCGCGGAGCACCGGTGCAATTAACGGCGAGTTCATTAAACCGCGCTGCGGTCGCGTTAAAAATCGCGTCCGATAAATCCGACCAACAACAGGGCCGCAAATATTTGTAAACGAATAACGTCCCATAGTTCGCGGCGGGCCGTGCAAACTCGTTAAATGATTCGCAATAGCGCTCAAGGCGATCGTTTAACGTTGCAAACGGACTGCACGATAACGGAACATGCCGCGATTAATGCGTCTTGATTGGTTTTCAGCGACATTGGCGCACCTAGCGATTTAACAAGTGTTCTGCGACTAAAAATTGACAAATACGAATATCCTGAAACGAATTCCGACGCTTTGCAAAACTTTATCAGAAAAGATATTTCTGTCTTTACTTTATGGTGACTCATCTAAAATTTATCTCTAGTTCAATAGCGATAGAATGAAAAGATTGTGTTTCTACAATGATGTAAATAGTTCCGAAATAAAGTTCATGTTTTTTTTCAAAACGAAGTAGGTTAACGTTATTACCAACGACCGATAATCATCCCGTTCCGCCGGAAGCCGCTTTTCTTCCGTCGGTCATCCGCGACCTTTTTCCGCTTTCTCTCGGCATTGTTAAACATTGTAATAAAACAAAATTGTACTCGGATGTGAAATTGTATTATCACATCAAATTCTTAGCTGTAAAAATCATAGCGTTTCATAAAAATGTTTCCATTTTTACAGATAGGTTATCGGAATCTGTCATTGTCAAGTTCAGGAATGAGGTGCTGCATTTACATTACAAAAGCAGCGTCACTCCCGCTCGCAAATGGCGTCGAGACAAAAAGTATCGCTCGCTTATCTTAATCGTAAGAGGGCGCCAATTTTCCACGACCGCAAATAGGACAACATCATCGAACGAAACGAGTCGCGTTTCACTTATCTCCTCCTTCGTCTCTCGCGATCCTCTTATTTCTTAAGTGAAACGGTTCCGGGGCGAGAAACATGCGAGCCACAGATATCGATCTGTTCTATTAAGTGAATTTTCTCATGAACTCCCATCCCACTACCAGAGTCCATCTTAAAAGCAATCGAAGAACCGTGTAGCTTTCTCGGGATTTGATGGGATGTCGCGGAGAAGGGCCAAAGGACAGGCGGGACAAGGGACCCCAGTCAATAAGATCTGCCAGGCGCAATTTGACGGCACAGAGGGGCGCGTTAAGCCTGTATCACAACGCCGTTTTATTAATTTCATCCTGCACAGGCAACTCTATCACTTGTCGATCATTGTCCATCGTTAGCAGTGCAGTTGTATGTATTGCAAAAAGAAAGAAAGATCAATCCTGCGTTACAAAAGGTGGAAGATTGATACCACTAGTTACAAGATTACTGTACGATGCAATTATCTATAAAAAGGTACTCCATTTCATTTCATCTAGCCTAGTCTCGTCTAAAACTCTCCCATGATTGATCTCTTCACCAATACACAGGCTAACACTAATGCCCGAGGAGAGTGGTTCAGGCTTCTGGCCTCCAAAGATTCAGTATCACCTAAAGCACCAGGTTCTCACGCTAAATCTATCCTAGTGACATCCTTCTCACCAGCCAATGATATCACCTCAAGAGCAAATGCTTTCAAAAATAAAAATACTTCAAGAGAACCTTCAAACATGCTTCATCCCCATTGCAAGGGAGCTTCCCGTAGAAAAATCGCGACAAGTCCCCAGGTCTGGTCCAGTCCCTACGAAAGGTCGTCGCCGCAGCGAGATCCTCCGATAAATTCACCGCGTAACAACTGAAATCCCTGGATACCAGGAGACGCGCAAGGATGGGGTCGGAAGACGTGTAGGCGGAACGGGCGTGGGTGGCTGCCGGGTAGGTAGCAACAAAAGTTTCTAAACGGTACGGTAATAACAATAATAACTTTTGTAACTCTGCCGCGCGCGAGAGAAGAGGCGCGATCGCGAAGCCACGAACAGGTCGGGCCCTCCAAGAGCGGCACGGCTCACCGACGCGTAAATTGAACGTCCAACTTGTATTTATATGATAATAAGCGCGTTTAAATATACCCGGTGTACCTAAACTCGCTACTTAAATATCGAACGATTACCAGGTCCCCGTGACTTTCTTCCGGCGCACCGGGGGCTCCTTACTTTATCTACGGGGGGTTGTACACGTGCAACGTACGCGTAATAACATCCGCTGGCCTCGTATTTACATATTTACAGAGCCCACGAGCTCGCGTAAGTTTCAGTTAAATCTGCCTTTATCCGGACGGGAAGTATCCCCTCGGTTCCTTCGAGTCCTACTGCCTCGCGATCGGCCGTCCCTGGACTAACCCCGTTAAGGAGGCAGTCCGGGGCTGGGAGTTCCTAACAAGTGATCGCTTTTGTTTCACATTTTTCCCAACTCTCGGTGTATATGCAACGCGTATTCCCGGAGGTTATGGAACTTGGAACCGAAGTTTGCGAGCTAGAACACTCCGATCTGAGTATTTGACCTAGACAATTTAAGAACCTAGACTACCTAGGGCCTAGACAATTGAATGGCACTGTGCTCGAGGATTACAGGCTCCTAACGAAATTGACACTTTCAAAGTTAAACTGTCGTACTTGTGTCTCTATTCGATTTTCGAAGGTGAGGTTGATCGTGCGATTCACCGAAGACCGTCGATGCCCGATCAGGCGAGCGGGTCGAGCGAGCCGGTGGCGGCTCCGAGCGAAAAGGGGTGGAATATACGAAACGGAGACTCCCCGGGGTGGATGGCGATACGACGGCGTTACAGGCGACGGAGGACCGGGGTGTGGTGATATAGGAGGTTGGTTATAATTTTAATGACGGCATGTCCGCGCGCAGACTATTAAGAATACGCGTCGCTAGAAACTTTTAACGAGACGCTGCGCCTCTCCTCTCTCTCCCCGTACAAGCTCACCCCCTGTGCAACCGGGGAGGATGCAAGCCAGCCAGAGCCTGCGAAGTCGAGCAGAGGGAACCACCGTCGCGGGCTGAAGCGCCGGGTGCACCGGCAGAGAAAACGCGACGGAAAGTAGCGAGTTCGGTCGAGGAGAGTGTAGAACCTGGGGGCGGTGAGAAGGGGTTGGAACGCGAAAGGGGTAGAGGGGGGTAGCGCCGGCAGTAGGCGACTCGGCATTATGTATTTTATAATGATCTCACAACAAAATTGCAATTTGCAGCAGGCGATGTCGCACACCCTCTCCCGCTCCTCCTTTCCGCGTCTCTCCCCTTACCGCTCGCACGCTCGTTTTCTCTGCTTAGTACACTTTCTCCACTTCCCTCCGTCTCGCTTCCACCCACCTTCTCTCTGTCCAACCCGCCAGCATCCCTCGTCCTTGTTTCACGTTTACTCTGTCTCGGTTCTGCCTACCGGTCGGGTCTCACGGTCGGTGCACCGGCGCACACACCTGCAAACCTTCGCTTACCTCCGATTCAAAAGACCTCCTTTTCTTCCAACCTCGACGCCTCCACCCCCCCCCCCCCGCCCCTCGGAACCGTCGCCTTTCCCACCCTCGCTCTCCTTCATCGACAGTGTCTCCCGCTTTCCTCGTGGCCGCACGGCTCCGACACGCTCTTCTTCTATCCGCGATCTCTCCCTTCGGCTACGCCACGTCCTCCGCCTTCCTTTTTTCGGTGCGTCGTTATATGCTCGTTTAACTCCGCTGCTCGCGGGATGCCCAGGATCAACTATCACGTGCACCTAATGGCGCGGATTCGAGGGGAGAGTGATTATCGCGCCGCTACCCTCACCCCGATCTGGACCCAGCCACGACGCTGAGGTTCGTCTTGGTTTATCAGCTTGGTTTTCTAAGCGCGTGACTTCTTGATTTTGGGCTTCTATGGTCGGAAACCAACGGTTAGTTCGCGTACATTTACATTAATTTTGTCTTGGATGCCTTTCTGTATCTGGCCCCTCTCTAGCTCGGGTACCTCGAGGTTGCTAAGCCCGTACTGTAGCTACAGTCTAGCTATAGCCCCTGAGGGCGAAGGAGACTTGGGTTCTCTTTGCTTTTCGAAATTCGCGATCGTCAGATTACCTTTTAATAAATATAGTATTGTTCCATATCGCGAGCGTTAGACACAGACAAACGGAGCCTCGCACAGCTGAACGCGGATCCTGATCTCCAAGTTGATTTTACCGATAGTCAAGAGTGAAGTCAGTCGGAAAGTTAGGTTCGCGAGAAACACCCGGTACGTCAGACTCGCAAGGCACTTCCCATATTGTTCGCGGTCGAGGAGGAGGGACGCTCGTCGCCAGGGAATGAACGGGAGGCTAAATGAAGGTTGCGAAACAAAAGTGCGTTGTCAGTACGCGTCATTACTGGAACATTTGCATGATGTTAACAGTTCGCTGGCTAAACAGAGTTTGGCGACGTTAATTACTCGCGCGTCGCGATTACACCGGCTGTCCGTGATTAATAAACCGTTAATTGCATATTACGCGCGCAGAGAGTCGCCGGTGGTAATTGATTCGTCGTCGGGACGCTGAGAAATCGAACGAATCCGTTTGCTCCGCATTCGTAACTTCCTTTCAGGGATGCTCGGACATTTTCGTTACAGCGAACATGTCGAACACGTCGCGAAATGGATCATTATATTTGTTTAAAAAAATATAACAGACATTTGCACTGATATAGAAAAATGCTAGAACAAAATACAAGTGTTTGAAAGAAGAGACGCTATAGAAGAATAGTTTGTTTTTATTTGTCAGTAGTCTTTAATTTATAACAACCTCTTCGGAATATATTACTAAATTAACCTTCCCTCGATGCTAACTAACCACCTCCTCCATTCACAGTAACGGTAGAAACACTTACCCAGTCAGCACGAATTACCGATAGCATGACTTGGAATGTGCCTACGTACCTGCAACAAAAATTGAAACATATGGTTAGAATGAAATAATGTATGACTTCGAGCAACTGTATATGTTACACATGTATCCCACTTAAAGTACTTGATGATTCTGATTGACTGGAGATCTCAATTTTATCACTTGAAGATGAATGACACATCTGCGAGGACCGTTGTGGAATGGCAATGGAAAATATATGTTGCAAAACATATGCAGTACATCTGCGGCCCCACAACATGGTAGCAAAGTGTAAATTGCAGGATGCTTCGCCCAGATACGGTATTAAGTATTGAAATTTTTAATGGATGCGTTCGCGCGCTTAATTAAAATTTCAGGGCACCGGTTGATGTTGTAAGACAGCACGTGCATCGAAGCAAGATGCCTTGGTGTAGCGTAGCACAAGTTTGCTTGATGTGGGTCCGCTCGTTCTTTATGGTTTCTTTGCTTTTGTTTATACCGATTACTTACCTCTTGGTAAGTAACTCGTTTAGCAGATATCTCTCGCGAAGATTACAGATTGCCGAAGGAAAAAAATCAACATCTTGCAATCTGTTTTCAGGTTACATTCTCGGAAAAGAGAGCACTTGATTTTTATAACAACTTAGAGGGGCGTGGGACGCTGCGTTAATCAAACATACAGGATGAAAGAAGAAAATGGTGAGATAAATGAGATGGAAAAGTAGCTAACATAGCTCGTGCTCTAAAATAGAGAAAAACGTTTATTTACTTGATCGACCACAGAAATTTCGATGAGTTTCTCGTGGTTAATCATTTTTTCTTCAACTAGCAATGCTTAAAAGGTTACAAGTACAAAATATTCTGCTAACGAGTATTCATACTCCAGTGATTTTTTTCATCCTCTGGGATGGCACATGAATACTAACAAAAAATTCCTCGTCCTCCCCCTCGTTATTCGAAAAATTTATCCAGATAATAATTTCTGCATACATCACACCCAGACCGCTATTATTTGTTAATGTCAAAATGAAACCACGGCCCTGGAAGCGAGTCGCGTCAACCTCGAAACGAATAAAAACGTTCTGGCGGGGGGGGGGGAGTGAACCCGTGTCGGATTTATTATCGCTAAAACTAAAAAGCGGAGCGGGCGTTACATATTCCAATGACATCGTCAACTCCTGCCCGAGGGCGCAGCCCATTACGATTCACAACCCTTAAGCAACGTTCTTCGAGCCTCCTTCCTCCCCTTCGACCCCATCGCCGGCACCGTTGAAACCCCTAACCGAGATAACGACTCCGCTTTATCTCTGCGCCAGCCGCCGAGTATAATACTCACTCGACGCTGAGTATTATATAAACGAGCGCAGAGTCGCGAAACCCACGAATCCAGACCCGATACACGCGGTTGCTTTAACGGTTCCCTTCTCTGGCGGCGTAGTATCACTGTAATTTACGCGACGTATCGCGCAGGTTTTGGGATTTTTCAGTTTCCTATTTCGTTTTTTTCGAAAAACAAAAACGAGCCACGGTTAATGACCGCCGTTCCGTTCGATTCGGACCTCTTTGACGCCCTTTGGCCGCGACTTCTGAAGTTTCGGTGTTATCGGACGCTGTTCTGATTGCAAGTTGGAAAAAGTACGCGAGATTAAGCGAGCTGTTTCCCATCGTTAATCGTTGCTCGATTGGATGTCGTTGTCACGATGGCGGGGATGCGGTGTATTATTTTATCGAGAAAATGTTTTATTTTTATAGGCTCTTGGATACATCCTTCTATGAATTTTATAATGAGAATAATCAACATAGGTTTAAGCTTCAATAGTTTAGTTTGGACAAGGGTCGAATCTACAAGAAATGTACTAGTCTTCTAACGATGGGAGTAGGAAGGAATGAATCAGGAACCTCTGTGTCTATCCACCTCGCCCCAACCACCCCTTAAGGTATTAAATTAAAAACCAACATGTTCTCTATTACCCGTCACTTTCATCGAACCATGTCCCACCCACAGCATTAATTTTAATTTTACTGGACATATTCGTCGCATGGGCGACGAGAAATGTTTAAAAAACGTGATTTTTCAAGCTCTATCTGCCGGACACGCGACGTGCGTTATCTTCGTCGCGTTTGTCCCGTTGGGCTACGCCAATGGGGGACGGGACAGGGATAAAAGGAAGGGTGGAACCGCGGGAGCAGAGGGAAGAAGGGTGCTCGTCGGGGCCGCGGTAATGAGGGAATGCGTGCCACCCTTCTGATAAGGGTGTATCTCGCGGCGGCGGCGGTGCACTCGTGTTTACATCGCGACGCACAGCGCCGCAACGCAATTGCGGCGCGCTTCTGTCGCGACTCGTTCTGATTTATTCCTGTCCGATCGGCGCGTGGCGCTGAAATCCTCAAAAATTGTCCACATACTTTTTCTGAGTGCTTTTTCCCTCCCCCAAAGGTAGCGTCTCCTCTTAAGGGTTATCGTCCATCGAGCGCCGCGATATTAGATTCAAACAACTGTGCAACCACCCCTGCCACGTACAATTTCACGTTTTTGTTCCCCTCCCTCGCTAGTCCTTGACGAATCTACCGTAAAGCGATGAATTATTGCAAATAGGAGGTTGTATACGACAACAGGCGACCGCCGACGGCTATAAAACGCGGCAACTTTTGGAACTGGGACAAGTGCGGTTTCTTGCGAAAACAGTGAGACACAATGTAGCGCTATTATAACTTGAATTACAGCGACTGGAGGCACGATGGCACGCGATAAAAAGCAGTCACGCGTGCGTAGTGGTGGAGGACGCTCGACGCCTCCTATTCGCCGCAATTAGTTTCAAGTAGTTTTCTTACAAAGGGGAATAGTCAACGAACGATCCCCTTATGCGAAACTGGACGAGATATTATTAATCGCGGGGGCTTTTTCGAATTGCAATTAATTTTCAGTAACCTCCCTCCGCCCCGTGTCCCTTCCACTCTCTGACCCTGGCCACCCCTGGTGCGGCAAGTCGCGATATTAAATTGTTACGAGCGAGTGATTCACGGCTCGGTTTCGTACCCCGTGTGTGCCTTTATTGGGCCGGGCCAAGTTTGCATCGATAACGCTTTTAAACTGTTATTAAATGGCCCGGTTGAGCGCAACCTTTTTTATCCCCGCCGTGCCACCTTGTTATCTTCTACACGAAAAATCGATTCGGTCGAGAGGCTTGTACAATAAAATATCGGCGTCTGCGCCGAAAATAAAAGGGATACGCGTTTCGCTATCGAGCAACGGTAATGGCACCAGGAATGGTAACGCGGTGAAATGGTGGACGCGCCCCGAACGACGGCTTCGTGCTTTCGTCACTGGGTGCAATGTGCATTTTTAAAAATTGATATAACACGATTTTAGATTTCATACGCTTGTTATAAGTGGTGACAGAAGGGTGCTTCTTCCGTGAGGAAGGATAATTTGAGGAAAGACCGAGGGTACAGGAAGTAGATTTAGGGCATCTACGGCTAGATGTATTATATGAAGATACAAGATGGGCTTCTGAGTAGTCTTTTTAAAACGATGACTTGACTTGGCCATAAGCCTTGATGCTTTAGCTTATGATTGACTCTTACGATTAGGATTATAACTAATTTTGAAACGATATTCGACTGTGCAAAGAATATTCAAACAGTGATTTTCAGGGCCACTTGATATTATTTCTTCGCAGTAACGTACCATCGCCATTCGTAAGAGGAATTAATACAGCGTGGAGGCAAGGAGAATAAAATTTCCCCGAATAACAATACGTTCCATTTTGTCAGGAACATCGACGCGTCTGTGTACGCACGCGTATGTATGTATATACTTTTTTGTTTCTCCACCGAAGGGTGGAAGTAACGAGGTACTCTAGTCGAGAGCCCATTACATTTATTATTGCCTTCGCATTCGTTTTCGTTGTGCCGCGCTGAGAGAAAAGTTCGTTAATGAATTTACTATAACTGCTTGGTCGAGGCTTTATAATTGGTATTGCCACATTCACGTTACATAAAACCGCTAGTACCGCATCAAATATACGTTAGCGTATACGAACGAATTACTATATCACGGTTTCTCTCGGTTCTTGTCGAGGGGGGAAAAAAAAAGAACCATTAACGATAGTCGGTTGCGTTATAATTAATTACTGAAATGGAATTACGATGAAAATCAACCGCGCGCCCACCGGACGCGCTCTACATAACAATTACGTCTCCGGACCGACACGACCGAAGGGGAATTACAGCGGGAATTTTATTTCTGCTGCGCTCCTCGCTAAACAGACCTTGCGTTCCGCGGTTTCGCCTTTTCTCGCAGCCAAATCACCGTCCTTCACAATATTTAACGTTTAAGAAAATACTTGCTCGAACATCGTCGTTTTTGAATAGCGACTGACGATGCACTGAAATATCACATGCAGATTCCTTTTACTGGCCTTTTTAAAATTGAGATCACACGCTATTAAATTTTATACGCTTGTTAAAAATATATCGATTACATTTAGAAAAACAATACATATCCAAGTACTACAAATCCAAACTTTTAGAACTCGAGGTCGCCGGTCCTTTCAGAGACACATACAACACACATCCAATACATTTTCATCCTCGAAATATCAGGAAACATGTCTCAAAACGTACAACGAGCCCAATGGTCCTCCTCCGTTCGAATCATCCCCCACGAAGCTGAACCACCCACCCCATTGCTTCCCTATCTATTACCACAGGCGGAGGCCAGCGATTCGCATAAATCAGCGTGACCCGGGCTGCGGCCGACTGTCCCGAACCGGCGAAAAATCCGACTGGAAAATTAAGTAGGAAAGCACACGCGTCCGCTTGCGTGCTGCTCGCGAGGGACGCGCAAAATATAGCGCGTCGGCATAATTTATGCGCCTCTAAGCCGCACCCCCCAAGCATCACCAATGCAAATCGTGGTCACCGACGGCTACGGAAGGAAAACGGAAAACGGAAAATGACCGTGGTGACCGGTAAGAAGGGCGTCTGTCAGGGGGAGACAACGGTTAATCTCGAGGGCAGTAAATGGCCAAACTAAACCCCTAGTGCAGGGACTCTCTCGCTAAAATATTAGTTTCAACATTATTTTTGTACTTTCTCAGTCTCAGTTGCTTAGAAATTTTGTTAGTTATAAATATAGGATATTAATACAGAGAGAGATTAATTCCTTGCCCATCTTCGAACTACAAGCCTCCCCAACCTCCACTTCGAAACGCACTAAACTAAAGCACAGAACAAAATTGCAGGATTTTGGAAATGGACGTTTGGTAAGCTTTTCGATGCAAATACCCCAAACTGGCGTCGAAAATCAATTCGCCGAGTGACCAGCAGCTTTTACGAGCGTCCCCAGTTCAGGTCCGATATCGTCCAGCCGGTTCCAGCGATCTTCCCCTCTATCCTCCCCCACCCTCGCCGCACAGGTCGACTTCTTTCTTTCGTCCTTTCGCCGCGAGGCAATTATCCTTAATTTGGTCCCGTGGAACCGCTCTCCTCCCCACTTCTCCATTCTGTCCCCACCCCACGAGCGTCGACGAGGACGCTTCGCGTCCCGTCCCGCCGGACGACGGGCTGCGGTCGCGATACAACCCTGTCCCCGTAAAAAAGGCGCAACGCCGTCCCCGGACGGACGGGAAGAAATGTCGTTCAATCTACATAATCATTAACAGAAAGGAAATTTATTTAATCCTGCGGCCGAAGGACTCGTTATTTCCCCTCCGGCTAATTTGAATACATTTGGCTCGCGGATGGTAAATTAGAATCCAATTTCGGTGTAATTTCGTGCTATTAAATGCGATTGAACCCCCGGGTCTCTCTCCTGCCGGTCCGTCCCTCTGCCCTGACCTCGCTGTCCTCGACCCCTTCCCTCCGTGTTAGCATTAACCACCCCTACCACTTCCCGCATATACTATTCGACGTGGAGCTCTTTTGGACCACGGGGTCACGTAGACGTCCTCGCTGTTCGACGGTGTCGCTACCCTGCCGGGAAATTAAACTGTAGCAGGAGGAAGTAATCAGAGGAAAAGTGCCCTTAACGTTGCTGGAGGAAGCGAGAGTCCTCGATGTATTCTATACATTGGTTTTACTCGAATTTACCTGACGATTTACTGCGAATCGTCGATTAGTGTCGCGGAGGCGTGGGTCACGATAGTTACCGCACGAGGGTAGAGAAATTCCGCCTTGGCGAAGAATCCTGGTGCCCAGGTATAAGTGTCAAAAATTCAAAGACACATTTGAATTTTGATATACATTGAATTTCGTATGTACAATGTCAAACCAGATGAAAAACCAATATCAGCAAGAATTCCTCTCATCTTCGAGGCGACTAGGAAGTCTTTTCTGCTAGAATCTATCCGATCGATGGACGACCTATCGAGCTCTAATAACGTCTCGAAACATCGATAGGTGGATGGGAGTACCTCGTGTGTATCGTCGAACGATAACCCGACGATCGCAATCGCGACCCGTCCATGTATTCCGTCTGGTCGGATCATTAAGGTCACGACAAGCGGAAGGTACGCGATCGTTCGCAGGATAAACCGAGTCGGGCGCCGCGAAAAAAGACTTCGGGCGAAACCGTATCGTCCGTTTCACCACGAACGAGGCTGCATAATTTCCAGCGTGCCGTCACGCGGCCGCAGAAATTACCGGGGCCCAGGAATCGCGCAGGTGAATCCACAGTGGGGCACACGTGGTGCGTGGAATAACGGAGGCTTCTCGACGAGGTATTAAATAATCGTCCAATCAACGTTCGAGCAACTCCCAAAGTCTTTAGGGGGCAATCTGCATGTTAAGAGGCTGTTAATACCTTTTCGCCTAGCTCCGTGCTGCCCACCAGTCCTCCGATTTACACGCTCGCACCTATACACACGCAGGACAAACGCGCACACAGAGGCTTCCAGCTTGTTACGAGGAACAGCCTCTCCTTTTCTCTTACCAACGACAATCTACGCGTAACCAGTTCCCTCTTTCCCCGTTCGTCGTTCTCGTTTTAATTCAGCCGTCCCCTGTCCCCAGCCCCGAGCGACGCCTCCACCGCCCCCGCATCCTCCGACCCGAGCCCAGGCCATGTGAAAGTGACCGAACGCCCGGTCACCGCGCGAAAACTGGTTCGAGCGGCAATTTATGCGCGAGTCAATCAAGCCGGTAAATAGTAATTAACACCTTTTGCCGCCCCGGAGCGTGTATATCTCGCGGCGAGAGCGAGCTCGCGCAGAGGCCCTGTTAACGCGAGGAAAAAGCGCGTTTCTGCCCCCCCCCTCACTCCACGCCGCCCCTCCTCCCTCCGGGGGTCCTCCGCCAAGAATCGAGCATCAAAGAGCGATCCCATCTCGAGCTGACTTTGCTCCCCTTTTCGACGATGACGAGGTTGTTATTGTTTTAGCTGCTCGCCCGACGGTTCATCGACTCCGAACAATGGAAGGGAGTTTCGGCGATCACCTTAGGGGCCATTGATGAAGTAATTGCTGATGCTACGATGAAGAGGCACGGGACACGGTAATTGATTCGCGGTGCAGACTTTATAATGGACGTTCTGAAAGAGATACCGCTGGAACGAATCCGGAACGGTTTCAAGAAATTTATTTTGAAACGGAACTTTAGACGTCGAGTCTACGCGAGGAAATAAAGGGGGGTCGAAAGACTGGAATTGGAGCTTTCTGCTAGCGATATTTATAGCGATGGGAAGACAGATTTGTTGGTAATGGAAACTGCAATCATTTTTTCAAATTTTCCTCCTTATCGCACCACAAAAAAATATGTTTTAGGTCCGTGATTATGTTATAACCCCGAAACCATAAAAAAGTGAAGCTACTTCCTTATTGCAGCCACCGGTGGTACAACGTGATAAGAAAGCCAATTTTTTAGTATCACTGAGTATTTAAAATAAATTGCATCGACGAATGCATAGCTTGCAGACTTCAGCAGAAGTATTAAAAGAGGTCAAGGGCGTATTGGAGGGTGAAATGAATCGTCGCGGGATTGTCAGGCGGGCGTCGATGAAATTAGGTTCGGAAGCGCTGAAACCGGAGACCCGAGCCGGAAGAAAACGCTCGATCCGAATATAATCGACGCGGCGTGTGGAAAATTTGAGGGTCCGCGGGATGAGACACTTCGCAACCACCTGTGGCGTGGCGTTTCGAGGGGCGTTCGAACCTTGCGGGCTACCGAGTGCAGGGAACGCGTATTATCGAATTTCCACCGTTGGATCGAAAGTCTCGGAATGCCAGCTCTCGAGATCGTCGAACGCAAGCTGAGCGTGAAACCGTTCGGGGAGACCATTGTCGTTTGACGGAACGGTCGTGGGGAAGCACTGCGTGGAAAACCGATCGCGTACTATTAAATGTAACCCTTCTGAGCGTCGAGATCTGTTGGCCTGGATCTACCTGTTACATGATCCGGCGTACACTTACGTTCTCGCCTGAATCTCGCAAATTCGCGAGAAGTTAGACTGCGAGAAGAGAAATTTGGGAGTGTGAAAAATATCTGATCCAAGTAAGAGGGATGTCTAAAGAAATTGTAAAAAGTTTGCTAGCTACGATCTGGTGGATATTTCTCCCAAACGAGAACTAAAGTCCCTAAACCGTTAAAGGGACATTGTTTGAGCAATTAAATCTCTGGTTTTCCATCGTGTAATATAGCACTTGAAGCTTTTCAGATAAAATGATTTAATAAGAAGCTTATTTACTCGACTGAGTAGTGAACTTGTAGTAATCACCAAGTAGCTTTTACTGTGACTAGGACCTCTTAAAACCCGAAGGAAGCCCAAAGGACTTATCTCTAGAGGCCCCAGGACAATAAAAGGACTCTTTTGTAAAAATTTGAGGCTCCCGGTAAGTGCTACTCTCGACTCAAACGGTTTGCCTGAACCTCGATTACAGCGAAGCCTCGAGCAAGGAGAATCTTATTATAAACCAATCCTCATAAAACAGTAAAGTGTTTCCTGTTTCCAGTGTCCTCCTACTCGCCTACGGTAATACCCCATTGTGATCAATTTAGGAAATTTCGTTAAGGCACTAGCAAATTACTCGTACAAACGCAAATGTAATCAAAACACATTTTGTAAACGTCGAGTTTGTATCCACGCGCCATATCGAGCAAATACCGTGCATCGAGCATAATTTATTGGAAATACTGTGTACCCACTCGCGTCCCCCTTGTTTCCCTCAAGTTCCATCAGAGTACGCTGCTTGGCGGCTCTAGGTGCCTCTCGCTTCCACGCGCTGTTCTCCGTCCCTGTCGCTCACCCCTTTGCACTTTCTCTCGCTCGCTCCGGCTTCATCCCTCTGTTTGGGTTCATACAACGTTCGCTCAGTCCCTTTCTCTCCCTCATACACCCCTCCCGTTCTCTCCGCGCTGCCTCTCGTTATACAGGTACACAGATGCGTCTCGTTTCATCCCTGGTAATTGCTTATTAAATTCCTGGGGGGTGAGGCGTCAACCCCCTTGTCCCGCCAGCCTCCCTCGACACCGCCATTCCTCTATCCACCTAGAGGTATGTACCGGGCCAGAAGGGAGACGTCCGACAGAATTGTTTTCCCGTTACCATGAAAATATGCCGGAGGGCGGATCTTGCCGCGTAATTGGATTATTAATTAGATTGTTAATGAGACAGATTTCCCGTTAAAAGGGATGCCCGACGAGATGGGCGGCTGGCGGGGAAGGGGGAGAATCGCGCGCTCAGCGAGGCGCGCGGAACCAATCGTGTGAAATCCGGTTCCGGACGCGCGCCAGCAGACGTTATTGTTCCGCCACGACGACAACAGACCGGGAAACTCGCGGGAAGATATGTATTTCCTTTCGATGTTCGCGTAACCGCGCCAGAAATGTATAAGCTAGTGGGTGGAGGGCACTTAGGACTGACCACTTGAGTAATTCACTCTTGCGAGGAATACTGAGAAGAAAAGTACCAAGGTATCTTGAATCTATTAGCTTCTAAGATATAGGAGAGGTGCTGGATAAGTGTCGCGAGGTCAAGTGGACGCCACGACACTTATCGAGTCACTGTACTTAGCATACAAATGTTACAACTATGATCTTCCTATACTGTTCTTCTCACTGCAGGGGGACTTAAATACTTGTCTAATACTCAGAATACGAAGCACATGTAGCAAACCCTGGTTCGTAACTATGCTAGAAGTTTCCGCAAGTGAAATTTCCGCAAAAACTTCCGAGACCCCCGTTTCTGTTCTATAAGTAGGATCTAATCAATGCGAAGTTCCGCTTCGAAAGACAGCATGCATATTGATTATGTCCCGCAAATTAAGCAGCTGGAGGCCAGGAAGACCCTTGCGCTTCGGGCCTAAGTTCGCTACCCCATAAACTAGGATTCTTGGACACCCGGACACCGCGTGTGCACAAACCGTGGGTCATCACGACCGTCAGTGGTCGCTGCCTGATCCAGGAATCCCAAGACAATACAAGGGAAAAGCGGAAACCTTCCACAGGACATGCCGCTGGTAACACGTGGTTACCGATTATCCTCAACCGTAACACTTTCAACACGTAAAAGACATCCTAACAAGGAAAGTTCACCGCGTGTCACGGGGAACACAGTCAAATGTCTGTTGGTGGATATTCAAACCAAGCTGAACACGATAATTCGAAATTATACAGGCGATGGTAAGTGCACTAGGGCAGTAAACACGATGCAGGTACTTTATGAATTCATGTACTAATATATATAGTCAGTCCCATAAATATTCGCACCTATCATTGAATTCACACAAATTCTTTCAATAAACACAAAGATTACGAATATTTATGAGACTGACAGTACATGTATAAAGTTTACTCAGAAATAGTTTGATTCTGATTCTGAAATCTGATTCGACTGCGCATCCTCCAATCCCAATCCACATCGATCGTCCTCTTTCAAAAGAAATATTTCTACGCAATTAACGACACCCGTCACGGAGAGTCGCGAATACACGTTGCTCCCAATAAACAGTCAACGACGCGACACGCCACTTAATGGTAATGAGTCTTGCCGTCTAAAAGGCTGGCTAACACGAGACGCTGGACAGCGAAACAATTATCCACCGCGTCCAATTACGCGCTCATCGATACACTCGAAACGAGAGGCCGCGGTGCAAGGTAGGGTCCTCCTCTCGCTTTGAAATCAACCGGGCGAAAGATAAAGAGAGAAATAACACGCCAACCGGAAATACGGGGCCAGCGCACATGGACGAGCCCCGTTTCCGTGTTTAATTGACCAGGCCACATCGACGTGCTCGTACGTGCAACAGGGATAATGATACTGGATGCCCAGCTTCCGAATCTTTTCGATTTCTAACCGCCTAGAACCCGCTGGATCCCACGCCCTCACAAAATCCGTCCGATCCTACGCGTTATCGATGCAGCCCTCCTTCCCTCTAATTAGTTTCTGTTTGTTCGATTCGTTTCGAGGCGAAGACCATGCCGGAAGAGTTTGAACTTACTCGCAAACGCGACGAGAGCAGTCCGTATCGAATATTCACAAAAATAAAAATTTCAAAACGTTTAAAAATAATTTTTTGTTTTGTCAAATAAATTCAAAACAAGTGCCTTCAGTTTTTTTTTTTTAACCGACTAAACCTACCTACATTAAACATTTTTGAATGAGACTTCCCATGAAAATATCGAAGCGGTATTTTCGAATTGTTTAGTTGGTAAAATAAAACTGGAGAAACTGCGTTCGCAATAAATTGAAGGATCTTCGCTATTCCTGTGCCTAAAACGTCGTCAGCCGTACAAAATTCAATTTTCGCGTGTTTTCCGCCGCGAAAGAGAAAACAAGCGATGTTGCGAGATCCAATTATGCACGCCACTTTCCGGTGGAGTTTAAATTGCGTGGCTGAACTGCGTAAACATTAGCGAGAGTATCATTAAGCGTCGTCAACAACCAGCGCAGAATTCTAAATGTTGCTTCGTACCGATTCCTCTCAGCGATTATCCTGCAAAATTTCGACCTTCGGCCCCGTGTGTTTACATGGAAACCTAGACGCGCGCTGCAGCTTCCGGAAAACTGCATAATTCGACGTGAAATCCAACGAGAGTAGCGTAGATCGCATTAGACTCTAAATTCTAAAGTTTCGAATGGCACAGTTCGGTGCACGCTTAAGGTAAGTACACTTACGTTCCACGCTACCGGAATCATTAATTCATTTTATTGGTACGATTACATTGATAGAAACATTCTGCCTTATTATTTGTGCACTGTGTAGTTTCTGGTATCGGCAACTATCGATTTATTTAGAATATCATAAATTTTGGATACGAAGATTTTAAATTTCTATTTGTGTGATAAAATTACTGCGAGAAGAAAATATGCAACGCTAAGCACAATATTTCACACTACAGTGAAGGCAAAATATAAAGATCGTGAAACTGTTCATTCAAGTCACCATCGATATTTCCAGGGTTAATATCTAATTAAATATCTAACCAAGGAAGGGGCACAACATGGCAAAAAGGGTCCCAAAATTCTAAGCGATCGTGCTCGTTAGGGAGAGCGAAAGTGGCCCGAGCGGATTTTTGCCAATTAATCGAACTCCCCCCCCTCCCTTTCCTACATAATTCATGTCGTATTTGTTTTTAATCGAGATTCGCTGACCCCGTAAGGAAGCTTGAAACGAGCACCGTAGGTTGAAACGATGGACGGTCCTCGATCGTCGCGATTAATTAATCGCTGAATCGAGCCGCGGAGACCGATTATAATTCGATGCCCGTGCGAAGACTGAGCGGAGACCTGACATCGGAATGCCGCGATAATTAGAATTCGACGACTAACGAAGGGACAACGAAGCCACGAAATCATCGATAGCTTTCTTTCCCTCGCGCAGTGTAATTAGCCTCGTAAGAAGAAGAAACTGCCTCCTTTGGGCACGGCTCGCTTAATCGGATCTTGTCCGTGGCTACTTTTGCGACACCCTTTTTGTCTCGGGCTGTGGGATCATTTTTAAACGGTGGACTTCCTTTTACGGTAGGGAATCTTGTTCAGCTCTTAAGGACCACATTAGTGGGAAGAATTGAACCAGAAAGAAGTATATATAAACTATATAGATTGGACTAATGATATTAAAATACTATAATTCATAAACTTTGAATAGTAGTAGGTATTCGAGGACTCGCGTATTCAAGCTTTATTCAAATAGCTAAAAGGAAGACGCATATTAAACGATTCAATATTAAATTACTCAAATTGTTCCATGATAGAGAGAATTATTGAATTATTCAACCAGCTATAAAGTATTCAAATATGAAATTATGCAAAGAGTTATAAAATATTCGAATATCAAATTGCCAAAAACTACTGGAATTCGTACTTGTACATTAAATTACTCGAATAAGTACTTAACATCCAAATTTTAACATTAAACCTACCACGACCGGTCAAATGAGGTAGAAGTAGGTACAAATGAAGCGTCGTTAGGTTTACCGTTAAAAAAACAAAACACTGAACTATTCCCAGCCCTAGTCTCGAGCAGCATCTCTAAAGACTCAAGACTCTCAGTCTCTCTCCTGAAAAATAGAAAACGTACCACCCTTAATCCGCCAGGACTCGATTTCCTGGTATCAATTGTGTTCCTCGTACCGCCGATGATCCTTAAAATTCTCGACGTAGACGGCTTTGAAGCCGACTGCCCTGTCGGCGTGGCCGTGCGCGTACGACTACAATAATAATCCTATTTTGCGGCTACCAGCCGCATAGCAAATAGCCCCGTGATGCGAATTTCCACGCTAAGAGAGGGAGGGTCGCCGGGCACGACGTTCGAGAAGGGTGGAGGGTAGCACGGGTGAGAACACCTCCACGAGTTCACGTAGCTCTAGGTGTAACTCCCTGTACAGAACCGGGGGGTGGGTTTGAATCGAGTGAGAGGGGTAGCAGCGCGGGGGTAGTAACACAGGAAGAGGACGAGGGACAGAGAGCTAGATAGAAATACTATAAAGGCAGAAAGGGAGCCAGATAGAGGGAAAGAGAGGGTCTGGTAGGAACAAAGACAGCCAAGGGTGGCTGGGCTAGCGGCGAATAGGTCAGGGGTCGTTCGAACAGGGTCCGGGGGTGGTTATACCGTGTACCCAACCTAATAACCGCGATCAGCCGTCGCTTATGTGTACCTAATATATCAAATTATGGCGGCGTGCCTTGAATGACAAACCACCGTGCGCTAGACGTAGAAAGAGGGGGTGGGCTTGCGCGGGTGAATTCCTGGACTTCGATTGTACACCCCCGTCGGCATACTGTAAAACCTCTTCGACAGAGAATAGCCAAATTTATACACGTTTAATCGCGAGGTAACCTAATACGCTTGCTTTTTTGCGAGGGGTTTGGATAAATACCTTCTTCGTTTCGGTAGTAGTTTGAGTCAAGTTCTCGGGACTTACCTGAAACAAAAAGGAAAATACGAGTTAGTGAAAAAGAAATTTGATTGCAGGAATTTTAACACGTTATAATACGAAAAATGAAAATGATCGATATTTCATTGAATCATTGCATTCCTAGCGATAGTATCTCAATCTAGAGGCAAGCGTCAGTTTTAAGTATCCTGAACCTCCATCTGGCCTAGCCACACTCTCCACATCGAACAGACACGTCAGAAGCCGACCTCCCCTCGAAAGGTGGATGGTGCAGAGACCAAAAGAAGCGTAAATTCGCGGAATCGTGAAATAACGAGCCGTCTCGATTCATTCGGCGTAAAGAAAAATCAACACGAGTCGCGCAAGACCGGGTGGCCTGGCGTTAATGAAACATCCAAAAAGAGGCGACACGCGAGCTGGTAAAAAAGAGGGGAAACACCAGGAGCATATCGTCGCGCGGATTAAGGGCGAGTGACCGTTAATTCGCGCTCGACAGTTTTTCCCGAATTGCCGTTAGGCGGTCGCTATTTTTACAAGCAAACGATTCCGACGTGGCCGCAGACTCCGCTTCGGAGGGTAAACGAGGGGGGGGGTGGTTTACCCTGCGCGCGGGCTTTGACGTCGGGACCACGCGTGTACACTTTGCCCGCACTCGCTGGTCCTTCGTTTGAAAGAAAAACGCCCGATCTTCCTTGTCGCCTCCGAATCGCTTCAATCGAATAATTTACCGACGTTTTTGCCGAACTTCGGACTCCGCGCAGAGTAAAACTGTTTTAGGGATCCGTTATTTATTTATTCAACGCCCGTTTGCATGGTTACAAAATACGATACAAAAAGAAGGACACAAAACATTGAAAGCATCATGTTGGAAGGATGTACATAAACAATAATTTGCATCCATTTATTAGGGGAACTAGAATATGTTTTTATTTTTAATTACAGTAGTTGGTAAATAATAAACAAGACATGAGAAACGACATTACATTCTGGCACCCCTAATAAATACCTTTTGGATAATGTCAAAAATAATATTGTAGAAAAGATAAATTAATGAAATATACAAGAGCCTCAGAATATAGTATCTTGAAAACAAATTAATGTATACAGCTACGAAATACAATAGATAAATATATAAATATATGCACAAATTTGACAACTCATACGTCTACTCAGTTCTTTTAATTTTAAATTCTTTTAAATTCCACCCTTCCAAATGAGCCAAACGACAAAAATGTCGTGCAACTATTGCGAAGGAATAAAGTCGCCGTGAGAGCTTGTGTCCACAGGGCGTATTGTTTTTTTTTGTTTCCCCTCTTCTCCCTTTCTCCTCTGTTCTTTTTCCCCTCCACGGTTGTTACAGACCGCGCCGCTGCGCGCCCATGAATTTTAATTCTTCCTGTCGCATCCGACGGGACGAGAAGAAACACCGCGAAATTTTTTTTCGAAGCCGCTCGTTGAAATAAAGGGAATAAAACCCTGTCGTCGTTGAAAACGAGAGTGGATCTCCGACGCCTGCATCTCACCGTCGGCGATACTCAGCGCGAGACTAGTCCAAGCATGCAGTTTATTGTTTTTATTCAATGCTTCGACCTAACCTTCGTATCCTGATAAAGTCTCTAATATCCTGTCTATTTTTCTCTAATGGAAACCCAGATTACGAGTAGGCACATGGCGAGTTTCTTTCCTAACAGTCGCCCGTCGAGCTCCATCTTTCCCAGAGTGTCAAAGGCTGCCCCACGAGATTCTCTAGGCCCTTAATTAGTTCCCTGGCAGACATAATCGCGAGTTAAGCCTGCTGGGAAACGCGTGGCACGTGGAAAACGACGCAAACGAAGCGTCACGGCCCCTAGAATTGCGCGAGTACGCGTTTGGGCGATGATCTCACCGCGAAGAATCTTGCACCGGCTCTGGGACCGTTAAAATCGCTCCCCAGGACCGCTAACTTCGATTACCCCTGCCAATTAGCGAAGTTCAGTCCCGTCGTTTCGCGTTTCAATCTCCCTGTCAACGTTCACAATTTGTCCGCCATTAGGGGGTATTGATCCGCGCTGCGTAGCGATCCTGCGGAGTCGACGACATGTTAAACGACTCGAGTTCTTTCCACTCATTCGACGCAACAACACGTGCATTCATTAAGGAATCAATTACGTTTGCAATTTAAGGATGCGGACATTTCGACAATGAAAATTTGTATGCTCAAAGTCCCTTTACATGGAGACCCTTTTTACAGACTTTTTACCCTCTATGACTATTGAAGAAGTCTGATTAAATTAAATAATAGTTTTAATATTACCAAATAAATTTTTCATGTATGTATACATTTATACAAATATTGGAGACATCAAACCACCATTTAATTTAAATTTCGATAGACATAGAAGGTACGACTATTTATGGGACTGACTGTAGGTCCATTGGCGACTTGAGCTAATAAGACATACCTAACATACTTCAATCATGGACAAATTTATTTTTGTTTGATTTGACTGAGACAAGCTACCTGTACCTAACACGAAGATACTCAGCTTCCAGAGCACTCTCCGCTTCCAGAAAACACATTCCAACTAGTACGCATCTCCACTGCACTCCAAGCAAATACTCGCACGCGTCACCGACAAAATCATCATCTCTAAATACACTCTCAACCTTGAAACACGATCACCCTCGCAACGCGCATAGGAGCCCCCTGCAGTTCGAGGAGAATCTTTTTCCCTTCGTGGGGTGAAAGTAATGGAAGAAGATGGACACAACTTTTAACGAAGCGTGAAAGAATCGGACTGCTATCGGCGGAACAGTCGGGCCGAAGCGTCGTGTTCCGCGAAACGTGAACTGAGAGGAAAAGACGCGGGTAAAAGGAAGCTCGTTCGCTCGTGAGCTGGCACCAACGACAGGGCACGAACGGTTCAAGATATTTCCGATATGGGGGCGGCATCAAACGGAATCACAAATCACTCGGAAAGCACAGATTTGTCGGGGCCACGATTTAATTTGGCCCTGGATTAAGTTGCCTCGCGGCCAGCCCGCTTGTATCGCGTCTCGGATTTATCGACGCTTATTTGCGGCACGCGCGCTGCGACTCTCCACTTTAAGTCTACCTAGAAATGATCTCTCTATTGGGGAAAAGACCTTTCCACGAGGTGACTCGAGGAGAAGTTATCCCAAAGAGAGAGAGCTGCTCGAACCTGAAGCTGTACCTCCAAGTACTATTAGGTGGTACGCTATTACAAAATTTATAGTGAAATTATTATTACACGATTACTTAATATTTCAAGCTGCTCTTCTATCTAAAAGGCGAAAGTGTGGTGTCATTTAGAAAAATGATCGTACACCTCATAGTTACCTCAACTGAAACCCCTCTTTTACTTAAAATGTGCTATTGAATAAATGATCATTCGAATTTCAACGCAGATAACACATACATTTAATTTTTATCCGAGCAATTTCTTCGGATAAAAATGTGAGGCCTGTGAGGTCCAGCCGTCGCGCGACCAGTAACCGTTCCTTGGCAAAGAAAATCGTCAGATTGTTTTGAGCTTTTCGACGTCTCGGTGCCGCTCCACGCGATCGAGCCTCAAAATCGCGAAAATCTAATTAATCGCATGCAGGAAACTGCGGCGGATGTTCGGCGCAACACCCGGTAACTAATTAACCCTCGTCAATCCATCATTCGCCGTTGGGGGAACGCGGCGCGAGGCAATCACACCGAAAGCCTGTTACCGGCGAAGGAATATTAGAAAACACAGCGGTGAACGAACCAAACGGAAAAACGATTGTTTGCTCGTGGTTATTTTTCCCCCTCGTTGCAGTCATTATCTTAACGACGACTTCCGCTCGCAATTTCCGCTGAAAATTTCGACTAACGAACAGTCATTTGCGAATCTTTAACTACGTTCATTATTCCATTGGCTTCGTTAAGAACCATCGATTCGCGAAACGAAATTGTATGATTCTTTCGGTTCGATATTGTTCTGACTGATGTCCAATATCAAATATTTTAATAATTTGTCGTTTCGAAAAAGGAGTTGCAGCTGTGATGAGCATATGTTGTTTCGTGTCACGTCAAAAGTCGATAAAAATGGCGGAACAACTGTTCCCGATCAACGGCGACGATTTCGTGTTACTCACTCGTTTTCAAGATACAAACACTGATATTGCTTCGTGACGGCCCAATGAGCCGTGACGAGGAGACTATTAGACAGACATGCAGCAGTGATCAAGCAACGGGCAACTAACCGAGCGCTTCTAGTAAACCTTCCATACCATGCGAGGCACTGTTCAAATATCATTACTCGGACTCATGCCGAATCAAATGCGATATTTGAGTCATTAGTGGGTTGAATATCCTGGGCATTGATCACCGCTGCCTTTGACATGAATACGTGGTAACAATCGTTCCATAAGGGAAGTGGTCGGGGTCCTTTGAACGCAATTATACTCTGTCTTCGCTGGTACCTTTGGTACCACGTTCGTATTAATTTCATTTGTTGCGATGGCGGCATAACGATGCAGGATTTCACAAGCATTAGTCGAGCATGAGACATACTGGAAGACATGCACAGCTCACAGGTAGCAGTTCCATTCGAGCAATCTTCAGCGGGGGATATGATTATTTGAAATACTCTTTACCAAGAAAAATTCCAGGTAGATTTCGACTTTAGAAGAATCGAACTCGATTACTTAGGAGTGTCGAGGTGTGATTCATATTAATTTCTAGGATCTATTTCTAGGGTCTGCTAGTCGCAAAATTATTGGCCACCTTCGAAGCGCTTCAGGAACGGCGACTTTCTCGTAATACTAAGTTTTCAGGTAGTGTATTAATCCCTTAACGCGGCGCGTATCGTTTTCCTTCCCCAAACCGGTTCTCCAGCTCACCTCTGTTATTTCGTGACTTTGGGAACATTTTCGTCGGCATGGATATTCCTCCGAGGCACCGATGCATAAATTCGGTTCGTTTCAGATCCCTCTGCCGATAGTCCCGCCATATTCCGAGATTTCTCTCGGTGTTGTCTAACCAACGACGCGATATTCGCTAAGTGTCCCCGACGACGAAGAAGCTTCGACGGATCAGGTTGATGGCGACGTTTAATTGAAACTAACGCCCCGAGACACCGATCTTGACAAATTGATCATTATCCGAATGTTTCCTCGCCCGTCGTCTCGGATAGAACGCTTTGGCTAATAGTTGCACACCTGTTGGTCTGTGCAAGTATAAGTATAATCAAATTTCATGGTCGGTAGAATGGACTCCATGGAAGTTACTTCTATCAAGTTTCAGGTTCTTGTTTATGTATTTTGAGGATCATAGTCTGGAGTTAAGAGACGTGCGCGAAGATTCGCGTCTGTGGTGCTATGTCTCACTTGAATACCTCCTTTACTATTAGTGGTGGAGATGAATGTTCTAAGTAAAGTTTCGTGGATTTCAAAGAAATATCAAAATCTGATGTTGGTAATTATTTGTTGGCAAAGGTTTGAATTAGGATACGTCCATTATATTCATCATTTAAGGACTCTTCTCAGCTTTACCTCGCAATTCCATTGGAATAATCTTCAGTGGGGATACGATTATTTAAAATACTTTTTACCAAGAAAAATTCCAGATAGATTTCTGCTTTAGAAGAATCGAACTCAATCGGTACTCAATTGGAACTTTTCCATCCACCCTACAATAAAAAATTCTTCACTGGCCTCTACTCGACATTTCCAGGCTCAGTAGTTGCAAAGTCTCACAACGAACGTCTCAAGTCACGTCCGGAACTGGTGTTCGCAATTAACGCCACTGATAAGTCCAACGGGTGCAGTTTGGCCAATTTGTTGGTACCGCGGAACCCGGGAAAGACTCTTTTTCTCTTTGAGAGCCCGCGACGAGATCTCGACGAGGAAGACGCCCCGCCAACGTTTGTCACCGCTAACATATTAAGCCGGTATTTACGTTCGGTCCGCGCTGACAGGCTCCCTTTGAGGTTAATAATAGACCCAGGGGGTGCCTAAGCACGTTCTTAATATTTCAGTAATCGCCGTGGCCCGGCCCGCTCGACTTTACACGTAACGCCTAGCTGCTTGATCTTTGATGGCTGGAAATATCCTGACAAGTGTGCACGCTCCCTTGTCCGCCGATCATTCCCGTGAAATTTGCTTCGGTCGCGTCCCACGGCCAGAATCCCACGGACACGAGCTACATACGTGACACAGTGTTGCGTTAATCTCCGCGATCCGAATATATCTGGACACTTCGCGACGTTCTGCTGTTCTGAGAGCATCGAGAGACTTCGTAAGCAGTACCTGAAGAGGATCAGGTGGCATTCCTGATCTGATACGATCGCTTGGTAGTAGTGTTAAGGATTGGATGTGTTAGAAACGCTGAAGGCTCTGCTTGAAGTTTCGTGTTCTAGCTGAACGAGGATTAACTATTTGGACGTCTCAGATGTAATCCCAAGCATGAGTTATTTAAGGTAGATACAAATGTTGCGAACTGCTGCGGAATTGATACGGATTTCACGAGCTTCGATCTCTCAATGACTCCTATATATATTCAAAAGAGGCTGAATGACCTATTATCACGGTAGAATCGAGGAGTGTCTGTTCGCACCTCGGGCAGGTGAACGTAGGTCCCAGAGCGCGGGCAAGACTTATCACAGAGGTGTAAAGCTCGACTTGGAATAAATTACAGTTGACATTTCAAGGAATCTATGTTCTGAACTTGGTGTACCACGATCAGGATTGCATTGATCGCTGCCTGCACCTGACGTCGAATAATTAACTCCGTGACAAGCACGAAAGACTATGAATGTCCTTGATTGGGAACGTTCCAGAGATAAAATCGTCGCGAGAGTATAAAAGGGGTTTGGAACGCCACGAATTCCTCAATGACCCTGCATAACTATGAAAACAGATGACGGGCCCGCGGAGAGGGTCACTGATTGACCGAGCCGTGCTTGCGTGGCTATGCAAATCCCTGTATCCCCGATCATTAAGGTATGCGCGGTGCTCCCACGGACTCGGATGAATCGTTTATTACTCTATTCCCCGCTATTACGTGCATTCAGCGTGCACAGTCGAAAAAAGAAGGTCCTTCGGCGAACGGCGTTCCATAATTCATGCGCTGCCAGCGTTTCAGTGAATTTCTATCCGCTCGCTGGTGGAAGACGCTCTGTCTACCGAGCAACCACACTTCGGGAAGAGCTGCGTGCCTTTTTTCGAAATTCCATGTTTGAGAATGTGCATTTTTGGGAATGGAAGATTTTACGTTGAGGAAATTGTTTGTGGTTACTAGTGGTGTTTTAGATTTGAAATCTTTATATCGAAGGTTTGGGCATTTTCTCGAAAGCAGCATGTAGTAACGAGATATCTGTCGTTAAACGTTTTGGACCATATGTTCGTGGTTATTTACAAGAGAAAGAGCTCGAAATACAGAGAAAGAAGAATGCAGTAAATATAAATCATGAATCTAAAGTCACAAGCTTTAAATTTATTATCTCAAGACAAATTTTACGCCGTTCCTAGCAATGTTGACGATTGGATTCGAAGGTTTCCCAGCTTTTCGCGTTCCCAGCGACTCGAAACGCGTCCCTGTTCCCCGGCGTGTCGCTCGTCGTGTTCCTTCGGCCTCCGACAAGGGACAGTCGACTTGAAATTCATGTTGTTCAGAGATTTAATTTGAGATTAAACTTAATATTTAAATTTATTCCGTCGGGAACATTTGCCCATCCCCTGGATATTAAAGGAGAGGACGCTCCTCCTCCTTCCGGTCGCTCGCACGACCCAACCGCCAGTCGATATCCGCGGCCGAACAAAATGTTGTTTCCATCGATCGTCGTCCGGTGTGTTCGGGGGATCGCATGTTAGCAAAACGATGCCATCGATGTTCATCAAATATTCAATGGTCCTACGAAAATTCACGCAACTGTCGCAAACGGTCCCAACGATTACGGTGGAAATCAGCTGAAACCCACCCTGTCGATACGAAATTATTCACCGAGGAATGTGCATTCGTGGCAGGTGCCCCTTCGGCTAACGGAACCCCTGACCAATTGACTAAATTGCAATGTTATCATACGCTGCTGTCAGGGAACACTAAACAATCATTTAATGGAAAGGGAGCAAGCTAGAAGTATTGCTCGAACCTTTTTAAACTTGGAGTTTTATTTCAAAGGCCAACTGCATGACATAATTAAAAAAACTAGTGAAATTAACCCTTTAGATTAAAAATTGTTCCCTCTGGAATTGGTATTCGAGACAGATTGCTTTTTGGATTCCAAACTTCTGATGAATTCATCCAAGTGCACTGTTACAATTCGCTGCTTTCAGAGCACTGACCAATCATTTAATGGAAAAGTTCTCTAACGGGGCATACTATTCGGAAGGTCAGCTATGTAACACGAGTACTGAGAAAAGTTAGCGAAATTAACTCTTTCGATGCAAAATTGTTCTCTCTGGCGTAGGTATTCAAGGCTGATCGCCCTTTGACCTTCGAACTCCTGCTCAATTGTCTAACTTACAGCAGTGTTGCAATTTTCTGCAAATACTATTCTACACAACATAATTTCCAAGAAAACTATTCGAGACTGATTGCTGTAGAGGACAATGTCGAAAAATACCCACTTCTGCACCTGTAAGATGATTCCGTTCGTACCAAGGAATGGAGGAACAATAGCGATTTAATTGACATCTGATGAGAGAGTTGCAATAACACGCGCGAATGTCGGTGTAATCATAGGGAGTACAACTCGCATCATTAATGTTTTTCATTCTCTCCCTCGGATAACGGTCCGTTTCCCAAGTAATTATTCAGAAAATTGTTCTGAAAGTCGGTGGAGGGTCTAGCGAGATCTTTAGACGGCTTTATTACTGCTTTCTCATCCCATGTCGATTAAATTACTATTGTTTCCTGTTTCTTTATGACAGTATTTCCCAACTTTCCTCGCCCAGTTAGCTCATAGCCTGACATGTCTAACGAGAGATCACTAGTCTCAATGGCAACACGATAAAACAACATGGAATGGACAATTCTCTACGTCATGGAGCAATATGCAGTGTTCAATGCCAGGAGTTCAACAAAAATCGAACATCAGCCGTTTCCATGCTTGACCGTACTAGAATATATAGAAAACTATGAAGAAATAACAAAGTTGCTGACGAATGCCAGCATAAATCCCGCCGCGAAGATCGCCCAGCGAGCCGTTTCGTGTCCAAGCAAAGAAGAATTTGCGGACGGAAGCAAACGAGCAGCCGTTCGGCGTACAAAACGGAAGCAAACACGGTCTCGTCGCGACGCTTTATTCCGGCGCGTACATGGGAACGACGTTACTCCCGCATTGATTATTCCCCGAATCAATTCCAAGTGAGCCGTCCTGTCGCGTTCGCGACTACGGCTGCGACGACTGCGAGTGTGCACAGGCCAGCCGCGCTCTCGCATGTTCGCGAGAAACCTAATCGTTAAAGTAAAGCCCACATTACGTTCCCGGGGACGTTTACCTACGATCGTGCGACACACACGCGCCAGGGCGGACCCCTTCGAGCCGCTGAATAATAAATGTCGCCGCGATCGTCGTGCCTCGAAACGTATTTGTCCCCGCGTTGCTCGAGCTCCTTTGACGTGGCCACTCGATAACGTCGGTACTCATATACCCGCGTCCGACTAAATACGGAGAAAATGGTTGTAAAGAATTATCGTTCGTTTTTCTCTTTAAAGGTATTTGTTCGATACAGAAGTGTTCGGCGGTTCCTTATGTATTTATCAAGCATGGTGCACGAGCTGATAAGACAAACGAGAAAACCTTTTAGAGGGGTTGATTTTTTGTGAAAAAATTGAGCGAAAAGTCATTTATCATTTTGCAATTTGAAGCTTCGTTGTGAAAATATAGACAGTTGAAGTTTTGACTGCTGTGATTTCCCGCAGGCGCCATTTGTATTTCAATCAGCTGACCTCGCGGCTGCGCAGAGACTAGCGCGGAAACTTTGAATGCTTACATCTTCGTAACGGAGCTTTGGATTGCAAAATCTATATTTATAACAACCTATGTATCATTTATCCTTTTTAAGAATAATTTACACTAGGAAAAGCTACATTTCCCTTAAAATGTTTTTTAAATCTCCTCGCAGCTCGAATATCCGCCATTCTTCCCTAACCCAATTATTATTTGCAATTCCACACTCTCAACGATTCCGTGTTTTCCACACCGCGCGTTCCAACTACGTACACAGACGACTTGCGCGCAAATTGCCGGCCACTCGATGGAAAAACAAAGCAGCCCGGCGCCGAAGAGGCAATTAGCCGCTTGTGCTCTCTTGTACGATCGACGTCACGATCTTTCGAGTCCCTAATATCGATTTTCATACGTTTCCACTGTCGTCAGGCGCAACGAGTGCCCGGGTGAAGTTGGAGGGTTCACCTTCGTGCTGTGTTTTCTGAAACGTTCCCGATCGTGGCGGGAGATATTTCCGTCGCGGCGGCATACTCGTTGTTATTGCTCAACGTTCGACACGAAACTGCTTATGCAATTACGTGGCTGCGAGTGCCACGAGAGACACAGCGTCAATTAGTCCGTCTCGAGGAACGCTTCAATTAGCGCCGCAGAGAAACCATCGCGAACCCTGCCTAAGAATTCGTTAGAAAGTATCGACATTGTTGTTGAGGTTCGTCATTACGTGGGTGTACCAAATTTAAATAGCTGCCAATTGGAAAGTTACATGTGGTATCCAGAATTTATCTTAGAATCTTTTCGAGTTTACGCAGTGTAATTAATATTCTTTAAATTAATTACACTGTAAATATTCTTTAAGATATGATCATTATTTGAGAGCAGCGATGGTTTCCTACTCTATGTACTTGATCGGAAAGTTATAATTTTCCGTGCGACCTATTTTCAACCTCCATTTCCTTGCGACTGGAACATAAGCTTCCAAAAGTTGAGCCACCCTGTATATCTGGCCACGGTCGAAACACGGCCACAAAGCTTAACAACGTCAAAGCTAGAGTAATAATGTCGCGTTTGTTATCAGCCGCTATTAGCCAGATGTCCAGAATTTCGAGTAAATTGCCGCCAGAAATTCCAGGCCACTCGAGTGCGCGTTAGTTAATATCGGAATCCGGTGTTTTATCGATAATAAAATCAACCGTTGAACCTTTCGCGTTCATAACGACCGATCGAACATTATCTGCTGGTTACAGGCTGTAATCGCTGGTTAGCTGTTGCGGCTGCACAACTTTCCATAAAGCTTTCCCAACCGAAGTTACCAAACACCGAAGATGGCGTGAGTTTCTTGGTGGTGAGATTAAAATACATTAAGTATACCAATAGAGAATTAATTTTTTGGGTATTGGTTCCTCGTAGTAATAGGAGAACATTATAATTCTTTTATAAACGAAATGAACTCCTATTTGTTATTTATTTTCTGTTATTTATTTCGTAATATTCTGTAGTTATACTCTTGCTAAAGTAATTTCACGTTAGATTAACAGGGTGGTTCAATTTTGCAAGAGTATAGACTATGTCATGCGCTAATTCGGATTACAATTATACACTAACGATTGACTGCTATTACAGGATCCCCGTAAATTACGCGCGCCAGGCAGACGTTATTTGCTAAGCAGTGAAATATATCGCCTTCATTAAGACAGTCGTTTCCAAGGATTACCGGTTCAAGGAACGTAAAATTAATTGCGATACATTCTCCATAGAATCGTGTTATTTTCTACGAACTTCGATAGAATTTACGACCGCGTTCTCACTCATGCTACGTTCATAACCCTAAAACGGAGATCTCTGGGGATACACAATGATTGAAGAAGACAATTCAAGAGCTTCCGAGTGAACTTTCTTCTTACGTACAAAGTATCGTCAAAAACGTGAGAGAAACGTCCTTTTCCGGTTGCGACATTTGGAAGACGTCCACCCTAAAACGAGGTCCATCGCTAACTACGCGCACCGAGGGGGTAGGGGTACGCGGTTGAACAGAGACTGGAGATTTTCGACCGGCGAGTAAAAGGTAGGGGCGGTCAGGAAGTCCTGGTGGCCAAGGGTGAAAATTTTGCTCCGATGGTGGCCTGAATTAAGCGTCTAATTGTTAAGGCGACACGTGCGGGCACGAAACGCGGGTGGAGGAGGGGCGACGAAGGGGTGGTTGAAACAGGCAGAGCAAAGTGTAGAAGGTCGAGACGGGTCGGCGAGGGGGGAGGTGGTTCCGCAAGGGTCGAGACGGGGAGGCGAATATAGGTAGGTCGGAGGTGAGAAGGTGGCAGAGGTGGAGGTAGCAATTAACTTCTCCTCGCGAGATTAGAGCGAGATATTACGAGATATCGAGCGACTTAACGGCAACACGCGAGAGACTTCAAAGGCAGTAATAAACTGCCTCTAATGAACCCCTTATCGCTGCTGCCACCACCCTCCACCTTCTTCAGCGACCTACCACCACCTACCGAAGTCCTAGAGGCCGCGTGTGTGCGTGTCCGCGCGCGTACCTAGCCACGCCGATGCGGGCTGAATCGAGGGCCCTGAAATTCACCGATCTGCTACCCTCGCCTAACGCCCGCGGCCAGTGTTAAGCGGGGTTTCCACAGGCAGTGGCGCCAATATCAGTGGCGCCAGTTTATATTTTCAAAGCACAGCTTGTAGTTCCTGAGGAACTTCCATGACCTGTCTAGGCACGTATAAAATGATGGGCTCTGATGTAAGGAGTGTTTTGTTTCTCTTAGTGTCTGGTGATTGCTTACTGGACATAGCCTTGTCAATTTTCACCGAAGACAGTTTAAATTACAAGAAAGCCTGGCGTCAAAGAGTATACACCTGGTCTTTACTTAGCCGACGCAATGATTAGTAGCAGTGACCAAGTTGTGGCAGTTGAATTGACATGTTTCCACGTGCAAGGAAGTCGACACCCGCCGATCGAGGGCGCTAATCATCGCTGCATTGCATGTGAAAACCCCGCACTACACTCTCCTGGTTTGTCTTTTTGTTTCACCGTCTCTCGAAAACTTTTTCCCCCATGGCCTCCACTTTTTACATCGCCCGTCTACAACACCCCCCTCAACACTGGCTGGCCGCGTGTCACGGGGATCGCGATAAAACGACCATTACCGCGTCGATCGCGATTCCTGTCATGCGGAAAACTCGTCCTCTTTCACCGTCGCGTGCCAGCCTCCATTACGCTCGCCACTGTAAATATTTTCCTTGATCGAGAGATGAACGCCGTTACAGCGCGAAACTATCGAACTTTGGGCATGGGGAACTCGCGGCAATGCGTATTCGGCGATCAGAATTTCTGCGGTAAAAGGAACACTGTTTCGTTGGTCAATAGTTTGTATCGTGTTTCGTAACTGATCGAATATGGTTGCGTTGTTACCGCGAAGACGCAATTTATGGGAGAAAAGATGAATTTTTTTCGCATTGTGAACGTCGCTCAGGGACACAACCTTTATGGCTCCGAGCAGCACTAAACCGTTGGAAAATGTCCGTGATATGAATTCGCGTGGCGAAGATCCTTTTATGGGGAAAGCAGAATCTATGGAACGTGTTCACAACAGGATGCGATTGAAAGATGCAAGGTGATGATATTGGACATTGCATGCGTTTTTGCTTCTGTAATTTTCCAAGGGTAACCTTAACCCTTTGCACTCCGAATTATATTTAAATTTCGTTACCAGTAGCTCCAATATAAAATTCCTTGCGCCCTTTCATACGACGTGCCTGACTCGTGTTAAAGTTAACTGAATTGCAACCTGCGAACCGATCTGTCCGCGAAAGGGTTGACCCTCCCGTCGTCGGAGACGCGTCGTCCGCGCGTCGTCGTCTTCCAGGCGGCTGGAATCGCGGCACGACCAGACGAAGCGCCCTGTCGCCGGGCTCCGTCAAGCCCAATCATGTTGATTCAACAAAGTACCCACCTACCAAATTGCTGGAATTTGGTATTCGGCCAGAAAGACGGAGCGGGGCGAGCGAGCGAGAGACAGCGGAGAGCAGCCCCCGTGAAGGGGTGCAGGAGACAGAGAAAGCGAAAGAATGAAGGCGAGAGGGAGAGACGCGGACGGACAGAACCGAGACGGATCGAGACGACGAGACCGAGAAAGAGAGACACGGAGAGATGGTCTGAAACGGTCTGATTGCACATCTAGGCCAAACCAGCACCACGACGACGTCGCTCCAGCGGAAAGCCGAGCGATGATTGGCCGCTCTCTTCACTCCGCAACCCCAGCCCCTTCGCCCTCCGTACACCTTCAATCCCTTCAGCCCTCGTCCGTGCGCCCGAAACCCGATGGCGTTGGAGGCTGGGGGTGATTGGACGCATCTCGGTGATTGTGGCACCCGCCACCCTCTGCCTCTACCCCACCCGAAACTACCGCCGCGCCCCCGCCGTGGCACCAACCGTTCTCCCCCATACCAACGTTACCCAAACTCCCCCATCTTCCTCTAGCCCCCGGTACCCCTCCTGCACGGCTGTAAATCGAGTTTACCCTCTTGCCGTGGCTCAGCCCTTCAATCAAACTGATTGAAACATTCCTTGAATCCAAAAGAAACGAACCACTACCTCCTACCCTTGCCTGCCTCTCTACTGTCTCTTTTCTCTCCGTCCTCTCCTCCACCCTTCCAGCCCTGTCTGTTTCTCTCGTGCGTTTCTCTTCCGCTATAGTCCGTGTCTCCTGGATCGTTCCTCTCTTTCACCCCTTCGCTACCCCATTCACCCGGTTCGATCGTCGGCTCTCCGTCTAGCCGGATACGCGTTCCTCTTTTCCCGACCCTCCTCCCGCCGTCGATGCAGCGATCCTCGCTCTTTTTCCCACCCCGAGCGTGCGTCCTTCTTTCTCGGTTTTTCCCCTTGTAGCAACCCCCTACCGCAAGCCTGATGTCGATGCTTCTGTCGCGTCACTCCGCTCGGAGTGCTACTTCTCTCAATTCGGATAGCGGCTTGTTTTCCGATCGAAATTTCGGGGCAACGCTTCTTCCCGACGGTAGAAACGTCGCGAGCCGAGGGGCGAGGGGGCCGCACGCCTTGTCGCGGCTGATTCCGACAAAGGGGCACCGATTTTTCGCGGTGTCGCGTCCATGGGGTGTCTCCTCTTTAACGAACGTGCTTGAACGCGGAATAATTTTCGTGGACGTTTTTGAGAGGCTAACTGGATCGGGGACGAACCTAATCTGACGTTTGGTAGTGGTAATTTAGAATTAATTTTAGAAATCTATGGTGTCGGAAATGTGAAGTTTGAAGCAGAAACTACCTCTAGAAAATTCTAAAAATGATTCGTTTGCATCACATTGTGCTAACAACTCCTAACCTACGAATAAATAAAATTTAATAGAAGGTCGCGTTTTCACCCCGTTCGACATAAACTTGTCTCGAAACGGAAGTTCCAATCTCGCCTCCCCTCCCACCAATCGCGTCCTCGACGGATTCCCATCGAAAGCTAGCGGTAAAAAAGATTACATCGTCAGACACCGAGCGAACCCATTCCCAAAAAATCAACCCCGTCCTTGGAATCAAGATGTATTCCCGAATTTCGCATCACCGTAGAGAGACGGACGACGTTGGTCGCAATTAACGAGACGTTTTTCTCGCGCTGTGTGCACGGATCGATTTCCACCACGACATCCGACTTCCGGAAATACGAAGGAGTCCACCTCTGTTCGGTGGACATATGGACGTGGACGATTCCGTCTCCAATTCTGGCATGCGGGACAGAGACGCCTCGTAATCAAATATTGATACTACGCTAGACTAAATCGTTCGACTGTGCTAACAGATTAGGGCGTACGTGTGCTGCAGACGAGTCCGCCGATCGTACCGACGGGAAAGACGACGTCGACGAAGAATACAAATGCTCGGGGAAAATCTTATAACCACCATCGTATCGCGCTGGAATCAAATCCTGGAAAGCTGGCGATAAAGAGAAACAAAGAAAATGGAATTATTTAGGTTAACGATTTTTTTATCGCGATACGTTAGGTAGGTTAGTGCTGACATTGTTTTGGTTTTCAGATGTTGGTTCTGAGTGGAGGAACTCTTTTTATATCAAGTTTTATCCGAATCGAATCACTTTTCTCATTGTAGTCAATGTATTGGATCCGCCATTTTGAATTTCTAAAGTTTTAGTTCAGATTTGGAATCACCGACCCCAAAAATCCCTGGATACCAAGTTTCATCCAAATTGTATCACTTTTCGCATTTTGTCCTGCCGTATTAGAGCCGCCATTTTGAATTTGTAGATTTTGAGATTAGATTTGGAATCAGCAACCCCAAAAACCCCCGTATACCAAATTTCATCAAAACCGCTTAAGTGGAATCAATAAATAAATTTGCATCTCTTCTAAAGACTAAAAAGGGGTTTTCCCATTCCGGAGATACTACTATGTTTACTACTATTTCTGAGAATTTAGAGGGGTTTTTCTTCCAGGAAATACTACTACAATGCTTACTACTATTTCTTGGAATTGCATCGGCCTTGCAAGGACGTTGTATGTAGGTCACTGGTCAATCAATGAATCAATCTATATATTACTATTAAATAGGCCTATTAAATAGGAAACTTTAAAGTGTTGTTAGTCGGTGTAGAATTGTCCAATTTCATTCTACCAAAATGCAAATTGAAGGTTGGAATTTATATTATTTATTAAATAGTTGTTATAATTGTTAGATACTTTTAAACAATTGTTTTTTAATAAAAATGAATATACCTTTGAAGTGACGTAACTCACCATAGAGTTATCCGATTCGATTCTTCCAAAATGCAAATCGAAGGGCAGAATTTCTACTATTTAATAAATAGTTGCTACCATTTTTACATACTCTTAAACAATTATTTTTTATTAATTAATAAAATAATCCCAATATTTCGTTTTTCATAAGTACGTATACCTTTTGGTTATACGTAATATCTGTATTTCTTGTAAGTTTGAAAAATGAATATAAATTAATTCGAAACACAGTGTAAATTCGATTATTATATTAAGTTTAGACTCGCGTTACTCCCATATAAGAAATCTCCCCATCTCTGCATCGTTTGAGCGAATTAATGGTCCCCATCCGATTCAATTCCCAATCTCGATTCCGCTTAAAAATCGTCAATTTGCAGAAACGGGCCTGACACGATTTTTTAATCCACACCTCCGTCATTATTTACTCCGGACAGGTCCGAAAAAGGTAAGACTGCCGGTGGAGAGTCAATTTAAACCGCTCTCTCGGGCGCAATTAACCGTAAATTAATCGAATTATACCAGAATCATTAACAAAAACGAATGCTCGAAAGTTCCCCGTAGCGGGCCTCACGTCTCGTTCGCTCGCGACGCCCGCTCGTATATTACCCAGCTTTAATCAGAGATGAAAAGAGCCGTCGGTTTCGTCGAGAGTTAACAGGTCAATGAAGAAAAAAATATGGACAGACCCATTAGATTCCGTGCACACAGCCCGGGCCAGATTGTGCCGATCTATTTTCAGAGATGCTAACTAACTTCTGCGTCTGTTTCTCATTAAATTGCGCTTCGACCTCGAATCTTCTAAATTTGGAACGGTCCCCGCCGATTAGGTGGATCCGCCTGGCGACCCCGTCAGATCTCAAAAGTTTCCTCATCGTTTGAAAGAAAAACGAGCCAAGGTGGCACCTGGGTAACGAGCTCGTCTGCAGATACAGTTTCATTCGTGAAAACCAAACGGCCACGAATCAAACTTTCCTACAAGGCTCAATCAGAAAAAATTGATTTACGTATAAACTTTGGAAAACTCGACGTTACCCTTATTAACGAAGAATTTAGAACTGTCGGTTTGATGTTTTAAGAATTTTGTTTAGGAAACGAATCAACGTCTATAGTCATCGATCACTCGAAGGAGGTTACTCTAGGTGTTAGAAAATCGATGGGAAATGTTGATACAAGTTACCACGTGACACATTCGGATTAAAGAAGTTATTACCACCAATATTTGAACAGTGGCGTGTAATCAACGGTTAAGTGTCAACGTAAAAGGTTACAGCTTCCTAAATTGCAGCCATTTTGCGCGAACGGAATGTTGATTACTCGATACTCGGCGCCTATAAATCTCGACTCGATGATCGTCAATGCGCAGGAAATGGCGCGTGTAATTGAAGCGTTTATAAGTAGAACAAATCACGTCCATCATTATCTATCGTTAATTAGATAGCCACCAGTACTCGTGAACTTATAATCGCTAATTCCTACATTTTCCGCGAACTGCTTAACTTAGATTCTTCGTCTCTCTGCAAACCTCTAAACTTTCACTGCTCCCGATTGTTATAAAAATATTCAAGACTATTTCACTATGGCTATATGACATTAATTAATAAGACTACTTTGTGAGTATCCACGAAACTTATTTTTCCTAATGAAATCAAATATAAATAACCATTTTTCTCAAATGTCATTTTTTGTATCAATTAAGAATAAATTCCATGAAATTTTATCTCTGATAATAAAAACCTTTTTTCTTAATGAAATATTTCATAAATAGTCTTCTTGAATGCAAGTAGGGTGTCTTAGGAGCTGTGTTTGCTCGAGGTTCAAGAGAGACTAAAAGAAGCCACGTAAGAGAGGTCTTACCTTCTGTAGTCGCTTTTGCAGAGGATCATGCCGCTCCTGGTGTAGCACGAGTGGCCGATTTCCGCCAATGCTGCGCCGCAATAGGAGCATTTCAGGCAACTGTTGTGCCAATACCGATCCATCGCCAGCAACAGCCATCTTTCGACTATTTGACCGCCGCAACCGGCGCACTGTTGGATTCCGGTTGGTCCGCTTGGACCACCTTCTTGCTGCAACAGAAAGGACAACCCACGTTTTACTATCTACTCCCACTTAGCAAATGCGTCCGAAAACATTGATCTTTCTTGGTAATTCCAGCAAACTTAATATTACGATAGGGAAAATTATTCCATAATAATCTTGGAGATCATTGGTTTAAAATTTTAATTATTCTGTTTCAAGCCAGAGTCAATCAACCGGAATCATCCCTAACAATAAAAGAAAAGTCCAATACAAAACATTACCAATTATGAAACAGTCAAAATAAATACCAAGAAAAATCAATTTCTCAAGCTTTCTCAATTCAATATTTCCAAGTATCTTAATTATTAGTTTGAATGTACGTATACGTACTACTGCGTGCGCCTTTACGTGTACCCAACAAGTACATACGATAAAAAAAAAATTCGTAATTAATATTTCCCTGACCCCTCAATTCTAATTCACAGTAACTTCTCGAACAATACCCGCTTCACGTAATTGTAGGTGAACGAAGTTACCGAGTAATTTCAACTGCTCCTCTTTGTGAGATTGCAACGAGAGAATTTCGTGGACTGACGCAACAAAGTGGAAACTAATTTGTTGAAATAACCTGCTGAACAGTGTTTTTCCCCCTCTACATACCCGCACGGAAGCACGTAGAAATGCGTTTGTCACCGTACCGAAAGTCCGCAAAATGAAAGGGCACTAGTTGGGAATCATAAAAAGTTGCCCTCGAAAGCACTTCGCCCATCGTGCTGCTACAACTCTCGGTTGACTCTCGAACTCTGCTTGGCTCAGTTGCAAGCCCAAATTAATTCAATTTGTAAGCATAATATTTATTAATACACCGAGTTATTAAACTTCTTTAATGACAAGGACGGAAAACATTGCGTAACAGTCGCAATTGCAAGGGAAAATTAATTTCTCTCTGTGTGTTAGTTATCAGTTGATAATATTCAGCGTCGTGCGCGCTTGTAGCTCGTTAAAATTCTCATCCAAAAATAGATAAGTAACAGAATCACCTCGCAACAATTTGTTGGTACTTTCATCGGTTAAACGTGAGATATAATATAATTTTGTAATTTTTAATTGAAAAAACGAAGGCACAGTGTTACTCGTCGGTGTCCAAGATTGAACCGTTATTGCCGCAAACGGAAGAATCTCAGCCAGAAACGGGACGAAGACCGCGCAGAAGTTTACGCCGCGTGTCCATTGGCCGATTATGCAACTAAATTGTTGAAAATAATAACAGGTTGTCGCGAGGCGAGCCCGCGACCACCGGGGGCTTCTATTAACAGGAACCGTAGCGCATTCCTATAATTAATACGGAATCGAAAGTCATTAACTGGCGATAAATCAACGCGCAGCGTCAGCTCCGGCAATCTTCGCGAACACTTAGTCGCGATTATGTAAACGCCAGTAAGCGTGAATAATCGTGGCCGACGTGGCTGATTATTAAAATATACGACTCGGCCGATAAACGCCGCGGAAATCATCGCCATCGGGCTCGCGGAAACGCGTCGAATTTTAAGCTAGAACGACGTGACCAAATACGACTTGTTACTGTAGTTGAGAGTCCATTCGAACAGTTTAAATGTAGAAACGGGGATGATGGCTGGTTCTTTAAATTTCATAAGGACGAAATGCATATTATACTAGTGTACTTTGATATTTGCACAAGTTGAATTAATATTTATGAAATTTTATATTTAAGTTTCATTCATTTTGACCCCTAGCATGTTTTTTGTTCCTCTGATATAGATTCGTTGTTCGTACAAATTCGGAGAAAAGCTTCAAATAGCTTTGCCTCTGTAGCAAAGTAACAATTAAATAACTAATAAATCTTAACTCTTCCATTATTTAATTAAATCATTCTTCCCTCATCTCGTCTTTCATTCCGCTTTCCTAATTCCATTAAATAATAATCAAACTCTCCGTTAATTTTTATGTAGTATTTGATACTCGAAAGCATTCGAACGATTGGTGCTTGAATATTAAAGCACGGAGAAGTTCGGCACAGGCACACTTGGATCCAGTTGCGGAACAAACATTGATTCTGCGGCCACAGTTAACGACGAAGAGCGCTCCCGCGCGTTTCGTTTGGCAATTTCTTCGTGGCCTGCTCCGATAGGAGCCTGTTCTTTTACAGCCCGCTCGTAACCGAGCTATTTTGTAACGCGTTGAGCGTTATTAAGCGCGAAGGCTGCGAGACGAGCGCGTGCAATGGAAAAGAAGTCTTTCGAAAAACGCCGCAGACGTGGCCGATCGCGGAACAAGAAGTTTTTGTTCATTTACATCGTTCGATATCATAACAGAAGAGAGTTATATAAAGTAGTAACGAACGTGGCCTTTGTTCGATGGAAAATTTAAATTAGATCAACATTGGTCGAGAGGAGAGGGTGCATTGATCAAAAAAAAAATTGAAGAATTTTTTCTGACGATGCTAAATGTTCGATAAAAATATTTTATAGATGGATTAAAAGTATGTACTTTGAACTATGGTTTTCCCAATTTTCATAAAAATGTTAATTTTTTTTTTTAGAAAGTATGAGTTTCTTCTTAACATGCTACTGGAATTTTTAAACCACATTAGAGTAAAGATTTTTTTGGAAATTAGGTAAAGCGCGGGAACTCTAATTGTTTCGGAGCACATCGAGCTTGCGCAGTAGAGGCACCGCCACAGTGGCGCCACTCGCTTATGGTTGAGGCGCTCCGATTCGTCCGAATATAAGGAAGCTAAATATTCATTCCTGACGGTATATTAATAAAGAATTCATCAGATAGCCTAATGAAGATTATCACGTGTACGATATCAATAGGAACAACCAAGCCACTCTGCGAAACTGGTTTAAGACATTTTAGAAGCGACGAATTTAATTAAGAAGGTAAAGAGCGGAACAGACGGTCAATCAAGATTAATTGCGATGATATATTCACGTTAATTAAAATATAATCCACGATATTGGGAACGGGATGACGCCGGGAATATTAAATATCTCCCAGAAATCGGTTTCTTATATGTGTAGGAACCACGACAAACAAGTACGACGTGGCTCGGCTAATAATACTCGCGGAGAATAATAACTGATAAAAATATTGATTACATTCGTAGGAATTAGTCTGAAAGAACCTGTTAGATAAAATTTCATTAAACCATTCTTTATTGTAATGCCATTAGACTGATTATTTTTTCTTGTTTAAATAACTGATATTAAACGAAAGAATATTATTTTTAAGGGAGTGTATTTCTGTAAGGTGGGCCTGAGAGAATTTATGAACTCAATTCCGTTATGGACCACTATTATAAAATCAGATAACTAAAACTAAAATCAATTAAATATAAGATTAAATGAAACACGACCGTCATTAGCGGAGAGGAAAGAAATCGCCTTTCACCGTGATCAACGCCAGACCGCACGTTTCTTTGCAAATATCATTGCATAACTTCACAGAAACCTTAACAAACAGACATCATGCGTGAAATATTGCGTTGCTACCTAAGAAATTTCAAAGATTTTGCTTTCTATAATAGCAAAAGAATGGAAATTATTAATGGATTAAAAAAAATCAAATATTATAATTGGACATTTTTTTTTTTTTTATAAAAAGAATGAGTTGCACAAGAAGTACTCGAACGAAATAGTAGCTAGAAAACAACAACGGGATTACGTAATTGCGAGTTACAGATACAACTTTCGTATCGTATAGAACATGAGGTCATAATTTAATAATCCATAATTTATTTCTGTTCCTTATATCTAATTCAGAATAATTATTCTAAGTTTAGATTCGAAGTGGCTCTATGATTCAATTTTCGAGAAGGTAATTTATCTGATGGGAACTTCCTATTCGATATAAGGTGATATTAAATAATAACATAACTCGAGTATAAACGTAATGAGAAATAATAAATACTAAATTGATTGGAAAAGATGAATAGAAAAGTTAGTTGGATATAAAAAAAAATTGTTCGGGTTAATCAATGACACAAACAGTTACCAAAGACAGTTCAATACCAGGATAGAAACGTTTAACGCTAAATAAGGTTGAACTATGCCTGTACTGCTAATTGTTTTGCTCGGATTGTCTAGATCATCGGACGTCACGCTAAAAGGAGCGAGCTCGCTTATTGCGCAATCCGAGTACGAGAATTCCGTGATCCAATGGAAATTTTCAACTCGAACCTGCGCTGTAATTTGCTCACGGTCGCGTACGCCTTATCGGCACTCCGATCTCGCGAAATATCGAGCGACTTTAATCGATACGACACCACGGAAGGGTTCAAGGTAGCCATTTTCAAACGACGAATAAAACAAACAACGCTTAATCCTCGCTTCGAATAAAAATTACAATCTCTAGATGGAGTAAAGTATTTGTGGGTAAACAATTCTTCGACAGAAATTAAAAATTTCAATGAAAAATATTTAATTTTGCGATTGAATAATCGTGCGATTTGTCGCACGATCGCTCGCCGGTTGCAAGCATTCAATTAGCGTCCTACGACCGGCCTAATAACGATAGTATTCGCGAGGGAGGCGAAAATAAGGCTCGCATTGTCTTCCATTGAGCAACATGGAACGATGAATATGTATTTCAGCGGGACGACGAGGCACAATGCGGCCAGTGCAAACTTCGATCGGCCCTGATACCATTAATGCAACGTCGTAATCGGAAACAGTCGAGTATCGAGACAAATCAAGTCAATCGAAACTACCGGAGTCGTTTAAGCAATTTGCCTTGGCTAAAGTCAAATCCGATACGGGTCTGGTGGAAACGCGGCGAAATTCCAACGACGATGCTCGGAATTTGTAGCTGGGGAACTTTAAAAGCGGTAAATATTGAACGATTATCCGCGACTCGCTGTTCCGCGGTGCCTCGTCCGTGGAAGAGACTTGCACGAGACTGCAGGACGCGAATCGAGCTAATCTTTAAAATTTAGGGCTCAAATTCGAAATAAAACGGTGCTTCGAAAATTGTTATATGGTGCAAGGCATAAAACTTTACTTATTGCTTCAAAGTATTGGGGATTAGAAAATAACTTCCATTCAATGGTAGTTCGAAAGGGTTAGCCCCAGGGGATATAAACTTGAAAAATGAACCTGGACCCTATCTAACTAGGGGTAGCAAAATTACGGACCTATCCTTTCAACAAAATACCGAATAAAATACGTATGTACAAGACGTACGCCGTGAATCCTAGTAAAGGCTTTAAATAGACCCAAATCGGAGTCAAATAAATTAAATTAGAATCTCTCCGAAGACTTTCTCTCCGCAGCACTTCACTTTAATTAGCCCCACTGTTCCCAGCAACATTTACCGATACCACTGGCCACCGTGCACAACAATATCCACGTTAAAGCAGAGGACTCGCTTACAATTTTGTCTCCAGGGAAACACTTCATCTGGTTCATCCGCGTCGCGATGGCGTTGTAGTGGTGCGCGTGAACCTCCATGATCCAGGACCCGATGTCCGTTGAACGTTGTTCCGAAAAACCTGGCGACGAAGACTCCTTCGTGTCCTCTCACGCGGGCTCACTCGGCCAATGATATCATTCGTCCTCGAGTGAGGATCTCCTAGCGACACTCTCGCTTCTCCCACTCGCGGGTATCGCACCTTGCTCACCCGAGAAACCGCTGGGTGAACCCGCGTTCACGATCCTCGAACCATCCGAAAAGGATTTCACAGCGATCCTCCACCGAACCGCGACACCTTTCCACGAACCGAGGGATACTACGCGACGCGACGGAGCAGCGTAGCCGTCGGAGTGCGGGTTTCCACTGGTCTCCAACTTTCGGAGCACATCCCAGGTTACGAACGACGGATAGATAGAGATCAGACACGCAAGGTTTCGAGGATCCAGGTTCCGAAAGTCGAGAAGCAACGATCCAGCACTGTGTACAGGAGAGGCAGAGACGCGAGAGAGCACGCGCCGTGAGGATAGGAAAAAGCGAACCGGTCCCGACCGAAGTCAACAGTGAACTGACTGGTCCGCCGCTGCTTTGGGCCTGAATGCCTCGCGAGGCCCCTGGGTTCAGGTACCCCGGTCAGCCAAGAGAGAACCCGGGTGGGGGGAATAAAAAGGTGAGCCTAGAAAGGACCTAACTAACGTTGAAAGGGGACGGGACCCATCCATAGCTCCGACCAGGTAGGACGAGGACAACGGAGACGATGGTAGGGGAGCGAGAGAGACGCCAGGTGTATTATGGAGTGAAACGACGCGATGGACGGGAGTGGAGGGAACTCGGGGCTTCGTGGAAAGGGGCAACGGGGGGACCCCTGGGTTCCTCGCCGGTTCCCTCCGCCCCTATTCAATTATATTTCTCCATGGTAAATGCCTATATTGTTACGTTTGTCAATGGCGAGCTAAGTGAGGGTCACGCGGACGGGTAATGCCTTCTGAATTTTAGCCTGCGACCCTGCGCAGCTCTCTAGGCTTCTCTCCTGATTATGATCCCGCGAGCTGGTCGAGACCTGCCGTTACGACTCGTCCGTCAGCCCACCTGTGCGTTGCGACGATTTCGTCGGGTGGAAAGCCGTTTCGGGACGCGTTGATTTGTTGACAGGATCGTCAGGATCATCAGCTAAAGGCCGTGTGTCGAGGGTGAAGGTAGTCGGAGTCTAGGCTAGGGTGAGAGGGTAGGTGTTCGAGGCATTGGACGTGCCACGGTCGTAGGGTATTGAGCACATGTTTGGAAGGAGTATTTATATTGGCTTCTATTTGTTTAATTTTACTGAATTTTCAGTGAATATTTGCCTATGCAACTGAGACTATTTTTGTGGCGAAATGTCATGAATGAAGTTTGATGTGTTTGAATTTTTCATTGAAATGGATTCAGGAGGAAGAAATAGAAGATCCTATTATAGAAACAGAAACAGAAGAAACCACGGCAGAATCAACTTCAATAACCACACAGATCTAACAGCCTCGACAAAACAACAGTCAACACAGTGGTTACAATAATAAGTTCACCTATGAAAATATACCAAATTACACATCAAAGGTCTCTACTTCGAAGATAGTATGCCATTCCAACTTTCAAAAATCATTTCACCCTCGACCTTTCTACCTTAAGAAATTATCTTTCGAACTATCTTCAACTCCCTAACAACCCAGCGAAAAAAATTCCTATCATCCTCGTTTTATGTTCCTGGTTTTTCTTTCGGGACAGGAGGTTCTACATTCGTCGAATTGTTCAAGTTCACGATTTTTCGCGCGATTAACATTTCCAGAGATCACGAGCGCGTATTAGTTGACGTGGAATTACACGGCCGCGTAGTAGGCTTACGTAATAAACGACCGACGGCGGTTATTACGCGAACAATGCGGTACGTACTCGTTCCAGGTGCGTCCGGTTGAAAACTTTTTCTCGTGATCATCCTCGCGCGACGAGCCACCGTAGAAAGTGCATTTTAATCGTACGCGGGGCACCGTTCCCGATACGAAGCGTTCTGTGACGAGGCGTTCCTCGCGACGGAATCGTGGCGGGGGCACTCAACTAGGGTCATTAACGGGGGATCCTAACTCAATTTGTTTCGTTAATTACCCGACACCTGGCGAACGAGTGAATGTCACAGGTGTGCCACTTGATTATTATACATTCGAGGAAGTGGTGCGAATGGTGTGGCACTGGAAAATATTGACCCTTTGCACTCCAAGCAATTTGGTTATATGCAAACGAGGTGCGAATTTTTGGTGGGTCAAGTTCAAAGTATCGAAGAAGCCTTACCTTGATTGTACAGTTGTTGTTGTGGTTGACCGGTGGGTAAGCGGGGTGTCCTGGTAAGTGTGGATGAGGGTGTCCCGGGTGATGTGGATGATCGGCCATCATTCCCGCACCGCCATGATGATGCCCGTTGCTGCCCATGCCCTGGCCCTGTTGCATCGACCCGTACGGGGTGGCTGGGTCGATGGCCGGCCCGTGGGGCGGCGAATGAGGACTTGGCAAGTCTGGTGTGGTGGTGGTGCCGCCGCCACCGCCCCCACCACCGCCGCCTCCGGTGCTGTAGCCGTGATGAGGCCCGGAATGGTGCGGACTGCTCGAGAGCGAGGGATGATGCGGGTACGCTGCGGAGTGGCCCGGATGGTGGGGGTTCATACCAGCGGTTAGAGCGCTCGCCAGCTTGACCGATGAGAGGGTGGGCCCGACGAGCCCACCAACAGCTTCCCACAACGAAAAACAAAAGCTTTGTAAGCCTACCCAACTGGAAGCTTATTGGAGCACGGCTCTTCTAGAACCGGCTCTCTTCTTCCGGCTCTCTGCTGATATCTGCAAAAAGACGAGTGGGCGTCAGACTCGTTTGGTTGTTTAATCGACGTGTCTATGGGTGAAGGTGTACATGGGAGATGAACACTTAAAGTAACGTGTTGATTGTCCGATGTTAGGTAGGAGGGACTTGGATCGAATACATGGGATATCCAGCGATGGACATGGGTATGACTAGATCTATGACGTGGGCAACAATTTGTTAACTTGCAATCTAGGACTTAACTAAGACTCAATTTTCAGTCGATATTCTTGCAAATTCAAAGTAGCACTTCCAGGCTACTCGTAAATACGAAAATATACGGACTTTGTCTATTTAGTTCACCACGGTTTCCCCAATTGGTCGCGAATATGACTACGTTGGATTCCACGGCGAAACTGCCAGCTGACATTAATTTCCCGTGCAGTTTTATTGGTCTTCAACACGGCGCACAACGATTTCATAATGCTCCCCAATCCCAATGAAGCAGCGGTTCGCGGCAAAACGATCCACGTGGGGTGTGGGGGGGGGGGGGGGCGATGGAGACCTTTTACGACAGAGCAATTCGTGAAAGAGTTCGTCGGCCGAAGAAATATTTAAATTCAATCCGGACGCGGTGGCATTAAAGCGGCCGTGGATCGCGAGAAAAAGGTCCACGGGGATGGTAAACGCAATCTTGTTCTACCCTGTTCTCTCTTCGCTTGTTTCCCTTGATCCTTTGCTCCGCGCGCCCTCCCCCCGCCCACGCTAGCGCGGTAAAGATGCACTCGATTGTTACTGTGACTGACAAAGGGGAGGCCAGAGTGATTGCCGTAATAAACATTTTACGATCACCCATGCGACTGGTTTATTTGTTTATTTCGGTTCCGCGCAATTAACCCTCCGTTGCATAATGTCGTAGACCCAATGAAAAGGTGTTTTGTAAAGAGAGGATTTTAAGGTACTCTCGTTGGGACGTTTCGTCTCTATTATAATTGTGAGATAAACGTAAATTTGCTTGGCTTTGGGGTAGCATTTTGCTAGAAAATATTCCACATTTCGATCTCTAAATCCTCGTCGAAACAAGAAAAATAAGAACCTTTGTGCGTTCGACTATTTCCAGGAACAGAAAGAAAACTCGAAAAAGAGGAACCGAGAGATTTACGTTTTCTCGCGTCTGTTCGATCTCGTGTGGTTGGCGTAGGCATAACCACATCAAAGGTCTAATTTTCCAGCTGCTAGTTCGGATCGAACGAGACTCAGGAAAACACAGATTCGTCGTAATCGATGGGAGGAAGATAGTCTTTTCGATCATAACGCACTAACAGAGCTAACGTCGGCATCGGCGGAAACGAAGCGCGCGTTGCGGCGACGTCGAACAAAGCCGGTACTAATTACACCCCTTTCGCGATGTTTTCCGGCATCCAATCAGATTTCCTCGCTTTCCTCTGCGCAGTAATCTCGTTAACTCATCGTCGCCTTCCACCGACTATTCCACGCGTGGTACAGCCGTTCCGTGTACCAGGACTTTTCGATTTCTTTTCTTACAAGTAACAAGTTAAACTATAAATGATCATATTTATCGAAAGCTTTCATATAGTCAAAAACTATCAAACTACCCGATTGAAAGCACCACCAAGTTTTAGACAAAATTAAGAAAAACCTTCCACTATAGCAAATAGAACTCAAATTAAAAAATCAACAAATAAGAAGCCTCAGGAGGCTCTTTCATGTGGCCACCTAAAGTTAAAGCTTCATTAGGAGCGTTCCACGGACAATAGCGTTTGATTGGTTATCAAATACCTCGCGACCGTCAACACTTGATAATTCGTCGGAGTGGCAGCGGTGAATAGGCGGGCTAATTACGTTAAAAGCGGCGAACGAGGTTAAAAGTCGTCGGTCGGAGCAACTCTCTGTCCCTCTCCCTCTCCCTCGCGCTATGCGCCGACGAAATGCAAATGCGGAGAGAAATTTCGTGAACCACCGAATACCGGGGATGGCATTAGAATTCATAAAACGAGCTGACCTGTCCCTTCGTTAAGGCCTGTGAAAACCGGCGTGTGACCTGCCCGACACGCCCACCTTAATTAACAATAATCGTCCTTCCTGGTAGCTCAGCGGGTGCCGTTTCGGGACGCGATTGCCGACCTAGCCGAAACTTGTGTCTTTTTGTCCCGAGACCCTGGGTAACGAGTACCTTTTCTTCGGGGCTGTTCCGCGTCGCCTTATTTCAGCCGCTGGGGCATTTAGGGTACCGGGGACATAACGGTGCCCGTTCCCGACCGTTTTCGAGGAAAACTACACCCCCAGGTAGCCACGGAATATCCAATTTATCGTGTTATTGGCTCTCGCGTGTTTGTTTTCATGCCTTACAATTTCCACTTCATAGGAGAAGGGTTGATAATCTTCTACCTTTGGAACCACTCAGATTTCGCCTTACACATCTGGCTTGGAGTCCAGGAACGAGTGTCACGTTCCAGGTGTCCAGCACAATGCGCCATCAACATGATGTTGCATCACGGCGAAGAAGTCGACGCTAAGCGTAACGGGCAGCAGCGCAAAATTTTATTCCCATTCCCCCCTTTGATGTCGAGCGACAAAGTCGCGAAACCTCGGAGCAAATGGATGCGTAGAAGTTGCATTAGAAAGCTTCCCGTGCGCGCGGCGGTTTTGAACAATGCAGCGAGATTAATGAAAGGCCTTAATATCACCGGGAACAGTAATAAGATCGCATTAAAACTTCAGCTTAAATCTCCCTCCGTGTTTTGTCTTTCTCAACTTTTCTGTCCCCCGTCACCGACGTACTCCGAATTCACCTCGCGATACGAAGAATCCCCATTTGAATTCACTCGTTTCAAGTTTCTCTACACGAAACGTCGAAATAGAACCCGCCGTGCGTCTATTAACCACTTAACTGCCGTGCCTGAGTTCACTACGGGCAACAGAGTCGCCGGATAAAGACCCGAGACCATGCTTGGCGAGTGAAATAGTTCATTGCTTGCTTGCTTGGTTTTGCCAAACTACTATAGTTTCGAATTATTTCAACATAAAATTTTAGTTTCGTAAAAGTGTTCACAAAAATTAGCGTGGCACACGACGTGAGACTAGTAATTTTTATGGAGAACGAACGAAAGATTATTTATCTCTTATTAATAGATGGAAATCTATATCCAGATAACAAGCAGCCCCATTTGGAGTGAACGTCGTCGCGGTTCGAAATGATTTTTACCGGATTTAATTACACGGAGGCTCGAGGATCGCGCGGCTGTCCGAAAGGGCCCCAATATTTATCAGCCGATGGTGTACAACCTCGAGGAGGAAATTAAATTCAGACGTCGAAGAAATCGCGTCGTATCGTCGCGCACCACCTGCTCTGGCCTCTCTGTGTTACGTCCAATTAAACCTGGCGGCGTTACGTGCTAATTTCACTCTTAATTGTTAACCGTTAATTATTAATTACCGGTTCGGCTTATCGGGCCATCTGGACGACAGGCTTTCATCGTGGCGGGCGTCGACGCCCTGGAGCGCATCGGTCGCTCGATGGAAATTCAAAAGAGAGGACCCATTTCATTACTGACTGCGACGACCAGGTCAGAGGAACCGTGGTGAAAAAGAGTGCGATGCGAGGGGGGAAGATATTAATTAGGAACTGAGAGGGACACGCTTTCCAGGGATTAGCGACTGACGACGCGCATGGACGCTTGGGAATCGTTATATACAGATTGTTGCAAGCGAAGTGTGAGTGGATCAAGAGACGCTGAAGCGACCAGAACAGGTGGCGAACGACGGTGCCAAGCCTGAAGAACACGCGCGCAAGAAAATCCCAGCCCAAGCTGACGATGACGTTCTTTGAGCAATGCGTGGCCCCAGTCATGCGGCAGCGGCATAATCTGTAACCGTTTTCTTGACCAGTAAACGCTCCAATTCATCGCTCAAATTGATCGATTGATGGTGATAACGATCTACCGTGGCTGTTTCACCTGGCTCGGCTAGCCGACAATAGAGCACACCTATCGTGCCTTCTTTTTTGCGTCGTTAGTAGGTTTTGCAGGCGATGGTACTCATTGGCTACGCATGCTTGCTTGGAGAAGACCTTCCATTTGTCCAGAAGGGACAACGACAAACAAAGGATAGCTTGATTGAGACTGCAAAATTGAAATCTTTCTTGTTTTACCTCCACTGTATTTGTATGCACTGCAAAGTATCTCGAGGGGTTATATTGAAAATTAGCCTGTGCCTGGTACCTTCCCTTTATGCAAACTATTTATACTCAAATATTAGCTCATCCGGGATAACCTAATATAATGCTAGCATAAAAGACTAACACAGTAACAAAGACGATCCCAAGTGACAGCATTAGATCCATTTAACAACGAGAATGACACATCAGAAATCGTATCGGCCTAAGCAGCGTTAGGGGTCAACCTCGAACGGGCATGTTGCAATTTTTCGACAAGGCAGCGAATGGTTAATTGTGAAGGAACGCGACGCGCAGATCGCCGCTCACAATACGCCCGTACGTGCAATCTGTTCCAATTAGTTGGCGAGGTTTGTTCATTACGATCGATGATTATTCGCTCGGATAAAGGCGAGTCCGGTGACTTACGTTCCAGTTAATGAAGGTCAACCGAGCCAATCATGTTGAAGTCTTTACGACGGGCTACGCGCGATACATACAACTCAGGTTCGATCGTCGCCTCTCTCGTTTCCATTGCGCGGATTTAAATTTTTCCGCTCGGACCACCGTTTTCGAGGAAAATGACTTTGAGGGTCGGCCGGCGCGCGTGTAATTGGCAAAGGGGGGCAGCGGTTGCTCGTATCCAATCAATTTTTGGCTCGTTTCGCGCGGCAACAGTTCCCGCTTTGTGCGCTTACAGCTGCATTTCGACGACTGATCGCTTGTCCAACCAGTTCCTTTGAAAACGACTTATTCGCTAGCGAAAAAATTTCGTCTACGAAAGGAAATTTTTTCATTGAGGATACACGTAAAGGGAAATTAAATTAATTTCAAATAAGGATACGATCGAGGAAAGTTAAAAGTGTCGTAATTAAATATAATACATAAAATTTTAATATAAAAGTTATAATATTAAAATTTTAATATAAAAGTGCAATATAATAAATTCTATTAACCCCTCTCTGACTCTTACCCTCTGCTACAGTAAAACAATTCAACCGTTCCGATGCTTTAAATCGCCACTAGCCACATCGCTTCATCTAAACATAACACTACAATGACTCACAAACACGTCCTATTTAGATCAACTGTACACCTAAACTCGAATGCCTCGCGTTCAGCCAAATTTCTCCATTTCCAATTTCCCACGTAAAAAGATTATTCTCTAATTGTAACCAACATTTTTGAAGCAACATACCTTCCATTTCATGATACCACAAATTAACTATGTACGCCGTTTGCAACGAAGAAATTTATTTCGGCGAGTCAAGGAACCGGGAAGCGATAAAAATCGAATGTTAATTTCAAAGTATTTATTTCCCACCGCGCATAAACGCCGAGTTTAACGCGTTAATGTTTACTGCGAGCCGAAAAGTCATAACGATTCTGACTCGTTGCTTTTATATTTAGACATGAGTTACGCATCACGAGCCGGAGTCGTTACGTGGTCTCGCAGTTGGTTAACGTCTTACTACAACGATATATGGGCTTTATAGACCCGTAGCATTCTCGATCTTCCCGGTTTAACGTTTGCAAATTTTTATTTTCGTACACGCGCGGCGCCGCGCGCGCTTCCTATGCTATAAAGATCCGACAGGCTTCGAACGACGTACACGACACTTCTGCTGTATAATATTTCGCGCTCGTAACGTCATTTCCATTTACCATTTAAAGCAATATGGCTTTATAATATTTTAAGAATAAAAGACAATGCCCGAATGAATACAAAGCGGAGCCGTGGAGCTGAATGGGATGTAATTTTATACGAACGGGGAGAAAGTGGGGGTAAAAGGGAGATTTGTTAGAGTTACTATAAATGGAAGACTCGAATCAAATTAAAATATGCGTCATTTACGCTCCAATGAATATAAACGAGGCGTCCGCGCTTAACCCTCTCGCTCGCGGAGTGTTAAATTCAGCACATTGAATTTCATGTTTTAAAACAGATTGGAAAGCAATTTTAGCCGTTGTTTCATATTTTCATATATATTGTGCATGTATACTAAATGTGCATATATCTACCAGGTAATAGAAAAATTTTAGCAAAACTCGTCAACGGTATAATGTGATTAATTTTAAATAAACGAAGAATCAGACCTTGATCCGAATAAATAGAAAATCCAGAGCGAAAGGGCATCGTTAACGGAACAATTTAAGCTACAAGTTACACGTCTCTGTAATCTCAATAAAGAACAGATTGAACAGAGTAACCTGTTTTCGCCCCACCCCTGGCCGCCTCTTTCGTACCCATCGAAAGAAACAATTTTTTCCAGATTCTACGTTTCGTAGGGAAAATTACAGAGAGCCTGGCGGCAGCAAGATATTCATTTGGATTCGATGAGATCGGGGTAACGCTATACTTAAAGCGAAGTCGAAGTGCGTATTAGTCGAATTCAGGTCGATCGACCACGTCTCTAAGCGTTAGGGGGTATTATCGTTTTCAGCTTCGACGAAACGTTTGGAAATAATTGAGGCCTCGTAAGAACTGTTCCGAGACCTCATCTCGTAAAGGGTTAAAAAACCAAAAACAGTGTTCTCCATACATTGAATCTTCAAAATAGATAATTGACCCTATTTCCATTTAAACAGACAACGTCCTTCTTAAAATCTACACGTTAGTATTTTTTCAAAATTTATGAAAAGAGTCACCCACCGAATAAAATAAAAATATGTCTGCACCATATAAGTGAAACAAAGACAAAATATTAAAATATTATACAAAAACTGTACAGATACGAGGAGCAACTTCAATTCCAGGTGATCGATCGCGATTCGACTTCGAAGCAGGGAAATCCGAGCAAGCAAAGACCGTTTAATCAAAATTCCATCAGCTCAGGAGTATTAGCCATCCGAAAAGTTGCTGCCGTTAAACAACTGAGAATCGGGGATCGAGGAACCAGCTCGATTCGCTAATTATTTCCATCCCGGAAGCTGGGAACCGTTTGACCCAATTCCCCTTTCTCTCACGGAAGAAAATTCCGTTGGAGGTGCGACACATAAGTGCACATGAGAATTTGAAGTTCAAAATTGGTTTATTCAATATCCGTTCGATTCTTACTATCTCTTAACTGCATGCTATTAATTATGAATTTTTGTACAGGATTGTAAGATACGAGAGCTCCTAACACGTGGAAGAAGCTATACATTTGAATTTTCGCGCCTTTAGAACGAACAGGGTTAGTTAATCAAAATAAAATGATTATTATTTACATTAGATTTAGACTCATTTTCAACAGGAAAACTTCCAGCCTCATTGCAGCACTGGTTTGAAGTACGATCAGCGGGATTCGAATCTCCACAACGGTCAGTCGATCCGAAGAAAGATAAATTCCACTTCGAGCAGCTCTAATAGAGATTCAACAAGCGAGACGTCCGCGGTAACGATCATCCCGCCGAATGGTTTTCATCGACGCGTCAGAATCACCGCCCCGACGGAATCGCGAGTACAACTTGTTTATGACGCCAGGACTCGACGGAATCTCTCGAAATTCGATCATCCGCGGAAGCACGACGACCGAGCGATAACAAGATGATAACGAGGGAATACACCGGTAATTACCGGAATGATAATGACGAGGAGAACGACGACTACAACAACGGCGACAGCGACGAGAAGCTGGACGAGGACAACGGCGAACGAGCCGGGGGTGTGGGAGAGGAGGGTTTGGTAGGGGACGAAGAGGAAGTGGAAGAGGAGGACGATCAGCTGCGATAGGGATAATTAACGATCGCAATCGTACGAAAATGAGGACAGGGCGAGTGCGACGACGACGATAACGAGCGGTCCAGCGATCTTATTAGCGATAAGCGACGATAACGAGGACGCCTCGTTCCATACAATAACGACGCCGTTCCGATGCTTGTACTGGACGAAAAGGAGCCCCGCTCTCTCGAGGAGCCGCGAGGGTGAATCCCGATCCGCGTCTGAATTGTTAAATTTCTTGTACTTCCTTCGAAAAATCCCAATGCTCCGTGGCTTCGCCAAGACGAACTCGAAGAAAGAATGCTTCGACCTCGAGCTGAAGAAAATATTCGCTTGTCAGCGATTAAGCCACTTTAGGGCTTTAAACAAAGACTAGATCCTGAAACGAGTTTCACGTGAACTGGAATGTAACTATCAAATTCCAATCGCCTCAAATTTAACTTTGGTTACTCAAAAACTCCTGTAATAACGACGAATAGACATAAAACCATCTTCATAGCTACCCAAGCACTGAATCCTTCAAGAACCGAGGGTTCTCCCCAACAAAGGAGCGGAGTACCGCGAATTCGCGAACGCTGGTGTCCCTTTTCCCGGAATCGAGCGTCTAAATCAGCGGACGTCGCGCGCAAGAAAATCGTCCGCGGGAACCGACGCACAAAGCAGCGCTAGCACCGACAGCGATCGTTTCGAAGTTGTTGCATTCAGTGCATAGCCAACCGATCGAGGGAAGCTTTCTTCAGGCCGTCGAGATGCCTACATAATTGCATGCCGGGAACGTGGCACCGTTCTCTCCCCGCCGATTCCTCGTCGTTCGGATCGCGTTGTCCCAAGGGCGCACGGTTCCTCGAAAAGGTGGCCTCGTAGGAGTGTACACCTTTTCATTTGAGCGTTCCTCATAGGCAGAGGGCATGCCTGTAATAGGTGGGCCACGAGCAGGGGAACTCCAACTTTGCCACGGAGACCTCGAACCTCCGCTCCCTTCACTTGGCCCCCTGCATCTAATTACTATAATCGTCCTCGCTAATAATTAGATTATTTTCAGTGTCTTCGAGCGCTGTCTCTCGCTGGTCATTATACCCGGTCCAAGTTATCATTATATCCTGCCTGACTCCGCTGGCCCCGAGGATCTTGGGGGCCGCCTCCTTTTGTTTTCGTCTGCTTCTCCACGAAGTTTTTGTATCGGCGCCTTTGGGCTTCCTTTTTCCTTTAGATCGCCGCGTTTCGAGCTGGATTTTGAGATTCGTGGGACTGACGTGACATGGGAGATCTACTTAGAAGCAATAGGTCACTCGAAGGGATGTAGGGTAGAGCAGGGATAGGTCAGACACGAGAATGTCTTCATTGGTGCTGTAGCAACCGTTCCTTTGAATCCGTTTTCACAGTAAATCAACGAGTTAAGTAAGATTCTCCGGACTTCCTTGTCGTTCTTTTAGAGTCTCATTTCTAAACAAAATTCATACACCTGCTGTGCTCTATAGCCTAAGCCAGGGGTGCTGAACCTTTTCGAACCTTCTACAAGCCAAATGTCTATACAGAAGCTTTTCACTTCGGATGTTTCCCTCTTAAGTTCCCCCTAAGCTGCAGCAGTTAAGATTATATTCCAAAATGGCGACAGTTCGTTCCTCGAAGGCCCAGCGTTCACGGGAGGGAAACGACGTTTATTAGTGAAAACAAATCTCCTCGCAAGGGTGAGAAGGTCCGAGCGCTACGCCGAGATAGTAATGTTTTATTTTATTGTCGTCGGCCAGTTGCTCAGGAATGTTCGAACGATATCCCGTGGAGTGTTCGTTGCGAAGGTGGACGCTGAGGAAGGGACTGGAAGAGATGGAAGAGGAGGAAGAACGGACTCCTTACTATCATTATGGACATTCCCTCCAAGCGTTTACGTACCGAGTATTTCGTTGCTCCTTGCCCCCTCGGACAAAGGATCCAGGAGAAGAAGGCGCTAGCAAATCTAGGGCTTATTCTTATGTAATTTCTGAGCGACTGTTCATGGGGCATGCGAGGGAATTAGGTGAATTTTGTGTGAATTGTCACGAAGGTTTAAACTGAAAGAAGCCATGGAATCTTGTTTTGTTTTGTTTTACTTCTGGTGATCACGATGTTATTTTTCGTATTTAATTGTAATGTACTTTCATTCGAAATCAGAAAATTAGCTGCATTCCTTCTCTTAACATAAATTGTCATCTATTAGTATTTTATAAACCTAATAGTTACGTAAAGCAATGAGTAATTCTGCTAAATAAAAGAAGGAAAAGAAAAGTCGAATTAGCGGAAAAAAACAGCTATGTTTCATTCTAGTGGTGCATTTCCGATACGTAACGAAGATATTTATTTTTTAATTGGATTCACCGTGCTTCTCGGGAAGAAGCAACCGTTCGAGAGCGATCCAGGGGCAACGGGATTGTCCCTCCCTTGGTTTTAGACGAACATACATTACCCCGCGATACGGGCGTACATTGGAACACACTCAGGCCCTTAATACGTATTTAATTAAGTATGCCCAGCGATGCTGCGGGACACGGAGGTCGCGCGCAGGCCGGGCGGGGTTTATACAGCGGATATCAGTATGGGCCACCATAACTCTCGCGCCTCCACCAGCATCACGGGCACCACCGCCACTTATGTACGCGTACCTACCGCGATGGAATTTCATTCTAGCCGTTATGACATAAATCTCCAACGCATTAACGCCCTCTGGACCCCTTTCGTCCCTCTTTCGCTGTAGCGGATCCCTTAATACGGTCACTTGCAAACCCCCTAATCGACCCTTGGTGCAAGGAAACTTTGCTACTTGAGAAACTTACTGTAAATGCAGGTCTACATTGTGTACACTGTATATCTTCAAAGTGCCAATTAAAAGTGTTAGATTCTTTATGTGGAAACTATCTATACCAATGCACCCTAAAGTAAACATTGATCCACGAAAGATCGAACATCCAGCTGGTACAATCTTGCTAACCAAGCGTTTTACGAGTTCGCAGGCCGATCCATTAATCTCACCCCCCGCGAAGATCTAGCGTCACCGACGACTCCTGCGAGGGGGATGAAGGGGCGCCCGACCTCGAGGAGTGCTCGTTACCGAAGATCACGGACGGTTTGTCCACATCCCATAAATCACCAGAGGGTACCGAACTGTGTCGAAATTTGCGTACAAGGCCCACGGAGGAAAATTGATTCTCGAAGGGGGCGAGAGGTGGCTGAAAGAAACGAGGGGGGAACGGTCGCGGGTTCGCGGAAAGAGCAGCGCGTTAAAGATAAAATGTAAAACTGTTATTTGCGCTGGACGGGCTGCGAGCCGGCTCGCGCACGTATTGGCCGATACAGGCTTCGACCCCTGACGGCCCCCATAAATATACAACGGTGGCAGCTTGTTACTCCACACCAGGCGAACATCAAACCGACCACAACACTCAATATCTCTCGACTACTTATCCGTCGCGTTGCTCCGCCGTTCAATTATCGAATAATCTGCGAGACAGCTACTTTCCCGGCTATCTTATCCTCATCGCGACCGTTTTCGTGCTCGAAAATATGGCTGTCAGGTTTCATCAATTACACGAAATCCCGTGGATGCCCGGGGGATGGGGAATCCAATTTGAAACCGAAATACACAGTCTGACACCGGCTCGAGTACGCTCGAGCACAGGTAAGAATGTTATTCCAGGCGATCGATTCGGTGCTAGAACTACAGAAGACAATGGATATTTGTCAAACATGGGGTAAGGGTAAATTAACCCTCTATGGAACCGTGTACTTTCAGGTTACGTATTAATATATCGACATTTTAGCAAATAATTTTAGTCTTTTTCAAGAGATGACGTATTGATGGTCGTAGAATAAATTTGGTCATTATTAATTCACAGTCCTGGTGCTTCGAGTTCAAGTAAATTAAATTATTTGCAGAAAAAAAATTCGCCTCACAGAGGGTTAATAGAATTATTACTTCAATAATTGGCATTAAAACTTCTACTAAAAGTATTGTGGATCATTAACACTACCAAACTGGTTACTTTAACTAATGTACTACAAACTCCTTTCTCTAACAAACTTTTTCTTTCAATCAATGATATTGCATTTATCGCAATATTTTGGGACAATTATTATAACAGAAAATTAATTTTATCGATAAATTAGATCGCTTCTGCCTAATTACAAAGATACAGTTGTACGTATAATAGGTACCTAGATAGTTCCAGCGTTAACGAAACGCTTCTACAAGATTGGCTTTCCAGGATCGAATTGATAAATAGATAACAATGCGTACTCCATGCCGGGCGTTTTCCATGTGTCAAGGGGTTGATAACATAACTGCTCCATACCGCGACACCGACCAATCCCGGGAGCTATTTAGCGCAGCACCAGAGGGTGAAACGCTACTGGAAAACAACGCTACACCCCCTGTAAACGTAAACCATCCGCGAAATTTCACTTGAAATTGCCGTTTTGCGTATCGCGTCGAACACGATCCCGCGGAACCGTTCGCCGGACGAGTGTATTTATTATTACGACCGAGGAAGGATATTCGCGGGGGTTGGGACAACGCAGAGAAAGCCACGCGGAGGAGCTTGCGAAACGCGAGTGCATAAATTACGAGAGTGGACGGGCCAACGATAATGGAGCACTTCAGCGCCGATAGGAGGGGTGCATATTCCAAGCCCCTGCGAGAACCGCTCGTCGGACAGCTGGATATTAACTTTGTTTCTACAACTGGCCAGAGAGTCGTCTACGGTTCAACCCGATCACGCGACCCTACGCCCCCGCAAGGAAGACAGTGGGCGACATTAACCCTCGCGTCGGAAACCCTTTCTTTGCTGTCAACCCCCGTTCGTTTCTGTCAAAGGAACGAACGATAACCTGGCGTACAATTTTGCTCAAATTGTACGCTTCGAATGTACGTGGAAATAAAGGATTTCAAGTAAAACATTCAGTGAAGAGTTTTTTTTCATTCAGAGACACTTTTTACGGGGTGTACAATTTGCAGAACTTTTAAGTGACTACTTCAGCTAGTAATTGTTGCAACACTGTGAACATAAAGTTCCTCTTGAACCGGTCACCAAGTTGCGTATCGACGAAACATGAGTTGCGAAGGGATGACATGGTAGCCACCGTGGATCGATCACAGGGGTATCTGGTAGCAATCAACCCGAGCGTGTGAGGCAAGATTTTTTAACAGCATCTAAATATTAACCCTTTAAGTGCTAGAGGAGATTTTCTAGAAATGCCAAACAATTTTAAGCAAAGATGCATGATTGTAAACAAAACTGTCTGATTCGGTCAATTGTATAGGCCAACGTTATGGGTTCAACAAAAAATAAATCTATATGCGTTAGATATCTATGTGTAATATTGCCAGCCCTATTCAACCCTTCATGCTTCAGCATTGTTGAGTACTTTTTCCTTGCTAATGGAGCTTGGTACAACAACACCAAGGTATCTAAACCATAACACCCCCTGGCAATAGCACACAGGGAGGCCTTCACGCCCATGATCTTCGTATTAATTAGGCTACTGCCGCGAACTCTCCTAAGCGCATCGTCACACTGTGCCCGGTGATCTAGGCACCTGGCGATCGATCCTCGCCCTCTGTTCCCGTTACTCCGGCAAATTAACCGTAATGGAATTGAGCACGCGACGGAAACGTGCAAAGGCGGGGATGTAGAAGTCCGCTATGTTTAATAAGAAAATATTTAATCCGCAGCCAGTCCGCACTGCGCAATGTACCGCGAAATTAGGAGCCAGCGTCTATCGGTCAAGGTAAATGCGGCGCGCATTAGACGGGCTGCAAGTTGGCTGGGACATGCACACACTCAAGGAGAGAGTGAGAGAGAGAGAGAGAGAGGGGAGGGGCGGGCGGGAGAGGCAGTAAGGGTAGAAGGTAGGAGTGGGTGGTGAAACGGGCGGCAGAAGGGGAGGTAGGAGCCTAATTGGTCGAAATTAGCAAGTTTAGTCATTAGTGGAGTTTCCGGCGGTGGCGGTGGGTCCACTTGACTCCACTTCCTGGGAAAGGAAGGACGGAAGGAAGGTGTGTACACCTACCATCGGTTACGCGGTGCCTGGATACGCTTCGGTGTGTGCGTGCGTCTGCGCCCGTTTGCAAGCGTGCGAATGCACGTACGAGAGGACCCTCGGCACATATGGGTGACTCCGTTGGAAGTTTGCACGCGCCAACGAGCGAGCGAGCGAGCGAACGCGAGCCAGGATACGTCACGAAGCACTTCGTGACCGCAAATAACTGTTTCCATTGGAATCCTGCGGTTTTACACCTTACCGTCGCCGCGATATCAACGCCTTAACGCGTCGCGTGTATTTAAACCGTATTGCCGCAGTTTCGAGCGGCTCGAGGGCCCCCTAACTCGAAGACGGGGGGCGTGGTACTTTTTTTTAGGGCAATGTGTAGGGAATTCGTGAATAATTGGGTGGAAAGAGGAATCGTGATTTCAGGGACGCGATGAAACAGAGCCTTCATGACTCACGAGTACTGTTCCCTTTCTAATGTAGTAATTAACATAGCTACCTAACGATGCTTGCTCATTAAGAATATAACAGGGTCCTCGTTTTCATCCTTTCCTTCTGAAAATCTACCGATGCTTTCAATCGACTCACTTTCTCAGGTTTATCGAAGCTCTTTCGACAGTTTCAGAAACGCGTGCGATCCTCTAGAATTGCCATTTGTCACGGCGTCTACGAAGCGCATGTCACTTTGGAATTCGTGTAAGAACAAATCATTATTGAAACAAGACAAACGGAACAACTAGTAAGTATGCGTACGAACTTCGTAACGCTACGCCGTCGAGTGACTAAGTAAATACTTCCTGTACAGTTATTGAAAGACTACATGTTTACTCGCTAACACTTGGTATTCCGGCACGTGTATGTACGTCGTGGTGCTTGCTTTCCGATGACTGATGAAGTATTACTCGATAGATCTCGAACAGGTACGCAACAGAGGACTGGACTTTTTCACTGACGAAAGTGCTTCTTGAACTTGATCCTTCTTAAAAGTCAAAGGCTTATTTTCTTCTGTTGTCAGGTGGAGTAAAGCTAATATCAATTTAGGAAAGTTTTAATTCTTTTAAAGCAACGCATCTATTCACTTCGATTTATAGGAGATTGATTTTAGAAGGTTGTACGAGTTGCTCCTTAATGTCGCGAAAGTTGGCAACAATAACTCAATTTGACCAGCTTGCCACCGCATTCGGATCGCATTGTCGTGGTCTAGTAGGTCAGGATGCAAACGAACGTCTCCTCGATCTCTGTATTTACCATGAAAACTCTTAACCAACTTTTGGACCGGTGCCCACTCCGATGAGAACGTTGTACAATGACAGCGCTCTAACTATCCAGACCATCGGCAGATTCCTTATTTTCAATCCTGATATTCAGAGGGATAACGCCAGTAGGGTACCGAACGTATTCGATATTATCTTGTTCAAAATTTCTTTACATTCCAAGACATTAGAAGTTCGGGATTTAATTGCTGAAATTTTAAGGATGCTAAGGATTTTAACCTTCGCAGAAAGCAATCCATCGACCTAACCCATATGTAACACCACCTACGCATGATCTATTGCGAAAGCAGAAGATCTCTGAGATTAATCACAATACGAGTGAAAGAAATCGTTCGGATACCCAAACATTCGATGAGTTAGGTTCTACACCTAGCCATTAGGATCTTAACCTTCGAAGAAAGCAATCCATTGACGTTCAGGACATAGTTTAATTCATTGAACCAATCGCCTTACAAACGCGAGGTCCAAGTTCAAGTGTCCAATAAACCTCAGCGGTCAATTTTTCCATTCCTCCGCATCGCTTCCTCCCTCTCCGAGGTCGATAACTCAGAACGTCCGCTGCCCTACCAGTAAACCCCCTGCATCCACGATTCGAGGGGTTACACCACCTCGATGCCGTCAAAACAGAGGGCTTTTCCACGATTCTTTTACGACAATACCATAAGCCTGACTGAAATCAATTTCGCTTCTGCAAACGAAACACACGGTAATCTTTTATGTAATAGTTCTCGTGTTTACATTAGACTCCATCCATTTCGAGTCTATCGCTACTTGAAGATCGATAGCCGACCAACTTACTATTCCTTAAAATGATTCCTTTTCTTTAACGAGATGAATGTAAAAATGATTGAATATTGTGGAACTCATGATATTGCTATTAACCCTGTATGGACCGAATTTTTCTTCTGCAGACAACTTGCACGCCGTTTACTTTGATATTTCAGGTTGATAGTGCCACCCGTCATCAATATGAATTTTCTGACATGATTCTCCTTCTCTATATCGAGAAAACAATTTTCTCAAATCATCTCCATAAACGTCACAGTATTACCCAAAATAAAATCCTCCTCCACCGAGCTGTATGCAAAAAGAGTTCGACTTTCTTCCGTCGCAAAGCTGACGTGCCCCTTCAACTGTCGTCTGGGAATAAAAAAATCCGTCCGACGAGTTGGTGGTTCCGGCTAGGGCCCCAAGGCCGAGCGCCACTTTTCCCTGGGACTAATCCCGCGCAGAATTTAGATCAATGCATTAATTCCCTCCTGACCCCATTGTGCGCGAAACTGCGCACCCCAATGGATCAACAATGCGTTCTCCGTTTGCACGTTATCCCGACGCATTCATCGGCCCACATTGCGCCGGGCTGTACGCGCGTCGATATAGGTACCGGCGACACGCGTGTGCCCGCGTATCGTCGCGCGGACAGGGCATCAGCTGCCGCGCCGAGGGCCTTTAATTATTCTATTAAACAGGCCGCGGACTTATTGTAACGCGTGTTTGCGCGAGTGTGCGTGCTTTCTATCGTAGAAACGTGCACACAAAGTGACAGGGAGCTTGGGGGGGGGGGGGGGGAGGACTAAGTACCGCCAACTGAATGGAACCATAAATTTATTGTACCGAGGAGATTGGTGGGGTTGCCCGCGAAAGGGGGCCGAGGAAAGCTGTTTGCCACGAATTGTATGCGAGTTGCGGTATTGTGCGTTCGAACGGAACGCTGGATCATTTCGATCGGATGCTCTTTTTTTATGCTACTCCTGTCTCCACGACGACGAGGAGTAGGGTACGTGACCCGAGGATATTGATCAATTTAGACGGTGACCCCTGATTAGCCTTCCATGCGCACCCTCGTGTTTACGTTGCCCTATTCTTCGAGGAGTCGATCCTGGCTGCCTTCGTTAATGCGTCGCGAACTCTGCGTTGGAGTAGAAATTTCGCGTCGAACGAGATGAAGTAATATTCGTACCAATTTTTATAATGTACGACAGGGGACAAAAGTGACCTCCCTGACGCCTACACGTGCAGAGTTAAATAAATGAATCGACGCAGAAAGGATATCTTTTGGGAAGAGGTTTTACTGGCATCGTAAAACGACGGCTATGCGTAATTCGAGCTGGCCGCCGAAATTGATCCAATTGGGGCTGGCCAATTCGAGTCTGCTCAATTTCGGGAGGCTGTATCGCCCATTTCTTATCGTGGCTGATCGAAAACGGAATTATTGCCTAGGGCCACGAGCCGGGGAGTTTAAAATCCTTGGAATAAAATTGAAATAACCGTGCGAAATTAACACCGCAGATGACCAATTCCGCGGACCTTTAAATAATTAAGATAGTTTAACCCTGGTAACAAAATTAAAATATTTCTGTTTCCAATTTTTGATCGAACGTTACTCTAGAAGTTTCGAAACAGTTCATAGGCGCCTTTCAGTTCGACTGAATCGTCGAGGAAGCGAAGCATGGCGGGAAAGGGGGGTTGCAAAGAGGGAGCGTCGTTTTACAGCGGCGTATTCGAGTGGCGCTGCGAAATCACCATGCAATTTTCTTTCCGCGAGAGAATCCGCGGCGTGGAACAACGCGGGGGGGAAAGGACAGCGGCGCGGCGCGTTCTCGGCGGCCACGTGATTGGTCGTAAACGCCAAAAATATGCGCCGATTGGCCGGCCAGCTTTATGGTAGCGCGTCGGAATGCCGGCCAGGTTTTATGGTTAATTTTTGCAATTTTGTAATTGCCTCGTGGCCCCCGCGGGCAACTGCAGCGCGTTCCCTCCTCTCGCCCCTTACATCTCGCGGACTTTCCTCTTTGTTTCCCCCACTACCCCCTCTTCGTGGCTCGTTTCATCCGCGTTCCGTTGCCTCTATGCTCTCAGGCTCACTTTTCCCACCAAATGGACGACCGAGCACCGCGTAAAGCCTCTAGATGAAGTTTCTAATCTTCGATTAAAACCACCCTACTTTGTACGACATTGCTCATTAGCCTGCCCTCATATTTTATGCTCAAGTTATGTTAGAGAAGTAAACGTGGCTGTTCATTTTAGAGGCTTTTCAATCCATGCTACACGAATCTTTCATTTTCCATTACTCTTTGAATCCCAAATAATTAACCTAAAGGCCTATTAAATCCATTTACACGTTAATTCTCTTGCAATTTGATGTCCTAGAAATGATTTACATTGTCCTAACCATTAGTGCCAGAAACCACACGACCAATTAAAAATAAACATTCGAGATTGACGCTAACCGACAATAAGTCTCTGACTCGTTCGAGCAGCGATGCAAGAGCGGTCATCGGTTCGCTATAAATTATTGTACCGCGGCGTTGTGCCTCGGCTCGGCGTGCTCCTGCTGCGCGTATCGGGCTGCGAACAGCAACGGCTCGGCCAAGGTAATTATGGCGAGTCAACGCGGCGCAACACGTGGCCGCTGATTATCGAAATGTCGAGTTGCTTGGCCCGCCGATGGAATCGCGTTTCACGCGCTGCGGTTTCTGCGCGCCGTCGCGGTCGAGAGCTCCGTGGCTCGATGAAACGGATCACGACGTCGCTTTCCTTTTCGTCTCTGGCAGAAGAAGCACGCTATTGGCAAGGAATCGGTTTGCCAATAGTAACAGCGCACCAGAAACGTGTGGAAACTGTGTATTTATTGTGTCGGGATTATTTAACCAACCGAGCTGGATTCGTTATACAGGGTGAGGCAACTAAACTGTTACAGAGCGATAATGCTTAAATTATCGTAAAAAAAATTCTTTTTTCCTTTCAAGATTAAATTCTTGAAAATAGGGAAGAAGCCAGCCGGAAAGATTTTATGTACTTTGCGTCTCCACAAATCTTAGTAAATATTTCCTTCCTTCCTTGCGTAAATCTTTCAAAATAATTAATCTCCGTAATGAAAAGTTTCCCTCTACCTGTTAAGATTGTTGAGATTTATCAAGAGAGCCTTTAATTATGCCTTTAAACGGTGACTTCACCCCCCTGCTCCTATCTACGTTATTGCTGGCTTTAAAAAGAATCACAAACCTCGCTTAATCATAACGAATATCTTTTCTTTATCACTATAGTTATTCGATCGAAGCAACCATCCCTAGCAATCAGTCGCAAGCGATCAGCTGCTATTTATTTCAGCGCTTTTTAGAAATTCCACCAAGATCCACCGGGTGTAGCCAATTTTGTCGGTGCCCCCGTAAAGTAATGATTTCAATTTCGCGAGATCGCTGCCACCCGCCAACCACCTAGGGTTCGCCACCGCTCTCCCACGCGTCTTCCCTCCCTTGCACTTCGACCGCCCCTTTTCTCTCTAACCCGTGCCCGTTCGAGGATTTGGATTAAGCGACTAAGGAAATTCAATATCAGTGGCTGAGATGGGCACATAAAATTACTGACTGCCACTTCGCCTTAATTTGCGCACTAAAGTTCCCCGTCCCGTCGACCCCCGTCCAACCCCTTTCCGCCCGGTGCACCCCCTCTTGCGTCGCGTTTCCGTGTAAAACTAAGGGATTATGATTCGGTTATTGGCTCCGGGCGCGTTTCGCTGCGTAATTCGACCAAATTTGCTGGGCCGCCGCGAGAGACCTCGACCACCCCCGCCCAACCCCCGATTTAATGAAATACGAGGCCCCTATTACGTTTCTAGAGATCGTTGAGACCCTGCGCGCGAAACGAGGCCCGTTTCCAGCTCCGTAAAGACGCTTTCTTAGTTTCCGCGTCCTTCGACGCAGCATATTATTATTGTTTATTGTTGCAAGTGGTTAGACAATCTCCCAGAGACCATGTATTAAGATTTCCACGCCCATCCGTTTTGTGTCTTCTGTCGATAAAATTGTGGTGAACCTCAATTATATTGATAATCAGAAGATGAAGGTCTAGATAGATGAAGTTATGATAAGATATGCTTTGAGATCCTAAGTGATTCTGCAAGTGATAATGCTAGAGAGCCAAAGGCTTCTGTTTTTACCAAAACAGGAAGTTCCCTCCTTCTTCATCCAACGCTTTTGCGATTCTATGCACTTCTGTGCCGTTGAAGCTAGTTCAGAGCTTCTGCTTCATTTAGAAGAACTAGCCTGTTTACTCAAACTGTTTGCTCTTTTCTGTCGAACAGCTCAAAGGCCCTGCCGAAGTACAAAGAATCCCAAATGTTCACGCATACACCCATCTTTAGAAAACTCTACACGCGAGGTATTGTAAACGACTACTCCTCCAGCAAGTTGGTGTCGATGACCCTGTCCACCCCATCTCTCCATTGAGAAACTTCAAAAATCGGGATTTGTAACTCAGAGTTCCTTCCAAGCCGTGCAAACACAGACCAGAAACGCTCAACAACAGTCGGATAAAGAACACTGGTGGACGCGGCGGTCCAAAATTCGCGTTTTATTCGCGAAAACCGTGCGGGATTGCATCTCGCACCCTCAACGCGTCCAGAACCTGGCATGTGTCACTTCTATCAGTTTATCAGATGCTGAGGGCGGCTACGACAGCTGTTACCCAAAGGTATGGCAATTTTACAAAGAGGAAGAGGCACAGCGCGGTCGGGGCTGCGAAACCGGGGTAAAAAAGGAGAAACAGGAACAGGGCGGGAGAAGAAACAGAGCGGAGAGAGCGAAACGGACGCAGGAGGGAGCAGGATGGACCAAGACGACCAATATCTGTCAAACACATATTTTTTCAGATTTATCACGGTCTCGTTCCGTGGACCAAACCCAATTTAATTTCCTTACCGCAGCCCACGCCCGACGATCAACCCTCCGTTTCGATCCGCGGCCTCCCAGCTTCCACGGCCCCCGGATCAGCCCAGTGAATTCAGATTATTCGATTTCGGTTTCGTGGATCGCGCAAGTGAAAGTAAAGGGGACCTCGTTCGCGACCGATGTTTCCCCTAGGCGAAATCGTTGTATCAGATTACTTCAAGTGACTTTAACTTGGACGAAGTTTTCTCGTACCGATGTCACGACAAGGGAAAGCACGGTAATGTCCTTCGTATTGCCACAAATTGTGTTCCTCGAGTTGTCGCAGAGGCATCCCAGTGGTTTCCAAAACTAGAGCAGCTAGTGACTAAAGATGTTTATGCAAATTCATGTTTTTGTAGAGAGGGATGAAAAACAGAAACTTATATTAAAGTATGTTTCATATTTTATAAACAGTCAGCGTAAGAAATATTCGTACAGTAACCAATTTAAAATGAAACTAATAAGAAAAGAAATAATCTTTTCTTTTTTTGATATGTTTGTAAACATTAAAGGCAATAAACAGTAAAATCTACTTTAGAAATATGTAGGAATGTTGGCGATTTATTTCTTCCCCTTAAAATTTATTAATAAAATAAATATATTAAGTTTTAGTTTGTACGAAGATTTATTACACATTTATGCATAAACATCCATAGTCTAGTAATGAATCTTTTAATAAGAGAGCACAATGGTGCCTTCGATGGATTAAATAATTTTTATTCGTTAATTAAAAGTGCATCTGGTATTTGGCGCTCGCATTTCTGTAACCGGTTTTAAATTTTCTGTTTGTTTTTTTCTTCGAGAAATTAATTAAACCGGAGTTCGAATCAACTGAATTTAGGCCACGCTCAATGAAAAGCGACTGCGGAGTTTAATATAATTTCGCTGAAAGAAAATATAAATTTTACGCGGACGTCTTCGAGGTGCGTTAAAACAGCTGCAGCCAGGAGACTCCTTGAACAGGCTGGCATCAGTCGCCTTACAGAAAGAAATTATAAAAAATTGGTGGAGTCCAAGATGCTGGGCATCTACTCGATCGAATTAGGTATTCGATACTGAAGGTTCAAAGTATCTGATCTCAAAGATCTAATAATCTTGACAGATATGATCCCATGGATTCGTGTTTTCCACTACCAAACCCTCCACAGCTTCAGGAACCTCTATCAAGTCTCACATATCAAAGCCTATAGAGACCCTCCAAAAGTCATCGAGGAGACCTACATTTTGATTTACTCAGACAAACTCTCAGGTGTTCCCCCTTGTGGTATGCTAAATACTCTACTCGATTTAAAAGGACGCCTCATTACCCTGCAACCTCATTAACCTGATTTTCCTGAAACGAGCCGAGGTTCCAAACGCTCCCCTAATGAAAATTCTTCCTCGAAAGATTTCATCAAATGCCCCCTACGCTTCGGTCATCGTTGCGTCATCGCGACTCCCAGAGATCATCTAAGTCACGAGTGGTCCACGTTGACCGATCGTCGAGTGAAACTAATTAGCGTTTCCCTTGACTAATAAACGTGCATCGCGCTAATTGCATCCCCGTCCAATGACACGCTAATTGTAAATCCCTCTAACGACGCTCGAGTGAATTCACGTGACCGCCCCCCGGGCAAAAAGTCCTTCGTTGTTACCCTCGCTGTTGCAGGATGACGGAGTGAACGGGATCCTTAACGTGCCTTCATCGAATTAATTTGCCAGGCGACGACAAAGGACCGAAGTCCTTAAAGAGTGAGGACTTCCTCCCTACCTCTACACCGCGGCCACCCCTTCTAACCACTGTTTCTCTTTTTCCGCATTCCCCTTTCGCTGCTTTTCATTCCACCACTCCAACCCCCTCTCGAGCTATCCCTCTACCTTGCTTAATGCAATTCTATCCCCTCCCCCCTCCCCACTCACTCTGTGTATCTCCCCGCGATACGTACCCCCTCAGCCCCTCGTTTTACATCTGCCTCCTCGGGAATAACGAAAAGAGATCCTTTCAGCAGATGCAATCCGGCATGACGCTGCTCCTCGGTCGCTCGTGGCCGCCAACATTTGTCGGTTCTCAGCTTACATCGCGTCGCTGCGGTTTGCGCGCGAACGCACGAGCGACGGCGAGCGTGCGGCCAGCGAACACTACTCTTAGGCGAGTTATGTTTGTAGAAAAAAAAAAGAATTCTGAGCCTTGACGATTTCTATTTTTTTCTGGTTATTTATTATATTTAACCCTCTTGCAACTTTCTCGCAGAAAAGTGTGCCGACATTCGGGAATTTTGTTTGTAGCTACTAAATGTCTGACGTTTTTGATTGGTACGTTTAAAGTACATACTTCAAGGAATATTTCCGCCAATTTCCACTGGAATATGTTAATCTACACAGAAAATGTCGAAGTCGACTTTGCAAGGTGTAGGACCTTCGCTGTATTGCCTCCAGCGATTTTCCAAAAATCAGAGATTCGAGGTATCTGGTTCTTTCTTTCGCGGTGCCGCTGGTGCAGCGTGGCATTACTGCGAACTTTCAGCCGTTAATTCTCACTCCATGTACGTGACGCGAATTGCTGAAGTTTGAATATTTACGGTGCGTAAATATGTGCAGCGTGTAAAGGCGGTGTAATTCGCCGGGCGAATATTTCCACCATACCTGGAGGGTGAAAATCGTCGGCTGAAATTTTTCCCTTATCTGTTCCATCGGGAGAGCACAAATCGCGTAAGATTTCGACGTTCGACCCCGTTGGAATATTTTCCTTTCGGAAGAGAAGCGAACAGAGAAAAACTTTAACCCTTTATTAATTATGGTGCGTTCGATAGTTATTTTACTCGAGGTAATCGATTGTAAGGTGAATCTTAATAAAAAGACCCTTTAAAGTGCAATTAAAGTCTGCTGCAAATGAACGCTTGCTGATCACATCATCTTACCAATAGTTGCACCTTTCATAATCATTTCAACCACGCGAATGGGTCATTAACGACCCAGAGAAAACTACTGTTCGCGTATCACGATTTTTGTACAAGATTAATTATTATTTTAATTGTATTAGCTATAATACCTTTTCAGAGGGATTTATCGCCCATAAAACCTGCGTGGACATCCTAATAAAATGTTGCCCACCTCTGCTCACCTCGCAAGCCGTTATCAAAGGGTTAATTGGCAATCGCCATTCCAATTGAACCCATTAAATCTTCCTGTTTTTTTTT